>NC_140774.1:208085888-209285888 GCF_044657685.1 Stegodyphus dumicola
TTATCTATTTCTATATGCGCGAGTTCAGGAGCTGCAACATGATTCTGCTTATAGAGGTGCGTATATCCAATTCAATAGATGCAACTTGAGGAGCTGCACAATGCTTCTGGTTATAGACGAGCGCCTATATAATACAATAGGTGCATATTGAGGAGCTGCACAATGCTTCTGATTATAGAAGATCGTCTGTCTAATAAAATATGTGCAAGTTGTGGAGCTGCGCAATGCTTGTTATAGAGGAGCGCCTATCTTATAGAATAGGTGCAAGTTGAGGAGCTCCACAATGGTTCTGGTTATAGAGGAGCATCTCTCTGATACATTAGATGCAATTTGAGGTGCTGCACACTGCTTCTGGTTATAGAGGAACGTCTATATAATACAATGGGCGCACGTTGAGGAACTGCAGAAGATTTCTGCTTATAGAGGAGAGCCTATATTATAGAATGGTTGCAAGTTGAGGAGCTTCAGTATTTTCTAGTTATAGAGGAGCGCCTATCTATTACAATATGTGCAAGTTGTGTAGATGTGCAATACTGGTTATAGAGGAGGGGCTATCAAATACAATAGGTGCAAATTGAGGAGCAACACAATGTTTCTGGTTACAGAGGAGCGGCTATCTAATACAATGGGCGCACGTTGAGGAGCTACAGAATATATCTGCTTATAGAGGAGCGCCTGTATTATACAATAGTTGCAAGTTGAGGAGCTGCAGAATTTTCTAATTGTAGAGAAGCGTCTATGTAATACAATAGGTGCAAGTTGAGGAGCTGCTCAATACTGGTTATAGTAGAGCGGCTATCTAATATAATAGGTGCAGGTTGAGGATCTGCACAATGCTTCTGGTTATAGAGGAGCGTCTATATAATGCAGTAGGTGCAAGTTGAATAGCTGCACTATGCTACTGGTTATAGAGGAGTGTATGTCTTATACAATATCTGCAAGTTGAGGAGCTGCAGTATATTTCAGGTTATAGAGGAGCGCTTATTTGTTTCAATATGCGCGAGTTGAGGAGCTGAAAAATGATTCTGCTTATAGAGGAGAGTCTATCCAATACAATAGATGCAAATTGAGAAGCTGCACAATGCTTCTGGTTATAGAGGAGCGTCTATACATTACAAAAAGATCAAGTTGAGGAGCTGCACAATGCTTCTGTTTATTGAGGAGCGCCTATCTAATACAATAGGTGCAAGTTGAGGAGCTGCACAATGCTTCTGTTTATAGAATTACATTCTAATAAAATATGTGCATGTTGAGGAGAGCGCAATTAAGGTTTTAGAGGAGCGCCTATCTTATAATACAGGTGCACGTTTTGGAGCTCCACAATGCTTCTAGTTATGGAGGAGCGTCTATATAATACAATGGGCGCACGTTGAGGAGCTGCAGAATATTTCTGCTTATAGAGGAGCACTTCTATTATACAATAGGTGCAAGTTGAGGAGCTGCAGAATTTTCTGATTATAGAGAAGCGTCTATATAATACAATAGGTGCAAGTTGGGGAGCTGCGCAATGCTGGTTATAGAGGAGCGGCTATCTAATACAATAGGAGCAAGTTTAGTAGCTGCACTATGCTTCTGGTTATAGAGCATTGTCTGTCTTATACAATATCTGCAAGTTGTGAAGATGCACAATATTTCAGGTTATAAAGGAGCGCTTCTCTATTCAATATGCGCACGTTGACGAGCTGCAAAATTTTTCTCCTTATAGAGGTGCGTCTATCCAATACAATAGATGCAAATTGAGGAGCTGCATAATGCTTCTGGTTATAGAGGAGCGCCTATCTTATACAATAGGTGGAAATTGAGGAACTGCACATATCTTCTGGTTATAGAGGAGCGTCTATATAATACTATGAGCGCACGTTGAGGAGCTGCAGAATATTTCTGCTTATAGAGGAGCGCCTATATTATACAATACGTGCAAGTTGAGGAGCTGCGTAATGGTTCTGATTATAGAGGAGCATTTATATAATACAAAAGGTGCAAGTTGAGGAGCTGCACAATGCTTCTGATGATAGACGAGCGCCTATCTATTACAATAGGTGCAACTTGAGGAGCTGCAGAATATTTCTGGTTATAGAGGTGCGCCTATATTATACAATAGTCGCAAGTTGAGAGCTGCACAATGGTTCTGGTTATAGAGGAGCGTCTATCTAATACAATAGGTGCAAGTTGAATAGTTGCACTTTGATACTAGTTATAGAGGATTGTCTGTCCTGTACAATATCTGCAAGTTTAGGAGCTGCACAATATTTCAGGTTATTAACCCATTAACGGTTTCACCCGGATTTTCTCGTTCTTTTATGCAGGTCTCTTAACGGTTCGTTACGGATTATTGTTAGTTTAAATGTACCCTCGAAAACGGACAGTCCCGTGTTTTCGTATTATCGAAAAAACACGTCAAAAAGGACTAGCCCGTATTTTTATATGTCTTCCAACCCCCCAATGCCTAAGGAAACAAGGGTCCATGCAATCCTGACGACAATGGGTAATGGCTGTCATTAGCGTGGGGAGAAATCTCCTTGATGTTTTGGGATAAAGGCCTTACACTGACTCTAAAGAAACAAATTTATTACCAGTTACAAAGTGGATGCATATATAAAGGGATTTAAGAATTTCCGTTTTAGAGCAGTTATTGAATAAAAAATAGAATTTTTTACAAAATGAACGTTTACCTATAAGAGCATTAATGAATTAAAACGAGATAAATAAAAGTAATAAATGCAAACATAAAAATCTGAGAATGCAAATCTTTCAGATTTTACATTACGCCCAAAGGGCGTTTTTTAACGGTTTGTGGGTTACCTTTATTTTTAAAAATCATGTTTTTCGCACTTAAACCATAAAACTTCAGTTAAACATCAATACCGCAAAATAAATTTTAAATGAGCATATCTTTAGAATTTCCAATACACAGTCTCGCCCGTTGAAGATAATTTTTTATATTATTATTTTCATACAGTGTTGCCTTTGCTCGCTTTAAAATCGTTGAGTTTCTTAATAAAAAATTAATTGAAGTTTTACGAAATAGGAAACATATAATAAAACAAATTCCAAATCTCGGCTTCGAGATGCTCATATTCGGGTGGAAATGTACATTATTCAAAATTGGATGGGTCTAGGTACCGTTGTTTTATCACAATGCGAGAAACATACATATATTTATGCAGATTATTCATTATTTAATTTCAAGGCAGATAGCCCTCGAGTACACTGCCGTAATCTAATTAACCAAAATCATTATTTAATTTCTTTAAATATAATACAGGGCTGTAATATGTGGTAGCAACAGTTTGAAAAGTGAACTGACATAGTTTTCAACGGAAAATGAAAAAATGAAGTTAATAGACCTTCTCGGCTAACGCCCTTTGTTTTAAAAATAATGTATCGTGTAATTTAATGGGAATACGAGATTAAATAATTCTCTTTAAAAAATTCTTCTACAAATTTATATCACGAATAATAAAAACGTGAGGCTGTCTTGATAAATTTATAAATATTATACATCTGACAATGCGCTTCAATTATTTGATTTCGTAATTTAAGAGCCTATGATTCTTCTTATAAAACTGTACAGGAATTTAGCAAAGAAGCTATTAAGTAATCTCTTATTACCATTAATCTATGCGATAAATTATTATTATTATTATTATTACTTTTGGTCCAGTCTTTTACTTCCAAGTATCCTTTTATCTCAAATAATCGAAAAAATATATAAATTTAAAACAAAATTCGCCCCCAAATCAGAAATTAGGTTACAAATTTCATGCAAATTTTATTTCAAAAGCTATTTTACGCTCTGTAAAATGATGCAAACTTAAAAATTTAAGATTTTTAGTTTATTCATAAATGGAAATATGCGCAAAAAATTTCTTCGACATTAAATTTTAAAAACTCTAAATCGAATTATTATCATCCGTAAACGTAATTGTACAAAATCTGAATTCAATAGCTTATCGATAAGCAGTTCAAAAATCGACGACGAGCTTTTGATTAAACACCGTGAATAAACTGAATACAATTTTTGGAACAGCTCTAATTTTAAGCACTTTGGAAAGATCGGTAAGATGTTGATATAGCATAACCGTTATTTTTATAACATTCTTGGCATTATGAAACGTGTAAGTGACATTCATAAGCGATTCCCGACAGTTCTGTTCATTTGTCAAAGTGGCTGCTTTTGAAAATATTGTGAAGCTCACTCGATGTGCTCCACTATCTATGATACTCATTAAAGATATTTAACAATGTTTTATTTCTATACAGAAATACTGGTAAAATTAAGAGGTCAAATATTTAATTATTTGAGTTATATAATTACTTATACTGTCTCAAGAAATTTTGAGTCATTTTGTAAAAATAATCTTTTCTTTAAAATTCCTTCTTCCCCCCTACCAACTATGCTTCATGACTTTATTACTATTCTGATGAATGGAAGGTTTTTAGAGACATTACATTTTTTTTAACAGCAAGAGACATGAAAAATGAGCAATGCCTTACCCGAGCAATGCCTCATTTTCATACATTTTAAAAGAAGTTAAATTTTTCAGAGAGTTACTATAAAATATTTATTAGAATGTCAAATTTAAGCATTTCAATTATTTATATAATAAAGGATAAATTTTATATTTATATAATAAAGAAAAATCGTTAATAATATCACTCTGATTTTAGTGGAGATATTTTAAGAAATAAATAAGTGAAAGCTGGAGGAAGAAAAACTATTTCAAGTTATATGTTTATCTTAAAAGTAACGAGAGAAAAACTATGTTAAAAGAAAAGGCACGCATATCGAAATTGTTTCCTGTACTGCTGACAAATTGTTATATGGCATGCATACTATAATGTTCATGAATAATTGATTGCTACTAGATTAATACAGGCATAGCATATTTCTAGGGACTGATTTGCTGTAATTTCCAATTTGATTTTTGCATACTTTTATATTTAGGACACTAATTACATCACACTGAAGATTACTCAATGCAATAATTCCATTACAGTTTTATAGAAAATTATAAAATTTTCAGTTTCAATAAACAAATATATAATATTTCGATGACTCAGCAAGTAACATAATTTATTATCTTTCAAGTTTTTTTCTAAAACACCTCGGCAGATATAGAATCAGCCACAGACTGTACTAACTTTAACAAGCGGCAGTATCTGAGTGTTCACATTTCTGTTTATAACTGCAATAAGAACAAGTATAAGTTTGAAAAGTTTACCAATGGCTATGTGGATAAAAGAGATGATCATAAGTATTTTGACCTGGTTTTGGTTTCTGGTCAATACGTTGGCTGTAGGGAAGATTTCGTGATTTTTTCCATGTGAACTAGTTTTCTTTATAAATTCCTCTAAGTCTTTCGTTAAGTACATACACAGTTGCTACATTAAACATTAGTAAGTGTTTACATAGGTAAACATTTTAAAAGCGACTAGCGTAAAGAAAGATTATTTAAATTATGTTTTTTAAAATGCAAATTCAGAACACTGAAAACCAAACAGTAAACGTTATAAGACTAATTTAATAATCTTTGGTTTGGTTTACTTGAAAACTTTACTTAAAAAACGTTGAAATTTACATTGTTTACAACAAACTATTATTTTGCCATATTCATCGATTGCGTTAATCAAAATCTAAAATTATTTAACGTAAAATGTAATTATCCGAAAATTATGTAAAATGAGAATTTTTTCCCACTATATCTGTAGTTTACAATGGCTAGAAAAAAAGATAGCTCTAGATAATGAGTATTTCTAGAATGAAAAAACTCTATTGACTAGAAATAGTCTTTCGAGACCTTAGTGTCAGTTAGCCTGCGGAGGTCAGGTTCCCTTCCAAAAAAAAAGTAAAACTGTTTAAAATGCATATAGTTTAACGCTTCCTGTTTTATTTGGAATAACATTTCAAAAATAAAACTCGTGTTGGTTACGAACCAAGCAATTCTTAACGGGATAAAAAGCCGTACTTTGATAATGCTAGGATCATGCATTCAGTTTTCGTCGTTTTAATAAAATCCATTATGATACTTATGCTGGTAATTATAAACTGCATTTACGGATACAGAAGTATGATTAATACACTAATATCACAGAATATAAGCTTTTTATGCTCTGACAAGTTTTGTCAAGATACCAATTTTTAGTTCATATACAAGTCGTAAATTCCCTAGCCAGATTCCTTTTTTATATAAATAGATGCATAGAGGAGAAAATGGAACAGTTAATTATATTTTTTATTCTTTTTCAAAATTTAATTCTTTTAGATATAATTTTTAACGATAATCGATATTCTGCTAAGTTATAATACAAAAATTATTACTAATAATAATTTATATCCTAATATTTATATCCTAATTTAATAATATTTATATCACTCAAAACAGAATTGGAAAACTCTTTCAAATCATATTTAATCAAAACATTTTACGAAGTTATGGGAAAAAGGAATTTTGGGGTTTGTTTGACTTTTAACGGTGAATTCAATCATTAAAACATTTTTACCGTGTTTCCTCATTCATAAAACATTAGCAAAATAATTTACTAAATAATTCTTAGATGTAATAGTATTCTTGTTTATCTTTTGTTATATGACTAAAAATAAATAAAAAAGCGGCTGGTATTCAATATTATTTTATTTAATTACAAATACTTGGCTATTGGTACTCAAGACAAAGTCTTTCCATATTATCACTTTTCTATTAGGCCTTGAAATTATGTTAACGACCTAAGAATTCGGAAAATCCTATGATTGCATAAAACTGCGGGAGGTGCTAATAATGACAAATTTT
Organism: Stegodyphus dumicola; assembly: GCF_044657685.1. Lineage (NCBI taxonomy): Eukaryota > Metazoa > Arthropoda > Arachnida > Araneae > Eresidae > Stegodyphus > Stegodyphus dumicola. The sequence goes on from NC_140774.1 coordinate 208,092,680, forward strand.
AAATGAAAATAGAAATTTATTTAAATAAATTTATTTAAATTCTATTTGTGAGTGTCTGTTTTATGCATTTAATGTATCAAATACAGAAAAGTGAGAAAAATCCATCCAACACAGAGAAATAATTCTTTCTAGATTGTATCTTTAAGATTGTATCAAATTCATTTAAACTTCCGTTTAAATTCGAAATGCGATCTCTCAAATCAACGAAGGAATACATTTTTGGCTTTAAATTCCACATTAGTAGCAACTGTATAATAGCTAAACGTACTCAAAATATTTGTAGAAAACCGCCAAAATTCTAGAAATTGCTATAAAATCCCGAAAAATATTAGGAAGATTATGCTTGCCAATTCCACGCTGAAAAGACGAAGATGAGCTCGACAGTAAACGAACAACTCGTGGAAAAAATTCAACGCTAAAATATAAATGCATATGCGAAATTTTCCAAAAATTTCTGATAAATATTGTACTCTCATCGTAAATATGTATGGACTTATAATGTGATGAAAACTGAGTCGGTAAAAGAATGGATTAAAATTTAATTTCCCAAAATAAATTGGTTTACTAAAACTAAATAAAATAGATAAGTAAATAGTAAAAAAATTGTGTAACAAAATAAATAATGATCTTTCTTAAAATACTGCCCAATAAAACATGTCGAATAATTGAATGTTCACAAGCTTGGAAGCTAAAATTCTAAAAAGATTTCGGAAAATTCGGCAGTCACATGTTAAAAGAAACAAGTCTACAGGCTACTAGTACAAAGAAAGAGGAGGGAGACGAAACTAAACGGAACAACTACTTCTTGGCATTCAATCATGGAGGTAGGAAAGGGAGGAGGGGCCATTTCGCGCTAGAAGTGAAGCACTGCTTTGAAGCTTGGATCACCAGACTGGGTGTTCTTTGTTTACATTCAGAAGCTCGCTTGACAAGATTCTGATAGTATTTCGACACACGACAGTTCCATAGAAATCGAAAAAGGGACACTCTCGCATGAAAGAAACATTCATAGTGTGATGGATAATAGCAATTTGTATAGTTTACAGACATTTGCGCAAAAATCACATGTTGGTTATTTTTCGATAACTAACAACAGCGATTTTGATTATGAATTTGTTTTATAAAATTCTAAGCTGTTGCACTACAAAAATATAGATTTTAAGAAAATTGCTAAAAGAGATCTGCCAAAATTTATTTTCTAGAAGATTTGAAAAGTTTGAAACTTCATGGCTAAATGTAAATATAAAATTATGTATGTTAAAATATTTGTAATTTGGCACATAGGTCAGATTAAGTTTTTATTAAATAGAGTAACGCATGCAAGGGATATCTGCCTAAAGAGAGAGATGCCATCGTGGAGAAATTTTGAAGAAAAACTGACCTTTGAGTGGGTATTAAAAATAATACTTATAATTTTCATTCAAATTATATTCATATATATTTTTTATGTAAAACTTTCGGTTGTATGCTAAATTAGTGTAAATTACTTTACACGAAAAATATAGTGAATGCACAGAAATTAAAGATTTGCACATGCCGAAAATGATAAATAGGAAATATGTATGGGTATTTATGCATGTGCTTGCAAAAAGCATATATCTGCCTTTGACAAAATACTTAAATATTCATTAAATTATTTATAAATGTATTTGAAATGAAGAATTTATTCACTTATAAACAACTGTGAAAGTACTGTGAAGAAATCTAATGATTAAATGTATCTAATTTATAAAGATTATAAATGTTATCTAAATATATAATAACCTTAATATTGAGTTGTAAACATAAATTGAAATCCTGTTGACAAATACGTTATAAAACTATTTAAGCAAGAATTGTTCGTATTAGAAAGCAATCTGTTAAAAGGTATTGTAAAGCAAATGCTATGAGATGCGCACTTAAGAACGTAATAAAGAGTTTTGGAATATATATTGTTGAAATGAACGGTAAAAAAAAATCTGATAAGTATAATTAAAAGAATTATTCCCCTTACATTTTATAATAACTCAGTTACAAGTTTTAAATAATACTTAAAAAAAATTATTTTATTCCCTTTGAGAAATGTTCAGAGAAAGTCAAATACTATTTAATACCTATTTAATTATTAGGAATTAGCGAAATACTTATTTAAAGTATTTCACTAATTCCTAATAATTCTCTAATTTAAAATGAACCAAATAGAACATTAATTATAAATTTACTTACATTTTTCGATTTAAAAGATGCCTCAGAAGCCAAAAAATCATGTCATATTTAAGAAAGTATTTTAGGAAGAAGCTCTATAAATAGAAAAGAAATAATGCATAATTTTAATATTAATAATGCAATAAACTTTGATCTTAATTTTTGAACCTTAACCGAATAAAATCGAATTACCTTAATTTTTTTTCTAATGTAATTAACGAAAACTTGTGAAAATACATTCAAATTAAACCATTCTGAGAAAACTGTCCTGTGAAAAGTATAGCATTTAATTCCGTTCAGAATGAAATGTTGTTTAAAAATATGTTGTTTTCACATACTTAGGACTCTGAAGTGTTGTAAAAAAAGAAAATATATACATTTATATGTATATTTGCGACGTAGTTACAAAATATTTACACCCGAACGCGTCAAATCCCATAGAACTCAATGGTAAATGACCCAATGTTTTGGTCACCTCGTAGGGATCGCCGGTGCTTCAGAGCAGGGTACGGAGAAACTTGTTTAGGGCGACTCCTTCTTACTTCCTACCTCCATGCATTCAATAGCGGGGAGGCAATTTTATGGCTTATCCATCACACTAAGGGGAAGCAAACATACTGCCTTAGGCTGGGCCATCTTAGAGAGATTTCAGAAAACGAAAGCGATTTTTTTGGAGGGGTTTGTTGTCTGACAACGCGACCGTTTTCGAAGCATTTCGTTCCGAAAGGCGGGCTCGTTGATGGGTTAAGGAGCGCTTATCTATTCAATATGCGCAAATTAAGGAGCTGCAAAATGTTTCTGCTTATAGAGGTGCCTCTATCCAATACAATAGATACAAATTCAGGAGCTGCACAATGCTTCTGGTTACAGAGGAGCGCCTATATAATATAATAGGTGCACGTTGAGGAGCTGCACAATGCTTCTGGTTATAGAGGAGCGCCTATCTATTACAATAGGTGCAAGTTCAGGAGCTGCAGAGTATTTCTGGTTATAGAGGAGCGCCTATCTAATACGGTAGGTGCATGTTGAGGAGCTGCATTATATTTCTCGTTATAGAGGAGTGTCTATCATCAGATAGACACTCCTCTATAACGTTATAGCTTCTATAACGTCTATCATTAGGTGCAAGCTGAGGAGCTGCACAATACTTCTGGTTATAGAGGAGCATCTATATAATACAATAGGTGCATATTGAGGAGATGCACAATTCTTCTGCTTATAGAGGAGCGCCTATATTATACAATAGGTGCAAGCTGAGGATCTGCAGAATTTTCTGGTTATAGAGGAGCTCCTATCTATTACAATAGGTGCAAGTCGTGCAGCTGCGCAATGCTGGTTATAGAGGAGCGTCTATATAATAAAATAAGTGCAAGTTGAGGAGCTGCAAAATTTTCTGGTTATAGAGAAGCTCCTATCAATTACAATATGTGCAAGTTGAGGGGCTGAATAATGGTTCTGGGTATAGAGGAGCGTCTATCTGATACATTAGGTGCAAGATATAACCAGCTGCACAATACTTCTGGTTATAGAGGAGCGTCTATACAATACAATGGTCGCGTGTTGAGGAGCTGCAGAATATTTCTGGTTATAGAGGAGCGTCTATCTAATACAATAGGTGCAAGCTGAATAGCTGCACTATGCTTCTGGTTATAGAGGAGTGTCTGCCTTATACAATATCTGCAAGTTGATGAGCCGCACAATATTTCAGGTTATTTAGGAGCGCTTATCTATTCAATATGCGCAAGTTGAGGAAGTGGAAACTGTTTTTCCTTATAGAGGTGCGTCTTCTCAATACAATAGATGCAAACTGAGGAGATGCACAATGCTTCTGGTTACAGATGAGCGTCTATCCAATGCAATAGGTACAAGTTGAGGAGCTGCACAATGCTTCTCGATAGAGAGGAGCGTCTATATATTACAAAAGGGCCAAGTTGAGGACCTGCACAATGCTTATGTTTACTGAGGAGCGCCTAAATAATACAATAGGTGCAAGTTGAGGAGCTGCACAATGATTCTGGTTACAGAGTAGCGACTATCTAATACAATAGGTTCAAGTTGAAGAGGTGCAGAATATTCTGGTTATAGAGAAGCGTCTACCTAATACAATACGTGCAAGTTGAGGAGCTGCGCAATGCTGGTTATAGAGGAGCGTCTGTCTTATACAATATGTTCAAGTTGAGAAGCTGCACAATATTTCTGGTTATATAGGAGCGCCTATATAATACAATAGTGCAAGTTGAGGAGCTGCACAATGCTTCTGGTTATAGAGGACCGCCTGTATAATACAATAGGTGCGAGTTGAGGAGCTGCACAATATCTCTGGTTATAGAGGTGCGTCTATCGAATACAATACATGGAAATTGAGGAGCTGCACAATGCTTCTGGTTACAGAGGAGCGTCTATCCAACGCAATAGGTACAAGTTGAGGATCTACACAATGCTTCTGGTTAAAGAGGAGCGTCTATACTTTACAAAAGGTGCAAGTGGAGGAGCTGCACAATCCTTATGTTTATTGAGGAGCGCCTCTATAATACAATAGGTGCAAGTTGAGGCGCTGCTCAGTTCTTCTGTTTGTAGAGGAGCATCTATATAATACACTGTTCGCACGTTGAGGAGCTGCAGATTATTTGTGCTTATAGAGGAGCGCCTAAATTATACAATAGGTGCAAGTTGAGGAGCTGCAGAATTTTCTGTTTATAGAGGAGCGAATATCTAATACAATAGGTGCAAGTTGAGGAGCTGCGCAATGCTGGCTATATAGGAGAGCCTACCTTATGCAATAGGTGCAAGTTCAGTAGCTGCGCAATGCTGGTTATAGAGGATCGTTTATATAATATAATGGGCGCACGTTGAGGAGCTGCAGAATATTCTGCTTATAGAGGAGCGCCTATATTATACAATAGCTGCAAGTTGAGGATCTGCAGAATTTTCTAATTATAGAGAAGCGTGTATCTAATACAATAGGTGCAAGTTGAGGAGCTGCGCAAAGCTGGTTATAGACGAGCGGCTACCTAATACAATAGGAGCAAGTTGAGGAGCTGCTTCTGTTAATAGACGAGCGTTTATATATTACAATATGTGCAAGTTGAGGAGCTGCACAATGCTTCTGATTATAGAGGAGCGTCTATCTGATACATTAGGAGCAAATTGTGGAGCTTCACAATGCTTCTGGTTATAGAGGAGCGTCTATATAATACAATGGGCACACGTTCAGGAGCTGCAGAATATTTCTGCTTATAGAGGAGCGCCTATATTATACAATAGGTGCAAGTTGAGGAGCTGCAGAATTTTCTGTTTATAGAGGAGGGCCTATCTATTACAATACGTGCAAGTTCAGTAGCTGTGCAATGCTGGTTATAGAGGGGCGTCTATATAATAAAATGGACGCATGTTGAGGAACTGAGCAATGCCTGTTATAGAAGAGCGGTTATCTAATACAATAGGTGCAAGTTAAGGAGCTGCACAATACTTCTGGTTATAGAGGAGCGTCTATACAATACAATGGTCGCAAGTTGAGGAGCTGCAGAATATTTCTGGTTATAGAGGAGCGTCTATCTAATACAATAGGTGCAAGTTGAATAGCTTCACTATGCTTCTGGTTATAGAGGAGTGTCTGTCTTATACAATATCTGAAAGTTGAGGAACTGCACAATATTTCAGGTTATTAAGAAACGCTTATCTATTCAATATGCGCAAGTTGAGGAGCTGCACTATTTCTCTCGTTATAGAGGAGCGTCTATCTAATACTATAGATCCAAGTTAAGGAGCTGCAGAATTTTCTGCTTATAGAGACGCGTCTACCTAATACAATACGTGCAAGTTGAGGAGCAGCGCAATGCTGGTTATAGAGGAGTGTCTGCCTTATGCAATATGTTCAAGTTGAGGAGCTGCACAATATTTCTGGTTATAGCGGAGCGATATCTAATACAATATGTGCAAGTTGAGGAGCTGCACAATGTTTCTGGTTATACAGGAGCATCTATATAATACATTAGGTGCATATTGAGGAGATGCACAATTCTTCTGTTTATAGAAGAGCGCCTATATTATACAATAGGTGCAAGCTGAGGATCTGCAGAATTTTCTGGTTATAGAGGAGCGCCTATCTATTACAATATGTACAATTTGAGTAGCTGTGCAAAGCTGTTTATAGAGGAGAGGCTATCTGATACAATAGGTGCAAGTTGAGGAGATGCACAATGCTTCTGGTTATAGAAGAGCGCATATATAATACAATAGGTGCAAGTTGAGGAGCTGCACAATGGTTCTGGTTATAGAAGAGCGCCTATCTATTACAATAGGCGCAAGTTGAGGAGCTGCACAAAGCTTCTGATTATAGAGGAGTGTCTACCTGATACATTAGGAGCAAGTTGAGGAGCTTCACAATGCTTCTGGTTATAGAGGAGCGTCTATATAATACAATGGGCTCACGTTGAGGAGCTGCAGAATATTTCTGCTTATAGAGGAGCCCCTATATTATACAATGGGTGCAAAGTGAGGAGCTGCAGAATTTTCTGTTTATAGAGGGGCGCCTATCTATTACAGTGTGTGCAAGTTGAGTAGCTGTGCAATGCTGCTTATAGAGGAGAGGCTATCTAATACAATATGTGCAAGTTGAGGAGCTGCACAATGCTTCTGGTTATAGAGGAGCGTCTATATAATACAATAGTTGCAAGTTGAAGAGCTGCATAATTTTCTGTTTATAGAGGACTGTCTATCAAATACTATACGTGCAAGTTGAGGAGATTCAGGATACTTCTGTTTATAGAGGAGCGCCTATTTATTACAATATGTTTAAGTTCAGTAGCTGTGCATTCCTGGTTATAGAGGAGCGTCTATGTAATACAATGGGCGCACGTTGAGGAGCTGCAGAATTTTCTGGTTATAGAGAAGCGTCTATCTAATACAATAGGTGGAAGTTGAGGAGCTGCGCAATGCTGGTTATAGAGGAGCGCCTATCTAATACAATAGGTGGAAGTTGAGGAGCTGCAATATGCATCTGTTTATAGAGGAGCGTTTATATAATACAGTAGGTGCAAGTTAAGGAGCTTCACAATGCTTCTGGTTATAGAGGTGCGTCTATCCAATACAATACATGGAAATTGAGGAGCTGCACAATGCTTCTGGTTACAGAGGAGCGTCTATCCAACGCAATAGGTACAAGTTGAGGATCTGCACAATGCTTCTGGTTATAGAGGAGAGTCTATACATTACAAAATGTGCAAGTGGAGGAGCTGCACAATCCTTATTTTTATTGAGGAGCGCCTATATAATGCAATAGGTGCAAGTTGAGGAGCTGCACAATGATTCTGGTTATAGAGGTGCGTCTACCTAATACAATACGTGCAAGTTGAGGAGCTGCGCAATGCTAGTTACAGAGGAGCGTCTGTCTTATACAATAGGTGCAAGTTGAGGAGCTTCTCAATGCTTCTGGTTACAGAGGAGCGTCTATCCAATGCAATAGGTACAAGTTGAGGAGTTGCACAATTCTTCATTTTATAGAGGAGCGTCTATATAATACAATGGGCGCACGTTGAGGAACTGCAGAATATTTCTGCTTATAGACTAGCGCCTATATTATACAATAGATGAAAGTTGAGGAGCTGCAGAATTTTCTGTTTATACAAGAGCGCATATCTATTACAATATGTACAAGTTCAGTAGCTGCGCACAGCTGGTTATAGAGGGTCGTTTATATAAATTAATGGGCGCACGTTGAGGAGCTGCAGAATATTTCTGCTTATGGATAAGCGCCTATATTATACAATAGGTGCAAGTTGAGAATCTGCAGAATTTTCTGATTATAGAGGAGCGGCTATCAAATACAATAGGAGCAAGTTGAGGACCTGCACAATGCTTCTGTTTATAGAGGAGCGTCTATCTGATACATTAGGAGCAACTTGAGGAGTTTCACAATGCTTCTGGTTATAGAGGAGCGTCTATCTATTACAGTATGTCCAAGTTCAGTAGCTGTGCATTGCTGGTTATAGAGGAGCGTCTATGTAATACAATGGGCGCACGTTGAGGAGCTGCAGAATTTTGTGGTTATAGAGAAGCGTCTATCTATTACAATATGTGCAAAGTGAGGGGCTGCATAATGGTTCTGGTTATGGAGGAGCGTCTATCTGATACATTCGGTGAAAGTTAAGGAGCTGCACAATACTTCTGGTTATAGAGGAGAGTCTAAACAATACAGTGGTCGCAAGTTGAGGAGCTGCAGAATATTTCTGGTTATAAAGGAACTCTATCTATTACAATAGGTGCAAGTTGAATAGCTGCACTATGCTTCTGGTTATAGAGGAGTATCTGTCTTATACAATATCTGCAAGTTGAGGAGCTGACCAATATTTCAGGTTATTTAGGAGCTCTTATCTATTCAATATGCGCAAATTGAGGAGCTGCACAATGCTTCTGGTTACAGAGGAGCGTCTATCCAATGCAATAGGTGCAAGTTGAGGAGCTGCACAATTGTTATGTTTATTGAGGAGCGCCTATATAATACAATAGGTGCAAGTTGAGGAGCTGCACAATGATTCTGGTTATAGAGGAGCGTCTACCTAATACAATACGTGCAACTTGAGGAGCTGCGCAATGCTGGTTATAGAGGAGCGTCTGTCTTATACAATAGGTCCAAGTTGAGGAGCTTCACAATGCTTCTGGGTACAGAGGTGCGTCTATCCAATGCAATACGTACAAGTTGAGGAGCTGCACAATTCTTCATTTTATAGAGGATCGTCTATATAATACAATGGGCGCACGTTGAGGAACTGTAGAATATTTCTGCTTATAGAGTAGCGCCTATATTATACAATAGATGAAAGCTGAGGAGCTGCAGAATATTCTGTTTATAGAGGAGCGCCTATCTATTACAATATGTACAAGTTCAGTAGCTGCGCACAGCTGGTTATAGAGGGTCGTTTATATAATATAATGGGCGCACGTTGAGGAGCTGCAGAATATTTCTGCTTATGGATGAGCGCCTATATTATACAATAGGTGCAAGTTGAGAATCTGCAGAATTTTCTGATTATAGAGGAGCGGCTATCTAATACAATAGGAACAAGTTGAGGAGCTGCACAATGCTTCTGGTTATAGAGGAGCGCCTATCTATTACAGTATGTCCAAGTTCAGTAGCTGTGCATTGCTGGTTATAGAGGAGCGTCTATGAAATACAATGGGCGCACGTTGAGGAGCTGTAGAATTTTCTGGTTATAGAGAAGTGTCTATCTAATACACTAGGTGCAAGTTGAGGAGGGTCTATACGATACAATGGTCGCAAGTTGAGGAGCTGCACAATTCTTCTCTTTATAGAGGAGTCTATCTAATACAATAGGTGCTAAGTGAGGAGCTGCACAATGCTTCTGGTTACAGAGGAGCGTCTATCCAATACAATAAGTACAAGTAGAGGAGCTGCACAATGCTTCTGGTTATAGAGGAGCTTCAATATATTACAAAACGTGCAAGTTGAGGAGCTGCACAATGCTTATGATTATTGAGGAGCGCCTATATAATGCAATAGGTTCAAGTTGAGGAGCTGCACAATAATTCTGGTTATAGAGGAGCGTCTACCTAATACAAAACGTGCAGGTTGAGGAGCTGCGCAATGCTGGTTATAGAGGAGCGTCTGTCTTATACAATAGGTGCAAGTTGAGGAGCTTCAAAATGCTTCTGGTTACAGAGGATCGTCTATCCAATGCAATAGGTACAAGTTGAGGAGCTGCACTATTCTTCATTTTATAGAGGACCGTCTATATAATACAATAGGTGCATATTGAGAAGTTGCACAATTATTCTGTTTATAGAGGAGAGCCTATCCAATACAATAGGTGCAAGTTGAGGAGCTGCAGAATTTTCTGGTTATAGAGAAGTGTCTATCTAATACAATAGGTGCAAGTTGAGGAACTGCTCAATGCTGGTTGTAGAGGAGCGCCTATCTAATACAATAGGTGGAAGTTGAGGAAATGCACAATGCTTCTGTTTATAGAGTTGCGTTTATATAATACAATAGGTGCAAGTTGAGGAGCTGCACAAATCTTCTGATTATAGAGGAGTGTCTATCTGATACATTAGATGCAAGTTGAGGAGCTTCAGAATGCTTCTGGTTATAGAGGAGAGTCTATATAATACAATGGGCTCACCTTGAGGAGCTGCAGAATATTTCTGCTTATAGACGAGCGCCTATATTATACAATAAGTGCAAGTTGAGGAGCTGCAGAATTTTGTGGTTATAGAGAAGCGTCTATCTATTACAATATGTGCAAGTTGAGGGGCTGCATAATGGTTCTGGTTATGGAGGAGCGTCTATCTGATACATTAGGTGAAAGTTAAGGAGCTGCACAATACTTCTGGTTATAGAGGAGGGTCTATACGATACAATGGTCGCAAGTTGAGGAGCTGTAGAATATTTCTGGTTATAGAAGAAGTCTATCTAATACAATAGGTGCAAGTTGAATAGCTGCACTATGCTTCTGGTTATAGAGGAGTATCTGTCTTATACAATATCTGCAAGTTGAGGAGCTGACCACTATTTCAGGTTATTTAGGAGCTGTTATCTATTCAATATGCGCAAGTTGAGGAGCTGCAAAATGTTTCTTCTTATAGAGATGCGTCTATCCATTACAATAGATGCAAATTGAGGAGCTGCACAATGCTTCTGGTTACAGAGGAGCATCTACCTAATACAATACGTGCAAGTTGAGGAGCTGCGCAATGCTGGTTATAGAGGAGCGTCTGTCTTATACAATATGTTCAAGTTGAAGAGCTGCACAATATTTCTGGTTATAGAGGAGCGGATATCTAATACAATATGTGCAAGTTGAGGAGTTGCACAATGTTTCTAGTTATAGAGGAGCGTCTATATAATACAATAGGTCCATATTGAGGAGTTGCACAATTCTTCTCTTTATAGAGGAGCGCCTATCCAATACAGTAGGTGCAAGTTGACGAGCTTCACAATGCTTCTGGTTACAGAGTAGCGTCTATCCAATGCAATAGTTATAAGTTGAGGAGCTGCACAATGCTTATGGTTATAGAGGAACGTCTATATATTACAAAAGGTGCAAGTTGAGGAGCTGCACAATGCTTATGTTTATTGAGGAGCGCCTATATAATACAATAGGTGCAAGTTGAGGAGCTCCAGAATTTTCTGGTTATAGAGGAGCGAATATCTATTACAATATGTGCAAGTTGAGGGGCTGCATAATGGTTCTGGTTATGGAGGAGCGTCTATCTGATACATTAGGTGAAAGTTAAGGAGCTGCACAATACTTCTGGTTATAGAGGAGCGTCTGTCTTATACAATATGTTCAAGTTGAGGAGCTGCACAATATTTCTGGTTATAGAGGAGCGGATATCTAATACAATATGTGCAAGTTGAGGAACTGCACAATGTTTCTAGTTATAGAGGAGCTTCTATATAATACAATAGGTGCATATTGAGGAGTTGCACAATTCTTCTGTTTATAGAGGAGCGCCTATCCAATACAATAGGTGCAAGTTGACGAGCTTCACAATGCTTCTGGTTACAGAGGAGCGTCTATCCAATGCAATAGTTACAAGCTGAGGAGCTGCACAATTCTTCTGGTTATAGAGGAGCGTCTATATATTACAAAAGGTGCAAGTTGAGGAGCTGCACAATGCTTCTGGTTATAGAGGCGCGTCTATATATTACAAAAGGTGCAAGTTGATTAGCTGCACAATTCTTCTGTTTATAGAGGAGCGTCTATATAATACAATGGGCGCACGTTGAGGAGCAGCAGAATATTTCTGCTGATAGAGGAGCGCCTATATTATACAATAGTTGCAAGTTGAGGAGCTGCAGAATTTTCTGTTTATAGAGGAGCGCCTATCTATTACAATATGTACAAGTTCAGTAGCTGCGCACAGCTGGTTATAGAGGGTCGTTTATATAATATAATGGGCGCACGTTGAGGAGCTGCAGAATATTTCTGCTGATGGATGAGCGCCTATATTATACAATAGGTGCAAGTTGAGAATCTGCAGAATTTTCTGATTATAGAGGAGCGGCTATCTAATACAATAGGAACAAGTTGAGGAGCTGCACAATGCTTCTGGTTATAGAGGAGCGCCTATCTATTACAGTATGTCCAAGTTCAGTAGCTGTGCATTGCTGGTTATAGAGGAGCGTCTATGTAATACACTAGGTGCAAGTTGAGGAGGGTCTATACGATACAATGGTCGCAAGTTGAGGAGCTGCACAATGCTTCTCTTTATAGAGGAGTCTATCTAATACAATAGGTGCTAATTGAGGAGCTGCACAATGCTTCTGCTTACAGAGGAGCGTCTATCCAATGCAATAAGTACAAGTTGAGGAGCTGCACAATGCTTCTGGTTATAGAGGAGCTTCAATATATTACAAAACGTGCAAGTTAAGGAGCTGCACAATGCTTATGATTATTGAGGAGCGCCTATATAATGCAATAGGTGCAAGTTGAGGAGCTGCACAATAATTCTGGTTATAGAGGAGAGTCTACCTAATACAAAACGTGCAATTGAGAAGCTGCGCAATGCTGGTTATAGAGGAGCGTCTGTCTTATACAATAGGAGCAAGTTGAGGAGCTTCACAATGCTTCTGGTTTCAGAGGATCGTCTATCCAATGCAATAGGTACAAGTTGAGGAGCTGCACAATTCTTCATTTTATAGAGGACCGTCTATATAATACAATAGGTGCACATTGAGAAGTTGCACAATTATTCTGTTTATAGAGGAGAGCCTATCCAATACAATAGGTGCAAGTTGAGGAGCTGCAGAATTTTCTGGTTATAGAGAAGTGTCTATCTAATACAATAGGTGCAAGTTGAGGAACTGCTCAATGCTGGTTGTAGAGGAGCGCCTATCTAATACAATAGGTGGAAGTTGAGGAAATGCACAATGCTTCTCGTTAGAGAGGAGCGTCTATATATTACAAAAGGGGCAAGTTGAGGACCTGCACAATGCTTATGTTTATTGAGGAGCGCCTAAATAATACAATAGGTGCAAGTTGAGGAGCTGCACAATGATTCTGGTTACAGAGTAGCGACTATCTAATACAATAGGTTCAAGTTGAGGAGGTGCAGAATTTTCTGGTTATAGAGAAGCGTCTACCTAATACAATACGTGCAAGTTGAGGAGCTGCGCAATGCTGGTTATAGAGGAGCGTCTGTCTTATACAATATGTTCAAGTTGAGAAGCTGCACAATATTTCTGGTTATAGAGGAGCGCCTATATAATACAATAGTGCAAGTTGAGGAGATGCACAATGCTTCTGGTTATAGAGGACCGCCTGTATAATACAATAGGTGCGAGTTGAGGAGCTGCACAATATCTCTGGTTATAGAGGTGCGTCTATCGAATACAATACATGGAAATTGAGGAGCTGCACAATGCTTCTGGTTACAGAGGAGCGTCTATCCAACGCAATAGGTACAAGTTGAGGATCTACACAATGCTTCTGGTTAAAGAGGAGCGTCTATACTTTACAAAAGGTGCAAGTGGACGAGCTGCACAATCCTTATGTTTATTGAGGAGCGCCTCTATAATACAATAGGTGCAAGTTGAGGAGCTGCTCAGTTCTTCTGTTTGTAGAGGAGCATCTATATAATACACTGTTCGAACGTTGAGGAGCTGCAGATTATTTGTGCTTATAGAGGAGCGCCTAAATTATACAATAGGTGCAAGTTGAGGAGCTGCAGAATTTTCTGTTTATAGAGGAGCGAATATCTATTACAAAATGTGCAAGTTCAGTAGCTGCGCAATGCTGGTTATAGAGGATCGTTTATATAATATAATGGGCGCACGTTGAGGAGCTGCAGAATATTCTGCTTATAGAGGAGCGCCTATATTATACAATAGCTGCAAGTTGAGGATCTGCAGAATTTTCTAATTATAGAGAAGCGTGTATCAAATACAATAGGTGCAAGTTGAGGAGCTGCGCAAAGCTGGTTATAGAGGAACGCCTACCTAATACAATAGGAGCAAGTTCAGGAGCTGCACAATGCTTCTGTTAATAGACGAGCGTTTATATATTACAATATGTGCAAGTTGAGGAGCTGCACAATGCTTCTGATTATAGAGGAGCGTCTATCTGATACATTAGGAGCAAATTGTGGAGCTTCACAATGCTTCTGGTTATAGAGGAGCGTCTATATAATACAATGGGCACACGTTCAGGAGCTGCAGAATATTTCTGCTTATAGAGGAGCGCCTATATTATACAATAGGTGCAAGTTGAGGAGCTGCAGAATTTTCTGTTTATAGAGGAGCGCCTATCTATTACAATACGTGCAAGTTCAGTAGCTGTGCAATGCTGGTTATAGAGGGGCGTCTATATAATAAAATGGACGCACGTTGAGGAACTGAGCAATGCCTGTTATAGAAGAGCGGTTATCTAATACAATAAGTGCAAGTTAAGGAGCTGCACAATACTTCTGGTTATAGAGGAGCGTCTATACAATACAATGGTCGCAAGTTGAGGAGCTGCAGAATATTTCTGGTTATAGAGGAGCGTCTATCTAATACAATAGGTGCAAGTTGAATAGCTTCACTATGCTTCTGGTTATAGAGGAGTGTCTGTCTTATACAATATCTGAAAGTTGAGGAACTGCACAATATTTCAAGTTATTAAGGAACGCTTATCTATTCAATATGCGCAAGTTGAGGAGCTGCACAATATTTCTGATTATAGCGCAGCGATATCTAATACAATATGTGCAAGTTGAGGAGCTGCACAATGTTTCTGGTTATACAGGAGCATCTATATAATACATTAGGTGCATATTGAGGAGATGCACAATTCTTCTGTTTATAGAAGAGCGCCTATATTATACAATAGGTGCAAGCTGAGGATCTGCACAATGGTTCTGGTTATAGAGGAGCGCCTATCTATTACAATATGTACGATTTGAGTAGCTGTGCAAAGCTGTTTATAGAGGAGAGGCTATCTGATACAATAGGTGCAAGTTGAGGAGATGCACAATGCTTCTGGTTATAGAAGAGCGCATATATAATACAATAGGTGCAATTTGAGGAGCTGCACAATGGTTCTGGTTATAGAAGAGCGCCTATCTATTACAATAGGCGCAAGTTGAGGAGCTGCACAAAGCTTCTGATTATAGAGGAGTGTCTATCTGATACATTAGGAGCAAGTTGAGGAGCTTCACAATGCTTCTGGTTATAGAGGAGCGTCTATATAATACAATGGGCTCACGTTGAGGAGCTCCAGAATATTTCTGCTTATAGAGGAGCCCCTATATTATACAATGGGTGCAAAGTGAGGAGCTGCAGAATTTTCTGTTTATAGAGGGGCGCCTATCTATTACAGTATGTGCAAGATGAGTAGCTGTGCAATGCTGCTTATAGAGGAGAGGCTATCTAATACAATATGTGCAAGTTGAGGAGCTGCACAATGCTTCTGGTTATAGAGGAGCGTCTATATAATACAATAGTTGCAAGTTGAAGAGCTGCAAAATTTTCTGTTTATAGAGGAGTGTCTATCAAATACTATACGTGCAAGTTGAGGAGATTCAGGATGCTCCTGTTTATAGAGGAGCGCCTATTTATTACAATATGTTTAAGTTCAGTAGCTGTGCATTCCTGGTTATAGAGGAGCGTCTATGTAATACAATGGGCGCACGTTGAGGAGCTGCAGAATTTTCTGGTTATAGAGAAGCGTCTATCTAATACAATAGGTGGAAGTTGAGGAGCTGCGCAATGCTGGTTATAGAGGAGCGCCTATCTAATACAATAGGTGGAAGTTGAGGAGCTGCAATATGCATCTGTTTATAGAGGAGCGTTTATATAATTCAATAGGTGCAAGTTGAGGAGCTTCACAATGCTTCTGGTTATAGAGGTGCGTCTATCCAATACAATACATGGAAATTGAGGAGCTGCACAATGCTTCTGGTTACAGAGGAGCGTCTATCCAACGCAATAGGTACAAGTTGAGGATCTGCACAATGCTTCTGGTTATAGAGAAGAGTCTATACATTACAAAATGTGCAAGTGGAGGAGCTGCACAATCCTTATGTTTATTGAGGAGCGCCTATATAATGCAATAGGTGCAAGTTGAGGAGCTGCACAATGATTCTGGTTATAGAGGTGCGTCTACCTAATACATTACGTGCAGGTTGAGGAGCTGCGCAATGCTAGTTACAGAGGAGCGTCTGTCTTATACAATAGGTGCAAGTTGAGGAGCTTCTCAATGCTTCTGGTTACAGAGGAGCGTCTATCCAATGCAATAGGTACAAGTTGAGGACCTGCACATTTCTTCATTTTATAGAGGAGCGTCTATATAATACAATGGGCGCACGTTGATGAACTGCAGAATATTTCTGCTTATAGAGTAGCGCCTATATTATACAATAGATGAAAGTTGAGGAGCTGCAGAATTTTCTGTTTATAGAAGAGCGCCTATCTATTACAATATGTACAAGTTCAGTAGCTGCGCACAGCTGGTTATAGAGGGTCGTTTATATAAATTAATGGGCGCACGTTGAGGAGCTGCAGAATATTTCTGCTTATGGATAAGCGCCTATATTATACAATAGGTGCAAGTTGAGAATCTGCAGAATTTTCTGATTATAGAGGAGCGGCTATCAAATACAATAGGAGCAAGTTGAGGAGCTGCACAATGCTTCTGTTTATAGAGGAGCGTCTATCTGATACATTAGGAGCAACTTGAGGAATTTCACAATGCTTCTGGTTATAGAGGAGCGTCTATCTATTACAGTATGTCCAAGTTCAGTAGCTGTGCATTGCTGGTTATAGAGGAGCGTCTATGTAATACAATGGGCGCACGTTGAGGAGCTGCAGAATTTTCTGGTTATAGAGAAGCGTCTATCTAATACAATAGGTGAAAGTTGAGGAGCTGCGCAATGCTGGTTATAGAAGAGCGGCTATCTAATACAATAGGAGCACGTTGAGGAGCTGCACAATGCTTCTGTTTATAGAGGAGCATTTTTCTGATACATTAGGAGCAAGTTGAGGAGCTTCAGAATGCTTCTGTTTATAGAGGAGCGTCTGTCTATTACAATATGTCCAAGTTCAGTAGCTGTGCATTGCTGGATATAGACGAGCGTCTATGTAATACAATGGGCGCACGTTGAGGAGCTGCAGAATTTTCTGGTTATAGAGAAGCGTGTATCTAATACAATAGGTGCAAGTTGAGGAGCTCCGTAATGCTTCTGTTTATAGAGGAGCGTTTGTATAATACAATAGGTGCAAGGTGAGGAGCTTCAGAATGCTTCAGATTATAGAGGAGAGTCTATATAATACAATGGGCTCAACTTGAGGAGCTGCAGAATATTTCTGCTTATAGAGGAGCGCCTATATTATACAATAAGTGCAAGTTGAGGAGCTGCAGAATTTTGTGGTTATAGAGAAGCGTCTATCTATTACAATATGTGCAAGTTGAGGGGCTGCATAATGGTTCTGGTTATGGAGGAGCGTCTATCTGATACATTCGGTGAAAGTTAAGGAGCTGCACAATACTTCTGGTTATAGAGGAGGGTCTAAACAATACAGTGGTCGCAAGTTGAGGAGCTGCAGAATATTTCTGGTTATAGAGAAAGTCTATCTATTACAATAGGTGCAAGTTGAATAGCTGCACTATGCTTCTGGTTATAGAGGAGTATCTGTCTTATACAATATCTGCAAGTTGAGGAGCTGACCAATATTTCAGGTTATTTAGGAGCTCTTATCTATTCAATATGCGCAAATTGAGGAGCTGCACAATGCTTCTGGTTACAGAGGAGCGTCTATCCAATGCAATAGGTGCAAGTTGAGGAGCTGCACAATTGTTATGTTTATTGAGGAGCGCCTATATAATACAATAGGTGCAAGTTGAGGAGCTGCACAATGATTCTGGTTATAGAGGAGCGCCTACCTAATACAATACGTGCAAGTTGAGGAGCTGCGCAATGCTGGTTATAGTGGAGCGTCTGTCTTATACAATAGGTCCAAGTTGAGGAGCTTCACAATGCTTCTGCGTACAGAGGTGCGTCTATCCAATGCAATACGTACAAGTTGAGGAGCTGCACAATTCTTCATTTTATAGAGGATCGTCTATATAATACAATGGGCGCACGTTGAGGAACTGTAGAATATTTCTGCTTATAGAGTAGCGCCTATATTATACAATAGATGAAAGTTGAGGAGCTGCAGAATATTCTGTTTATAGAGGAGCGCCTATCTATTACAATATGTACAAGTTCAGTAGCTGCGCACAGCTGGTTATAGAGGGTCGTTTATATAATATAATGGGCGCACGTTGAGGAGCTGCAGAATTTTCTGATTATAGAGGAGCGGCTATCTAATACAATAGGAACAAGTTGAGGAGCTGCACAATGCTTCTGGTTATAGAGGAGCGCCTATCTATTACAGTATGTCCAAGTTCAGTAGCTGTGCATTGCTGGTTATAGAGGAGCGTCTATGAAATACAATGGGCGCACGTTGAGGAGCTGTAGAATTTTCTGGTTATAGAGAAGTGTCTATCTAATACACTAGGTGCAAGTTGAGGAGGGTCTATACGATACAATGGTCGCAAGTTGAGGAGCTGCACAATGCTTCTCTTTATAGAGGAGTCTATCTAATACAATAGGTGCTAAGTGAGGAGCTGCACAATGCTTCTGGTTACAGAGGAGCGTCTATCCAATGCAATAAGTACAAGTTGAGGAGCTGCACAATGCTTCTGGTTATAGAGGAGCTTCAATATATTACAAAACGTGCAAGTTGAGGAGCTGCACAATGCTTATGATTATTGAGGAGCGCCTATATAATGCAATAGGTTCAAGTTGAGGAGCTGCACAATAATTCTGGTTATAGAGGAGCGTCTACCTAATACAAAACGTGCAAGTTGAGGAGCTGCGGAATACTGGTTATAGAGGAGCGTCTGTCTTATACAATAGGTGCAAGTTGAGGAGCTTCACAATGCTTCTGGTTACAGAGGATCGTCTATCCAATGCAATAGGTACAAGTTGAGGAGCTGCACAATTCTTCATTTTATAGAGGACCGTCTATATAATACAATAGGTGCATATTGAGAAGTTGCACAATTATTCTGTTTATAGAGGAGAGCCTATCCAATACAATAGGTGCAAGTTGAGGAGCTGCAGAATTTTCTGGTTATAGAGAAGTGTCTATCTAATACAATAGGTGCAAGTTGAGGAACTGCTCAATGCTGGTTGTAGAGGAGCGCCTATCTAATACAATAGGTGGAAGTTGAGGAAATGCACAATGCTTCTGTTTATAGAGTTGCGTTTATATAATACAATAGGTGCAAGTTGAGGAGCTGCACAAAGCTTCTGATTATAGAGGAGTGTCTATCTGATACATTAGATGCAAGTTGAGGAGCTTCAGAATGCTTCTGGTTATAGAGGAGAGTCTATATAATACAATGGGCTCACCTTGAGGAGCTGCAGAATATTTCTGCTTATAGACGAGCGCCTATATTATACAATAAGTGCAAGTTGAGGAGCTGCAGAATTTTGTGGTTATAGAGAAGCGTCTATCTATTACAATATGTGCAAGTTGAGGGGCTGCATAATGGTTCTGGTTATGGAGGAGCGTCTATCTGATACATTAGGTGAAAGTTAAGGAGCTGCACAATACTTCTGGTTATAGAGGAGGGTCTATACGATACAATGGTCGCAAGTTAAGGAGCTGTAGAATATTTCTGGTTATAGAAGATGTCTATCTAATACAATAGGTGCAAGTTGAATAGCTGCACTATGCTTCTGGTTATAGAGGAATATCTGTCTTATACAATATCTGCAAGTTGAGGAGCTGACCACTATTTCAGGTTATTTAGGAGCTGTTATCTATTCAATATGCGCAAGTTGAGGAGCTGCAAAATGTTTCTTCTTATAGAGATGCGTCTATCCATTACAATAGATGCAAATTGAGGAGCTGCACAATGCTTCTGGTTACAGAGTAGCGTCTATCCAATGCAATAGTTATAAGTTGAGGAGCTGCACAATGCTTATGGTTATAGAGGAGCGTCTATATATTACAAAAGGTGCAAGTTGAGGAGCTCCAGAATTTTCTGGTTATAGAGGAGCGAATATCTATTACAATATGTGCAAGTTGAGAGGCTGCATAATGGTTCTGGTTATGGAGGAGCGTCTATCTGATACATTAGGTGAAAGTTAAGGAGCTGCACAATACTTCTGGTTATAGAGGAGCGTCTTTCTTATACAATATGTTCAAGTTGAGGAGCTGCACAATATTTCTGGTTATAGAGGAGCGGATATCTAATACAATATGTGCAAGTTGAGGAGCTGCACAATGTTTCTAGTTATAGAGGAGCTTCTATATAATACACTAGGTGCATATTGAGGAGTTGCACAATTCTTCTGTTTATAGAGGAGCGCCTATCCAATACAATAGGTGCAAGTTGACGAGCTTCACAATGCTTCTGGTTACAGAGGAGCGTCTATCCAATGCAATAGTTACAAGCTGAGGAGCTGCACAATGCTTCTGGTTATAGAGGCGCGTCTATATATTACAAAAGGTGCAAGTTGATTAGCTGCACAATTCTTCTGTTTATAGAGGAGCGTCTATATAATACAATGGGCGCACGTTGAGGAGCAGCAGAATATTTCTGCTGATAGAGGAGCGCCTATATTATACAATAGTTGCAAGTTGAGGATCTGCAGAATTTCCTGATTATAGAGAAGCGTCTATCTAATACAATAGGTACAAGTTGAGGAGCTGCGCAATGCTGGTTATAGAGGAGCGGCTATCTAATACAATAGGAGGTAGTTGAGGAGCTGCACAATGCTTCTGTGTATAGACGAGCTTTTTTATATTACATTATGTGCAAGTTGAGGAGCTGCACAATGCGCTTCGGATTATAGAGGAACGTCTATCTGATACATGAGGAGCAAGTTGATTAGCTTCACAATGCTTCTTGTTATAGAGGAGCGTCTATATAATACAATGGGCTCACGTTGAGGAGCTGCAGAATATTTCTGCTTATAGAGGAGCGCCTAAATTATACAATAGGTGCAAGGTGAGGAGCTGCAGAATTTTCTGGTTATAGAGGAGAGCCTATCTATTACAATATGTGCAAGTTGAGTAGCTGTGCAATGCTGGTTATAGAGGAGAGGCTATCTAATACAATAGGAGCTAGTTGAGGAGCTGCACAATGCTTCTGTTTATAGACGAGCATTTATATATAACATTATGTGCAAGTTGAGGAGCTGCACAATGCTTCTGATTATAGAGGAACGTCTATCTGATACATTAGGAGCAAGTTGAGGAGCTTCACAATGCTTCTTGTTATAGAGGAGCTTCTATATAATACAATGGGCTCAGGTTGAGGAGCTGCAGAATACTTCTGCTTATAGAGGAGCGCCTATATTATACAATAGGTGCAAGGTGATTAGCTGCAGAATTTTCTGGTTATAGAAAAGAGCCTATCTATTACAATATGTGCAAGTTGAGTAGCTGTGCAATGCTGGTTATAGAGGAGCGCCTATCTAATACAATAGGTGGAAGTTGAGGAGCTGCACAATGCTTCTGTTTATAGAGGAGGTTTTATATAATACAATAGGTGCAAGTTGAGGAGCTGCACAATGCTTCTGATTATAGAGGAGCGTCTATCTGATACATTATGTGCAAGCTGAGGAGCTACAAAATGCTTCTGGTTATAGAGGAGAGTCTATATTATACAATGGGCTCACCTTGAGGAGCTGCAGAATATTTCTGCTTATAGAGGAGCGCCTATATTATACAATAAGTGCAAGTTGAGGAGCTGCAGAATTTTGTGGTTATAGGGAAGGGTCTCTCTAATACAAATGGGGCAAGTTGTAGAGCTGCACAATGCTTCTCTTTATAGAGGAGTCTATCTAATACAATAGGTGCAAATTGAGGAGCTGCACAATGCTTCTGGTTAGAGAGGAGCGTCTATCCAATGCAATAGGTGCAAGTTGAGGAGCTGCACAATTCTTCATTTTATAGAGGAGCGTCTATATAATACAATGGGCGCACGTTGAGGAACTGCAGAATATTTCTGCTTATAGAGGAGCGCCTATATTATACAAGAGGTGAAAGTTGAGGAGCTGCAGAATTTTCTGTTTATAGAGGAGCGCCTATTTATTACAATATGTACAATTTCAGTAGCTGCGCACAGCTGGTTATAGAGGGTCGTTTATATAATACAATGGGTACACGTTGAGGAGCTGCAGAATATTTCTGCTTATGGATGAGCGCCTATAATATACAATAGGTGCAAGTTGAGAAACTGCAGAATTTTCTGATTATAGAGGAGCGGCTATCTAATACAATAGGAGCAAGTTGAGGAGCTGCACAATGCTTCTGTTTATAGAGAAGCGTCTATCTGATACATTAGGAGCAAGTTGAGGAGCTTTACAATGCTTCTGGTTATAGAGGAGCGTCTATCTAATACTATAGGTGCAAGTTGGGGAACTTCAGAATGCTTCGGTTTATAGAGGAGCGCCTATCTATTACAGTATGTCCAAGTTCAGTAGCTGTGCATTGCTGGTTATAGAGGAGCGTCTATGTAATACATGTAATACAATGGGCGCACGTTGAGGAGCTGCAGAATTTTCTGGTTATAGAGAAGCGTCTATCTAATACAATAGGTGCAAGTTGAGGAGCTGCTCAATGCTGGTTGTAGAGGAGCGCCTATCTAATACAATAGGTGGAAGTTGAGGAGCGGCACAATGCTTCTGTTTATAGAGGAGCGCTTATATAATACAATAGGTGCAAGTTGAGGAACTGCACAAAGCTTCTGATTATAGAGGAGCGTCTTATTATAGAGGTGCAAGTTGAGGAGCTTCGGAATGCTTCTGGTTATAGAGGAGAGTCTATATAATACAATGGGCTCACCTTGAGGAGCTGCAGAATATTTCTGCTTATAGAGGAGCGCCTATATTATACAATAAGTGCAAGTTGAGGAGCTGCAGAATTTTGTGGTTACAGAGAAGCGTCTACCTAATACAATAGGTGCAAGTTGAGGAGCTCCGCAATGCTTCTGTTTGTAGAGGAGCGTCTGTATAATAAAATAGGTGCAAGTTGAGGAGCTCCAGAAATTTCTGGTTATAGAGGAGCGAATATCTATTACAATATGTGCAAGTTGAGTGACTGCATAATGGTTCTGGTTATGGAGGAGCGTCTATCTGATATATTAGGTGAAAGTTAAGGAGCTGCACAATACTTCTGGTTATAGAGGAGGGTCTATACGATACAATGGTCGCAAGTTGAGGAGCGTCAGAATATTTCTGGTTATAGAGGAAGTCTATCTATTACAATAGGTGCAAGTTGAATACCTGCACTATGCTTCTGGTAATAGAGGAGTGTCTGTCTTATACAATATCTGCAAGTTGAGGACCTGCACAATATTTCAGGTTATTTAGGAGCTCTTATCTATTCAATATGCGCAAGTTGAGGAGCTGCAACATGTTTCTCCTTATAGAGGTGCGTCTATCCATTACAATAGATGCAAATTGAGGAGCTGCACAATGCTTCTGGTTTCAGAGGAGCGTCTGTCCAATGCAATAGGTACAAGTTGAAGAGCTGCACAATGCTTATGTTTATTGAGGAGCGCCTTTATAATACAATAGGTGAGGGTTGAGGAGCTGCACAACGATTCTGGTTATAGAGGAGCGTCTACCTAATACATTACGTGCAAGTTGAGGAGCTGCGCAATGCTGGTTATAGAGGACCGTCTGTCTTATACAATATGTTCAAGTTGAGGAGCTGCACAATATTTCTGGTTATAGAATAGCGGATATCTAATAAAATATGTGCAAGTTGAGGAGCTGCACAATGTTTCTGGTTATAGAGGAGCGTCTATATAATACAATAGGTGCATATTGAGGAGCTACACAATTCTTCCGTTTATAGAGGAGCGCCTATTCAATGCAATAGGTGCACGTTGACGAGCTTCACAATGCTTCTGGTTATAGAGGAGCGACTATATATTACAAAAGGTGCAAGTTGAGGAGCTGCACAATTCTTCTGTTTATAGAGGAGTGTCTATATAATACAATGGGCGCACGTTGAGGATGAGCAGTATATTTCTGCTTATAGAGGAGCGCCTATATTATACAATAGGTGCAAGTTGAGGATCTGCAGAATTTCATGATTATAGAGAAGCGTCTATCTAATACAATAGGTGCAAGTTGAGGAGCTGCGCAATGCTGGTTATAGAGGAGCGCCTATATATTTAAAAAGGTGCAAGTTGAGGAGCTGCAGAATTCTTCTCTTTATTGAGGAACGCCTAACTAATACAATAGGTGCAAGTTGAGGAGCTTCACAATGCTTCTGGTTATAGAGGAGCGTCTATATAATACAATGGGCTCAGGTTGAGGAGCTGCAGAATATTTCTGCTTATAGAGGAGAGCCTATCTATTACAATATGTGCAAGTTGAGTGGCTGTGCAATGCTGGTTATAGAGGAGAGGCTATCTAATACTATATGCACAAGTTGAGGAGCTGCACAATGCTTCTGTATATAGAGGAGCGCCTATATATTTAAAAAGGTGCAAGTTGAGGAGCTGCACAATTCTTCTCTTTATAGAGTGAGGACGTGGGCACCATCCCTCTACCGTTACGGTTAATTGGTATGAGCACCACGCCCGCCCTTATCTAGAATGACATAATTAGGTACTTAGGTTATCGCTACCCATTCAGACTTGCATGGTACATATTGCCATTCTCTGACTTGCACGCCTATTACACATGCCGGAGCATATTCGGACTTGCTTATTCATATTTGCATGGTGCATTTACATTCATATTGCATGGTACATATTTCACACATTTCATATTACACATTACATTTACTGGGAAATTGAATATGACTTATGTTTAAGGTTCTTTGCATCCGTAAGATTCAATATTTACGTTAATTATACATGATTAGATACTTAGGTTAACTCTATGCATTCATTATTATTTACAATCTTGCATGGTACATATTACACACAGAGAGATTGATTAATACTTATGTTAAATGTACTTTACATCTCAGGTATTTAGGTTAACACACAGTTTAACACTACGCATTCATTATTGTTTACAGGTTTGCATGGTGCATATTATATACATTACATAGTACAGCTTATATTTACTGAGAAGACTTGCATTGTACATAGTTCACGCATTACATAATACAAATTACATTTCTAAGAATTTAATTATTAATTAATAATATTAATTAATACTTGCATGGTACATATCATACATATCATACACATTTCATAGTGCAGTTTACATTTACTGACAGATTGATTAATACTTTTGTTTAGGGTACTTAATATTTATGTTTAAGGTACTTTACACCTGTTTGATTCAATTCTTACTATAAGTATGTATAGTTGGGTTCTTAGGTTCGCACATAGGTTGGCTTTACGCATTAATTATTATTTACAGTTTGTATAGTACATATTACACACATTGGTACATATTACACACATTAAATAGTGCATGCTAATTAATTAGAATGGTACATATTATACACATTAAATAGTACTGTGAATATTGACATGGTACATATTACACACAATTACTGAGACATGGGGTATATTTGCATGGTACATATTACACACATTTACAATTTACAGTTAAAAAAAAATACAATTGCTGAGAAAATTAGCATGTTACATATTTCAATAATATTAACATGGTACATGTTGCACACATTAAATAGTACAGATTACAATTATTGAGAAACTTAATAGTACTTAATTTCGTTATGTTCAGACTTGCAGAATTGCATTTACCTATTACAATATTCTGACTTGCATGACTATTATATGTTCTATACCCTATTCAAACTTGCTTGATGCATATACATTCCTATTGCATGGTACATATTCTCACACGTTACATACTATATATTGCATTTACTCAGAAATTGTTTTTACTTATGTTTAAGGTACGTTGCATCCGCAAGGTTCAATATTTTAATATTAATTAAACATAATTATGCATTCATTATTGTTTACAGACTTGCATGGTACATAGTACACACATTACATAATATTGATTACATTTACTAAGAAATTAATTAATAGTTTATGATATTAATTAATACTTGCATGGTGCATATTACTTGCTTATTATAGTACAGTTTACATTTATTGAGTGATTGATGAATACTTGTCTTTAAAGTACTTAATACGTTCAGACTTGCAAATCCAGGCTTGTATGATACATAAACATTCATATTGCAAGGTATATATTATACACATTACATATTATATATTGCGTTTACCTGGAAATTGAATATAACTTATGTTTAAGGTACGTTGCATCCGTTGAGTTCATATTTACGTAATCATACTTAATTAGGTACTTAGGTTAACATTATGCATTCATTATTATTTACAGACTTGCATGATAGATAGTACATACATTACATAAGACTGATTATATTTACTAAGAAGTTCTTTAATAGTTAATAATATTAATTGATACTTGCATGGTATATATAACACACATTTCATAGTACATTAAACATTTAGTGAGAGATTGCATAGTGCTTAAGTTTAAGTGCTGAGAGTGTTAGCATGGTACATATTACACACAATTACTGAGACATGGTACATATTACACATAATTACTGAGACATGGTACATATTACACACATTTACAGATTACAATTACTTAGAATATTAGCATGGTACATATTACACGCATTTACAGTTTACAATTACTTAGTATATTAGCATGGTACATAATATAATAATATTAGCATGGTACATATTACTACAATATTAGCATGGTACATATTACACACATTAA
Source organism: Stegodyphus dumicola (assembly GCF_044657685.1). Taxonomy (NCBI): domain Eukaryota; kingdom Metazoa; phylum Arthropoda; class Arachnida; order Araneae; family Eresidae; genus Stegodyphus; species Stegodyphus dumicola. The sequence continues at coordinate 208,119,632 of NC_140774.1, forward strand.
ATAGTACAGTTTACAATTACTGAAGGATACATTAAGCAGTTTCTTACAATTCTGTGCCAAGTTTTACATAGTGCATATTACAAACCTGCATTTCACATACTACACACATTATTATATAATGCAGGTGATATTAATTTGCATGTAATATACATGCAGAAAATGTCACTATGTTGAAATATTGTAACATTACTAATTGCACAAGGAAAGGTAATCTGCAGATTGGGTTGCAGTCTGAATATAAATAGTCTGATGTGAAAAATAGGCATAGTACATGCATAAATTTGTGATTCCTATGTAGTAGTCACTATGCTGCTTGACACCATAAGTTACATTAAGCAGTTTGACACAATTCTGTGCCAAGTGTCATTAGCTTTGACATGACGGCAGTGGTTTGGCGTATTGTTGGCTTATGCTTAACGAGGAACCTGCAGAAGGCCTGCCTATCCGTTATAGGAATGGCAATATGGTGGTCCTCTGTAAGGGGACATGCAGTGATGTAATGGTCTACTGTGCCCTCTTCGCCTCAGATGCATTCGTCAGTGCTGGTGATAGCGTGTCGATGATAGTACTGTGGGAAGGGGCCATGACCGGATATGTAACGTACCAAGAGGGGACTGGCGATAAGTCTTTGTAAATCTACTTTTGGCTTGAAGTAAAAAGTTCTTCTGCCGGTTAAGCTGTTCGTCCACTCCTGCTGCCATTTATTGCAAACAATTTGCCGTAAGGTCTTTTTTAGATATGAGGTAGGCCATGGGATCTGTACTGTAGTAATGTTGTTCCCAGTGGCGGCGTCTTTTGCCAGGCCGTCTGCAAGTTCATTGCCATAAATACCTGTGTGCGCTTTAATCCATTTTATGACGAAATGATTGTGAGCATTTTCACGTAGACTTTTTTGAATGCCTGCTATTTGCGAGGAGGTATGTTCTGAATTGGCAATTGCTTGCATAGAAGACAGGCTATCTGTATGTATTAAGGCTTTGGAGATTTTATTATTCGTTAGATAACGTATGGCCTCGTGAATGGCGAGTGCTTCACTCTGGAAAACGCTGTTTTCAGTGCTGAGCTGCATCTGCCATTGGTGAAGGGGTTGTTGTTGTTCACTGAGCACGACAAAGGCGCTGCCTACCTTTTCGTCAATACGAGAACCATCTGTGTAGATGGAGATGTAGCCGGATGGTGCAACATATGCTGGGTTCTTCGTGAGGTGAATTCCAATACCCTTGATTGCTGGGTGTATATGAAGTTGTGAGGTCTTATTCTCAAACTGTTCTTGAGAGAAGGTAACGTAATCATAAGTAAGTGAAAGTCTTAACTGATGAACCTGTTGTGTCACCGCTTCTTCTTCTATGCGTAGATGAAGTGGTAGCACTCCTGCCAAGATGTTTAGTGCATCAGTAGATGTTGTCCTGAAGGCTCTTGTAATTGAGAGTAGGAAGGGCCTCTGTAGTGCAGACAGGTGCCGGATTTTCCTTCCCTGCATAGGGAAGGCCCAAATGGCCACTCCATAGGACACCATCTTCTCGACGACAGTAAGATATAACGCTTTTTGTATGTGAGAATTAATCCCCCAATGAAATCCGCATTGCATTCTGAAATGCTGTGCTATGATTGCTGTACGCTTCCTTAAATTAAGTATGTGCGGCATCCATGTCAGTTTTTCATCTATGTATAGACCGAGGTATCTCAGGACACGGACAATTTTAATTCGACGATTGTTGATGCGGATTGTCGGTCTTCTAGTCAGTGATCCTCCCTTCTTTGCGATTAGTAGAATTTGACATTTGTGCTCTGCTACTTGGAGTTTTTGTCTGTTGCATTGCTGGTAGAATAGATTGCAAACTTCGTTTGAGTTGGCCTCCAATTCTGCTCTAGCACGTCCTCGGACAAGTAGAGCAACATCGCTGGACAAGTAGAGCAACATCTGCATATGCGAATATGGAGGAATGCGTTGGCAGTGTGAATTTTAGGACTGAGTTGAAGGTTGCGTTCCACAAATGGGGGCCTGCACAGGACCCCTGTGGACATCCTCTGGTTTGGGTACGCTTGATAATCCCACTGTCGTGCACTATTAGAAGGCAACGGTCCGTTAGGTAATGTCGCAAAGTAAGGAAAATATTGCGTGGACATTGAACTGTTCTGAGTGCTTCTAAAATTGAGGGCCACCACAGCATATCAAATGCACTTTTCATGTCTATACTGATTAGAGCAGTATGATAGCCGTGGTTGCGATTATCGTGTATAGCTGAATGTATATCGTGGAGTGCATGCAGTGTTGATGACCCTGTTCGAAATCCATATTGCTTGGGGTGTAGATATTGGCCTCTTTCTAAGTGGTGTCGTAAGTGATTCATTAGAAGCTTCTCATATACTTTTCCGAGAGCCGAAAGTAAGCAGATCGGTCGGTACGAGGATGGATCTGAAGGATCGCGATCCTTTTTTAGGAATAATACGACCTGGCCGACCTTTTAGGAATAATACGACCTGGCTTTTGGGAACGTACCTGTTTGTAGCAGCTTATTAAAGAAGGCTATAAAAAGTGGCAAAGATGCTCTTATTGCTGTTTTGATGATTTGATAGCTTATCCCGTCTGGTCGCGGTGCCTTGTTATTGGGAAGGAGTTTCAGGACTTGTAAAACTTCCTGCATGGTGAAGTCTGGATCGTCTGCAGTAGACGGAGTAGATTTGTTACTGCGTAGAGATTTATGATATTCCGAGTCGTCAGAATTGTCATCTTGACTAAAGACATGGTCCAGGATATTTTCTAGCGTATTTTTGGTGGATTCTTCCGTAATTAGTGATTGCTCTGATGGTATGAATTGAAGACGCACGGGTTTAAAGAGCTTGTTAGTGGCTATTTTGTGGTGCAGCCCGTAAATTCCTTCCGTTTCAGTACAAAATTTTTGCCAGGAATGGATCTTGGCCTTGATTATTAGCCGTTTATATAATGCTCGCGCTCTTTGAAAGATAGGTAGGGTAGTGCTCTGGATTTCATTACGCCGTTCGTGCTTTAATCTGCGTCTGAGCGCACGGCATTTTTTCCGTTGGATGGTGAGCTCTGTGTTCCACCAGTTAGTGGCGTTTAATTTCTTTTTGGATCTTGTTGGTAAGAGCTCTTCGCAGGTGTCATGAAGAATTTTCATGATGTCGTCGGTTAGCGATTCCATATCACTTTGTGTATTGGCATTTTTTAGGACTGGGGTTAGATTGCTTAATCTTTGATCAATTTTCCGAGAGAACTGTCGCTTCTTATTTGATGGCATGTTATAACGTTTAATAATTTCTATTTGTGGTAGGCTATTGAGTTTGAAGGTGATAAATTTGTGGTCTGATAAGCTATCAGCTTCTTCTACCTTCCAGTCCTGCACATGCTGTGCAATCGGCACCGTAGAGAGGGTCAAATCCGGCCAGCCAACAGCAAAAATTCTGTCAAAGGTTGGTGGAGAATCTATGGAATTATGGAGAATGAGATTATGTGTTGATATGAAATCCTCAAGTTGTCTTCCTCTGGTGTCGGTACTGTTGTAGCCCCAGTTGGTATGATGAGCGTTGTAATCTCCAGCTATGATGACGTTTGACAGCTTGGTTCGTTGGAGAACTGACTGTGCTAGTTCAATCGTGGTTTCTAAATCCTCAGCTGGGGAAGCATATTGCGAAATGAGAAGAAGTGAGAAGTTGCTGGCTTGAAGAAGGACTGCACTTAAGTCTCTTTGCTGCTCAATAATCAGAGGAGTCCAGTTAGGTTGACAACATACTAGGATAGCGCGGGGCGGTTGCGTCTTCTCTTGCTGCTGATATATCGTCCATTTAAGTGGGAATCCCACTGCTTGGCCATTTCGTGTGTACGGTTCTTGTGCTAGAATGAAGTCGATACTGTGCTCGATGGCAAATGCTACTGCTCTATTTGTCGCTGCTTGTGCCCTCTGTAAATTTATCTGTAGGAATGCAATTGGGCTCTGTGCTATATTAGCCGTATTTATTTTTTGGAAACTTTCGTCGGGACGTGAGGTTGCTGTTGAGCGCATTAAAGGCGCTGGCAGGCTTCTAGTACTCTGTACTGTCTTTGATGGTCTGCACTCTTCGCTGGTACTGCGGACAGTCAGGGTGGTAGGCTGGGTGGGTAAAATTATGTCTTGATCCATAGCGTGAGTTTGCGTCCCCGCAGTTAATGCACTGCGGTTGATGTGCATTGCATTCCCAAACCCCATGTTCTCCAGCGCAGAATGAACAGTATTGCTTTTGGCTTTTGCAGTCTGCCTGCGTATGCCCGTACTGCTGACATCTGTAGCATCTCTTGATGCCAGAGTACTCTGTGACTTTGTGGGCCTGCCATCCCAAGAATATCTTCCTTTGCTGCATGATGGCACTAAAGCTTGTGGGCTCACATTCGAATACCCACTTGACGTTTCCTTTACGTCGTTCTCTGAGACGGTGGAGGGGCTTGAAGGTGTTATTGGGCATGTTTGTAGCAGCGCTGATTTCCTCAAGCACTTCATCGGGTTTTGTAGACTCTGGCAGGTCGTGAATTGCACATCTTGGCTTGCGCTTCCGAAGTCTACTGATTTCCGCCGGGATTTCTTTTTGCTTGATGTGCTGCTCGAGAGCTGTGGCATCGTCGCTGGTGTTACAGATTACTTCAATGCCGCCTTTGTTACTTCTGATAATCTTGTCTATTCCAACCTGAATCTTCGTGAGGGGTACTTTGGCGTTGAGCTGCGTTCTTAGTTCCGCTTCTGTAATGTCGGGTTTCGGCCGTATGAAAAGGCTTTGTGTCTTTGTTTTCCTGACGATCTCAGCAAATGTCGGTCGGGTGGCAGTTGGTGGTGGTGTTGAGGCCTGTTGAGAATGCTGTTCCGAAGTCGGATGTTGCTGAGAATGTGCTAATTCGCAACAAAGCACGGTTGAGGTATTGACTCCGGTATCGACTTTGGCAGTTTTTGGTATAAAGTCTTGTCCTTTTATGGCCAGCGTTTGTAATGCGGCCAGAGAGTCTAGGAGGCGAGCACGGAGTTCAGTTGGTAAGAGGAATTTGGCGTTTCTTTTAGTGGTCGTTACCTGTCGGATGTCTTCGTAAAAAATGGAAATCTTTTCTACGTAAGGCAGATCTGAAGCCAATTTCTTAGAAGCATCTAAGGTACTTTGTGTGTCAGATGATTCTCCGTCAGTTGTAAGGGCCGAAGGACGTGGCATGATTTAAATGGAGCACCGTGATGGCAGTTATTGTAAAGAGTCTATTCAGTGGTACTAGAAATTCGTTACAATAAAAAATGGAAAGTTCGCGTTACACTATTTTGCACAATTCGCTGATCACTGAATTGAACACAGTCACTACTAGCACTACTTTGCACACTAATTTACACTTACTAATAAACATTTGAAGAAGCCTTTTAAGTTGTATAAAGGACATTAATCAAATTAACAGTGAAATGTATACAAATTATAAATAACTTAATTAAATGAATAATTAAAGACTTAAAATATGGTAATTAGATTAATTGCAATTAGCATTGTTCAAAGGTGCCGGGAACCTAGAGTACAATTAAAGTGCCGCTGTCTATACAGAAGCCTATAAAATTATAAAATACAAGAGTGCAATAAGACTATACCGGTAATTAACGCAATTACCAATTTAAGCACTATACTTAAATACACAGTCAAGTTAATGGGATGGGTAACAGGAGCCTTCTAGGCATTTTGAGAATTATTAAAATCGCACCATTTTTGCGAAGTTATGAAAAATTTAGCGGTAATTAATCAGCATGTGAATAACAATACATCATTAATTAACACATATTTACGTAGACACTTTTATAATTAATCGAGTTTCCGGTGTAAAACCTGAGGATACTAGACACCTATTTTGAGTAGTAAATAGTGTCAGGTATTGGCTGAAGCCAACCTGTTGGTTAATCTGCGATTACTAAATTAATTATAATGTCAGGCTGTCCTACCTTGGCTGCTATCTTCTCTGTTTTTCATCTGTAAAGCAGGAACAGTAATCCAATTAGCACTAATGAACCAGAATAGCACTTGCACAAACACAACTCACACTGGACTTGGATGCTTATCTTCTGTGTATATATTAGACGCTTATCTTCTTCAGCTTTTCATACTAACTTCTTGAATTTTTGTAAGTCCAATAATTAATGCCGCAAATTAGTAACTTTGGTTCTAATTGGTCGAATTTTATAAAACTTCGAACTTTTACTTCTTATTAGTAGAAAGGACGTTTGCTGTTGGAAGTAAGTTGATCCAGTAATTAGGAGTCTAATTAGGCAGATGATGGTAATTTGGCCACTACCTACTTTTTCACCGGATGCGAATTCCTTTGGGTGGTGAATCACCCAACGGTATTCTAACGGTCGCTAGTGTTGAAGCTGCTTCAAATACACTATTTGAAAACAGTAATTAATTCATATTTAAATTACTACTTAACCAAATGACGTTAAACTTATTCCAAATTAAAGTAAAAAACCTGGGCTATTCAATGGTATTAAAAATGAGCTGATCCGACTTGCAGTTGTTTTGTAGCGGTCCACAGAGCTGGTCAGGACGGTGAAAATGGCACTGTAATGCTAACACAATTAGTAAAATCTTGAAAAATTCCGTAATTAAATGCCTATTTGTCATACAGCCGAAAATCTTGTATCACCGTAATCCTTGCTGCTTCTGTTATCTAAATCAACTACTTTTAAGACTGCAGGATAATTATTTCCGTAGTTATAGACTGAATCGGCGGAGCTCAAAAAATACAACCTTCACTCTCTCGAAGCTTGCTGCGGCCCCATCTCTCTTTATAGAGGAGCGCCTAACTAATACAATAGGTGCAAGTTGAGGACTTGTGAAGCTCCTCAACTTGTTCCTAATGTATCAGATAGACGCTGCTCTATAATCAGAAGCATTGTGCAGCTCCTCAACTTGCACATAATGTAATATATAAACGCTCGTCTATAAACAGAATCATTGTGCAGCTCCTCAACTTGCACCTATTGTATTAGATAGACGCTTCTCTATAATCAGGAAATTCTGCAGATCCTCAACTTGCAACTATTGTATAATATAGGCGCGCCTCTATAAGCAGAAATATACTGCTGCTCCTCAACGTGCGCCCATTGTATTATATAGACGCTCCTCTATAAACAGAAGAATTGTGCAGCTCCTCAACTCGCACCTTTTGTAATATATAGTCGCTCCTCTATAACCAGAAGCATTGTGAAGCTCCTCAACGTGCACTTATTGCATTGGATATCCGCTACTCTATAACCAGAAATATTGTGCAGCTCCTCAACTTGAACATATTGTGTAAGACGGACGCTCCTCTATAACCAGCATTGCGCAGCTCCTCAACTTGCACGTATTGTATTAGGTAGACGCTCCTCTATAACCAGAATCGTTGTGCAGCTCCTCAACCCTCACCTATTGTATTATAAAGGCGCTCCTCAATAAACATAAGCAGCTTATAGAGCAGCGCCTATATTATACAATAAGTGCGAGTTGAGGAGCTGCAGAATTTTGTGGTTATAGAAAAGCGTCTATCTAATGCAATAGGGGCAAGTTGAGGAGCTGCACAATGCTTCTGGTTACGGAGGAGCGTCTGTCCAATGCAATAAGTACAAGTTGAGGAGCTGCACAATGCATCTGGTTATAGAGGAGCTTCAATATATTACAAAAGGTGCAAGTTGAGGAGCTGCACAATGCTTATGTTTATTGAGGAGCGCCTATATAATGCAATAGGTGCAAGTTGAGGAGCTGCACAATGATTCTGGTTATAGAGGAGCGTCTACCTAATACAATACGTGCAAGTTGAGGAGCTGCGCAATGCTGGTTATAGAGGAGCGTCTGTCTTATACAATAGGTGCAAGTTGAGGAGCTTCACAATGCTTCTGGTTACAGAGGAACGTCTATCCAATGCAATAGGTACAAGTTGAGGAGCTGCACAATTCTTCATTTTATAGAGGAGCGTCTATATAATACAATGGGCGCACGTTGAGGAACTGCAGAATACTTCTTCTTATAGAGGAGCGCCTATATTATACAATAGGTGAAAGTTGAGGAGCTGCAGAATTTTCTGTTTCTACAGGAGCGCCTATCTATTACAATATGTACAAGTTCAGTAGCTCCCACAGCTGGTTATAGAGGGTCGTTTATATAATATAATGGGCGCACGTTGAGAAGCTGCAGAATATTTGTGCTTATGGATGAGCGCCTATATTATACAATAGGTGCAAGTTCAGAATCTGCAGAATTTTCTGATTATATAGGAGCGGCTATCTAATACAATAGGAGCAAGTTGAGGAGCTGCACAATGCTTCTGTTTATAGAGGAGCGTCTATCTGATACATTAGGAGAGAGTTGAGGAGCTTCACAATGCTTCTGGTTATAGAGGAGCGTCTATCTAATACTATAGGTGCAAGTTGAGGAGCTTCAGAATGCTTCTGTTTATAGAGGAGCGCCTATCTCTTACAGTATGTCCAAGTACAGTAGCTGTGCATTGCTGGTTATAGAGCAGCGTCTATGTAATACAATGGGCACACGTTGAGGAGCTGCAGAATTTTCTGGTTATAGAGAAGCGTCTATCCAATACAATAGGTGCAAGCTGAGGAGCTGCTCAATGCTGGTTGTAGAGGAGCGCCTAATACAATAGGTGGAAGTTGAGGAGCTGCACAATGCTTCTGTTTATAGAGGAGCGTCTATCTGATACATTAGGTGCAATTTGAGGAGCTTCAGAATGCTTCTGGTTATAGAGGAGAGTCTATATAATACAATGGGCTTACCTTGAGGAGCTGCAGAATTTTGTGGTTATAGAGAAGCGTCTATCTAATACAATAGGTACAAGTTGAGGAGCTCCGCAATGCTTCTGGTTATAGAGGAGCGTCTATACAATAAAATAGGTGCAAGTTGAGGAGCTCCAGAATGTTCTGGTTATACAGAAGCGAATATCTATTACAATATGTGCAAGTTGAGGGGCTGCATAATGGTTCTGGTTTTGGAGGAGCGTCTATCTGATACATTAAGTGAAAGTTAAGGAGCTGCACAATACTTCTGGTTATAGAGGAGGGTCTATACGATACAATGGTCGTAAGTTGAGGAGCTGCAGAATATTTCTGGTTATAGAGGAAGTCTATCTAATAAAATAGGTGCAAGTTGAATAGCCGCACTATGCTTCTGGTAATAGAGGAGTGTCTGTCTTATACAATATCTGCAAGTTGAGGAGCTGCACAATATTTCAGGTTATTTAGGAGCTCTTATCTATTCAATATGCGCAAGTTGAGGAGCTGCAAAATGTTTCTGCTTATAGAGGTGCGTCTATCCATTACAATAGGTGCAAATTGAGGAGCTGCACAATGCTTCTTGTTACAGAGGAGCGTCTATCCAATGCAATAGGTACAAGTTTAGGAGCTGCACAATGGTTATGTTTATTGAGGAGCGCCTTTATATAACAATAGGTGAGGGTTGAGGAGCTGCACAACGATTCTGGTTATAGAGGAGCGTCTACCTAATACAATACGTGCAAGTTGAGGAGCTGCGCAATGCTGGTTATAGAGGAGCTTCTGTCTTACACAATATGTTCAAGTTGAGGAGCTGCACAATATTTCTGGTTATAGAGTAGCGGATATCTAATACAATATGCGCAAGTTGAGGAGCTGCACAATTTTTCTGGTTATAGAGGAGCGTCTATATAATACAATAGGTGCATATTGAGGAGCAGCACAATTCTTCTGTTTATAGAGGAGCGCCTATCCAATGCAATAGGTGCACGTTGAGGAGCTTCACAATTCATCTGTTTATAGAGGAGCGTCTATATAATACAATGGGCGCACGTTGAGGAGCAGCAGTATATTTCTGCTTATAGAGGAGCGCCTATATTATACAATAGGTGCAAGTTGAGGAGCTGCACAATGATTCTGTTTATAGACGAGCGTTTATATATTACATTATGTGCAAGTTGAGGAGCTGCACAATGCTTCTGATTATAGAGGAGCGTATATCCGATACATTAGGTGCAAGTTGAGGAGCTTCACGATGCTTCTGGTTATAGAGGAGCGTCTATATAATACAATGGGCTCACGTTGAGGAGCTGCAGAATTTTCTGTTTATTGAGGAGCGCCTATCTATTACAATATGTACAAGTTCAGTAGCTGCGCACAGCTGGTTATAGAGGGTCGTTTATATAATATAATGGGCGCACGTTGAGGAGCTGCAGAATATTTCTGCTTATGGATGAGCGCCTATATTATACAATAGGTGCAAGTTCAGAATCTGCAGAATTTTCTGATTATATAGGAGCGGCTATCTAATACAATGGGAGCAAGTTGAGGAGCTGCACAATGCTTCTGTTTATAGAGGAGCGTCTGTCTGATACATTAGGAGCAAGTTGAGGAGCTTCACAATGATTCTGGTTATAGAGCAGCGTCTATCTAATACTATAGGTGCAAGTTGAGGAGCTTCAGAATGCTTCTGTTTATAGAGGAGCGCCTATCTATTACAGTATGTCCAAGTTCAGTAGCTGTGCATTGCTGGTTACAGAGGAGCGTCTATGTAATACAATGGGCGCACGTTGAGGAGCTGCAGAATTTTCTGGTTATAGAGAAGCGTCTATCTAATGCAATAGGTGCAAGTTGATAAGCTGCTCAATGCTGGTTGTAGAGGAGCGCCTAATACAATAGGTAGAAGTTGAGGAGCTGCACAATGCTTCTGTATATAGAGGAGCGCCTATATATTTATATAGGTGCAAGTTGAGAGTTTCACAATACTTCTGGTTATAGAGGAGCGTCTACGTAATACAATGGGCGCACGTTGAGGAGCTGCAGAATTTTCTGGTTATAGAGGAGCGCCTATCTAATACAATAGGTGGAAATTGAAGAGCTGCACAATGCTTCTGTTTATAGAGGAGCGTTTATATAATACAATAGGTGCAAGTTGAGGAGCCTTCTGATTATAGAGGAGCGTCTATCTGATACATTAGGTGCAAGTTGAGGAGCTTCAGAATGCTTCTGGTTATAGAGGAGAGTCTATATAATACAAATGGGCTCACCTTTGAGGAGCTGCAGAATATTTCTGTTTATAGAGGAGCGCCTAAATTATACGATAAGTGCAAGTTGTGGAGCTGCAGAATTTTGTGGTTATAGAGAAGCGTCTATCTAATACAATAGGTGCAAGTTGAGGAGCTCCGCAATGCTTCTGGTTATAGAGGCGCGTCTATATATTACAAAAGGTGCAAGTTGATTAGCTGCACAATTCTTCTCTTTATAGAGGAGCGTCTATATAATACAATGGGCGCACGTTGAGGAGCAGCAGAATATTTCTGTTTATAGAGGAGCGCCTATATTATACAATAGTTGCAAGTTGAGGATCTGCAGAATTTCCTGATTATAGAGAAGCGTCTATCTAATACAATAGGTGCAAGTTGAGGAGCTGCGCAATGCTGGTTATAGAGGAGCGGCTATCTAATACAATAGGAGCTAGTTGAGGAGCTGCACAATGCTTCTGTTTATAGACGAGCGTTTATATATTACATTATGTGCAAGTTGAGGAGCTGCACATTGCTTCTTGTTATAGAGGAGCGTCTATATAATACAATGGTTTCACGTTGAGGAGCCGCAGAATATTTCTGCTTATAGAGGAGCGCCTATATTATACAATAGGTGCAAGGTGAGGAGCTGCAGAATTTTCTGGTTATAGAGGAGAGCCTATCTATTACAATATGTGCAAGTTGAGGAGCTGCACAATGCTTCTGGTTCTAGAGGAGCGCCTATATATTAAAAAAGGTGCAAGTTGAGGAGCTACACAATGCTTCTGGTTCTAGAGGAGCGTCTATATATTAAAAAAGATGCATGTTGAGGAGCTGCACAATTCTTCTGTTTATAGAGGAGCGCCTAACTAACACAATAGGTGCAAGTGGATGAGCTGCGCAATGCTGGTTATAGAGGAGCGCCTATCTAATACAGTAGGTGGAAGTTGAGGAGCTGCACAATGCTTCTGTTTATAGAGGAGCGTTTATATAATACAACAGGTGCAAGTTGAGGAGCTGCACAATGCTTCTGATTAAAGAGGAGCGTCTATCTGATACATTAGGTGGTCGTTGAGGAGCTTCAGAATGCTTCTGGTTATAGAGGAGATTCTATATAATACAATGTGCTGACCTTGAGGAGCTGCAGAATATTTCGGCTTATAAAGGAGCGCCTATATTATACAATAAGTGCAAGTTGAGGAGCTGCAGAATTTTGTGGCTACAGAGAAGCGTCTATCTAATACAATATCTGCAAGTTGAGGAGCTGCACAATATTTCAGGTTATTTAGGAGCTCTTATCTATTCAATATGCGCAAGTTGAGGAGCTGCAAAATGTTTCTACTTATAGAGGTGCGTCTATCCATTACAATAGATGCAAATTGAGGAGCTGCCCAATGCTTCTGGTTACAGAGGAGCGTCTATCCAATGCAATATGTACCAGTTGAGGAGCTGCACAATGCTTATGTTTATTGGGGTGCGCCTTTATGATACAAAAGGTGAGGGTTGAGGAGCTGCACAACGATTCTGGTTATAGAGGAGCGTCTACCTAATACAATACGTGCAAGTTGAGGAGCTGCGCAATGCTGGTTATAGAGGAGCGTCTGTCTTATACAATATGTTCAACTTGAGGAGCTGCACAATATTTCTGGTTATAGAGGAGCGGATATCTAATACAATATGTGCAAGTTGAGGAGCTGCACAATGTTTTTGGTTATAGAGGAGCGGCCATCTAATACAATAGTAGCTAGTTGAGGAGCTGCACAATGCTTCTGATTATAGAGGAGAGTCTATCTGATACATTAGGTTCACGTTGAGGAGCTTCAGAATGCTTCTGGTTATAGAGGAGATTCTATATAATACAATGGGCTGACCTTGAGGAGCTGCAGAATATTTCGGCTTATAAAGGAGCGCCTATATTATACAATAAGTGCAAGTTGAGGAGCTGCAGAATTTTGTGGTTACAGAGAAGCGTCTATCTAATACAATAGGTGCAAGTTAGGAGCTCCGCAATGCTTCTGGTTATGGAAGAGCGTCTATATTATAAAATAGGTGCAAGTTGAAGAGCTGCAGAATTTTCTGGTTATAGAGAAGCGTCAATCTAATACAATAGGTGCAAGTTGAGGAGCTGCTCAATGCTGCATATAGACAAGCGCCTATCTAATACAATAGATGGAAGTTGAGAGCTGCACAATGCTTCTGTTTATAGAGGAGCGTTTTTATAATACAATAGGCGCAAATTGAGGAGCTGCACAATGCTTCTGTTTATAGATGAGCGTTTATGTAATACAATAGGAACAAGTTGAATAGCTGCACTATGCTTCTGGTAATAGAGGAGTGTCTGTCTTATACAATATCTGCAAGTTGAGGAGCTGCACAATATTTCAGGTTATTTAGGAGCTCTTATCTATTCAATATGCGCAAGTTGAGGACTGCAAAATGTTTCTCCTTATAGAGGTGCGTCTATCCATTACAATAGATGCAAATTGAGGAGCTGCCCAATGCTTCTGGTTACAGAGGAGCGTCTATCCAATGCAATAGGTACCAGTTGAGGAGCTGCACAATGCTTATGTTTATTGGGGAGCGCCTTTATAATACAAAAGGTGAGGGTTGAGGAGCTGCACAACGATTCTGGTTATAGAGGAGCGTCTACCTAATACAATACGTGCAAGTTTAGGAGCTGCGCAATGCTGGTTATAGATGAGCGTCTGTCTTATACAATATGTTCAACTTGAGGTGCTGCACAATATTTCTGGTTATAGAGGAGCGGATATCTAATACAATATGTGCAAGTTGAGGATCTGCACAATGTTTCTGCTTATAGAGGAGCGGCTATCTAATACAATAGTAGCTAGTTGAGGAGCTGCACAATGCTTCTGTTTATAGAAGAGCGTTTATATATTACATTATGTGCAAGTTGAGGAGCTGCACAATGCTTCTGATTATAGAGGAACGTCTATCTGTTACATTAGGAGCAAGTTGAGAAGCTTCACAATGCTTCTGGTTATAGAGGAGCGTCTATATAATACAATGGGCTCACGTTGAGGAGCTGCAGAATATTTCTGCTTATAGAGGAGCGCCTATATTATACAATAGGTGCAAGGTGCATATTATACAATAGGTGCAATTAAGTTTGTTTACAGAGGAGCGTCTATATAATACAATATGTGCAAGTTGACGAGTTGCACAGTGCTTCTGGTTATAGAGGAGCGTCTATCTAATACAATAAGCGCGTAAACATAAACATAAAAGAAATTAAATTGGACAGTGCTATTAAAGTATTATATGTTTCCTCCTGCTGGTTCTCCTCCTGCTAATCCTCCTCCTGATCCTCCTCCTCCCGCGGCTCCTCCTCATTCTGCTCCTCCTCCAGCGGCACCTCCTCATGCTGCTCCTCCTCCTGCTCCTCCTCGAACGGCTCCTCCTCATGCTGCTGCTCCTCCTCCTGCTCCTCCTCCTGCTCCTCCTGTTCCCTCAGCTATTCCTCATGCTGCTCCTCCTCCGGCTGCTCCTCATTCTGCTCCTCTTCCAACGGGTCCTCCTCATCCTGCTCCTCCTCCGGCTGCACCTCATTCTGCTCCTCCTCCTGTAACGGCTCCTCCTCCGGCTGCTCCTCATTCTGCTCCTCCTCCTCATGCTGCTCCTCCACCTGCTCCTCCTCGAACTGCTCCTCCTCCTCCAACGGCTCCTCCTCATGCTGCTCCTCCTCTTCCCTAGGCTCCTCCTCATGCTGCTCCCCCTCCGGCTACTCCTGATTCTGCTCTTCCTCATCCTGCTCCTCCTCCGGCTGCTCCTCCTCCTGCTCCTCCTTCTCCCGCGGCTCCTCATCCGGCTGCTCCTCATTCTGCTCCTCCTCCAACGGCTCCTCCTCATGCTGTTCCTCCTCCGGCTGCTCCTCCATCTGCTCCTCCTCCAACGGCTCCTCCTCGTGCTGCTCCTCCTCCCGCATGAGGAGGAGCAGCAGGAGGAGGAGGAGCGAAGGAGGAGCAGAATGAGGAGCAGCGGGAGGAGGAGAAATGAGGAGCAGCATGAGGAGGAGGAGCAGAATAAGGAGCAGCATAAGGAGGAGCCTCGCGAGGAGGAGGAGCAGCGGGAGGAGGAGCGGGAGGAGGAGCAGCAGGAGGAGGAGCAGCAAGAGGAAACATATATTACTTTAAAACCACTGTCCAACACCAGATTAAAAAGTAGAATTCAGTCTTTGGGCTTCAGTTTAAGACGCAACGGGAGATCGAAGAAAACGATTTGAAGGGTGTGTGTCTGATTATGGCAAAGCTTCGAGGGAGCGATGGCTTCGTGGAAGACTTTCTAAGGAAAATGGCTCATATGCGCGTTCTACATGGAGAAAACCACGAAAACTCACATGCAGCCAGCTCGTTCGCGGGATTGGGACCTCGGACAGAACTACCAGTGTTCCGCGATTTTTACCGCTCGGCCGCTGGTGGGCGAAGGGAAATTTGAGAGCGTTTATATATATTCAAGAAGATCAAACAAAAGACGTAGAATTAAGAACTCAAGCAAAAGAGTTGATTCGGATGGTTTGACGTTTAAATTCATTTGTTCCATTAACATCTGACGCGATGTTTTAAATTTAGTAAATGTGGTAAATGAAAAAAAGTGATTTACAAATCGCGACTGACAATTTACAAAATCTTTGATCAGAACTCAATAATCGTAGACCTGATGAAGCGTGTGAACACGCAATTGCCAATGCAAGTATCGTTGCTGATGGTTTGGGGTGGATACTGAGTTTCGAAATAGGTTTAAGAAAACGGCTTTTAAGTCGAAACAAAACAGGGTTTTTTTTCAAAACAGGTTTTAAGTCGAAACTGGTTTAAAAAGAAACTACTTCAAGATGAACAAACCAATCAAGAATCTGAAACAAAAATTTAAGGTTGAATATTACAATATAATATTAGACACTACTATTTCTTCAATTATTGAAATATTTAGTCGATTAAAAGAACATTACATTTACTTCAATTCAGTATATACCTAATTTAAAAAACTGGAGTGACAAAGAAATTTTAAAGCATTGTAGTGGATTAGAACAAAAGTTAATGGATACTAAAAATGTTAATGGAAAGGATACTGACGGATTAAATTTGTTTGAAGAAATAAAATCTTTGCGACGTTTTGCCAAAGAGGATTTGTCACATATTGATGTTTCAAATTATATTTATTAAAACAATCTTACCGATACATTTCCAAATATTGCAATAAATTTTAACCCTGAGAATTTCGATGGCTATTGGAGAACGAAATTTTTCAAAACTTAAAAGTATTAAAAACTACATGTGATCTACGATGGCGCCGGAGAAATTATCGGACTGGTCGTGTGTCCAAAGAGAGCCAAATTTTGGATACACTAAATATAGAGGAATTGATAAGCGCGTTTGTAGCTGCTAAAGCTAGGGGAGTCAATATTTGAATATATTTTTCTAATTTTTATATTTTACTTAAAAAATATTTTATCATTATTTAGTTTTTAAAATTTAAGAAATAATAAAAAACACTAAGACAAACACGAGTCTTGATATTATAATTCTAAAGCTTTTCAGTTCGAAAGTCAAATTTTGAATATTATAAAAGAGTATTTCACACATAATTTGCAGCACTTTGTATGAGTGCAACAAAACCCCATAAAGGCGCCAACTTTCAATTTGAACAAGGCGGCTCTGGGAGTAGCTAGTAAACTGGTCGACTGGCTTTTGCGAAATAGAACTGCATTTGATTCATTGTGACTTATCTCACTTCTCTGACAGTAACATCAGAACAATCCCATGAAATACCTCGTTGCAAGGAGGGTAAGTGACGCCAGCGCCTTGAGCACATTTACAGGTGACACTGAGATTAAGCTCAGGTCGTGACATTATACTTCAAGTGTCGTACTTATGAAAGTACATTACTTGACCTGATATCATCCATAAGGCTTTAAATGATGTAGTAGTTCTTTGTACCGAATGGGCGAATAGTTAGTAACTCTGACTGCCATGCCGAAGGGATGGGAGTCGAATCCCGGAGAAGGTTTGGTTGTTTGTAAATGTATACTGTCTGTGCGGTATGGAGGTACTCTGAATATGGAATGAGCCGAAAGACCTATGAAGAAGCTGTTGGTAGGGAAGGGGAGTCGGAGACCCTAGGGGCGCTCTTGCTGAATCTTGGTGGCAAGAGTGAGCTAAACTCGGACTACCACCTGTATGACGTTGAAGGCTGTTGCTAACGGCAGGCGCATAGGAATTCTGTATGCTGTCCAAGGCTCTTCCTAACGACAGGAGCCTATGACTCCTTTATGGTGTCCAATGATCTTGCCAACGTCAGGAGCCTGTCACTCCTTTATGGTGTCCAATGCTCTTGCCAACGACAGGAGCCTATCACTCCTTTATGGTGTCCAATGCTCTTGCCAAAGACAGGTTGCCTTCCAGGCCAGAGGTTTAATTCTCGTAATAATTTTAAACGTATTGTAATGTTAACAGTTCTCTGTACTACATACGGCTTCCTGTTAATATAAGGCCAAAATTCCACGTTTATTATTCCAAATTTAAGTTGGAGTTTAGTTATATTTTTATATTCTTACGTTCAGACCACAACTAGTTGGTCTCTGTATTCCGAAGTACAGAAATTATTGTAAAGAGTGAAAAATAAAGGATTTTGTATACCCTTCCTGTGTATCCTGTCTACTTCCCACATTTATTGAACATAGCTTTAGTAAGCTCCCTGTTCCGAGTCAGGTCCTTGCATGTTCCCAAAGAAAGTAAGACGGAACATTGAACCTGATAACGTTAACAATCTAAAACGTTTAATGGAATGATGGTTAATGAAATGAAGTGAAAAGTATAAATTTCTTTTGAGTACTGTATCTTTGGAGAAACAAAAATCTTTCTGAGCCATAGAGACATCAACTGTGAAGTGGACATACTTAGTTGTAGTATTTGAAAGTAAAATATATGAAGTAAATACAATAATGTAAAATTCTGACAGTATGTTATTATTCTTAATTCCTTTTCTATATGTTCAGAAATGATAAGAATGTTAAGTTCCATTAAAATCATGAGAACAAAAAAAATCATTAAAATCCTGAGGCAAAACTTTTGAAATAATACTACAATAGGTTTCTTATAGCATTTTCAGAATATAAATATTTGTTAAGTTATACCAGACGTTTATACCAAACGTTTCTTCTATATATCCTTTGTAAGGTAATATTAAGTAAAGTGAGGTTGTAAGCTAGTTACTAAGTAAACTTGCTTTTACTTTGCTGCTAAGCGAAATGATAAGATATAACTTTTTTTGTTCATCTAAGTAAAGAATCACACATTGAAAAGCTGAAACAAAATGTGCGAAAATAGTATGTTGTAATGAATGAAAGCTTCAAATTTGTATAATTTCATTTTGCTTTATTAGACGCAGTTTTTCTATCCATTTAAATGAATTTCTTTCCTGATTAAAATTGGAGGCAATTTTACCTTGGGTAAAATAACACAGGTATTATCTAGTTTAAATAAACGCATCTAAACTTTTTGCTCAATCATATTAACTGAAAGAATGAAATAATGAATCCTCTTGCCGGGAAGTTTAAAAAAAAATTTATTTAACTATCTTCTCCGATTTATCTTATCAGCTTCTATAAAGTGCACCTAAAAAAAGAGTAAATACTTATCTTAATGCTTCATAAGCAATTATTTTGTTACACGCTGTCTTATTTCGACTAAAAAACAATTTACTTTCTATTTTAAACTCTTCATTCTTAGGATACAAAAATTGCATTGTTTTTGATAGATTGTTAACGTGAGCTAAGTGTTACCAAAACCTACGACATTCATCAGGGCAAGAGTCAAATATGCTTGTTGTCGACAAGAGACTTGCGCACCATGCATATTACTACCCGACTTCAGCTCACCCCCGAATTTTGAAAGATAGCCCCCGGGAGGGGCGGAAGAGTCCGAGCGTCTCACAGCGAAATTGATTGTGGTAATGAAGTGCAGGATAGCGCCTGTCGTTGGCAAGAGCCTTGAGCAGCACAGAGGTGACAGCCCGACGTTAGCTCAGTTCCGCCCCCAATTTTGATGGAGGGCATCCAGAGGAGACCGCTCCTAAGATCTCCCACCACTCTCCTATTACCACCAAACCATCGGGAGGACTTTCGGCTCGGCGCATATTTAGAGTGCTCCCATTCCGCACAGACACTTTACCACTGTCCTGGTTGGGCGGAACCAAAAGTTGCATTAATAGTAAATAGGAATATATCTAGAGAAATCCAAGTTATAATTAGGGACAAAGCGTTGTAATGAAAACTGTGAATAATTTAGATTCATTTATTTTCAGAACTCCCTTCCAAAATGCAGAATGCAGAATCTACTGCAATAAGAATTAATATGGATACAGAATTATAACAACAATTTTTTTAAAATAAGTACAAACAATGCATAAAACTTGTTTTCATTTTAAGATCTTGTATGCATCAAAATACTTTCACATGTACTAATTTATTATTAATTATGACTATACCTATTAATTGCTTTAATACCTATATAGCATGCTTGTTTATCTTCATAACGGCCGTCTGTAATTTTCTGTAAAATCTTTAATGATTCAAGATCGTTTTATGTATTTATTTAAGGCTATTCAATAAGCACGAATCTTTGGGAATAATAGGAAGACAGTCCCCATGTCCAATTTTGTATTTCTCCAGCCTTCTTGGCATGCCTTCGTGATGTAATGGTCAGCACGCTCGACGCGTATTCGAGAAGTCCGTGGTTCGAGTCCCGGCGAGGGCATTGCTCATTTTTTCGTCTTTCCTGCTTCGAAATAATTTAATGTCTCTACACATTGGCTTGAAAAATATGTTATATACCTGTCTGATCTGTTTATTACGCGAAACTGAACTCGTATTAAGCGATCCATTTTCTGAATCCAGAAGAATAACAATTGATTTGATATCGTTTATTTAATTACGGCAAAGTAGGCAAGGGCTATCTGCCTAAGAGGAGCGATGCCTTCGTGGAAGACTTCCTAAAAATCCTAATGACTCTACAACTTAGGGCGCCAAAACTCGAAAGACTCCAACTATATTGTTTAAGCAAGTTACAATGCAATGAAAGTACGTTTTGCTTTGAAATATTATGTTAATTTATAAGGGTGTGGGTCAGCTAGATAGTTGTGGGTAACGGACGATACCAGATCTGTCACAAAAAGCCGTCCGTGTGTCCGGCCCTACATACACCTCACCTAACCTGACCTGCCAGTTCATGATGTACCATTCATGAGTTTCTTCATTAAGCAGCCTGCTCTGCTCAAAAAACTTAAGCTCATAATGGAAAAATTGCAGTCTTTGGGACAGGACCTTTGCCATGTAACCTTGTGCACCACTGATTGCTGCCAAAACTTCAGTACTAACTGCCTTACTTCCTGGCGTCTCGTTGTACGGTACTAGTGCTCTTGTGCGACATTTAAGTGTGCTATGTAGTGTGTATAATGGAATATTGCACATGAATACTCTGAAGTAAATAACGTATCCACAGTTACTGTATATAATGCACCAGGGTGACTTATTTATTTATATATATATGTTTCTTAATTTTATTTTTAACTCAATTAATTAGTTAATACTTTTACTATGTTTTAAATATGCTTAATTAGTTTAGCATATAGTTTACTATGATTGTTGATTTTTACTTGTAAGTAATCAAATGTTGTATTTTTCTCTTTTAACACATTTCATTGCATCCAATTTGACTTATGATAAAATTTTCACGGAACCATAGTACTTCAGCAGCTTTTTAGCGTGCGTATTAGAATTTTTTTTTAATTTCCTCAATTTTGCAGAACAATGCGCAAACTTTTTGACCACATAGGTCTTTAATCGTTAATCTTCAATCGTTCTATAACCAGAAGCTCGTCAATCATTGTGTAGCTCCTCAACTTGCACCTATGTATTAGATAGACGCTCCTCTATAACCAGAAGCAATTTGCAACTCCTCAACTTGCGCCTACTGTCTTATATAGACGATCCTCTATAACCAGAAGCATAGTGCAGCCCCTCAACTAGCACCTATTGTATTACACAGAAGCTTCTCTATAACCATAAGCATTGTGCAGCTCATCAACTTGCACCTATTGTATAATATAGGCGCTCCTCTATAAACAGATATATTCTGCAGCTCCTCAATGTGCGCCCAATGTATTATATAGACTCTCCTCTATAAACAGAAGCATTGTGCAGCTCCTCAACTTGCACCTAATGTATCAGATAGACGCTCCTCTATAACCAGAAATACATTAGGTGCAAGTTGAGGAGCTGCACAATGCTTCTGGTTATAGAGGAGTGTCTATCTCATACAATAAGTGCAAGTTGAGGAGATTCACTATGCTTCTGATTATAGAGGAGCGTCTCTTTGATACATTAGGTGCAAGTTGAGGAGCTGCACAATGCTTCTGGTTATAGAGGAGCAGCTATATAATACAATGCGCGCACGTTGAAGAGTTGCAGAATATTTCTGCTTATAGAGGAGCGCCTATATTATACAATAGGTGCAAGTTGAGGAGCTGCACAATGGTTCTGCTTATAGAGGAGCGTCTATCTAATACAATAGGTGCAAGTTGAATAGCTGCAATATGCTTCTGGTTATAGAGGAGTGTGTGTCTTATACAATATCTGCAAGTTGAGGAGCTGCACTATATTTCAGGTTATAGAGGAGCGCTTATCTATATCAATATGCGCGAGATGAGGAGCTGCAATATTATTCTGCTTATAGAGGTGCGTCTATCCAATACAATAGATGCAAATTGAGGAGCTGCACAATGCTTCTGGTTATAGAGGAGCGTCTATATATTACAAAAGGTTGAGGAGCTAGTTGAGGAGCTGCACAATGTTTTTGTTTAATGAGGAAAGCCTATCTAATACGATAGGTGCAAGTTGAGGAGCTGCACAATGCTTCTGGTTATAGAAGATCGTCTGTCTAATAAAATATGTGCAAGTTGAGGAGAGCGCAATTGTGCTTATAGAGGAGCGCCTATCTTATACAATAGGTACAAGTTGAGCAGCTGCACAATACTTCTGGATATAGAGGAGCGTCTATATAATACAATGGGCGTACGTTGAGGAGCTGCACAATAATTCTGCATATACACGAGCGCCTATATTATACAATAGGTTCACGTTGAGGAGCTGCAGAATTTTCTGATTATGGAGAAGCGTCTATCTAATACAATAGTTGCAAGTTGAGGAGCTTCGCTATGCTGGTTATACAGGGTCGGCTATCTAATACAATAGGTGCAAGTTGAGGAGCTGCACAATGACTCTGTTATAGAGGAGTGTCTATATAATACAATAGGTGCAAGTTGAGGAGCTACACAATGTTTCTGGTTTTAGAGGAGCGTCTATCTAATACAATAGGTGCAAGCTCAGGACCTCCAAAATGCTTCTGGTTACAGAGGAGCGTCTATATAACACAATACGTGCAAGTTGAGGAGCTGCAGAATGCATGTGGATATAGATGAGCGTCTATATAATACAATGAGCGCACGTTGAGGAGCTGCAGAATAATTCTGCATACACAGTAGCGCCTATATTATACAATAGGTTAAAGTTGAGGAGCTGCAGAATTCTCTGGTTATAGAGAAGCGTCTATCTAATACAATAGGTGCAAGTTGAGGAGCTTCGCAATGCTGGTTACAGAGGAGCGGCTATCTAATACAATAGGTGCAAGTTGAGGAGCTGCACAATGATTCTGGTTATACAGGAGCGTCTATATAATACAATAGATGCAAGTTGAGGAGCTACACAATGCTTCTGGTTTTAGAGGAGCTTCTATCTAATACAATAGTTGCAAGCTCAGTAGGTCCACTATGCTTCTGGTTATAGAGGAGCGTCTATATAATAATATAGGTGCAAGTTGAGGAGCTGCAGAATTTTCTGGTTATAGAGGAGCGTCTAGAAATTACATTAGGTGCATGTTGATGAGCTGCACAATGCTTCTGGTTATAGAGGAGTGTCTATCTAATAAAATAGGGGCAAGTTGAGGAGCTGCACTATCCTTTTGCTTATAGATAAGCGTCTGTCTTATACAATATGTGCAAGTTGAGGAGTTGCACAGTATTTCTGGTTATAGAGGAACGGCTATCTAATAAAATAGGTGCAATTTGGGGAGCTGCACAATGTTTCTGGTTATAGAGGAGCGTCTACATAATACAATAGGTGCAAGTTGAGGAGCTGCACGTTTCTTCTGTTTATAGAGGAGCACCTATCTAATACAATAGATACAAGTTGAGGAGCTACATAAATGCTTCTGGTTATAGAGGAGCGTCTATCTGATACATTAGGTGCAAGTTGAGGCGCTGCAAAATGATTCTGCTTATAGAGGTGCGTATATCCAATACAAAAGATGCAAATTGAGCAGCTGCACAATACTTCTGGTTATAGAGGAGCTCCTATATAATACAATAGGTGCAAGTTGAGGAGCTCCACAGTGCTTCTGGTTATAGAGGAGCGTCTATCTCATACATTAGGTGCAAGTTGAGGTGCTACACAGTGCTTCTTGTTACAGAGGAGCGTCTGTATAATGCAATGGGCGCACATTGAGGAACTGCAGAATATTTCTGCTTATAGAGGAGCGCTTATATTATAGAATAGGTGAAAGTTGTGGAGCTGCAGAATTTTCTGGTTATAGAGGAGCGTCTATCTATTACAATATGTGCAAGTTCAGTAACTGTGCAATGCTGGCTATATAGGAGAGCCTACCTTATGCAATAGGTGCAAGTTGAGGAGCTACGCAATCCTGGTTATAGAGGATCGGCTATCTAATACAATAGGTGCAAGTTGAGGAGCTGCACAATGGTTCTGGTTATAGAGGAGCGTCTATATAATACAATAGATGCAAGTTGAGGAGCTACACAATGTATCTGGTTATAGAGAAGCGTCTATCTAATACAATAGGTGCAAGTTCAGGAGCTCCACAATACTTCTGGTTATAGAGGAGAGTCTATATAATACAATAGGTGCAGGGTGAGGAGCTGCATAATATTCTGGTTATAGAAGAACGAGTATCTATTACATTATGTGCAAGTTGAGGGGCTGCATAATGGTTCTGGTTATAGAGGAGCCTCTATATAATACAACTGGTGCAAGTTGAGGAGCTGCGCAATGCTTCTGTTTATAGAAAAGTGTCTATCTGAGAAAATAGGTGGAACTTGAGGAGCTGCACTGTGCTTCTCTGGTTATAGAGGAGCGTCTGTCTTATACAATATGTGCAAGGTGAGGAGTTGCACAATATTTCTGGTTATAGATTAACGGCTATCTAATAAAATATGTGCAAATTGAGGAGCTGCACAATGTTTCTGGTTATAGAGTGTTGTGTAATTTGAAGAAAAAGGCTAGAGGGCGCTGTTGCTCGCTTAGTTGTAAGAGAATAAAGTTTGTTCATGTTGAAGGCGGCGGCCTAAGAATACGCTCTGTATATAGTAATTAAAATATTGTTTAAAATGTAAAAGTGTTAAAATTAGTAAACCCACTGAACCACCATCATCTGATTTGAAAGATGCACAAAAATATTAAATGGTGCATCGGCCTAAGGAATTAAGTCTTTGTGAAGATTTTAGGTGTTCGATCCAAGTGTTTCGATTTCAATGGATATTTCATATTCAAGTGACAATGGAATTTCAAATAAAGGTAGGGAAATCTTAAATTAATTATTTAGTGATTATTTGTAGTACATTAGTAAGTATTTATTACTGCTGTCGTGGGTGTATTTAAATTAAATAAAATGGAAGAGAAGTTAGATAGATTGAAACGTAAACGTTCCACATTGAGATCGTCTGTTACTAGGTTATTTAAAGTGATTGAAGATAAATTAAAAATTGAAGGAGAGGAAAATTCGATTAAAGAATTACGAGAATTCTTTGAATTATTAACCGAAAAGAAAAATAATTTGAGAACGCTTGATGATGAAATACAAGAGTTAATTGATGTTAACTTAATTGAAGAATATTGTAGTATAAGCGAAGAATACAATGACAAATGTATAATTGCTTGTAGTCAAATTAAGCAGTTTCTAGGTGCGATTACCGCAGTACCGCCAGCGAGGAATCCCCAAAGTTCTGATTTAAACCAGTCTAGTGATAATGGAATTTTGCATGTAAGTTCCAGTTCTAGTGGGAGTAGTACGCTGAAATTACCAAAATTAATGATTGATAAATTTTGGGGAGACCCCAAACAATGGAATGAATTTTGGAATAGTTTCGAAAATTCGATACATAAAAACGAAACGCTTTCAAAAATACAAAAATTTGTATACTTAAAAACGTTCTTAACGGGACAAGCTTCGAATGTTGTGTCAGGCTTTGAGTTAACAGAAAGTAATTATGATAGTTGTGTAGCATTACTAAAGGACAGATATGGTCGAAAAGACCTGATCATTAATTCATTCATGAATAAAATTCTCAATTTAGAAGCCGTTAAAAATTCTGCTAACGTAAAGGCTTTACGTAAATTATATGACGAATTAGAAGTTTTGATTCGTAATTTGGAAACTTTAGAAGTAACTTCTGGCTCATATGGACATTTATTAATTCCAATATTATTAAAATTAATTCCGGACGATTTAGTTTTGGAATTTAATCGGCAAAGAGGATCGAAAGATAAAGTTGAAGTTTCGGAATTAACACAATTTATTAAAACGGAAATAGAATGCAGGGAAGTTTCAAATCTAGTATTAAGCGAAAGGAAAAATCCTGTGCCTCCGCGAGTCGATCAATCAAAATATGAAACTAGAAAATATGTAAAAAATACACCCACGGCTGCATTTCATACTGCAGTTAACCGAAAATGCATCTTTTGTGATAATTTACACGAGTCATTTAAATGCGAAGTGAATGTTTCTGATAAATTAAAGAAACTAAGATCCGAAAACCG
Organism: Stegodyphus dumicola; assembly: GCF_044657685.1. Taxonomy (NCBI): domain Eukaryota; kingdom Metazoa; phylum Arthropoda; class Arachnida; order Araneae; family Eresidae; genus Stegodyphus; species Stegodyphus dumicola. The sequence goes on from NC_140774.1 coordinate 208,145,542, forward strand.
CTGCTTTTTTTGTTTTAAAAAATTCCATACTTCAAAAAGGTGCAGAAATAAAACTAAATGTAATAAGTGTGGCGGTATGTATCACAATGAATCGATTTGTACTAATAAATCCCTTGTAAACAAAAAGTTGGAACAAGGTTATTCCAAAAATGAAACTGAATCTCTGACTTTGAATTCTGAGGAAAGAAATAAAGTTCAAAACTTAAAATTGATTGCTTCTGTTCCTTAAGGTGATAATAATAATGACTGTAATGCCAGGGAAATATTATTACAAACTTGTACAGTTTATGCTTGTCCTAAGTATAAATCAAAATTAACTAGATTAATTCTTGATCAAGGCAGTCACAGATCCTTTATAACGAAAAAATTGGCCGACCATTTAAAACTTACTCCAATCCGTTATGAAAGACTTTCTGTTTATTCATTTGGTGCGACGAAGGCAATGAATCATTCCTATCCGGTCGTTGAAATCGAAATTCAGAATTGGAAACAAAATAATAAAATAAAAATTGAATGTTTGATCTCGGATGTTATTTCCTCGGCGTCCATCAGTGTGCCTAGTAAACAAATTGCAGACTTCATGGAGCATATGGGGTTGCAGATCGCCGATTGCGCAAGAGAAAATAACATAGATGTTGAGATATTAATTGGGGGGGATGAATTCTGGAATGTAGTTTATTCTGAAAGAATTAAAATATCTGAAGGGCTGTACGCAGTCAGTTCTGTGTTTGGTTGGGTTGCCGCAGGAATCAAGAAAAATAAAACAAACAAAAATTGTTCTGAAAATTTAGCGGTAATGACAAACACTGTTGTGTTGAAAGATTTAAGAGGTTTGGGGGAATTAGAACATATGGGAATTAATGATTTTGACGATTATTCCGATATTGACTGCGAAATAATAGACCAGTTTGAAAGAAATTTGCAGTTTAAAAACGGAAGATATGAGGCAAATTTAATCTGGAAATACAGTCCGAATAATTTAGGAAATAATTTTGAGGTAGCTAAGAAACGATTCGCAAACCTTCACAATAAACTAAGTAAAACTCCGGAGATTTTTCGGGAATATAAAAATATAATTGAGAACCAGATATTAGAAGGAATTGTGGAGGAATGTCCAAATAATGATACAAATTTGGGATATTTTATGCCGCACCGAGCAGTGATACGACCTAGTGAAACTACTAAGGTAAGAATTGTGTACGATGCTAGCTCAAGGACAGAGGACACGAATTCGTTAAATGACTGCCTTGAATCGGGACCTAATCTAAATCCAAATATACTAGACAGTATGTTAAATTTTCGTAAGTTTAAGATAGCGTTTTGTGGAGACGTTGAAAAAGCCTTTTTGATGATAGGAATTGCTGAAGGTGATAGAAAATTTCTAAAATTTCTTTGGTTTAATGAAAATAATGACTCCTTTAAGATTATGCAAATGTGTCGCGTAGCTTTCGGCTTGACTATATCTCCTTTCATTTTGGCCGCCACTATAAAATATCACATTCGAAAATATAAAGATAAAATGCCGGACAGTTTCCAAATGTTAAATTCTTCTGTCTATGTCGATGACCTATATTTTGGAGCAGGAACGGTTGAAGATGCATATCGGTTATCTGTAGATGCGGTTAACATATTTAAGGATGCTGGGATGAATTTCAGAAAATTAAGAACTAATTCTAAAGCATTAAACGATTTATGGGTCTCAGATGGGATTAAGGAATCAGATAACAAATTAACTAGTGAATCGAATTTCTTAGGCATGATTTGGAATTCCATTGAAGACAATATAAAGTTAAATTTAAAAAATTTAATTGACTTTTCTACTGGAAACGATTTTGCTACAAAAAGGAAACTTATGCAAAGCATCGCCCAAATATACGATCCATTTGGATTTATTGCACCCTTTGTTATTCGGGCGAAAATTAGTATGCAAGAAATCTGGTGTTCCGGTTCTGACTGGGATGAGGTCCTTCCTGCAATGATTAAGGACAAATTCAACATTTGGCGGGAGGAACTTAATGATTTAACTGAAATATCGATACAGAGAAATTTCTTTGATGACGATCCAATAAATATAAGCCTTCACCTATTTTCGGACGCTAGTCCTAAAGCATATGGGGCCATCGCATATTTCAGATATTGTACGAGTGATTCTAAAATTAAAACTTCCTTTATCATGTCGAAATGCAGAGTTGCACCTTTAAGAGCAATCACGCTTCCTCGTTTAGAGTTAATGGGAGCACTCGTGGCTGCTCGAATGTATAAATATTTGAAAAAATTGTTTGGTGATTTAATTGAGGATGTTTATTTTTGGAGTGATTCCGAAATCGCCATTACTTGGATTAAAGGTTCGCCAAATAATTGGAAACCATTTATCGCCAATCGTGTTACAGAAATACAGAGTATATGCAACAAAAAATTCTGGAACCATTGCGAAGGGAAACAAAATCCTTCCGATTTACTAACTCGAGGAATTAGTGCTCAGTCACTAGTTAAGAATGATCTGTGGTGGCATGGGCCACACTGGTTACGTTTTCCTACTGAAAGTTTTCCGAAACAAAAGAAATTACAACCAAATTCAGAATCGTTGGAGTTAAGGAAAAGTATTATTCTGACTCTACCTGTAATTAACAATGAATCCCCAATTTTGCATATAGAAAAATTCAGTTCTTTAGGAAAATTACTTAATTAGAATTACTGCCTATGTATTTAGATTTATTGGGAGGCTTCGGAAAAGGTCTACAGAGAATGGACCTTTAAGTGCTTTTGAGATTAAAGCAGCTGAACATTATTGGGTAAAAATTACGCAACGAGAATCGTATCAAGCGGAAATAATTAAGTTATCAAATAAAAAATCAATTCTCGATTCTTCCATCTACTCCCTTAATCCAAGGCTTGATGAGGAGGGAATTCTTCGGTTGAAAGGTCGCATTCAATTTGCAGACTGTCACGAGAATTTAAAACATCCTATTCTATTACCCTCAAAATGCAAGTTTACCGAGTTGATCATCATGGACTCGCATGAAAGGGTATTCCATGCTGGAGTTAATTCGACACTAACTCAGATCAGAAACAAATATTGGACCATTAAGGGAAGACAGCGTGTTAAGACTATCATCAGAAAATGTGTGATATGCAAACGATATAGTGCTCGTCCTGGGGTACAGGATATCGCTCCACTTCCTCCAGACAGAATCCAAGAGGCGCCTCCATTTGCTGTGACCAGGTTGGACTTCGCCGGTCCATTTTTTACGAAAGACAGGCAAGGTAAAGTTTACATGCTGTTGTTAACGTGTGCGGTCACTCATGCCTTACATATAGAGATAGTAACTGATCTCAGCTCTGAAAGTTTTTTGCTAGCTTTCCGAAGATTTTTAGCTCGCCGAGGACTGTGTACCACCGTGTATTCCGATAATGCCAAGACTTTTAAAAGAGCTGATAAAGAACTAAAACATATTTTTAAAACTTTGAGTGATTCATCTGTGAAAGAATTATTTTCTGCTAGAGGCATAAATTGGAAATTTATTATTGAGAGGGGTCCATGGTGGGGAGGGTTTTGGGAGCGTATGGTATGAACCATAAAATCCAGCTTGCGAAATATTATTGGTCGAGCATCCCTTACTGTGAAAGAGCTTGAAATCCAGGCAATGATTAATTGTAGACCAATTACCTACGTGTTTACCGATCCCAATGAAACTTCTCCACTAACACCCTCTCATTTTCTGGTTGGTAGACGATTGCTATCTCTGCCTGCTAATAAAATAACATCAAATAATTTGATTGGATCAAGAAATTCAATTATTAAACGATATAAATACCATCAAGATATTTTAAATCATTTTTGGAAGCGTTGGAGATCAGAGTATCTTTTTAATCTGAGATCTGCCAATATTTGTCCTCCACACTCTAACGCATCTCAGTTTAAAATCAAGGATATTGTCTTGATTCATGACGACAAACATCCCAGAAATCTCTGGACAATAGGTAAAATTTTGGAATTAATGCCAGGCAGAGACGGTAAAATAAGATCTTGCATAATTAAAACACCTACTGGTACCTTAAAAAGGCCTATACAATTGTTATATAATATGGAACTTAACTAATGTTTGTATTTTGTATTTTTAGGTTTGATTCTCCTGACCTTGCTGATAGGTATCATTTAATGTTTTGTAAAATTTTATGTGCTTATAATTATGTATGCATGTTTGTTATATTTAACTATTTCTCCAGGATTTATTGTCGAAATATTAATTGAATATTCTAGAATATATTATTGAAAGATGAACTCTCCACCGAGTTCAGGTGGGGAGTGTTGTGTAATTTGAAGAAAAAGGCTAGAGGGCGCTGTTGCTCGCTTAGTTGTAAGAGAATAAAGTTTGTTCATGTTGAAGGCGGCGGCCTAAGAATACGCTCTGTATATCGTAATTAAAATATTGTTTAAAATGTAAAAGTGTTAAAATTAGTAAACCCACTGAACCACCATCATCTGATTTGAAAGATGCACAAAATTATTAGATAGAGGAACGTCTATATAATACAATAGGTCAAGTTGAGGAGCTGCACAATTCTTCTGTTTATAGAGGAGCGCCTATCTAATATAGTAGATTCAAGTTGAGGAGCTGCACAATGCTTCTGGTTATAGAGGAGCGCCTATATATTACAATATATCCAAGTTGAGGAGCTGCATGCTGGTTATAGAGGAGCGCCTATCTTACGCAATAGGTGCAAGTTAAGGAGCTGCGCAATGCTGGTTATAGACGAGCGCCTATCTAATACAATAGGTGCAGGTTGAGGAGATGCACAATGCTTCTGGTTATAGAGGAGCGCATATGTCTTACAATAGGTGCAAGTTGAGGAGCTGCAAAACGTTTCTTGTTATGGATGTGCGTTTATCCAATACAATATTTGCAAGTTGAGGAGCTGCACAATGTTTCTGGTTAAAGATGCGCGTCTATATAATAGAATAGGCGCAAGTTGAGGAATTGCACAATGCTTCTGGCTATAGAGGAACGTCTATCTAATACAATAGTTTCAAGGTAAGAAGCTGCAGAAATTTCTGATAGAGCAGCGCCTATCTATTACAATTTGTGATGGTTGTGGAGCTGCGCAATGCTGGTTATAGAGGACCGCGTATCTTATACAATTGGTGCAAGTTGAGGAGCTGCACAATGCTTCTGGTTATAGAGGAGCGCCTATATAATACAATAGGTGCAAGTTGAGGAGCTCCACAATGCTTCTGGTTATAGAGGAGCATCTATCTCATACCTTAGGTGCAAGTTGAGGTGCTAGACAGTGCTTCTTGTTACAGAGGAGCGTCTATATAATACAATGGACGCACGTTGAGGAGCTGCAGAATATTTCTGCTTATAGAGGAGCGCTTATATTCTACAATAGGTGCAAATTGAGGAGCTGCGCAATGGTTCTGATTATAGAGGAGCATTTATATAATACAAAAGGTGCACGTTGAGGAGCTGCACAATGCTTCTGATGATAGACGAGCGCCTATCTATTACAATAGGTGCTATCAGGGTCAATGTTCCTTCTAACCTTCTTCGGGAACATACAAGGACCTGACTCGGAACAGAGAGCTTGCTAAAGCTATGTTCACTATTTCTTATCGCCATAATATCTTGGTGGCTAAAATTTTCAGGATCCTTCAAATACTCATAAATACTTCCAAACTCAGGATCCTTACCCAGTTCGGTTATTACAGTTTCTCGGGAATTTATTGTACATGCTGTAAGTATTGCCATCTTTATGGTATTGCCTTGTTCGTCTATTTTAATCCTTGATAGGGCATCTGCTACGATATTTTCCTTTCCAGGGGTATGCTTGATTACCAGATTATATTCTTGCAGCTTGAGTGCCCATCTTATTAACCTTGGGCATAAATTTTTCCCTGAGTACAATCTAGTTACCGCCGCATGATCAGAGTATACTGTTATCGGCGCCTTTCCAAAATAGACTCGGAACTTTTGCACTGCTAACAGAACTGCAAGTGCCTCTGTCTCGGTCGCGGAATAGTTTCTTTGTGTTTGATTTAAAGTTCGGCTAAAAAATGCCACGGGCTGCTGATTTTGGGAAAGTACCGCTCCTACCGCATAAACCGAAGCATCCGCTGAAATTTCTAAATTCTCATCCTTTTCAGGAAATTTCGACACAGGGGCTTGCGTTAATGCTTGCTTTAATTTTTTGAAAGCACTATTGGCTTCGGCCGTCCACGAGAATCTTGCTTTTTTCCTTTTTAATTTTAACAATGGCTCCGCGATAGCCGCAAAATCTTTTATAAAGGACCTATAATATGAACAAAGTCCTAGAAAAGAAGAGAGCATCTTTGCCGTGTTTGGAGTCGGATACTTTTGTACAGCGATTATTTTTGATTCATCTGTCTCGATCCCTTTTTGAGATATTTTGTAACCTAAATATTTTAATTCAGGGGCTGCAAATTTGCACTTTTCGACATTAACTTTTAGACCGGCTTCATTTAATAAAAAAAACACCTGTCTTAAATCCTGTACATGTTGGTCGAGATTATCACTAGTAATAATGATATCGTCTAAATAGATAAATGTGGACTTTCCAAGAACAGGTCTTAACACAATGTCCATGCATCGCTGAAATTTTCCCGGGGCCCCTGAAAGGCCAAACGGCATACGCAAAAATGCATAAGTGCCAGACTTGGTTATAAAAGCAGTCTTAGGCACGTCCTCAGGCCTGACCCCTATTTGAAAATAACCAGTCGTTAAGTCTAAAGTCGTCATAAATTTGGTTGATTTTATGTTCCTTAAAATTTCTTCTATGATCGGTAACGGATATACCGGATATTTCGTTATGGAATTTAATTTACGGTAATCAATAGCGAATCTCCACCTTTTTGGATGCTCCAAAGGATAATCATTATTTTTCTTACATAAAACCACCGGGCTAGCATAACTACTTGAGATGGGCGTTATGATCTTTTTACGTAGCATATCGGTAATATGCCATTCTAAAATTTTTCCTTATTCTTATCATACCGGTATGGTTTTTGACGAACTGGCAATGCATCTCCGGTGTCAATACTATGGTTAGTAACCTGAGTAAATCCTGGAATATCACTAAATAACGAAGCAAATTCACTTACCACTTGTCGGATTTTTTCTTGCTCGTCATTAGGCAGGTGGTCAAGATTTACCATCGGCGGTTCAGCCTTTTCAGTACGAACTGGTCTCATTGTCAGCTTAAGGGACGCTTCATTAAAATCCAGTGTTGCTTGTCCGTCTGAAAGAAAATCTATCCCTAAGATTAAATGTGCTTGCAGATTCTTTACTATAAAAAACATCACCTTTATTTGTTCGTCCTTGATACGGATATACAAAGGTACTTAACCTATACACTTACATTTTTCTCCTTGCGCCGCTAACACTGTCGTATTATCCGCATTATATATGCGGTATTTGCGAAAATACTTCCTAAAAAACTCTTCTGCCACACAGGAACACTGTGCGCCGGTATCCAGGAGTGCGGTGGCTGGGATATTATTCACCAAGACTTCAATCTTCGGAAGAGTCAAATTTTTCACCATTACTGTATTTAACTTGTAGGAAGAGGGTTTTTCGTGGCCTTCGGTTTTCCGCACCCTCTCGTCAGCAGAAATTCGTTTTAGTTTAAATTATTTTTCCTTTCCGTGCTTTCCTTCTTTTTCCCCTGGCCTTGAGACTTTTTTCCTGGGTTGCTATTGAACTGTCGACGTTCGCCGGCTGTTTTTGAATGCTCGGGTTTCTTTGCCCACTGATTCGCTTTTTCTCCGTAGCCATGTGCTTGAGTTTGCTGTAGTCTTGGCGTACCGAATTGGTTTCGCTGTTGATACTGGCGTCTTCCTTCGACGTCCGCCGTTCTTCTACTTTCAAACTGGATTGCTAGCTCAAATAACTTTTCCAGTGTAGTTGGATTTCTTAATTCAATAAAGTCTTGCACTTGGGGCAGTAACCTCGGCAAAATCACTTGAATTATTTCAGGAACCGGACGGTTTCCATACAAGAGTTTGAAAACGTGAATTTTTCTTAAAATAAAGCTCGAGATGTTTTCGATTCTTTGTTGATATATACTGAAATGTTCCGTTTCTAATTTCGCACGATCCCTTACAACAGGGAAGGCTTTTAGTAGGGCAGTCTTGAAATTTTCGTAAGTATAGTTGGGACTTCCTGCTTGACCCAAGAGACTTCTGCCTATACATTTGAACCAGTTAAGCGCTTGGCCCCTCAAAGCGCTGGTAGCTAAGGTAACTTTTTGAAACTCGTGCACGGGGTAGAGCATGAAGTGGTCATCCAATTTTTCCAAAAAACTGGTTACCGGTGAGTTTCCATTAAACGTTGCTTCTGGTTTCATCGAAGCGCGCATGGTCTGGACGATGTAACCGAATCCTTCCAGGGCGGCAGCTGGCATTTCTGGATTCTGAGCCGTTTCCGCAGGCAGCACAGGTTCTTCTTGAAACTCGGCCATGGTTATTCTTCTTCGTTGGGCGCCACTATCAGGGTCAATGTTCCTCCTAACCTTCTTCGGGAACATACGAGGACCTGACTCGGAACAGAGAGATTACTAAAGCTATTTTCACTAATTGTGGTAAGTAGACAGGATACACATGAAGGGTATACAAAACCCTTTATTTTTCTCTATATACAATAACTTCCGTACTTCGGAATACACTGACCCGCCACTTGGGGTCTAACGTAAAAGTATAAAAATAAAACTAAACTGTAATTTAACTTTAAACTAATAAACGTGGAACATTGGCCTTATATTAACAGGAAGGCGTATGTAGTACAGATAACTGAGAACACTACAATACGTTTAAATTTATCAAGAGGATTAAAACCTCTGGCCTGGAAGGCAAACAGCAACTGCGTAACTTCTAAGGTATGCGGCCTGCTTTGACTCAACTGCTTCCTCTCTCTCGCTTGGCAAAAGGCCACAACTTAAATACTTGGCGTTCGCCAGACAAACTTTGCATAAAAACCTTCACGCTTATAATTCTGGCCGGAAGTAGAAAATAAGAAGTGATAGTAAAGATTTAAAATAAAATAAACGTTAGTAAAACTTAAGATCCTTACATACTTCCCGCCAGAGTTAATTAGTTTGAAACTTAGGTCTAAAACGACCTTGTTGAAAACTTTTAGCTCTAGAATCTAACGCGAGGCCAATCTTTTACAAACACACTTCGCTAGAAACTAGAAATTTAAAAGAAAGAAATTTGTTACAATAGCAGCTCCCAGGATATACAACAATCTTTTTTCATCTGTACTGCATCTAAACAGGAGCTTTTATTCAATTCTGGTTCCTTCCAGAGATGTGGAAGGAAAACTAGTTTAATGAAATGTTACACAATGAAATGGCAAGTAACATATACAATTATACTTCTCTTAACATTCTTATTTCATTCATGACTATTTTAATTATCTCTCCCCGTGCTCTCTGACATGTGTTGTAAAAGAACACCAAACACGAATGTGTTTCTGTCTACGTGTGCCACACTTCCTCCTACAATCAAAACACTAACGTGTTAAAATTCAACATAACGAGACCTCTTAACACACCCTAATTTCAACTCTAAACCCTGAGGTACTATTCTAAAAGTGGCTAACTCTAAATTGTAGCGTTAGACAGCCTAACTACGTCATTCAACCTTTAACACATATTCGCCATGATTTAGTCTTTACAGTCACACGAATAACAAATTTTTAACATTACTTTCACTTTTACCACATCACGGTATTTCTTAATATTTAAAATAACAGTTCACATTGTATATAAGAACATATCAACATGCTGTTAATTTTACACATTTGAAAACATACATTAGTAGTACCTTGTTAACTTCTATTCTTTTCAAAGCAAGTGCCAATTCTTTCTACATTGAAATAATACATTTCAAAAAGTCTTTCAGACTAAAACTTCTCTCTTGCTAGAATGTTTTAAATAAAATTTATACAATAACTTTTTACAATATTTAAGTCTTTACACAACGCTATTATACATCAACTTTAGTTTTACGCGCGAGTAATTGAAAAACATAATAAGAACATCGGTCACAACTCATTTCTCGCCCTTTTGGTGATAAAGGTAGACCTCGCATGAGGTAAAACTTCTTGAAATCTGCCACTTGCAGTAAGAATGAAAGATTAATTTAAGTTTGCAAAGTAACATAATATTATACTTATCTTTGTAATATTCGGACATCCTTTTCTGGGCCCAGTCTTTAAAGGTACTGGAGATAGTAGTTTGATTTATCCTCCTTCTTGTACGGGCTCGCCCCTCAGTGCTTTCCTCTGGAAGCTTCCTTTTTTCACCAGTTCGGCCACCCTTGAATACCTTCCTTTTCTCCTCTGCTTGTGGTCTTGGCCGTTAGATGGCAGCTGGTCTTGGCGGAACCGGGAAACTTCTGTCGTGTTCCTGCTTGGACCTCGTTGTTGGCCGTTCAAATTTTCCTTGTAACTTTTCCTCCGCCGCTGATGGCCCTTCCGCAGTTCGGCTACATTTACTGCGGAGAGTCCTGTCGGATGAGTCGATCTTCCGTTTTAGAGCCGAGTTATAGTTGCCGTCATTTCTCCTGGTTCTCTTCACATACGTCGTCCTTCTCCCTTCTTCATTCTGGGGGTGTTCGTGAACTCTCTTTTCTGGACGGTGGAACGGCTTCTTTTTCTTGTTACCTTTAATTTTTCCGCGGGGAAATTTTCTTTTCATTTGCTCCTGGCTCTTATTGGCTTGCCCTTGTAATTGTCGTTTTTCCACCTCTGGAGCTTGTACCTGCTGTGTCTGCCGTGCCGGATCCTGCAAAAGATCTGAAAGGATTTGCATTTTATTACGATCGAAGTAGGGCTTGATTTGATCAATGTTTGCGCAACAGGTTTCACCATTTCTGGCGTTTAACACTACAACAGCGTGAGTTATTTTTTCTATAACATATGGTCCTTCAAATCGTGGAAAAAATTTGGCAGTTTTATCTTCTGGTGCTGAAGAAAGTGAATGCTTAATATTTAAAACTTCATCCCCTACTTTATAAGTTACTCTGGTGCTGAAGAAAGTGAATGCTTAATATTTAAAACTTCATCCCCTACTTTATAAGTTACTCTGGTGCTGAAGAAAGTGAATGCTTAATTTTTAAAACTTCATCCCCTACTTTATAAGTTACTTCTGGTGCTGAAGAAAGTGAATGCTTAATTTTTAAAACTTCATCCCCTACTTTATAAGTTACTGCCCGTCGTTTCAAATCATAATATAGCTTCTGTTTTCTTTGTGCTACTTCCGTATTCTTTTTTGCTTCTTTTATTAGTTTTTCTATATCACCCATTTTAAATTCTGGGGCTCTTTGTTGCACATAAAATAATTTATCTAACGGTGTTATAATCTTTCTGCCTAGAAATAACTCAGCAGGAGTTTTGCCCGTTGTATCATGTTTTGCGGTCCTAAGGGCGAAAGCAAATTCATTGACATAGTTATCCCAGCTTTTATGAAAATTTTTAACATAACTACGGATAATTTTCACTATATTTCTGTTGACCCGTTCCGCTATATTTGATTGCGGCCGATACGGGACCATTTTTAAATGACGTATGCTCAGTTTTTGGCACATGTCTTCAAATATAATACTTACAAATTGAGGACCATTATCCGATATAACTTTTAGGGGCGCACCGTATTTTAAAATATATTTATTTAAAATAGAATCAGTAACTAATTTCGCGGAGGCTCGTTTTAAGGGAACAATTTCGGTCCATTTACTAAAATGATCAACCATAACAAGGAGATAGCGACTTTTATTTAACTGACTTTTTGGGAAAGGGCCCAATAAATCGATGCCAATTATTTCGTTTGAAAATTCGGATTTAATACTATTTAAAAACCCGGCCGGGCGGAAATTAATATAATTAACTGCTTGACATATTGAGCAGGACTGGACATACGCCCTTGTTAACTTTTGCAGTTCAGGAAAGTAGACTGCCTCGCGTACGCGTTGGATAGTTTTTCGAATACCAGCATGAGAAGCTAAAGGGCTGTCATGGAGCTCCTGCAGGATATTTAATCTAGGACTAGCTGGGATAACAGGTCGAAATTCGTTGTTGGAATTCGTAGTTTTTGTATAGAATAATAGACCATCTATTAGTTCGTAATGGGCCGCCCTATTTCTTATCGCCACAATATCTTGGTGGCTAAAATTTTCAGGATCCTTCAAATACTCATAAATACTTCCAAACTCAGGATCCTTACCCAGTTCGGTTATTACAGTTTCTCGGGAATTTATTGTACATGCTGTAAGCATTGCCATCTTTACGGTATTGCCTTGTTCGTCTATTTTAATCCTTGATAGGGCATCTGCTACGATATTTTCCTTTCCAGGGGTATGCTTGATTACCAGATTATATTCTTGCAGCTTGAGTGCCCATCTTATTAACCTTGGGGATAAATTTTTCCCTGAGTACAATCTAGTAACCGCCGCATGATCAGAGTATACTGTTATCGGCGCCTTTCCAAAATAGACTCGGAACTTTTGCACTGCTAACAGAACTGCAAGTGCCTCTGTCTCGGTCGCGGAATAGTTTCTTTGTGTTTGATTTAAAGTTCGGCTAAAAAATGCCACGGGCTGCTGATTTTGCGAAAGTACCGCTCCTACCGCATAATCCGAAGCCTCCGCTGAAATTTCTAAATTCTTATCCTTTTCAGGAAATTTCAACACAGGGGCTTGCGTTAATGCTTGTTTTAATTTTTCGAAAGCACTATTGGCTTCGGCCGTCCACGAGAATCTTGCCTTTTTCCTTTTTAATTTTAACAATGGCTCCGCGATAGCCGCAAAATCTTTTATAAAGGACCTATAATATGAACAAAGTCCTAGAAAAGAAGAGAGCTTCTTTGCCGTGTTTGGAGTCGGATACTTTTGTACAGCGATTATTTTTGATTCATCTGCCTCGATCCCTTTTTGAGATATTTTGTAACCTAAATATTTTAATTCAGTGGCTGCAAATTTTCACTTTTCGACATTAACTTTTAGACCGACCTCATTTAATAAAGAAAACACCTGTCTTAAATCCTGTACATGTTGGTCGAGATTATCACTAGTAATAATGATATCGTCTAAATAGATAAATGTGGACTTTCCAAGAACAGGTCTTAACACAATGTCCATGCATCGCTGAAATGTTGCCGGGGCCCCTGAAAGGCCAAACGGCATACGCAAAAATGCATAAGTGCCAGACTTGGTTATAAAAGCAGTCTTAGGCACGTCCTCAGGCCTCACTCCTATTTGAAAATAACCAGTCGTTAAGTCTAAAGTCGTCATAAATTTGGTTGAATTTATGTTCCTTAAAATTTCTTCTATGATCGGTAACGGATATACCGGATATTTCGTTATGGAATTTAATTTACGGTAATCAATAGCGAATCTCCACCTTTTTGGATGCTCCAAAGGATAATCATTATTTTTCTTACATAAAACCACCGGGCTAGCATAACTACTTGAGATGGGCGTTATCATCTTTTTACGTAGCATATCGGTAATATGCCATTCTATAATTTTTTCCTTATTCTTATCATACCGGTATGGTTTTTGACGAACTGGCAATGCATCTCCGGTGTCAATACTATGGTTAGTAACCTGAGTAAATCCTGGAATATCACTAAATAACGAAGCAAATTCACTTACCACTTGTCGGATTTTTTCTTGCTCGTCATTAGGCAGGTGGTCAAGATTTACCATCGGCGGTTCAGCCTTTTCAGTACGAACTGGTCTCATTGTCAGCTTAAGGGACGCTTCATTAAAATCCAGTGTTGCTTGTCCGTCTGAAAGAAAATCTATCCCTAAGATTAAATGTGCTTGCAGATTCTTTACTATAAAAAACATCACCTTTATTTGTTCGTCCTTGATACGGATATACAAAGGTACTTTACCTATACACTTACATTTTTCTCCTTGCGCCGCTAACACTATCGTATTATCCGCATTATATATGCGGTATTTGCGAAAATACTTCCTAAAAAACTCTTCTGCCACACAGGAACACTGCGCGCCGGTATCCAGGAGTGCGGTGGCTGGGATATTATTCACCAAGACTTCAATCTTCGGCAGAGTCAAATTTTTCACCATTACTGTATTTAACTTGTAGCAAGAGGGGTTTTCGTGGCCTTCGGATTTCCGCACCGTCTCGTCAGCAGAATTCCGTTTTAGTTTAAATTATTTTTCCTTTCCGTGCTTTCCTTCTTTTTCCCCTGGCCTTGAGACTTTTTTCCTGGGTTGCTATTGAACTGTCGACGTTCGCCGGCTGTTTCTGAATGCTCGGGTTTCCTTGCCCACTGATTCGCTTTTTCTCCGTAGCCATGTGCTTGAGTTTGCTGTAGTCTTGGCGTACCAAATTGGTTTCGCTGTTGATACTGGCGTCTTCTTTCGACGTCCGCCGTTCTTCTACTTTCAAACTGGATTGCTAGCTCAAATAACTTTTCCAGTGTAGTTGGATTTCTTAATTCAATAAAGTCTTGCACTTGGGGCAGTAACCTCGGCAAAATCACTTCAATTATTTCAGGATCCGGACGGTTTCCATACAAGAGTTTGAAAACGTGAATTTTTCTTAAAATAAAGCTCGAGAGGTTTTCGATTCTTTGTTGATATATACTGAAAAGTTCCGTTTCTAATTTCGCACGATCCCTTACAACAGGGAAGGCTTTTAGAAGGGCAGTCTTGAAATTTTCGTAAGTATAGGTGGGACTTCCTGCTTGACCCAAGAGACTTCTGCCTATACATTTGAACCAGTTAAGCGCTTGGCCCCGCAAAGCGCTGGTAGCTAAGGTAACTTTTTGAAACTCGTGCACGGGTTAGAACATGAAGTGGTCATCCACTTTTTCCAAAAATCTGGTTACCGGTGAGTTTCCATTAAACGTTGCTTCTGGTTTCATCGAAGCGCGCATGGTCTGGACGATGTAACCGAATCCTTCCAGTGCGGCAGCTGGCATTTCTGGATTCTGAGCCGTTTCCGCAGGCAGCACAGGTTCTTCTTGAAACTCGGCCATGGTTATTCTTCTTCGTTGGGCGCCACTATCAGGGTCAATGTTCCTTCTAACTTTCTTCGGTAACATACAAGGACCTGACTCGGAACAGAGAGCTTACTAAAGCTATTTTCACTAATTGTGGTAAGTAGACAGGATACACATGGAGGGTATACAAAACCCTTTATTTTTCTCTATATACAATAACTTCCGTACTTCGGAATACACTGACCCGCCACTTGGGGTCTAACGTAAAAGTATAAAAATAAAACTAAACTGTAATTTAACTTTAAACTAATAAACGTGGAAGATTGGCCTTATATTAACAGGAAGGCGTATGTAGTACAGATAACTGAGAACACTACAATACGTTTAAATTTATCAAGAGGATTAAAACCTCTGGCCTGGAAGGCAAACAGCAACTGCGTAACTTCTAAGGTAAGCGGCCTGCTTTGACTCAACTGCTTCCTCTCTCTCGCTTGGCAAAAGGCCACAACTTAAATACTTGGCGTTCGCCAGACAAACTTTGCATAAAAACCTTCACGCTTATAATTCTGGCCGGAAGTAGAAAATAAGAAGTGATAGTAAAGATTTAAAATAAAATAAACGTTAGTAAAACTTAAGATCCTTACATACTTCCCGCCAGAGTTAATTAGTTTGAAACTTAGGTCTAAAACGACCTTGTTGAAAACTTTTAGCTCTAGAATCTAACGCGAGGCAAATCTTTTACAAACACACATCGCTAGAAACTAGAAATTTAAAAGAAAGAAATTTGTTACAATAGCAGCTCCCAGGATATACAACAATCTTTTTTCATCTGTACTGCATCTAAACAGGAGCTTTTATTCAATTCTGGTTCCTTCCAGAGATGTGGAAGGAAAACTAGTTTAATGAAATGTAACACAATGAAATGGCAAGTAACATATACAATTATACTTCTCTTAACATTCTTATTTCATTCATGACTATTTTAATTATCTCTCCCCGTGCTCTCTGACATGTGTTGTAAAAGAACACCAAACACGAATGTGTTTCTGTCTACGTGTGCCACACTTCCTCCTACAATCAAAACACTAACGTGTTAAAATTCAACATAACGAGACCTCTTAACACCCCCTAATTTCAACTCTAAACCCTGAGGTACTATTCTAAAAGTAGCTAACACTAAAGTGTAGCGTCAGAGAGCCTAACTACGTCATTCAACCTTTAACACATATTCGCCATGATTTAGTCTTTACAGTCACACGAATAACAAATTTTTAACATTACTTTCACTTTTACCATATCACGGTATTTCTTAACATTTAAAATAACAGTTCACATTGCATATAAGAACATATCAACATGCTGTTAATTTTACACATTTGAAAACATACATTAGTAGTACCTTGTTAACTTCTATTCTTTTCAAAGCAAGTGCCAATTATTTCTACATTGAAATAATACATTTCAAAAAGTCTTTCAGAGTAAAACTTCTCTCTTGCTAGAATGTTTTAAATAAAATTTATACAATAACTTTTTACAATATTTAAGTCTTTACACAACGCTATTATACATCAACTTTAGTTTTACGCGCGAGTAATTGAAAAACATAATAAGAAAATCGGTCACAACTCATTTCTCGCCCTTTTGGCGATAAAGGTAGACCTCGCATGAGGTAAAACTTCTTGAAATCTGCCACTTGCACTAAGAAGGAAAGATTAATTTAAGTTTGCAAAGTAACATAAAATTTTACTTATCTTTGTAATATTCGGACATCCTTTTCTGGGCCCAGTCTTTAAAGGTACTGGAGATAGTAGTTTGATTTATCCTCCTTCTTGTACGGGCTCGCCCCTCAGTGCTTTCCTCTGGAAGCTTCCTTTTTTCACCAGTTCGGCCACCCTTGAATACCTTCCTTTTCTCCTCTGCTTGTGGTCTTGGCCGTTTGATGGCAGCTGGTCTTGGCGGAACCGGGAAACTTCTGTCGTGTTCCTGCTTGGACCTCGTTGTTGGTCGTTCAAATTTTCCTTGTAACTTTTCCTCCGCCGCTGATGGCCCTTCCGCAGTTCGGCTACATTTACTGCGGAGAGTCCTGTCGGATGAGTCGATCTTCCGTTTTAGAGCCGGGATATAGTTGCCGTCATTTCTCCTGGTTCTCTTCACATACGTCGTCCTTCTCTTTTCTTCATTCTGGGGGTGTTCGTGAACTCTCTTTTCTGGACGGTGGAACGGCTTCTTTTTCTTGTTACCTTTAATTTTTCCGCGGGGAAATTTTCTTTTCATTTGCTCCTGGCTCTTATTGGCTTGCCCTTGTACTTGTCGTTTTTCCACCTCTGGAGCTTGTACCTGCGGTGTCTGCCGTGCCGGATCCTGCAAAAGATCTGAAAAGATTTGCATTTTATTACGATCGAAGTAGGGCTTGATTTGATCAATGTTTGCGGAACAGGTTTCACCATTTCTGGCTTTTAACACTACAACAGCGTGAGTTATTTTTTCTATAACATATGGTCCTTCAAATCGTGGGAAAAATTTGGCAGTTTTAACTTCTGGTGCTGAAGAAAGTGAATGCTTAATTTTTAAAACTTCATCCCCTACTTTATAAGTTACTCCCCGTCGTTTCAAATCATAATATAGCTTCTGTTTTCTTTGTGCTACTTCCGTATTCTTTTTTGCTTCTTTTATTAGTTTTTCTATATCACCCATTTTAAATTCTGGGGCTCTTTGTTGCACATAAAATAATTTATCTAATGGTGTTATAATCTTTCTGCCTAGAAATAACTCAGCAGGAGTTTTGCCCGTTGTATCATGTTTTGCGGTCCTAAGGGCGAAAGCAAATTCATTGACATAGTTATCCCAGCTTTTATGAAAAGTTTTAACATAACTACGGATAATTTTCACTATATTTCTGTTGACACGTTCTGCTATATTTGATTGCGGCCGATACGGGACCATTTTTAAATGACGTATGCCCAGTTTTTGGCACATGTCTTCAAATATATTACTTACAAATTGAGGACCATTATCCGATATAACTTTTAGGGGCGCCCCGTATTTTAAAATATATTTATTTAAAATAGAATCAGTAACTAATTTCGCGGAGGCTCGTTTTAAGGGAACAATTTCGGTCCATTTACTAAAATGATCAACCATAACAAGGAGATAGCGACTTTTATTTAACTGACTTTTTGGGAAAGGGCCCAATAAATCGATGCCAATTATTTCGTTTGAATATTAGGATTTAATACTATTTAGAAACCCGGCCGGGCGGAAATTAATATAATTAACTGCTTGACATGTTGGGCAGGACTGGACATACGCCCTTGTTAACTTTTGCAGTTCAGGAAAGTAGACTGCCTCGCGTACGCGTTGGATAGTTTTTCGAATACCAGCATGAGAAGCTAAAGGGCTGTCATGGAGCTCCTGCAGGATATTTAATCTAGGACTAGCTGGGATAACAGGTCGAAATTCGTTGTTGGAATTCGTAGTTTTTGTATAGAATAATAGACCATCTATTAGTTCGTAATGGGCCGCCCTATTTCTTATCGCCACAATATCTTGGTGGCTAAAATTTTCAGGATCCTTCAAATACTCATAAATACTTCCAAACTCAGGATCCTTACCCAGTTCGGTTATTACAGTTTCTCGGGAATTTATTGTACATGCTGTAAGCATTGCCATCTTTACGGTGTTGCCTTGTTCGTCTATTTTAATCCTTGATAGGGCATCTGCTACGATATTTTCCTTTCCAGGGGTATGCTTGATTACCAGATTATATTCTTGCAGCTTGAGTGCCCATCTTATTAACCTTGGGCATAAATTTTTCCCTGAGTACAATCTAGTTACCGCCGCATGATCAGAGTATACTGTTATCGGCGCCTTTCCAAAATAGACTCGGAACTTTTGCACTGCTAACAGAACTGCAAGTGCCTCTGTCTCGGTCGCGGAATAGTTTCTTTGTGTTTGATTTAAAGTTCGGCTAAAAAATGCCACGGGCTGCTGATTTTGCGAAAGTACCGCTCCTACCGCATAATCCGAAGCATCCGCTGAAATTTCTAAATTCTCATCCTTTTCAGGAAATTTCAACACAGGGGCTTGCGTTAATGCTTGTTTTAATTTTTCGAAAGCACTATTGGCTTCGGCCGTCCACGAGAATCTTGCCTTTTTCCTTTTTAATTTTAACAATGGCTCCGCGATAGCCGCAAAATCTTTTATAAAGGACCTATAATATGAACAAAGTCCTAGAAAAGAAGAGAGCTTCTTTGCCGTGTTTGGAGTCGGATAATTTTGTACAGCGATTATTTTTGATTCATCTGTCTCGATCCCTTTTTGAGATATTTTGTAACCTAAATATTTTAATTCAGGGGCTGCAAATTTGCACTTTTCGACATTAACTTTTAGACCGGCCTCATTTAATAAAGAAAACACCTGTCTTAAATCCTGTACATGTTGGTCGAGATTATCACTAGTAATAATGATATCGTCTAAATAGATAAATGTGGACTTTCCAAGAACAGGTCTTAACACAATGTCCATACATCGCTGAAATGTTGCCGGGGCCCCTGATAGGCCAAACGGCATACGCAAAAATGCATAAGTGCCAGACTTGGTTATAAAAGCAGTCTTAGGCACGTCCTCCAGCCTCACCCCTATTTGAAAATAACCAGTCGTTAAGTCTAAAGTCGTCATAAATTTGGTTGATTTTATGTTCCTTAAAATATGTTCTATGATCGGTAACGGATATACCGGATATTTCGTTATGGAATTTAATTTACGATAATCAATAGCGAATCTCCACCTTTTTGGATGCTCCAAAGGATAATCATTATTTTTCTTACATAAAACCACCGGGCTAGCATAACTACTTGAGATGGGCGTTATGATCTTTTTACGTAGCATATCGGTAATATGCCATTCTATAATTTTTTCCTTATTCTTATCATACCGGTATGGTTTTTGACGAACTGGCAATGCATCTCCGGTGTCAATACTATGGTTAGTAACCTGAGTAAATCCTGGAATATCACTAAATAACGAAGCAAATTCACTTACCACTTGTCGGATTTTTTCTTGCTCGTCATTAGGCAGGTGGTCAAGATTTACCATCAACGGTTCAGCCTTTTCAGTACGAACTGGTCTCATTGTCAGCTTAAGGGACGCTTCATTAAAATCCAGTGTTGCTTGTCCGTCTGAAAGAAAATCTATCCCTAAGATTAAATGTGCTTGCAGATTCTTTACTATAAAAAACATCACCTTTATTTGTTCGTCCTTGATACGGATATACAAAGGTACTTTACCTATACACTTACATTTTTCTCCTTGCGCCGCTAACACTGTCGTATTATCCGCATTATATATGCGGTATTTGCGAAAATACTTCCTAAAAAACTCTTCTGCCACACAGGAACACTGCGTGCCGGTATCCAGGAGTGCGGTGGCTGGGATATTATTCAGCAAGACTTCAATCTTCGGAAGAGTCAAATTTTTCACCATTACTGTATTTAACTTGTAGGAAGAGGGGTTTTCGTGGCCTTCGGATTTCCGCACCCTCTCGTCAGCAGAAATCCGTTTTAGTTTAAATTATTTTTCCTTTTCGTGCTTTCCTTCTTTTTCCCCTGGCCTTGAGACTTTTTTCCTGGGTTGCTATTGAACTGTCGACGTTCGCCGGCTGTTTTTGAATGCTCGGGTTTCCTTGCCCACTGATTCGCTTTTTCTCCGTAGCCATGTGCTTGAGTTTGCTGTAGTCTTGGCGTACCAAATTGGTTTCGCTGTTGATACTGGCGTCTTCTTTCGACGTCCGCCGTTCTTCTACTTTCAAACTGGATTGCTAGCTCAAATAACTTTTCCAGTGTAGTTGGATTTCTTAATTCAATAACGTCTTGCACTTGGGGCAGTAACCTCGGCAAAATCACTTCAATTATTTCAGGATCCGGACGGTTTCCATACAAGAGTTTGAAAACGTGAATTTTTCTTAAAATAAAGCTCGAGAGGTTTTCGATTCTTTGTTGATATATACTGAAAAGTTCAGTTTCTAATTTCGCACGATCCCTTACAACAGGGAAGGCTTTTAGTAGGGCAGTCTTGAAATTTTCGTAAGTATAGGTGGGACTTCCTGCTTGACCCAAGAGACTTCTGCCTATACATTTGAACCAGTTAAGCGCTTGGACCCTCAAAGCGCTGGTAGCTAAGGTAACTTTTTGAAACTCGTGCACGGGGTAGAGTATGAAGTGGTCATCCAATTTTTCCAAAAAACTGGTTACCGGTGAGTTTCCATTAAACGTTGCTTCTGGTTTCATCGAAGCGCGCATGGTCTGGACGATGTAACCGAATCCTTCCAGGGCGGCAGCTGGCATTTCTGGATTCTGAGCCGTTTCCGCAGGCAGCACAGGTTCTTCTTGAAACTCGGCCATGGTTATTCTTCTTCGTTGGGCGCCACTATCAGGGTCAATGTTCCTTCTAACTTCTTCGGGAACATACAAGGACCTGACTCGGAACAGAGAGCTTACTAAAGCTATTTTCACTAATTGTGGTAAGTAGACAAAATACACATGAAGGGTATACAAAACCCTTTATTTTTCTCTATATACAATAACTTCCGTACTTCGGAATACACTGACCCGCCACTTGGGGTCTAACGTAAAAGTATAAAAATAAAACTAAACTCTAATTTAACTTTAAACTAATAAACGTGGAAGATTGGCCTTATATTAACAGGAAGGCGTATGTAGTACAGATAACTGAGAACACTACAATACGTTTAAATTTATCAAGAGGATTAAAACCTCTGGCCTGGAAGGCAAACAGCAACTGCGTAACTTCTAAGGTAAGCGGCCTGCTTTGACTCAACTGCTTCCTCTCTCTCGCTTGGCAAAAGGCCACAACTTAAATACTTGGCGTTCGCCAGACAAACTTTGCATAAAAACCTTCACGCTTATAATTCTGGCCGGAAGTAGAAAATAAGAAGTGATAGTAAAGATTTAAAATAAAATAAACGTTAGTAAAACTTAAGATCCTTACATACTTCCCGCCAGAGTTAATTAGTTTGAAACTTAGGTCTAAAACGACCTTGTTGAAAACTTTTAGCTCTAGAATCTAACGCGAGGCCAATCTTTTACAAACACACTTCGCTAGAAACTAGAAATTTAAAAGAAAGAAATTTGTTACAACAGCAGCTCCCAGGATATACAACAATCTTTTTTCATCTGTACTGCATCTAAACAGGAGCTTTTATTCAATTCTGGTTCCTTCCAGAGATGTGGAAGGAAAACTAGTTTAATGAAATGTTACACAATGAAATGGCAAGTAACATATACAATTATACTTCTCTTAACATTCTTATTTCATTCATGACTATTTTAATTATCTCTCCCCGTGCTCTCTGACATGTGTTGTAAAAGAACACCAAACACGAATGTGTTTCTGTCTACGTGTGCCACACTTCCTCCTACAATCAAAACACTAACGTGTTAAAATTAAACATAACGAGACCTCTTAACACCCCCTAATTTCAACTCTAAACCCTGAGGTACTATTCTAAAAGTGGCTAACACTAAAGTGTAGCGTCAGAGAGCCTAACTACATCATTCAACCTTTAACACATATTCGCCATGATTTAGTCTTTACAGTCACACGAATAACAAATTTTTAACATTACTTTCACTTTTACCATATCACGGTATTTCTTAACATTTAAAATAACAGTTCACATTGCATATAAGAACATATCAACATGCTGTTACTTTTACACATTTGAAAACATACATTAGTAGTACCTTGTTAACTTCTATTCTTTTCAAAGCAAGTGCCAATTATTTCTACATTGAAATAATACATTTCAAAAAGTCTTTCAGACTAAAACTTCTCTCTTGCTAGAATGTTTTAAATAAAATTTATACAATAACTTTTTACAATATTTAAGTCTTTACACAACGCTATTATACATCAACTTTAGTTTTACGCGCGAGTAATTGAAAAACATAATAAGAAAATCGGTCACAACTCATTTCTCGCCCTTTTGGCGATAAAGGTAGACCTCGCATGAGGTAAAACTTCTTGAAATCTGCCACTTGCACTAAGAAGGAAAGATTAATTTAAGTTTGCAAAGTAACATAAAATTTTACTTATCTTTGTAATATTCGGACATCCTTTTCTGGGCCCAGTCTTTAAAGGTACTGGAGATAGTAGTTTGATTTATCCTCCTTCTTGTACGGGCTCGCCCCTCAGTGCTTTCCTCTGGAAGCTTCCTTTCTTCACCAGTTCGGCCACCCTTGAATACCTTCCTTTTCTCCTCTGCTTGTGGTCTTGGCCGTTTGATGGCAGCTGGTCTTGGCGGAACCGGGAAACTTCTGTCGTGTTCCTGCTTGGACCTCGTTGTTGGTCGTTCAAATTTTCCTTGTAACTTTTCCTCCGCCGCTGATGGCCCTTCCGCAGTTCGGCTACATTTACTGCGGAGAGTCCTGTCGGATGAGTCGATCTTCCGTTTTAGAGCCGGGATATAGTTGCCGTCATTTCTCCTGGTTCTCTTCACATACGTCGTCCTTCTCTCTTCTTCATTCTGGGGGTGTTCGTGAACTCTCTTTTCTGGACGGTGGAACGGCTTCTTTTTCTTGTTACCTTTAATTTTTCCGCGGGGAAATTTTCTTTTCATTTGCTCCTGGCTCTTATTGGCTTGCCCTTGTACTTGTCGTTTTTCCACCTCTGGAGCTTGTACCTGCGGTGTCTGCCGTGCCGGATCCTGCAAAAGATCTGAAAAGATTTGCATTTTATTACGATCGAAGTAGGGCTTGATTTGATCAATGTTTGCGGAACAGGTTTCACCATTTCTGGCTTTTAACACTACAACAGCGTGAGTTATTTTTTCTATAACATATGGTCCTTCAAATCGTGGAAAAAATTTGGCAGTTTTATCTTCTGGTGCTGAAGAAAGTGAATGCTTAATTTTTAAAACTTCATCCCCTACTTTATAATTTACTCCCCGTCGTTTCAAATCATAATATAGCTTCTGTTTTCTTTGTGCTACTTCCGTATTCTTTTTTGCTTCTTTTATTAGTTTTTCTATATCACCCATTTTAAATTCTGGGGCTCTTTGTTGCACATAAAATAATTTATCTAACGGTGTTATAATCTTTCTGCCTAGAAATAACTCAGCAGGAGTTTTGCCCGTTGTATCATGTTTTGCGGTCCTAAGGGCGAAAGCAAATTCATTGACATAGTTATCCCAGCTTTTATGAAAAGTTTTAACATAACTACGGATAATTTTCACTATATTTCTGTTGACACGTTCTGCTATATTTGATTGCGGCCGATACGGGACCATTTTTAAATGACGTATGCCCAGTTTTTGCACATGTCTTCAAATATATTACTTACAAATTGAGGACCATTATCCGATATAACTTTTAGGGGCGCCCCGTATTTTAAAATATATTTATTTAAAATAGAATCAGTAACTAATTTCGCGGAGGCTCGTTTTAAGGGAACAATTTCGGTCCATTTACTAAAATGATCAACCATAAGAAGGAGATAGCGACTTTTATTTAACTGACTTTTTGGGAAAGGGCCCAATAAATCGATGCCAATTATTTCGTTTGAAAATTAGGATTTAATACTATTTAGAAACCCGGCCGGGCGGAAATTAATATAATTAACTGCTTGACATGTTGGGCAGGACTGGACATACGCCCTTGTTAACTTTTGCAGTTCAGGAAAGTAGACTGCCTCGCGTACGCGTTGGATAGTTTTTCGAATACCAGCATGAGAAGCTAAAGGGCTGTCATGGAGCTCCTGCAGGATATTTAATCTAGGACTAGCTGGGATAACAGGTCGAAATTCGTTGTTGGAATTCGTAGTTTTTGTATAGAATAATAGACCATCTATTAGTTCGTAATGGGCCGCCCTATTTCTTATCGCCACATTATCTTGGTGGCTAAAATTTTCAGGATCCTTCAAATACTCATAAATACTTCCAAACTCAGGATCCTTACTCAGTTCGGTTATTACAGTTTCTCGGGAATTTATTGTACATGCTGTAAGCATTGCCATCTTTACGGTGTTGCCTTGTTCGTCTATTTTAATCCTTGATAGGGCATCTGCTACGATATTTTCCTTTCCAGGGGTATGCTTGATTACCAGATTATATTCTTGCAGCTTGAGTGCCCATCTTATTAACCTTGGGGATAAATTTTTCCCTGAGTACAATCTAGTTACCGCCGCATGATCAGAGTATACTGTTATCGGCGCTTTTCCAAAATAGACTCGGAACTTTTGCACTGCTAACAGAACTGCAAGTGCCTCTGTCTCGGTCGCGGAATAGTTTCTTTGTGTTTGATTTAAAGTTCGGCTAAAAAATGCCACGGGCTGCTGATTTTGCGAAAGTACCGCTCCTACCGCATAATCCGAAGCATCCGCTGAAATTTCTAAATTCTCATCCTTTTCAGGAAATTTCAACACAGGGGCTTGCGTTAATGCTTGTTTTAATTTTTCGAAAGCACTATTGGCTTCGGCCGTCCACGAGAATCTTGCCTTTTTCCTTTTTAATTTTAACAATGGCTCCGCGATAGCCGCAAAATCTTTTATAAAGGACCTATAATATGAACAAAGTCCTAGAAAAGAAGAGAGCTTCTTTGCCGTGTTTGGAGTCGGATAATTTTGTACAGCGATTATTTTTGATTCATCTGTCTCGATCCCTTTTTGAGATATTTTGTAACCTAAATATTTTAATTCAGGGGCTGCAAATTTGCACTTTTCGACATTAACTTTTAGACCGGCCTCATTTAATAAAGAAAACACCTGTCTTAAATCCTGTACATGTTGGTCGAGATTATCACTAGTAATAATGATATCGTCTAAATAGATAAATGTGGACTTTCCAAGAACAGGTCTTAACACAATGTCCATGCATCGCTGAAATGTTGCCGGGGCCCCTGATAGGCCAAACGGCATACGCAAAAATGCATAAGTGCCAGACTTGGTTAGAAAAGCAGTCTTAGGCACGTCCTCAGGCCTCACCCCTATTTGAAAATAACCAGTCGTTAAGTCTAAAGTCGTCATAAATTTGGTTGATTTTATGTTCCTTAAAATTTCTTCTATGATCGGTAACGGATATACCGGATATTTCGTTATGGAATTTAATTTACGGTAATATATAGCGAATCTCCACCTTTTTGGATGCTCCAAAGGATAATCATTATTTTTCTTACATAAAACCACCGGGCTAGCATAACTACTTGAGATGGGCGTTATCATCTTTTTACGTAGCATATCGGTAATATGCCATTCTATAATTTTTTCCTTATTCTTATCATACCGGTATGGTTTTTGACGAACTGGCAATGCATCTCCGGTGTCAATACTATGGTTAGTAACCTGAGTAAATCCTGGAATATCACTAAATAACGAAGCAAATTCACTTACCACTTGTCGGATTTTTTCTTGCTCGTCATTAGGCAGGTGGTCAAGATTTACCATCGGCGGTTCAGCCTTTTCAGTACGAACTGGTCTCATTGTCAGCTTAAGGGACGCTTCATTAAAATCCAGTGTTGCTTGTCCGTCTGAAAGAAAATCTATCCCTACGATTAAATGTGCTTGCAGATTCTTTACTATAAAAAACATCACCTTTATCTGTTCGTCCTTGATACGGATATACAAAGGTACTTTACCTATACACTTACATTTTTCTCCTTGCGCCGCTAACACTGTCGTATTATCCGCATTATATATGCGGTATTTGCGAAAATACTTCCTAAAAAACTCTTCTGCCACACAGGAACACTGCGCGCCGGTATCCAGGAGTGCGGTGGCTGGGATATTATTCACCAAGACTTCAATCTTCGGAAGAGTCAAATTTTTCACCATTACTGTATTTAACTTGTAGGAAGAGGGGTTTTCGTGGCCTTCGGATTTCCGCACCCTCTCGTCAGCAGAAATCCGTTTTAGTTTAAATTATTTTTCCTTTCCGTGCTTTCCTTCTTTTTTCCCCTGGCCTTGAGACTGTTTTCCTGGGTTGCTATTGAACTGTCGACGTTCGCCGGCTGTTTTTGAATGCTCGGGTTTCCTTGCCCACTGATTCGCTTTTTCTCGGTAGCCATGTGCTTGAGTTTGCTGTAGTCTTGGCGTACCAAATTGGTTTCGCTGTTGATACTGCCGTCTTCTTTCGACGTCCGCCGTTCTTCTACTTTCAAACTGGATTGCTAGCTCAAATAACTTTTCCAGTGTAGTTGGATTTCTTAATTCAATAAAGTCTTGCACTTGGGGCAGTAACCTCGGCAAAATCACTTGAATTATTTCAGGATCCGGACGGTTTCCATACAAGAGTTTGAAAACGTGAATTTTTCTTAAAATAAAGCTCGAGAGGTTTTCGATTCTTTGTTGATATATACTGAAAAGTTCCGTTTCTAATTTCGCACGATCCCTTACATCTGGGAAGGCTTTTAGTAGGGCAGTCTTGAAATTTTCGTAAGTATAGGTGGGACTTCCTGCTTGACCCAAGAGACTTCTGCCTATACATTTGAACCAGTTAAGCACTTGGCCCCTCAAAGCGCTGGTAGCTAAGGTAACTTTTTGAAACTCGTTCACGGGGTAGAGCATGAAGTGGTCATCCAATTTTTCCAAAAAAGTGGTTACCGGTGAGTTTCCATTAAACGTTGCTTCTGGTTTCATCGAAGCGCGAATGGTCTGGACGATGTAACCGAATCCTTCCAGGGCGGCAGCTGGCATTTCTGGATTCTGAGCCGTTTCCGCAGGCAGCACAGGTTCTTCTTGAAACTCGGCCATGGTTATTCTTCTTCGTTGGGCGCCACTATCAGGGTCAATGTTCCTTCTAACTTCTTCGGGAACATACAAGGACCTGACTCGGAACAGAGAGCTTACTAAAGCTATTTTCACTAATTGTGGTAAGTAGACAAGATACACATGAAGGGTATACAAAACCCTTTATTTTTCTCTATATACAATAACTTCCGTACTTCGGAATACACTGACCCGCCACTTGGGGTCTAACGTAAAAGTATAAAAATAAAACTAAACTGTAATTTAACTTTAAACTAATAAACGTGGAACATTGGCCTTATATTAACAGGAAGGCGTATGTAGTAAAGATAACTGAGAACACTACAATACGTTTAAATTTATCAAGAGGATTAAAACCTCTGGCCTGGAAGGCAAACAGCAACTGCGTAACTTCTAAGGTAAGCGGCCTGCTTTGACTCAACTGCTTCCTCTCTCTCGCTTGGCAAAAGGCCACAACTTAAATACTTGGCGTTCGCCAGACAAACTTTGCATAAAAACCTTCACGCTTATAATTCTGGCCGGAAGTAGAAAATAAGAAGTGATAGTAAAGATTTAAAATAAAATAAACGTTAGTAAAACTTAAGATCCTTACATACTTCCCGCCAGAGTTAATTAGTTTGAAACTTAGGTCTAAAACGACCTTGTTGAAAACTTTTAGCTCTAGAATCTAACGCGAGGCCAATCTTTTACAAACACACTTCGCTAGAAACTAGAAATTTAAAAGAAAGAAATTTGTTACAACAGCAGCTCCCAGGATATACAACAATCTTTTTTCATCTGTACTGCATCTAAACAGGAGCTTTTATTCAATTCTGGTTCCTTCCAGAGATGTGAAAGGAAAACTAGTTTAATGAAATGTTACACAATGAAATGGCAAGTAACATATACAATTATACTTCTCTTAACATTCTTATTTCATTCATGACTATTTTAATTATCTCTCCCCGTGCTCTCTGACATGTGTTGTAAAAGAACACCAAACACGAATGTGTTTCTGTCTACGTGTGCCACACTTCCTCCTACAATCAAAACACTAACGTGTTAAAATTCAACATAACGAGACCTCTTAACACCCCCTAATTTCAACTCTAAACCCTGAGGTACTATTCTAAAAGTGGCTAACTCTAAAGTGTAGCGTCAGAGAGCCTAACTACATCATTCAACCTTTAACACATATTCGCCATGATTTAGTCTTTACAGTCACACGAATAACAAATTTTTAACATTACTTTCACTTTTACCATATCACGGTATTTCTTAACATTTAAAATAACAGTTCACATTGCATATAAGAACATATCAACATGCTGTTACTTTTACACATTTGAAAACATACATTAGTAGTACCTTGTTAACTTCTATTCTTTTCAAAGCAAGTGCCAATTATTTCTACATTGAAATAATACATTTCAAAAAGTCTTTCAGACTAAAACTTCTCTCTTGCTAGAATGTTTTAAATAAAATTTATACAATAACTTTTTACAATATTTAAGTCTTTACACAACGCTATTATACATCAACTTTAGTTTTACGCGCGAGTAATTGAAAAACATAATAAGAAAATCGGTCACAACTCATTTCTCGCCCTTTTGGCGATAAAGGTAGACCTCGCATGAGGTAAAACTTCTTGAAATCTGCCACTTGCAGTAAGAATGAAAGATTAATTTAAGTTTGCAAAGTAACATAAAATTTTACTTATCTTTGTAATATTCGGACATCCTTTTCTGGGCCCAGTCTTTAAAGGTACTGGAGATAGTAGTTTGATTTATCCTCCTTCTTGTACGGGCTGGCCCCTCAGTGCTTTCCTCTGGAAGCTTCCTTTTTTCACCAGTTCGGCCACCCTTGAATACCTTCCTTTTCTCCTCTGCTTGTGGTCTTGGCCGTTTGTCTTGGCGGAACCGGGAAACTTCTGTCGTGTTCC
Organism: Stegodyphus dumicola; assembly: GCF_044657685.1. Lineage (NCBI taxonomy): Eukaryota > Metazoa > Arthropoda > Arachnida > Araneae > Eresidae > Stegodyphus > Stegodyphus dumicola. The sequence goes on from NC_140774.1 coordinate 208,175,228, forward strand.
TGCTTGGACCTCGTTGTTGGTCGTTCAAATTTTCCTTGTAACTTTTCCTCCGCCGCTGATGGCCCTTCCGCAGTTCGGCTACATTTACTGCGGAGAGTCCTGTCGGATGAGTCGATCTTCCGTTTTAGAGCCGGGATATAGTTGCCGTCATTTCTCCTGGTTCTCTTCATATACGTCGTCCTTCTCTCTTCTTCATTCTGGGGGTGTTCGTGAACTCTCTCTTCTGGACGGTGGAACGGCTTCTTTTTCTTGTTACCTTTAATTTTTCCGCGGGGAAATTTTCTTTTCATTTGCTCCTGGCTCTTATTGGCTTGCCCTTGTACTTGTCGTTTTTCCACCTCTGGAGCTTGTACCTGCGGTGTCTGCCGTGCCGGATCCTGCAAAAGATCTGAAAAGATTTGCATTTTATTACGATCGAAGTAGGGCTTGATTTGATCAATGTTTGCGGAACAGGTTTCACCATTTCTGGCTTTTAACACTACAACAGCGTGAGTTATTTTTTCTATAACATATGGTCCTTCAAATCGTGGAAAAAATTTGGCAGTTTTATCTTCTGGTGCTGAAGAAAGTGAATGCTTAATTTTTAAAACTTCATCCCCTACTTTATAATTTACTCCCCGTCGTTTCAAATCATAATATAGCTTCTGTTTTCTTTGTGCTACTTCCGTATTCTTTTTTGCTTCTTTTATTAGTTTTTCTATATCACCCATTTTAAATTCTGGGGCTCTTTGTTGCACATAAAATAATTTATCTAACGGTGTTATAATCTTTCTGCCTAGAAATAACTCAGCAGGAGTTTTGCCCGTTGTATCATGTTTTGCGGTCCTAAGGGCGAAAGCAAATTCATTGACATAGTTATCCCAGCTTTTATGAAAAGTTTTAACATAACTACGGATAATTTTCACTATATTTCTGTTGACACGTTCTGCTATATTTGATTGCGGCCGATACGGGACCATTTTTAAATGACGTATGCCCAGTTTTTGGCACATGTCTTCAAATATATTACTTACAAATTGAGGACCATTATCCGATATAACTTTTAGGGGCGCCCCGTATTTTAAAATATATTTATTTAAAATAGAATCAGTAACTAATTTCGCGGAGGCTCGTTTTAAGGGAACAATTTCGGTCCATTTACTAAAATGATCAACCATAAGAAGGAGATAGCGACTTTTATTTAACTGACTTTTTGGGAAAGGGCCCAATAAATCGATGCCAATTATTTCGTTTGAAAATTAGGATTTAATACTATTTAGAAACCCGGCCGGGCGGAAATTAATATAATTAACTGCTTGACATGTTGGGCAGGACTGGACATACGCCCTTGTTAACTTTTGCAGTTCAGGAAAGTAGACTGCCTCGCGTACGCGTTGGATAGTTTTTCGAATACCAGCATGAGAAGCTAAAGGGCTGTCATGGAGCTCCTGCAGGATATTTAATCTAGGACTAGCTGGGATAACAGGTCGAAATTCGTTGTTGGAATTCGTAGTTTTTGTATAGAATAATAGACCATCTATTAGTTCGTAATGGGCCGCCCTATTTCTTATCGCCACATTATCTTGGTGGCTAAAATTTTCAGGATCCTTCAAATACTCATAAATACTTCCAAACTCAGGATCCTTACTCAGTTCGGTTATTACAGTTTCTCGGGAATTTATTGTACATGCTGTAAGCATTGCCATCTTTACGGTGTTGCCTTGTTCGTCTATTTTAATCCTTGATAGGGCATCTGCTACGATATTTTCCTTTCCAGGGGTATGCTTGATTACCAGATTATATTCTTGCAGCTTGAGTGCCCATCTTATTAACCTTGGGGATAAATTTTTCCCTGAGTACAATCTAGTTACCGCCGCATGATCAGAGTATACTGTTATCGGCGCCTTTCCAAAATAGACTCGGAACTTTTGCACTGCTAACAGAACTGCAAGTGCCTCTGTCTCGGTCGCGGAATAGTTTCTTTGTGTTTGATTTAAAGTTCGGCTAAAAAATGCCACGGGCTGCTGATTTTGCGAAAGTACCGCTCCTACCGCATAATCCGAAGCATCCGCTGAAATTTCTAAATTCTCATCCTTTTCAGGAAATTTCAACACAGGGGCTTGCGTTAATGCTTGTTTTAATTTTTCGAAAGCACTATTGGCTTCGGCCGTCCACGAGAATCTTGCCTTTTTCCTTTTTAATTTTAACAATGGCTCCGCGATAGCCGCAAAATCTTTTATAAAGGACCTATAATATGAACAAAGTCCTAGAAAAGAAGAGAGCTTCTTTGCCGTGTTTGGAGTCGGATAATTTTGTACAGCGATTATTTTTGATTCATCTGTCTCGATCCCTTTTTGAGATATTTTGTAACCTAAATATTTTAATTCAGGGGCTGCAAATTTGCACTTTTCGACATTAACTTTTAGACCGGCCTCATTTAATAAAGAAAACACCTGTCTTAAATCCTGTACATGTTGGTCGAGATTATCACTAGTAATAATGATATCGTCTAAATAGATAAATGTGGACTTTCCAAGAACAGGTCTTAACACAATGTCCATGCATCGCTGAAATGTTGCCGGGGCCCCTGATAGGCCAAACGGCATACGCAAAAATGCATAAGTGCCAGACTTGGTTATAAAAGCAGTCTTAGGCACGTCCTCAGGCCTCACCCCTATTTGAAAATAACCAGTCGTTAAGTCTAAAGTCGTCATAAATTTGGTTGATTTTATGTTCCTTAAAATTTCTTCTATGATCGGTAATGGATATACCGGATATTTCGTTATGGAATTTAATTTACGGTAATATATAGCGAATCTCCACCTTTTTGGATGCTCCAAAGGATAATCATTATTTTTCTTACATAAAACCACCGGGCTAGCATAACTACTTGAGATGGGCGTTATCATCTTTTTACGTAGCATATCGGTAATATGCCATTCTATAATTTTTTCCTTATTCTTATCATACCGGTATGGTTTTTGACGAACTGGCAATGCATCTCCGGTGTCAATACTATGGTTAGTAACCTGAGTAAATCCTGGAATATCACTAAATAACGAAGCAAATTCACTTACCACTTGTCGGATTTTTTCTTGCTCGTCATTAGGCAGGTGGTCAAGATTTACCATCGGCGGTTCAGCCTTTTCAGTACGAACTGGTCTCATTGTCAGCTTAAGGGACGCTTCATTAAAATCCAGTGTTGCTTGTCCGTCTGAAAGAAAATCTATCCCTACGATTAAATGTGCTTGCAGATTCTTTACTATAAAAAACATCACCTTTATCTGTTCGTCCTTGATACGGATATACAAAGGTACTTTACCTATACACTTACATTTTTCTCCTTGCGCCGCTAACACTGTCGTATTATCCGCATTATATATGCGGTATTTGCGAAAATACTTCCTAAAAAACTCTTCTGCCACACAGGAACACTGCGCGCCGGTATCCAGGAGTGCGGTGGCTGGGATATTATTCACCAAGACTTCAATCTTCGGAAGAGTCAAATTTTTCACCATTACTGTATTTAACTTGTAGGAAGAGGGGTTTTCGTGGCCTTCGGATTTCCGCACCCTCTCGTCAGCAGAAATCCGTTTTAGTTTAAATTATTTTTCCTTTCCGTGCTTTCCTTCTTTTTTCCCCTGGCCTTGAGACTGTTTTCCTGGGTTGCTATTGAACTGTCGACGTTCGCCGGCTGTTTTTGAATGCTCGGGTTTCCTTGCCCACTGATTCGCTTTTTCTCGGTAGCCATGTGCTTGAGTTTGCTGTAGTCTTGGCGTACCAAATTGGTTTCGCTGTTGATACTGCCGTCTTCTTTCGACGTCCGCCGTTCTTCTACTTTCAAACTGGATTGCTAGCTCAAATAACTTTTCCAGTGTAGTTGGATTTCTTAATTCAATAAAGTCTTGCACTTGGGGCAGTAACCTCGGCAAAATCACTTGAATTATTTCAGGATCCGGACGGTTTCCATACAAGAGTTTGAAAACGTGAATTTTTCTTAAAATAAAGCTCGAGAGGTTTTCGATTCTTTGTTGATATATACTGAAAAGTTCCGTTTCTAATTTCGCACGATCCCTTACATCTGGGAAGGCTTTTAGTAGGGCAGTCTTGAAATTTTCGTAAGTATAGGTGGGACTTCCTGCTTGACCCAAGAGACTTCTGCCTATACATTTGAACCAGTTAAGCACTTGGCCCCTCAAAGCGCTGGTAGCTAAGGTAACTTTTTGAAACTCGTTCACGGGGTAGAGCATGAAGTGGTCATCCAATTTTTCCAAAAAAGTGGTTACCGGTGAGTTTCCATTAAACGTTGCTTCTGGTTTCATCGAAGCGCGCATGGTCTGGACGATGTAACCGAATCCTTCCAGGGCGGCAGCTGGCATTTCTGGATTCTGAGCCGTTTCCGCAGGCAGCACAGGTTCTTCTTGAAACTCGGCCATGGTTATTCTTCTTCGTTGGGCGCCACTATCAGGGTCAATGTTCCTTCTAACTTCTTCGGGAACATACAAGGACCTGACTCGGAACAGAGAGCTTACTAAAGCTATTTTCACTAATTGTGGTAAGTAGACAAGATACACATGAAGGGTATACAAAACCCTTTATTTTTCTCTATATACAATAACTTCCGTACTTCGGAATACACTGACCCGCCACTTGGGGTCTAACGTAAAAGTATAAAAATAAAACTAAACTGTAATTTAACTTTAAACTAATAAACGTGGAACATTGGCCTTATATTAACAGGAAGGCGTATGTAGTAAAGATAACTGAGAACACTACAATACGTTTAAATTTATCAAGAGGATTAAAACCTCTGGCCTGGAAGGCAAACAGCAACTGCGTAACTTCTAAGGTAAGCGGCCTGCTTTGACTCAACTGCTTCCTCTCTCTCGCTTGGCAAAAGGCCACAACTTAAATACTTGGCGTTCGCCAGACAAACTTTGCATAAAAACCTTCACGCTTATAATTCTGGCCGGAAGTAGAAAATAAGAAGTGACAGTAAAGATTTAAAATAAAATAAACGTTAGTAAAACTTAAGATCCTTACATACTTCCCGCCAGAGTTAATTAGTTTGAAACTTAGGTCTAAAACGACCTTGTTGAAAACTTTTAGCTCTAGAATCTAACGCGAGGCCAATCTTTTACAAACACACTTCGCTAGAAACTAGAAATTTAAAAGAAAGAAATTTGTTACAACAGCAGCTCCCAGGATATACAACAATCTTTTTTCATCTGTACTGCATCTAAACAGGAGCTTTTATTCAATTCTGGTTCCTTCCAGAGATGTGAAAGGAAAACTAGTTTAATGAAATGTTACACAATGAAATGGCAAGTAACATATACAATTATACTTCTCTTAACATTCTTATTTCATTCATGACTATTTTAATTATCTCTCCCCGTGCTCTCTGACATGTGTTGTAAAAGAACACCAAACACGAATGTGTTTCTGTCTACGTGTGCCACACTTCCTCCTACAATCAAAACACTAACGTGTTAAAATTCAACATAACGAGACCTCTTAACACCCCCTAATTTCAACTCTAAACCCTGAGGTACTATTCTAAAAGTGGCTAACTCTAAAGTGTAGCGTCAGAGAGCCTAACTACATCATTCAACCTTTAACACATATTCGCCATGATTTAGTCTTTACAGTCACACGAATAACAAATTTTTAACATTACTTTCACTTTTACCATATCACGGTATTTCTTAACATTTAAAATAACAGTTCACATTGCATATAAGAACATATCAACATGCTGTTACTTTTACACATTTGAAAACATACATTAGTAGTACCTTGTTAACTTCTATTCTTTTCAAAGCAAGTGCCAATTATTTCTACATTGAAATAATACATTTCAAAAAGTCTTTCAGACTAAAACTTCTCTCTTGCTAGAATGTTTTAAATAAAATTTATACAATAACTTTTTACAATATTTAAGTCTTTACACAACGCTATTATACATCAACTTTAGTTTTACGCGCGAGTAATTGAAAAACATAATAAGAAAATCGGTCACAACTCATTTCTCGCCCTTTTGGCGATAAAGGTAGACCTCGCATGAGGTAAAACTTCTTGAAATCTGCCACTTGCAGTAAGAATGAAAGATTAATTTAAGTTTGCAAAGTAACATAAAATTTTACTTATCTTTGTAATATTCGGACATCCTTTTCTGGGCCCAGTCTTTAAAGGTACTGGAGATAGTAGTTTGATTTATCCTCCTTCTTGTACGGGCTGGCCCCTCAGTGCTTTCCTCTGGAAGCTTCCTTTTTTCACCAGTTCGGCCACCCTTGAATACCTTCCTTTTCTCCTCTGCTTGTGGTCTTGGCCGTTTGTCTTGGCGGAACCGGGAAACTTCTGTCGTGTTCCTGCTTGGACCTCGTTGTTGGTCGTTCAAATTTTCCTTGTAACTTTTCCTCCGCCGCTGATGGCCCTTCCGCAGTTCGGCTACATTTACTGCGGAGAGTCCTGTCGGATGAGTCGATCTTCCGTTTTAGAGCCGGGATATAGTTGCCGTCATTTCTCCTGGTTCTCTTCATATACGTCGTCCTTCTCTCTTCTTCATTCTGGGGGTGTTCGTGAACTCTCTCTTCTGGACGGTGGAACGGCTTCTTTTTCTTGTTACCTTTAATTTTTCCGCGGGGAAATTTTCTTTTCATTTGCTCCTGGCTCTTATTGGCTTGCCCTTGTACTTGTCGTTTTTCCACCTCTGGAGCTTGTACCTGCGGTGTCTGCCGTGCCGGATCCTGCAAAAGATCTGAAAAGATTTGCATTTTATTACGATCGAAGTAGGGCTTGATTTGATCAATGTTTGCGGAACAGGTTTCACCATTTCTGGCTTTTAACACTACAACAGCGTGAGTTATTTTTTCTATAACATATGGTCCTTCAAATCGTGGAAAAAATTTGGCAGTTTTATCTTCTGGTGCTGAAGAAAGTGAATGCTTAATTTTTAAAACTTCATCCCCTACTTTATAATTTACTCCCCGTCGTTTCAAATCATAATATAGCTTCTGTTTTCTTTGTGCTACTTCCGTATTCTTTTTTGCTTCTTTTATTAGTTTTTCTATATCACCCATTTTAAATTCTGGGGCTCTTTGTTGCACATAAAATAATTTATCTAACGGTGTTATAATCTTTCTGCCTAGAAATAACTCAGCAGGAGTTTTGCCCGTTGTATCATGTTTTGCGGTCCTAAGGGCGAAAGCAAATTCATTGACATAGTTATCCCAGCTTTTATGAAAAGTTTTAACATAACTACGGATAATTTTCACTATATTTCTGTTGACACGTTCTGCTATATTTGATTGCGGCCGATACGGGACCATTTTTAAATGACGTATGCCCAGTTTTTGGCACATGTCTTCAAATATATTACTTACAAATTGAGGACCATTATCCGATATAACTTTTAGGGGCGCCCCGTATTTTAAAATATATTTATTTAAAATAGAATCAGTAACTAATTTCGCGGAGGCTCGTTTTAAGGGAACAATTTCGGTCCATTTACTAAAATGATCAACCATAAGAAGGAGATAGCGACTTTTATTTAACTGACTTTTTGGGAAAGGGCCCAATAAATCGATGCCAATTATTTCGTTTGAAAATTAGGATTTAATACTATTTAGAAACCCGGCCGGGCGGAAATTAATATAATTAACTGCTTGACATGTTGGGCAGGACTGGACATACGCCCTTGTTAACTTTTGCAGTTCAGGAAAGTAGACTGCCTCGCGTACGCGTTGGATAGTTTTTCGAATACCAGCATGAGAAGCTAAAGGGCTGTCATGGAGCTCCTGCAGGATATTTAATCTAGGACTAGCTGGGATAACAGGTCGAAATTCGTTGTTGGAATTCGTAGTTTTTGTATAGAATAATAGACCATCTATTAGTTCGTAATGGGCCGCCCTATTTCTTATCGCCACATTATCTTGGTGGCTAAAATTTTCAGGATCCTTCAAATACTCATAAATACTTCCAAACTCAGGATCCTTACTCAGTTCGGTTATTACAGTTTCTCGGGAATTTATTGTACATGCTGTAAGCATTGCCATCTTTACGGTGTTGCCTTGTTCGTCTATTTTAATCCTTGATAGGGCATCTGCTACGATATTTTCCTTTCCAGGGGTATGCTTGATTACCAGATTATATTCTTGCAGCTTGAGTGCCCATCTTATTAACCTTGGGGATAAATTTTTCCCTGAGTACAATCTAGTTACCGCCGCATGATCAGAGTATACTGTTATCGGCGCCTTTCCAAAATAGACTCGGAACTTTTGCACTGCTAACAGAACTGCAAGTGCCTCTGTCTCGGTCGCGGAATAGTTTCTTTGTGTTTGTTTAAAGTTCGGCTAAAAAATGCCACGGGCTGCTGATTTTGCGAAAGTACCGCTCCTACCGCATAATCCGAAGCATCCGCTGAAATTTCTAAATTCTCATCCTTTTCAGGAAATTTCAACACAGGGGCTTGCGTTAATGCTTGTTTTAATTTTTCGAAAGCACTATTGGCTTCGGCCGTCCACGAGAATCTTGCCTTTTTCCTTTTTAATTTTAACAATGGCTCCGCGATAGCCGCAAAATCTTTTATAAAGGACCTATAATATGAACAAAGTCCTAGAAAAGAAGAGAGCTTCTTTGCCGTGTTTGGAGTCGGATAATTTTGTACAGCGATTATTTTTGATTCATCTGTCTCGATCCCTTTTTGAGATATTTTGTAACCTAAATATTTTAATTCAGGGGCTGCAAATTTGCACTTTTCGACATTAACTTTTAGACCGGCCTCATTTAATAAAGAAAACACCTGTCTTAAATCCTGTACATGTTGGTCGAGATTATCACTAGTAATAATGATATCGTCTAAATAGATAAATGTGGACTTTCCAAGAACAGGTCTTAACACAATGTCCATGCATCGCTGAAATGTTGCCGGGGCCCCTGATAGGCCAAACGGCATACGCAAAAATGCATAAGTGCCAGACTTGGTTATAAAAGCAGTCTTAGGCACGTCCTCAGGCCTCACCCCTATTTGAAAATAACCAGTCGTTAAGTCTAAAGTCGTCATAAATTTGGTTGATTTTATGTTCCTTAAAATTTCTTCTATGATCGGTAATGGATATACCGGATATTTCGTTATGGAATTTAATTTACGGTAATATATAGCGAATCTCCACCTTTTTGGATGCTCCAAAGGATAATCATTATTTTTCTTACATAAAACCACCGGGCTAGCATAACTACTTGAGATGGGCGTTATCATCTTTTTACGTAGCATATCGGTAATATGCCATTCTATAATTTTTTCCTTATTCTTATCATACCGGTATGGTTTTTGACGAACTGGCAATGCATCTCCGGTGTCAATACTATGGTTAGTAACCTGAGTAAATCCTGGAATATCACTAAATAACGAAGCAAATTCACTTACCACTTGTCGGATTTTTTCTTGCTCGTCATTAGGCAGGTGGTCAAGATTTACCATCGGCGGTTCAGCCTTTTCAGTACGAACTGGTCTCATTGTCAGCTTAAGGGACGCTTCATTAAAATCCAGTGTTGCTTGTCCGTCTGAAAGAAAATCTATCCCTACGATTAAATGTGCTTGCAGATTCTTTACTATAAAAAACATCACCTTTATCTGTTCGTCCTTGATACGGATATACAAAGGTACTTTACCTATACACTTACATTTTTCTCCTTGCGCCGCTAACACTGTCGTATTATCCGCATTATATATGCGGTATTTGCGAAAATACTTCCTAAAAAACTCTTCTGCCACACAGGAACACTGCGCGCCGGTATCCAGGAGTGCGGTGGCTGGGATATTATTCACCAAGACTTCAATCTTCGGAAGAGTCAAATTTTTCACCATTACTGTATTTAACTTGTAGGAAGAGGGGTTTTCGTGGCCTTCGGATTTCCGCACCCTCTCGTCAGCAGAAATCCGTTTTAGTTTAAATTATTTTTCCTTTCCGTGCTTTCCTTCTTTTTTCCCCTGGCCTTGAGACTGTTTTCCTGGGTTGCTATTGAACTGTCGACGTTCGCCGGCTGTTTTTGAATGCTCGGGTTTCCTTGCCCACTGATTCGCTTTTTCTCGGTAGCCATGTGCTTGAGTTTGCTGTAGTCTTGGCGTACCAAATTGGTTTCGCTGTTGATACTGCCGTCTTCTTTCGACGTCCGCCGTTCTTCTACTTTCAAACTGGATTGCTAGCTCAAATAACTTTTCCAGTGTAGTTGGATTTCTTAATTCAATAAAGTCTTGCACTTGGGGCAGTAACCTCGGCAAAATCACTTGAATTATTTCAGGATCCGGACGGTTTCCATACAAGAGTTTGAAAACGTGAATTTTTCTTAAAATAAAGCTCGAGAGGTTTTCGATTCTTTGTTGATATATACTGAAAAGTTCCGTTTCTAATTTCGCACGATCCCTTACATCTGGGAAGGCTTTTAGTAGGGCAGTCTTGAAATTTTCGTAAGTATAGGTGGGACTTCCTGCTTGACCCAAGAGACTTCTGCCTATACATTTGAACCAGTTAAGCGCTTGGCCCCTCAAAGCGCTGGTAGTTAAGGTAACTTTTTGAAACTCGTGCACGGGGTAGAGTATGAAGTGGTCGTGCAATTTTTCCAAAAAACTGGTTACCGGTGAGTTTCCATTAAACGTTGCTTCTGGTTTCATCGAAGCGCGCATGGTCTGGACGATGTAACCGAATCCTTCCAGGGCGGCAGCTGGCATTTCTGGATTCTGAGCCGTTTCCGCAGGCAGCACAGGTTCTTCTTGAAACTCGGCCATGGTTATTCTTCTTCGTTGGGCGCCACTATCAGGGTCAATGTTCCTTCTAACTTCTTCGGGAACATACAAGGACCTGACTCGGAACAGAGAGCTTACTAAAGCTATTTTCACTAATTGTGGTAAGTAGACAGGATACACATGGAGGGTATACAAAACCCTTTATTTTTCTCTATATACAATAACTTCCGTACTTCGGAATACACTGACCCGCCACTTGGGGTCTAACGTAAAAGTATAAAAATAAAACTAAACTGTAATTTAACTTTAAACTAATAAACGTGGAACATTGGCCTTATATTAACAGGAAGGCGTATGTAGTAAAGATAACTGAGAACACTACAATACATTTAAATTTATCAAGAGGATTAAAACCTCTGGCCTGGAAGGCAAACAGCAACTGCGTAACTTCTAAGGTAAGCGGCCTGCTTTGACTCAACTGCTTCCTCTCTCTCGCTTGGCAAAAGGCCACAACTTAAATACTTGGCGTTCGCCAGACAAACTTTGCATAAAAACCTTCACGCTTATAATTCTGGCCGGAAGTAGAAAATAAGAAGTGATAGTAAAGATTTAAAATAAAATAAACGTTAGTAAAACTTAAGATCCTTACATACTTCCCGCCAGAGTTAATTAGTTTGAAACTTAGGTCTAAAACGACCTTGTTGAAAACTTTTAGCTCTAGAATCTAACGCGAGGCCAATCTTTTACAAACACACTTCGCTAGAAACTAGAAATTTAAAAGAAAGAAATTTGTTACAATAGCAGCTCCCAGGATATACAACAATCTTTTTTCATCTGTACTGCATCTAAACAGGAGCTTTTATTCAATTCTGGTTCCTTCCAGAGATGTGAAAGGAAAACTAGTTTAATGAAATGTTACACAATGAAATGGCAAGTAACATATACAATTATACTTCTCTTAACATTCTTATTTCATTCATGACTATTTTAATTATCTCTCCCCGTGCTCTCTGACATGTGTTGTAAAAGAACACCAAACACGAATGTGTTTCTGTCTACGTGTGCCACACTTCCTCCTACAATCAAAACACTAACGTGTTAAAATTCAACATAACGAGACCTCTTAACACACCCTAATTTCAACTCTAAACCCTGAGGTACTATTCTAAAAGTGGCTAACTCTAAAGTGTAGCGTCAGAGAGCCTAACTACATCATTCAACCTTTAACACATATTCGCCATGATTTAGTCTTTACAGTCACACGAATAACAAATTTTTAACATTACTTTCACTTTTCCCATATCACGGTATTTCTTAACATTTAAAATAACAGTTCACATTGTATATAAGAACATATCAACATGCTGTTACTTTTACACATTTGAAAACATACATAAGTAGTACCTTGTTAACTTCTATTGTTTTCAAAGCAAGTGCCAATTCTTTCTACATTGAAATAATACACTTCAAAAAGTCTTTCAGACTAAAACTTCTCTCTTGCTAGAATGTTTTAAATAAAATTTATACAATAACTTTTTACAATATTTAAGTTTTTACACAACGCTATTATACATCAACTTTAGTTTTACGCGCGAGTAATTGAAAACATAATAAGAAAATCGGTCACAACTCATTTCTCGCCCTTTTGGCGATAAAGGTAGACCTCGCATGAGGTAAAACTTCTTGAAATCTGCCACTTGCAGTAAGAATGAAAGATTAATTTAAGTTTGCAAAGTAACATAAAATTTTACTTATCTTTGTAATATTCGGACATCCTTTTCTGGGCCCAGTCTTTAAAGGTACTGGAGATAGTAGTTTGATTTATCCTCCTTCTTGTACGGGCTCGCCCCTCAGTGCTTTCCTCTGGAAGCTTCCTTTTTTCACCAGTTCGGCCACCCTTGAATACCTTCCTTTTCTCCTCTGCTTGTGGTCTTGGCCGTTTGACGGCAGCTGGTCTTGGCGGAACCGGGAAACTTCTGTCGTGTTCCTGCTTGGACCTTGTTGTTGGCCGTTCAAATTTTCCTTGTAACTTTTCCTCCGCCGCTGATGGCCCTTCCGCAGTTCGGCTACATTTACTGCGGAGAGTCCTGTCGGATGAGTCGACTATCCGTTTTAGAGCCGGGTTATAGTTGCCGTCATTTCTCCTGGTTCTCTTCACATACGTCGTCCTTCTCCCTTCTTCATTCTGGGGGTGTTCGTGAACTCTCTTTTCTGGACGGTGGAACGGCTTCTTTTTCTTGTTACCTTTAATTTTTCCGCGGGGAAATTTTCTTTTCACTTGCTCCTGCCTCTTATTGGCTTGCCCTTGTACTTGTCGTTTTTCCACCTCTGGAGCTTGTACCTGCGGTGTCTGCCGTGCCGGATCCTGCAAAAGATCTGAAAAGATTTGCATTTTATTACGATCGAAGTAGGGCTTGATTTGATCAATGTTTGCGGAACAGGTTTCACCATTTCTGGCTTTTAACACTACAACAGCGTGAGTTATTTTTTCTATAACATATGGTCCTTCAAATCGTGGAAAAAATTTGGCAGTTTTATCTTCTGGTGCTGAAGAAAGTGAATGCTTAATTTTTAAAACTTCATCCCCTACTTTATAAGTTACTTCTGGTGCTGAAGAAAGTGAATGCTTAATTTTTAAAACTTTATCCCCTACTTTGTAAGTTACTTCTGGTGCTGAGGAAAGTGAATGCTTAATTTTTGAAACTTCATCCCCTACTTTATAAGTTACTGCCCGTCGTTTCAAATCATAATATTACTTCTGTTTTCTTTGTGCTACTTCCGTATTCTTTTTTGCTTCTTTTATTAGTTTTTCTATATCACCCATTTTAAATTCTGGGGCTCTTTGTTGCACATAAAATAATTTATCTAACGGTGTTATAATCTTTCTGCCTAGAAATAACTCATCAGGAGTTTGCCCGTTGTATCATGTTTTGCGGTCCTAAGGGCGAAAGCAAATTCATTGACATAGTTATCCCAGCTTTTATGAAAATTTTTAACATAACTACGGATAATTTTCACTATATTTCTGTTGACCCGTTCCGCTATATTTGATTGCGGCCGATACGGGACCATTTTTAAATGACGTATGCCCAGTTTTTGGCACATGTCTTCAAATATATTACTTACAAATTGAGGACCATTATCCGATATAACTTTTAGGGGCGCCCCGTATTTTAAAATATATTTATTTAAAATAGAATCAGTAACTAATTTCGCGGAGGCTCGTTTTAAGGGAACAATTTCGGTCCATTTACTAAAATGATCAACCATAAGAAGGAGATAGCGACTTTTATTTAACTGACTTTTTGGGAAAGGGCCCAATAAATCGATGCCAATTATTTCGTTTGAAAATTAGGATTTAATACTATTTAGAAACCCGGCCGGGCGGAAATTAATATAATTAACTGCTTGACATGTTGGGCAGGACTGGACATACGCCCTTGTTAACTTTTGCAGTTCAGGAAAGTAGACTGCCTCGCGTACGCGTTGGATAGTTTTTCGAATACCAGCATGAGAAGCTAAAGGGCTGTCATGGAGCTCCTGCAGGATATTTAATCTAGGACTAGCTGGGATAACAGGTCGAAATTCGTTGTTGGAATTCGTAGTTTTTGTATAGAATAATAGACCATCTATTAGTTCGTAATGGGCCGCCCTATTTCTTATCGCCACATTATCTTGGTGGCTAAAATTTTCAGGATCCTTCAAATACTCATAAATACTTCCAAACTCAGGATCCTTACCCAGTTCGGTTATTACAGTTTCTCGGGAATTTATTGTACATGCTGTAAGCATTGCCATCTTTACGGTATTGCCTTGTTCGTCTATTTTAATCCTTGATAGGGCATCTGCTACGATATTTTCCTTTCCAGGGGTATGCTTGATTACCAGATTATATTCTTGCAGCTTGAGTGCCCATCTTATTAACCTTGGGGATAAATTTTTCCCTGAGTACAATCTAGTTACCGCCACATGATCAAAGTATACTGTTATCGGCGCCTTTCCAAAATAGACTCGGAACTTTTGCACTGCTAACAGAACTGCAAGTGCCTCTCTCTCTCGGTCGCGGAATAGTTTCTTTGTGTTTGATTTAAAGTTCGGCTAAAAAATGCCACGGGCTGCTGATTTTGCGAAATTACCGCTCCTACCGCATAATCCGAAGCATCCGCTGAAATTTCTAAATTCTCATCCTTTTCAGGAAATTTCAACACAGGGGCTTGCGTTAATGCTTGTTTTAATTTTTCGAAAGCACTATTGGCTTCGGCCGTCCACGAGAATCTTGCCTTTTTTCTTTTTAATTTTAACAATGGCTCCGCGATAGCCGCAAAATCTTTTATAAAGGACCTATAATATGAACAAAGTCCTAGAAAAGAAGAGAGCTTCTTTGCCGTGTTTGGAGTCGGATAATTTTGTACAGCGATTATTTTTGATTCATCTGTCTCGATCCCTTTTTGAGATATTTTGTAACCTAAATATTTTAATTCAGGGGCTGCAAATTTGCACTTTTCGACATTAACTTTTAGACCGGCCTCATTTAATAAAGAAAACACCTGTCTTAAATCCTGTACATGTTGGTCGAGATTATCACTAGTAATAATGATATCGTCTAAATAGATAAATGTGGACTTTCCAAGAACAGGTCTTAACACAATGTCCATGCATCGCTGAAATGTTGCCGGGGCCCCTGAAAGGCCAAACGGCATACGCAAAAATGCATAAGTGCCAGACTTGGTTATAAAAGCAGTCTTAGGCACGTCCTCAGGCCTGACCCCTATTTGAAAATAACCATTCGTTAAGTCTAAAGTCGTCATAAATTTGGTTGATTTTATGTTCCTTAAAAGTTCTTCTATGATCGGTAACGGATATACCGGATATTTCGTTATGGAATTTAATTTACGGTAATCAATAGCGAATCTCCACATTTTTGGATGCTCCAAAGGATAATCATTATTTTTCTTATATAAAACCACCGGGCTAGCATAACTACTTGAGATGGGCGTTATGATCTTTTTACGTAGCATATCGGTAATATGCCATTCTATAATTTTTTCCTTATTCTTATCATACCGGTATGGTTTTTGACGAACTGGCAATGCATCTCCGGTGTCAATACTATGGTTAGTAACCTGAGTAAATCCTGGAATATCACTAAATAACGAAGCAAATTCACTTACCACTTCTCGGATTTTTTCTTGCTCGTCATTAGGCTGGTGGTCAAGATTTACCATCGGCGGTTCAGCCTTTTCAGTACGAACTGGTCTCATTGTCAGCTTAAGGGACGCTTCATTAAAATCCAGTGTTGCTTGTCCGTCTGAAAGAAAATCTATCCCTAAGATTAAATGTGCTTGCAGATTCTTTACTATAAAAAACATCACCTTTATTTGTTCGTCCTTGATACGGATATGCAAAGGTACTTTACCTATACACTTACATTTTTCTCCTTGCGCCGCTAACACTGTCGTATTATCCGCATTATATATGCGGAAATACTTCCTAAAAAACTCTTCTGCCACACAGGAACACTGCGCGCCGGTATCCAGGAGTGCGGTGGCTGGGATATTATTCACCAAGACTTCAATCTTCGGAAGAGTCAAATTTTTCACCATTACTGTATTTAACTTGTAGGAAGAGGGGTTTTCGTGGCCTTCGGATTTCCGCACCCTCTCGTCAGCAGAAATCCGTTTTAGTTTAAATTATTTTTCCTTTCCGTGCTTTCCTTCTTTTTTCCCCTGGCCTTGAGACTGTTTTCCTGGGTTGCTATTCAACTGTCGACGTTCGCCGGCTGTTTTTGAATGCTCGGGTTTCCTTGCCAACTGATTCGCTTTTTCTCCGTAGCCATGTGTTTGAGTTTGCTGTAGTCTTGGCGTACCAAATTGGTTTCGCTGTTGATACTGGCGTCTTCTTTCGACGTCCGCCGTTCTTCTACTTTCAAACTGGATTGCTAGCTCAAATAACTTTTCCAGTGTAGTCGGATTTCTTAATTCAATAAAGTCTTGCACTTGGGGCAGTAACCTCGGCAAAATCACTTGAATTATTTCAGGATGCGGACGGTTTCCATACAAGAGTTTGAAAACGTGAATTTTTCTTAAAATAAAGCTCGAGAGGTTTTCGATTCTTTGTTGATATATACTGAAAAGTTCAGTTTCTAATTTCGCACGATCCCTTACAACAGGGAAGGCTTTTAGTAGGGCAGTCTTGAAATTTTCGTAAGTATAGATGGGACTTCCTGCTTGACCCAAGAGACTTCTGCCTATACATTTGAACCAGTTAAGCGCTTGGCCCCTCAAAGCGCTGGTAGTTAAGGTAACTTTTTGAAACTCGTGCACGGGGTAGAGTATGAAGTGGTCATGCAATTTTTCCAAAAAACTGGTTACCGGTGAGTTTCCATTAAACGTTGCTTCTGGTTTCATCGAAGCGCGCATGGTCTGGACGATGTAACCGAATCCTTCCAGGGCGGCAGCTGGCATTTCTGGATTCTGAGCCGTTTCCGCAGGCAGCACATGTTCTTCTTGAAACTCGGCCATGGTTATTCTTCTTCGTTGGGCGCTACTATCAGGGTCAATGTTCCTTCTAACCTTCTTCGGTAACATACAAGGACCTGACTCGGAACAGAGAGCTTACTAAAGCTATTTTCACTAATTGTGGTAAGTAGACAGGATACACATGAAGGGTATACAAAACCCTTTATTTTTCTCTATATACAATAACTTCCGTACTTCGGAATACACTGACCCGCCACTTGGGGTCTAACGTAAAAGTATAAAGATAAAACTTAACTCTAATTTAACTTTAAACTAATAAACGTGGAAGATTGGCCTTATATTAACAGGAAGGCGTATGTAGTACAGATAACTGAGAACACTACAATACGTTTAAATTTATCAAGAGGATTAAAACCTCTGGCCTGGAAGGCAAACAGCAACTGCGTAACTTCTAAGGTAAGCGGCCTGCTTTGACTCAACTGCTTCCTCTCTCTCGCTTGGCAAAAGGCCACAACTTAAATACTTGGCGTTCGCCAGACAAACTTTGCATAAAAAGCTTCACGCTTATAATTCTGGCCGGAAGTAGAAAATAAGAAGTGATAGTAAAGATTTAAAATAAAATAAACGTTAGTAAAACTTAAGATCCTTACAGTGCAACTTGAGGAGCTGCAGAATACTTCTGGTTATAGAGGTGCGCCTATATTATACAGTAGTTGCAAGTTGGGAGCTGCACAATGGTTCTGGTTATAGAGGAGCGTCTATCTAATACAATAGGTGCAAGTTGAATAGCTGCACTATGATACTAGTTATAGAGGATTATCTGTCCTGTACAATATCTGCAAGTTTAGGAGCTGCACAATATTTCAGGTTATTAAGGAGCGCTTATCTATTCAATGTGCGCAAATTGAGGAGCTGCAAAATGTTTCTGCTTATAGAGGTGCCTCTATCCAATACAATAGATGCAAATTGAGGAGCTGCACAATGCTTCTGGTTACAGAGGAGCGTCTATCTAATACAATAGGTACAAGTTGAGGAGCTGCACAATGTCTCTGGTTACAGAGGAGCGTCTATCTAATACAATAGGTACAAGTTGTGGAGCTGCACAATGCTTCTGGGTATAGAGGAGCGTCTATATATTGCTAAGGTGTCCGCCGATAACATCGCGGCAAATACATCGCGGACGAAAACGTCGCGGAGAAAACAACGCAAGGCGAAAACGTCGTGCTACAAAACATCGTGGGAGAAAACATCGCAAAGAGAAAACATCGCAGTTCTAAAACATCGTGGTACAAAATATCGTCGTCGAAAACAAAGCGGTTCAAAAACTTCGCAGTTTAAAAACATCGTCGTCGAAAATATCGTGGTAAAAAATAAAGTATCTACAAATCATCGCATGACGATAACATCGCAGGCATGCTTTTTTGAGGCTTTAATAACTGTAAATGGATATTCCCATAATGATTTATGAGCGCAAGATGGAAAGGAGGATAATTTTTACTTTCTTATTTTTTATTAACTAATAAATTTTTAAGAAGGAGACTTAAGCATAGAAATTTAATGCAACTTATAGCACTTAATAGAATTTTAACTAACAAACTAACAAAGTAATATATATAGTAGTAACAAAGTAATATATATAGTAACAAAGTAATATTAATAGTTAACTAACAAAGGTCATTAATAAATCATTTTTATAAAGTTTTTACTGGTAATTTTTTATGAAAAGTATTATCTAAAAAAGATTAGAAAAAGGAAGGTAAGTAACTGCATAACCTTACTTTTAAAAAATTGCTAAGTTAATTTTGAGATTATTTTCTTCATTTTTGATAATCTAATACACTTATAGAGAAAATTATTTCTTGTTTTGTTTCAGTTTATTCTTAAAATGACATTAAAATTTTCATGCACGGCGTGCAGTCAGTTACTTGAATGCTGATTTTTTAGTTATGAAGAAAGTCAGCTATATAATATTTCAGTAGGTTTTATATTTATTAGATTATGCCAAAGCACACTACGACTATCTTACGACTTGATTTTTTTTATGCCTTCTTGGTAATTATCACAAATGACACAAATCACACTAACAGAAATTGACAGTCTGTCACTAAGCCTCTATAAGAAGATGCGCGCAACAATTTTGTAATGGGGATGTTAAAAAAGATGCCTGCTACCAGTGGGACATCAACTATGTAGTAAATTAATGCGTTTAATTCTCTAATGTAAGGTTTCTTTAAACATCTACTGGGACTTAATCCATTGGGACTGAAAGGGTTAAGGGAGAGACCTAAATGCTGTATTTCACCGCACTTAAAATTTTCAGAATATTGATTTATGAATTTTTTACAAAAGTTCATTTTTTAATAAATGATTACATTTCATATTCAGTTATTCATAAAATGAAATTTTTTCTTTCATTAATAGTGGTAGTATATATTTGTTTCGAAAGAGAAGTGAGAATTAGGATTTGCCTGGGAATTGTAGCAATCTGTATGCAAGATGAAAGCAATTAAGAACTTTTCGGGAAACTAAAGCTTGAAGGTCTTAGTTTTGAGCATTGAGTTGAAAAACAAGCTAAGTGGCTGAACTCAGGGGAGGGCGGATGAATTACAGCTATTTATACTATTGGGGAGAGTCAACCATTAGTTAACATCCGTGAGAACGGGTGTTTCGTTCAAGCCTTACTCCAGGGTTCTGTCCCCTCTGGCCGCTGAAGGCTATTTCGTTAATAAAAGACAGCTGAAAATTTCGGTCATTACTGATGATGGTCCATGTACAGACAGAAATAGCATTTCTTAACTTCTTAGTATTTGTGTGTTTTACATCTACCATGCAGTTTAAAAAGAGAACCCAGAAAAGTTTAGAGTTCAAACGTGTTTAGATCGCCCTTCCTTGTTTGTTTTTGAAAAAAGGCCCTTTGCCTCTTTTGCATATAAGTATTCATACATACAGATTTATTTAATTAATATATAATTTCATCAATGAATTATATTAAAAATATGGATTTAATTAACATTTTTTCTTTCTTTTTTGGCCTAAGTTCAACGATACGAATAATGAATAATCCAAAATTTTAAACTTTTTCCAATAAAATTACATATTTACGTAGTTCGATTAAGGAGGCGAAACTCTACGATTATACGTATGATAAAAACATAAAAAATTCAAACTTTGTCGCTGACAATGGAAAATATTTAAAATCTGAGGAACAAAATTTTCCAAAATTAAATAATTTTTTTAATTATATAAACTTTAAGCAGTGTCTTTTCAGAACTGTGCATTATGCATTTATTTTTTTTAAATTTCTTTATTATTAAATACTTCTTCAGACCAATAAGAGAAATATACAAATTTTCCCGAAATATGTTTTAATCTGTCAAAACAACTTTAAAAATTTGGTGTCCGGTCTTTAAACACAAAAATTATAAAATTTCCTTTTACGATTTAATGTATTTAAGGAATAAAACTTTAGTTTATGTAAATAATGAGAATAATATAAATACGAAGAAATGAGAAAATATAAGTGCTTTACAAGTAAATGAAATTGGTATAATGCTTTTAAAAGTACTGTGGTTTATTTTTCCAGTTCCGTTTTCCGAAATGTTTCATTAATTCCCCTTTCTTCCGATTGCTCAACAAACGCCCACACGACTGTCTTTCTTTATGTCTCGTGTTCACAACGTCTGTTCCTGTACGATTAAATCTACATAATAACAGGACCGAGTAATTCTAAATTAAAATGTAATCTTAATTATCTAATTAATCTTAATTCTAAATTAAAATGTAATCTTAATTATCTAATTAATCTTAATTCTAAATTAAAATGTAATCTTTAAAAAAAAAATATACAAAATAAAATTTAGAATTGAACACAGCCCCTTAAAGAATAAAATATCATATATTTCACATCTACGGCCTAGAAACAGCATCTACAGCTTTACGGACTGGGAATATCATTTTTACGGATTATTATTAACTAGGAGTATGATATACGGCTTTACTAATTAGGAATATGATTTGGCCTTTACTACAAACTGTTAAAAAAATAATCGACGTAACGTCTACATTGATAAGCATAATGCACAATGTTCCAAAGACCTAGTTTAAATTTATATGTACTCGTAATTATCCACATAACACAATCGTATGATTAATTCTATTCACTTTAAGTATCTTTTATAGAATATTTCACATTTAGTACATTTGTATAACATATTTCATTAAATGTAAGGCAACTTTCTTATTTAAAAGCTAAATAATGTTCATTGATTTTAAAAGTTATATAAACTTGTGGTGATATTTATGATATGACACTAAATAGTTTGCTATAAGATTTGGAAAAATAAGAAAATAGCCATACATTTTCTAGAAACATTTAATTTTTTCTAGAAACATGTTTACTGGAACATTTTTTCCAGGATAATTTTTCAGGGACATTTTTTTAACACCGTGCGTAATAACACTGCGTAATAACAGTACCGTGTGCAATAAATTTTCGTAATGATAATTTTTTATGAAATAATACAGTTGGCCATTTATCCGCACTTCCTGTTATCTGAGGTAATCCACATTACCTTAAATGATTGAATTCCACACATATGATAAGAAAACCTAATTAAACAAAACTTAATTAAAAGACTTAATTACTAAAAAACCTACATAAAATATTTATCAGGACAGAGAATAATGCATATTAATTAATTTTCAGGTTTAAATAACACTGTCTTTCATGTTATTTTTTCCCGTGCAATTCCCGTCTGAGTTATTTATTCTAGCTGAGTACTTCTTTCTCTTCATCATTGTCTCGGTCTTGTTATTATGTAAGAAGTATTTAAATTCTTTATAAAAATGCACTAAAAATAAAAGTTGTTAGCAAATAAACGCATTGCACAATTTACATACTACATTTACATATAAATATATATGTAAACAACATGTCTAGAATTTAATTGCACACTTTCGACACGTACATTTCGTTTCCATAAAGAGTGTAATCTCTTATCATATGTTTCTATGTTTACACAATAGGCTAGGTTGTTTAAATATGGCAAAGCACACAAAGGCTATCAAGCTTAGAGAAAGGATGCCTGCGATGAGCGCTTTCTCGATACCAACCACGAAGCCAGCCTCTTTGCCTGAAATGGCACTGCGTTCAAACTCCTAGCATTCAGCGATTTTAACCATTCGACCACTAATAGGGGTCATGATTACAGTAAGATTAAAGATTATAATTTATAAATTCGAATGCTTTGCGAAACGTTTGTTCATATAAAATTAAATGTGAAACAAAAACAAAAAGATTCAATAAAAAATGAAAATGCGTCAAAACACGTGCAGAGTGACTTTTAGATTTAAAGCTCATAGCTCATTTCTGATTTTCCTGGTAGACTCAATCTTAAGTTTCTCAAGTAAATGGTTTTCTTATAGTCTTATAGTATGATAGTGGCTGTGATCTACATGCATCTGGTACTCGCTGCTCGCCAATACGTGGATAAATATCGATAGAGACCTCGAGATACGTAATTAATAAAGTACTTCTGATAAAACTCAACATTCAGATCATTACAATAGACCAGTTGTACAAACAAATATGACACGGAAGGCTTTTTACCACTTTACTTAGAGTATAATATGCTTATATAAGACATCTCTATAACTAAAACTTGGATGTTGAATTGCTGTATTTTTTACTCTTTTTATTTTAATTCTACACAGATATTTTTATTCTAACAAGACTCATCTCTCTTTCTATCTTCATTTTACTTCTCATTGTTTATCATAAAATTTCAGTCTAATTATTTTAAGATTCAATTACTATCTGATATTTGATTTAAAGATGTTTTTCTTTGGGTTTGAACCATTTTAAAATAATTAAATAATTTATTCCGATTTCAAAACTCTGTTTACTAGCTTTTCTCAGTAAAGATGCTAATATTTGTTACCTGAAAGGAACCTCGAGTTTAATTTTTATTAAAATTTTAATCTGTTCCAGCACTATATACAAAAACTGCTCATTAGTTTTAAACTAGCAATAATGATTCCAGATACACTAAAAATAAATCAAATTGTAAATTGCTTAGCTGACATTTTTCAGTTCACAGAAATTTTCCTTGTGTTCAACTACTAATAAACATATACTAACTGTGTTCAATAATGGAACACCTGCTTATTTTTACTTAACAAACTGTAAAACGTCATTTGAACCTGAAGGGGGAACAGGTGGCTCCTGCCTCGAGAAAACCATTGTTTGACAATTAGGTAAATAATGTATGTCTGATGCTCAAAGTCTTAGTTGTACCTGAAACTCGGAAACTTAACTGCATTTTCTGTCAGCGAAGCCAACATGCCATTACACTATATCATCAGCCAAAAGAACCGTAAACAACTTATGGTGAAAGGATACATCTATGAACGTGCTAGTGCTGAGAAAAGTATTTGCAAATGTGTAGAGTATTTTACTTGTAAGGGCTTGTATTTTACTTGTATAATTTACTGTGTAAAGGGCGAATTCACTCTCAAGATGATAATATCATTCTTGAAAAATCTCACGGGCATCCTCCAAATGCTGGCAAAATTACAGCGAAAGAGATTATGAGTTCAATTAAAGAGCGTGCGGTAACAACGCAAGAATCGACACATTCTTTAGCAGCAGTTGGTACAATTGGTCTTCCTTGTGCTGTTTCGGGGCATATACCACCAGTGGAAAATATTAAAAAAATTATCCGATATGCTCGACACGGAGAAATGCCATTGCGTAATCCTAGATGTCTTGAAGAATTAGTAATCCCAGAACAGTTTTCAAAAACACTAAAAGAAGAGAAATTTTTGCTGTATGGCAGTGGAGTGCAGACAGACAGAATTCTAATTTTTTCGACCCTCAGAAATCTGGACTTCATGGCTGAATGTCCGAACTGGTTTGCTGATGGAACTTTTAAAGCAACACCACCGCTTTTCAGTCAGATTTATACAATCCATGGTGTTAAATATGATAATGTGATACCTTCAGTGTATGTATTAATGCCAAACAAACGCGAAGAAACATACAATAGAGTGTTTACGGTGATAAAATCTTTGAAACCGAATCTGCAGCCCAAAACTGTAATGACTGATTTTGAAAAGGCTGCCATAAATTCCTTTAAAAATTCCTTTCCGAATATCATTCAGAGAGGATGTTTTTTTCATTTAAGTCAATGTGTGTATAGAAAGGTTCAATCTGCAGGTTTGCAAAGTAAATATGAAACTGATCCGAATTTCGTTTTGGAAATCTCTCAACTTGCAGCTTTGCTTTCGTTCCTACTTCAGATGTCATTGAAGCATTTGAACTATTAATATCATCTACTTATTTTGTAAATAATATGAACATCATTCAGCCAATCATAAATTATTTTGAAGACACATGGATTGGTAGATTTACTCGTCGTGGACAACGTTGCAGACCAGTGTTTGACATCTCTCTTTGGAACTGTTATGATGCTGTAAAAGATAAAGTTCCAAGGACAAATAATGCGGTTGAAGGATGGCATCGCAGATTCAAAGAACTTATGAACGGATGCCATCCAACAATCTGGAAATTTATTTATTGCTTAGAAAAGGAACAAAATTTAAATTCTATAAAAATTGAACAATACATTGCAGGTCACCATCCACCAGTAAGTAGAAAAGTTTACAGAGATACATCTCTCAGAATTCAAAAGATTGTAAATGATTATAATGATCGGCCTATTTTAGACTATTTAAGGGGAATAGCCTACACTTTTCAACTGCAGGTGTAAATTTTTTATACATTAATTAATGAGGATGTTTAATGTCTGATATAATTATACATGTTTTTATTACTACAGCTTTAACATGAGTCGTAATTACATTATATTTTCTGAAAAATATTAGGCGAACTTTTATGCTCTTAGAGTTGATATTTACAATTATACTAGCTTTCATGAATATATGTGAATGATATTTTACTCCATATAATGTGTTTTATTTAAGCCTCTTTGGTATAATGTGTTTTATTTAAGCCTCTTTGGTATACACTCTTTGGTAGTATAAATCAAATTTTATTTCATCAGAGAAATTATGAACGACAAATGATGATGCCTTGTTCGTTTAAATATCATTTATTAACTGAAACGGTAGGCGAAGCTAAAATTTATTGGAGATTTGGTATTAACAATAACGATATTTTTGAAAAATTCCTATCAATTAAAATTTTATTTCGTTTCATTTTTCATTTTTCATTAATTCATGTTTGTGTGAGAAAAGGACTTTAGAGTATTTGTTTACAGTGGATAAATTTTTAGCTTAATAAGCTATCTATATTTTAATAAAATTCAGTAAATTCAATACCATTGTGGATGCATATAAGACGAAATTTTCAATTTCTATTCCTTTCTGAAATCATCCTGATCAGGCAGCTTAATTTTAAAGAATACGTTTAAGAGTATTTTTTAACTCGTAAAGCAATGGGAGATATATTTACTTAATTTTATCTCAAATAACAAGATTAGACTTTTAATGGCTTTTCTTGTAACTTACTTGATATATCAAACTTATATACGTGGGCACATCTTATATGTAAGCCCCTTTTGTCTTTCTGAAAGATTCTTAAAAGACAAAACTTTTTCATATATGACACCATTATGTTTTGAGACAATACGGTATTTTATTGCGTATTTCTGTATATTTAAAAGGGGGAAAATTTGAAAACTGAGGTAAGAGATTTGCTTTTAAATCCCTAGTCATTTCAATTTTGATCAATACTGATAATATAACATAATTTTAAAAATAATTTATTATATGACAGTAATGTAAATTTAACGTTAAAAATCCTTAACAGCAGTTTTTCATTTGCTAAATATAGAATGATATATAAATGGAAGTTTTATTTGATAAATATGAAAGGCATTTTAGAGAGTTTCATGTTTTTCTGCAATGGGTAACACTATAAACATCGGTCTTTTGCTACAAAAATACATTCTCAATATATGCTTATGGTTTTCCCTGTATAGCTTATTCGCAAATATTTATGAAGCAATTTTAAATATTAGTTCTAACATAGGTGGAAATTTCTGCTATGTTTACAGTTTTCTCGCGCTCCTAATTTTTTAAATGTATACAATGAAGTATTTATTATTTAATTATTTTTTTATAACTGCATTAATAGATGGTACATTATTTGCAAAGTTTTGACACGATATCACCTTTTTTACGAAATGAAGGAAAGTAAAATTATTGTTTATTCTTAAGCTACAAATTTTGAACAAGGCTGACACATCTACGCTAAATTTTATAAAGGTGCCATAAATATTTTTCATTATTCAATAACAACTATAAATTTTTATAGTTACTTAAAAATCGTAAAAGACTGGATTATAAGGCACTGTGTTTAATAAAAATAATATAATATTAAGAATGGCAACTTTTGATTAAAATACAGATTCAAAATATTATTTCCTGACGCACTGCAAAATCTGAAAGTAGCACAGTCTATTGTAAACGAATTTTTCAGGATGCACTTTTGGATATAATTTGATCTGATAAATAAACATTAATACAAGGTGATTATGTAATTCAACAAACAATCTCTATACTGCTTCATAAAATAGATAACTTATGATAGGAGTCTTCTTTTATAAAATACTGTGGTTTAATGTTGCAAACGAAGTTTCAGCTTAAGTTTGGAAATTAATATAGAGGGAAAGTTAAAAAGGAGTCTTTCAAAACTAACAGGTTAGCATATGAATAGCATTAGGGAAGAATATAAAATACATTTCAGTATACATTCAGTATTTATTTCACAATAAGGAAACATTTTTCACTATATAAATAGCATAAGGAAATACTTTTCCAGTATATGAATGTAAAAAAACTTTTCAGTATATATCCAGTACTTATTTCAGTATAAAAAAACTCATTTGAGTATGTAAATAGCATAGGAAAAGAATTTTTCAGCATATGATTCATATATTATATTAATATATCAATTTCTTTAATCAACTTTCGATTTCTTTAAAAAACATTAATATTTAAGAACTAGTCAATAGAAAAAATGCAAATAAACAAAACGTAAACATATTTAATTAAAATAAAACTTTAACAAACATTCTCTATTCGTAAAAAGCAAATTTAAAGTTAATTAAATTTTAAATTATGAAATTTAATTGCAAACAAATAAATGATTAATTATTGCTGCGAACTAATCTACAATATCATTTAAATTCTGAGAGCATATATAAATTACGTGAAAGTATCAAAATCCATGAATAAATATATAATTCCAAAAAATTTGTTAATCCTAAAAAAAATTTTAAAATGTATAAGTGAATAATTGTTGAACAGGCAGGAGACAAACTTATCAAGGGAAGTTGCCCCCAAACCTAACTCTTCAATTATTCAATTCGTGTTTCGTCATCCATGTATTCAGAATTTAAATGATATTGCAGATTAGTTCGCAGCAATAATTAATCATTCATTTGTTTACAATTAAATTTCATAATTTAAAATTTAATTAACTTTGCTTTTTACGAATAGAGAATGTTTATTAAATTCAAATTTCATTACTTAAATCAATGCGCAAGAGAATTATTTAAATTTAATTTAACTTAATGTTTATTAAAAGTAAAACTATTATTTAACTAAAATATTTATTCTTTTTAATTAAAATAAAAATGTATTTTTTATTCACGAGAGATGCCTTTGACAAGAATTTTTATGTCTGTTATGGAACTTGAAGGGCATCAAAAGAACTTTTGAAATTTGCACTGAGATTGAACTTATTGAGATCTGTAGTTTTCAAAGCTTTATTTTTTTTATATGAGACAAGGTTGGTTTGTGTAAAAAAAAAAAAAAAAAATCTAAAATGAGAAAAGATATATATATTTTTTTTTACTTTTCAAACGAAAATATAAAATGCTCCTCAGCTGACTACCTCCTATCCAACCTTTTTCACATTTTATATGATTTTTAAAATTATTTGGATGATTACTCCAGGAACCAAACTTTTTTTAGTAAGATCGGTCAAAAGTACGCAATTTGTCTAGTAATTTAATGGAAAAAAAAAAAAAAGAAAAAAGAAAGACATGAAAGAAAAATAAGATATTTACACCAGTTTTTTTTTAAAAATAATATTGTAATTATTTAGTAAAATCATATCTTCTTCTATAATGCATACCACATTACTTCATTTTGTTTAAATTGTAGAAGATATTAAAGTTAAGTAAAAATTTCAAATTACCTTCGAATGCCACTTCCAGATACTTTTACAACAGGTAAACGAGTAAACAAAAAGTTAACATTTCTAGTCTCCTCTCCTGAAATTAAGCTCAAACTCTATACGTAACTGTAAATAAATTAAATGAATATTGTAGAAAAAGTAGAAATCTTCTTCATTAAAATTTCTGAATTTATGTGTTCATTGATACTGGACTATCAAAAATGCAAATTGTGTGTCTTTCAAATTGCAAATTCATAGATATGCAAGAAATTCATATTATATTTAATTGTAGGGAGTTATGAAACTAGCATTATTTTCAATATAAAGACCTACATTCATTTAAGTCATAAATGTAAAGACCTACATTCATTTAAGTCAATCAGAGTTTTTTGTCTGCTTTCTAAACATTTGTCAATAAAATAAATATAACTCAAATATTTTTATATACAAATCAGAAAGACCTTACACAAAGATATAACCAGATAGCCATTATCTATACTGTTTTAATGATTTGAAGCATCATAATATGCATTTTTGTAAGACTCATTTGATAACACTGTAGTTAGCTAGGTCAGTAGTGAAACAATCATAGATGACTCAGTGCTAAAGAAAAAGATGCAAGAATTCTGAATACAGTTGAGAAAATTCATAATTATCTTATTGTTTTATAATTCTACATTTCCTATGAGCTATAATTTTTATTGCAATTCTTACCCATTACAATTAGGAATATATTAATCCTAGAAGCATTTGAAATTCATTTAAAAGAAATTCAAAACAATTTAGAGAAACTGCAATTTTCTACTTTTATATATGTATTAGTTTTCAATAACAAGAGGATTTCCCAAAAATTTTGGTCCGGTTTAATGCAAAATTAGAGCACAAAATTTGAATCATATTTTTCGTATCAAAACCCTAGTGCTAAATATCCATAAAAAATAATTCATTTTATGATGAAACTGAAACATTCGAAGTTTATTGCAAAAGTTGCCTTCAAGAAGCAAAATGATTGTGTCACAGAATCAATGCGAATTCGTAAATATTACTAAAATGCATTACTACAATATGTAATATAATAAGGACTAGTAAATACGGACATTATACAAAACGAATAAGGACTATATGTAGTCCTCTGAACACGCACCATCACCACTACACTTTATATAAAAATTAGTCATATTTTAACAATAAAACGAAAAATATGTTTTTTTGAGCAATCCTGCACTCAAAAAAGCATGTGATTCGATTTTATACAAGTATATAGTATGAATCATAGCCAACATGCTAATTAAGCCTTACGTGAATATTAAAAAGAACACATATCGAAGTATAAAAAATGGCTAACTCCATGAAGTTATAAACTTATATGCAACATTTTGTTCTTTTTGTTACATGCAGATGCAATAATGAACATCGTAGTAGAGTTTTTATGGCTGGGAAAAGAGATAGAGAAGCTTTTTTTCCCCCTCTGTGAA
Source organism: Stegodyphus dumicola (assembly GCF_044657685.1). Taxonomy (NCBI): domain Eukaryota; kingdom Metazoa; phylum Arthropoda; class Arachnida; order Araneae; family Eresidae; genus Stegodyphus; species Stegodyphus dumicola. Next base: position 208,205,111 of record NC_140774.1, read on the forward strand.
GTGTAAGAGGAAGAAAATGTTTAACGTTGAGGTAAAGAAATCCAGATAAGCAATTAGTATATTTGTTGTTTACAGTGGTGTACATACACTGAACTCTACATTTACCTAATAACACACCTCTCATTGACTCAGCTATTTCACAGTATATCTTTGCTTATTATTGTGAACTGAGAAACTAAAACTACAGTTAATTACAGATGAAAAAAAAAAACAATAAGGTTTGTAAAATTATTAAAACAAAAAGATAATTTTGTTTGATTTAAAACGTAAACTATGGAAATTAACATGCCTTCTTTCAAAACATCTTTTTCCAATAGTTTAATGCCTAGACGCACTAAATACTTTTTACATTTTTTTGCACTAATACATTTTTTTGAAACAATTTCTTTCTGGACACTTTAATTAAAAAATAATCATGCACGAAGCGAACCCGGATTTTAAAGTATAATTATCATTGATATTCAAAATCATATGTTTCTAAAGCATATATAATTCATAAATATGTATTCATATGATTCATAAAAATATATAAATTTATTATTCCAAAAAATTTGTCATATAAATACAAAAAGAAATTGTACTTGAAACGTTTCAGTCAGTGAAAAGAAAAGACAATATAAAATATGTACAGTTTTTATCCTTGAAATCTATATAAAGGAAATTCGATTAAGTTTTTATTTCACAAAATTTTATCTTTAATTAAAAATCTACAAGAAAAATTAGTCACTTCAAAGTTGCTAGGCAAAGAATCGCTACAAAATAGAATCTCACTCAGAAATATTAATTTTAATTTCGCTACAGAATTTTGGCAAGCATAATTTAAGATATTCTGAAAATTAAGAAATACTGGAGAAAACATTCAAAATTGTCTTAGAAAGTTGGCCACTGTAAGTTCAACAAGTAACTACAAATTTTCGAATAAAATGTATATGAAAAATTAAATAATACTTTTAAAGTGCTAAATAAGAAATGTCTAAATCTAAAAGTAAATGTAGGCAACCCTATTTAAAGCGACTACTCAAAATTCCATATCTTTTTAATCTTGAGTGAATGTGGTGAACTTGCGTAATGATTAAAAACCAATGTTTATTATTCTCAAAAACACTGTTCGTCTTAGAGGGAGATAGTCAAGAATGTTCACTGCAAGTATACATTATTTCTAAAAAACAAAACAAAAACAACAAAACAAAAAAAAAAAGCTGCATGAAGATTTTCGTGATTTTCCTAAAGTATAATGTGCATATGAACCAGTTCCTGAGAATGTACTCCACAAAGGAATCCCACCCCTTAAGCAGATAGCCGTAGTGTGCTTTGGCATAATCTAATAAATATAAATCCTACTGAAATATTATGCATAGCTGGTTTTCTTCATAACTAACAACTCGTCATTCAAGTAACTGACTGCACGCCGTGCATGGAAATTTTAATGACATTTTAAGAATAAACTGAAACAAAACAAGAAATAATTTTCGCTATAAGAGTATTAGACCTACAAAAGTGAAGAAAATAATCTCAAAATTAACTTAGCAATTTTTTTAAAAATAAGATTATGCAGTTACTTACCTTCCTTTTTCTAATCTTTTTTAGATAATACTTTTCATAAAAAATTACCAGTAAAAACTTTATAAAAATGATTTATTAATGACCATTGTTAGTTAACTATGTTGGTTTAAAATTCTATTAAGTGCTATAAGTTGCATTAATTTTCTATGCTTAAGTATCCTTCATACTTTTTCAACTAAAATTTATTAGTTAATAAAAAATATGAAAGTAAAAATTATCCTTCTTTCCATCTTGCGCTCACAAATCATTACGGGAATATCCATTTACAGTTATTAAAGCCTGAAAAAAGCATATCTGCGATGTTATCGTCATGCGATGATTTGTAGATACTTTATTTTTTACCACGATATTTTCGACGACGATGTTTTTAAACTGCGAAGTTTTTGAACCGCTTTATTTTCGACGACGATATTTTGTACGACGATGTTTTAGAACTGCGATGTTTTCTCCCACGATGTCTTGTAGCACGACGTTTTCGCCTTGTGTTGTTTTCTCCGCGACGTTTTCGTCCGCGATGTTTTTGCCGCGATGTTTTCGGCTGTAACCATTGCTAAAGGTGCAAGTTGAGGAGCTGCACAATGCTTCTGTTTATTAAGGAGCGCCTATATAATACAATAGGTGCAAGCTGAGGAGCTGCACAGTGCTTCTTGTTATAGAAGTTCGTCTGTCTAATAAAATATGTGCAAGTTGTGGAGCTGCGCTATGCTGGTTATAGAGGAGCGCCTATCTTATACAATAGGTGCAAGTTGAGGAGCTGCACAATGCTTCTGGTTAGAGAGGAGCGTCTATATAATACAATGGGCGCAAGTTGAGGAGCTGAAGAATATTTCTGCTTATAGTTGAGCGCCTATATTATACAGTAGGTGCAAGTTGAGGAGCTGCAGAATTTTCTGGTTATAGAGAAGCGTCTATCTAATACAATAGGTGCAAGTTGAGGAGCTGCGCAATACTGGTTATAGAGGAGCGGCTATCTAATACAATAGGTGCAAGTTGAGGAGCTGCACAATGGTTCTGGTTATAGAGGACCGCCTATATAATACAATAGGTGCAAGTTGAGGTGCTGCACAATGCTTCTGGTTATAGAGGAGCGCCTATCTCTTACAATAGGTGCAAGTTGAGGAGCTGCAGAGTATTTCTGGTTATAGAGGAGCGCCTAACTAATACGGTAGGTGCATGTTGAGGAGCTGCATTATATTTCTCGTTATAGAGGAGTGTCTATCATCAGATAGACACTCCTCTTTAACGTTATAGCTTCTATAACGTCTATCATTAGGTGCAAGCTGGGGAGCTGCACAATACTTCTGGATATAGAGGAGCGTCTATACAATACAATGGTCGCACGTTGAGGAGCTGCAGAATATTTCCGGTTATAGAGGTGCGCCTGTGTTATACAATAGTTGCAAGTTGAGGAGCTGCACAACAGTTCTGGTTATAGAGGAGTGTCTATCTAATACAATAGGTGCAAGTTGAATTGCTGCACTATGCTTCTGGTTATAGAACATTGTCTGTCTTATACAATATCTGCAAGTTGAGGAGATGCACAATATTTCAGGTTATTAAGGAGTGCTTATCTATTCAATATGCGCAAGTTGAGGAGCTGCAAAATGTTTCTGCTTATAGAGATGCGTCTATCCAATACAATAGATGCAAATTGAGGAGCTGCACAATGCTTCTGGTTACAGAGGAGCGTCTATCTAATACAATAGGTACAAGTTGAGGAGCTGCGCAATGCCTCTGGTTATAGAGGAGCGTCTATATATTACAAAAGGTGCAAGTTGAGGAGCTGAACAATGCTTCTGGTTATAGAAGATCGTCTGTCTAAAAAAATATGTTCAAGTTGTGGAGCTGCGCAATGCTGGTTATAGAGAAGCGCTTATCTTATACAATAGGTGCAAGTTGAGGAACTGCACAATGCTTCTGGTTATAGAGGAGCGTCTATATAATACTATGAGCGCACGTTGAGGAGCTGCAGGATATTTCTGCTTATAGAGGAGCGCCTATATTATACAGTAGGTGCAAGTTGAGGAGCTGCGCAATGGTTCTGGTTATAGAGGAGCATTTATATAATACAATAGGTGCAATTTGAGGAGTTGCACAGTGCTTCTGGTTATAGAGGAGCGTCTATATAATACAATGGGAGCACGTTGAGGAGCTGCAGTATATTTCTGCTTATAAATGAGCGCCTATATTATACAATAGGTGCAAGTTGAGGAGCTGCACAATTTTCTGGTTATAGAGGAGCGCCTATCTGTTACAATATGTGCAAATTGAAGAGCTGCGCAATGCTGGTTATAGAGGAGCGCCTATCTTATAATAATAAATTAGTACATTTGAAAGTATTTTGATGCATCCAAGCTCTTAAAATTAAAACACGTTTTATGCCATTGTTTGTACTTATTTTAAAAAAATTTGTTATTATAATTCTGTATCCATATTAACTATTTATTGCAGTAGATTCTGCATTCTGCATTTTGGAAGGGATTTCTGAATATAAATGTATCTAAATTATTCACAGTGTAAGGATCTTAAGTTTTACTAACGTTTTTTTTATTTTAAATCCTTACTATCACTTCTTATTTTGTACTTCCGGCCAGAATTAAAAGCTTTAACTTATTTATGCAAATTTGTCTTGCGAACGCCAAGTACTTAAGTTGTGGCTTTCTGCCAAGCAAGAGAGAGGAAGGAGTGATTAGGAGCAGGCAGCTTGCCATAGCAGTTTTACTCGGTTGCTGGTTGCCTTCAAGGCCAGAGGTTTAATCCTCTTGATAATTTTAAACGTATCGTAGTGTTAACAGTTCTCTGTACTACATACGGCCTTTCTGTTAATATACGGCCAATCTTCAAGTAGACACTTGTTTATTAATCCAAAGTTAGTTTAGTTAGAATTTAGTTAATATTTTTATATTCTTACGTTCAGACCACAAGTGGTTGGTCTCTGTATTCCGAAGTCCGGAAATCATTGTAAAGAGAGAAAAATAAAGGGTTTCGTATACCCTTCCTGTGTATCTTGCCTACTTCCCACATTTATTGAACATAGCTTTAGTAAGCTCCCTGTTCCGAGTCAGGTCATTTAATGTTCCCAAAGCAAGTAAGGAGGAAGACAGAACCTGATAACTGTTTTCATTAGAACGCTTTGCCCCTAATTATAACTTGCATTTCTCCAGATATATTCCTTTTTACTATTAATGCAACTTTTGGTACCGCCCAATCAGGACAGTGGTAAAGTGTCTGTGCGGCATGTGAGCACTCTAAATATGCGCCGAGCCGAAAGTCCTCCCGATGGGTTGGTGGTAGGAGTAGAGTGGTGGGAGATCTTAGGACCTATCTCCTCTGGGTGCTCTCCATCAAAATTGGGGGCGGAACTAAGCTAAGGGCGGGCTGTCACCTCTGTGCTGCTCAAGGCTCTTGCCAACGACAGGCGCAATCCTGCACTTCATTACCACAATAAATTTCCCTGGGAGACCCTGGGACTCTTCACTCCCCTCCCCGGGGGCTATTTTTCAAAATTCGGGGGTTAGCTGAAGTCGGGTAGTCACATACATGGTGCGCAAGTTTCTTGTCGACAACAAGCATATTTGACTCTTGCCCTGATGAATGTCGTGGGTTTTGGTAACACTTAGTAACAAAAACAATGCAATTGTTGTATCCTAAGTCGTACATGAAGAGTTTAAAATAGAAAGTAAATTGTTTTTAGTCGAAATAAGACATCGTGTTACAAAATAATTGCTTATGAAGCATTAAGATAAGTATTTACTCTTTTTTTAAGTCCACTTTATGGAAGTTGATAAGATAAATCGGAGAAGATAGTTAAATATTTTTTTTTAATTTCTCGGCAAGAGGATTCATTATTTCCCTCTTTCAGTTAATATGCTTGAGCAAAAAGTTTAGATGCGTTTATTTAAACTAGATAATACCTGTGTTATTTTACCCAAGGTAAATTTGCCTCCAATTTTAATCAGGAAAGAAATCCATGGGGCATTAAAATGGATAGAAAAACTGCATCTAATAAAGCAAAATGAAATTATACAAATTTGAACCTTTCATTCATTACGACATACTATTTTCGCACATTACTTTTTCAGCCTTTCACTGTGTGAATTTTTACGTAGATGAACAAAAAAGTTATATCTTGTCATTTCGCTTAGCAGCAAAGTAAAAGCAAGTTTACTTAGTAACTAGCTTACAGCCTCACTTTACTTAATATTATCTTACAAAGTATATATAAAAGAAACATCTGGTATAACTTAACAAATATTTATATTCTGAAAATGCTATAAGAAACCTATTGTAGTATTATTTCAAATGTTTTGCCTCAGGATTTTAATGATTTTTTTTTTTTTTTTTGGTCTCAAGATTTTAATGGAACTTAACATTCTTATCATTTTTGAACATATAGAAAAGGAATTAAGAATAATAACATACTGTCAGAATTTTACATTATTGTATTTACTTCATATATTTTACTTTCTAATACTACAACTAAGTATGTCCACTTCACAGTTGATGTCTCTATGGCTCAGAAAGTTTTTTCCTTCTTCAAAGAAATTTATACTTCATTTCATTAAACATCATTCCATTAAACGTTTTAGATAGTTAACGTGAGCTATTTTTATGCTCTTTGATCTGTAGAAAAAAAATGTGAATACATTTCAAAAGAAATTAACTGTTTCTTAAGAATAATGCATTTTAAGACTTGCTATTTTTGTTACCAATCTCGCTTGGCTGTCAATGGTCAGCATAAGCCCACGATATTCATCGTAGCTAGGAGTCATATGCTCCTGTCGTTGGCAAGATCCTTGGACACCATAAAGGAGTGATAGGCTCCTGTCGTTGGCAAGAGCATTGGACACCATAAAGGAATGATAAGCTTCTGTCGTTGGCAAGAGCATTGGACACCATAAAGGAGTAAGTAGTAATAGGCTCCTGTCGTTGGCAAGAGCATTGGTCACCATAAAGGAGTCATAGGCTCCTGTCGTTGGGAAGAGCCTTGGACAGCATACAGAATTCATATGCGCCTGCCGTTAGCAACAGCCTTGAACATCACACAGGTGGTAGTCCGACTTAGCTCACTCTTGCCACCAAGATTCAGCAAGAGCGCCCCTAGGGTCTCCGACTCCTTTTCCCTACCAACAACTTCTTCATAGGACTTTCGGCTCATTCCATATTCAGAGTAATTCCATACCGCACAGACAGTATACATTTACAAACAACCAAACCTTCTCCGGTATTCGACTCCCATCCTTCGGCATTTTAGTCAGAGTTACTAAATATCCCACCATTCGGGACAAAGCACTACTACATTATTTAAAGCCTTATGGATGATATCAGGTCAAGTAATGTACTTTCATTAGTACGACACTTGAAGTATAATGTCACGACCTGAGCTAAATCTCAGTTTCACCTGTAAGGTGCTCAAGGCGCTGGCGTCACTTACGCTCCTTGCCACGAGGTATTTCATGGGACTGTTCTGATGTTACTGTCAGACAAGTGAGATAAGTCACAACCAATCAAATGCAGTTCTATTTCGGAAAAGCCAGTCGTCCAGTTTACTAGCTACTCCCAAAGCCGCCGCGTGGGTATTAGGCAAATTGAAAGTTGGCGCCATTTATGGGGTTCTGTTGCACTCATACAAAGTGCTGCAAATTACGTGTGAAATACTCTTTTATAATATTCAAAATTTGACTTTCGAACTGAAAAGCTTTAGAATTATAATATTAAAACACGTGTTTGTCTTAGTGTTTTTTATTATTTCTTAAATTATAAAAACTAAGCAATGATAAAACATTTTTTAAGTAAAATATAAAAATTAGAAAAATATATTGAAATACTGATTCCCTTAGCTTTAGCAGCTATAAACGCGCGTATCAGTTCCTTTATATTTAATTTATCCAAAATTTGGCTCTCTTTGGATATCCGACAAGTCCGATAATTTCTGCTGCGCCATCGTAGATCAGATGTAGTCTTTTATACTTTTAAGTTTTGAAAACCTTCGTTCTCCAGTAGCCACCGAAACTCTCAGGGTTAAAAAAATCCGTAAAATTTATTGCAATATTTGGAAATGTATCCGTAAGATTGTTTTAATAAATATAATTTAAAACATCAGTATGTGACAAATCCTCTTTGGTAAAACGTCGCAAAGATATTATTTCTTCAAACAAATTTAATCCGTCAGTATCCTTTCCATTATAATTTTTAGTATCCATTAACTTTTGTTCTAATCCTCTACAATGCTTTAAAATTTCTTTGTCACTCTGGTTTTTTAAATTATGTATATAGTGTATTGAAGTAAAAGTAATGTTCTTTTAATTGACTGAATATTTCAGTAATTGAAGAAATAGTAGTGTCTAATATTATATTGTAATATTCAACCTTAAATTTTTGTCTCGGATCTTTGATTGGTTTGTTCATCTTGAAGTAGTTTCTTTTTAAACCAGTTTCGAAAAAAAATCTGTTTTGTTTCGACTTAAAAGGAGTTTTTTTTAAACCTGTTTCGAAAGTCAGTATCCACCCCCAAACCATCAGCAACGATACTTGCATTGGCAATTGCGTGTTCATACCCTTCATCAGGTCTACGGTTATTGAGTTCTGATATAAGATTTTGTAAATTGTCAGTCACGATTTGTAAATAACATTTAGAGTTTTGCATTATTTCATTTACCACATTTACTAAATTTAAAACATCGTGTCAGATGTTAAAGGAACAAATAAATTTAAACGTCAAACCATCTGAATCAACTCTTTTGCTCTTTGCTCTCAAATAAGAGACATAGAATTAAGAACGCAAGCAAAAGAGTTGATTCAGATGGTTTGACGTTTAAATTTATTTGTTCCTTTAACATCTGACACGATGTTTTAAATTTAGTAAATGTGGTAAATGAAATAATGCAAAACTCTAAATGTTATTTACAAATCGTGACTGACAATTTACAAAATCTTATATCAGAACTCAATAACCGTAGACCTGATGAAGGGTATGAACACGCAATTGCCAATGCAAGTATCGTTGCTGATGGTTTGGGGGTGGATACTGACTTTTGAAACAGGTTTAAAAAAAACTCCTTTTAAGTCGAAACAAAACAGATTTTTTTTTCGAAACAGGTTTAAAAAGAAACTACTTCAAGATGAACAAACCAATCAAGAATCCGAGACAAAAATTTAAGGTTGAATATTACAATATAATATTAGACACTACTATTTCTTCAATTATTGAAATATTCAGTCAATTAAAAGAACATTGCATTTACTTCAATTCAGTATATACCTAATTTAAAAAACTAGAGTGACAAAGAAATTTTAAAGCATTGTTGAGGATTAGAACAAAAGTTAATGGATACTAAAAATTTTAATGAAAAGAATACTGACGGATTAAATTTGTTTGAAGAAATAAAATCTTTGCGACGTTTTACCAAAGAGGATTTGTTACATATTGATGTTTTTAATTATATTTATGAAAACATATGATCTTACGGATACATTTTCAAATATTTCAATAAATTTTACGGATTTTTTTAAACCTGAGAGTTTCGGTGGCTACTGGAGAAGGAAGTTTTTCAAAACTTTAAAAGTATAAAAAAATACATGCGATCTACGATGGCGCCGGAGAAATTATCGGATTGGTCGGATATCCAAAGAGAGCCAAATTTTGGATAAATTAAATGTAAAGGAACTGATACGCGCGTTTGTAGCTGCTAAAACTAGGGAAATCAATATTTGAATATATTTTTCTAATTTTTATATTTTACTTAAAAAATGTTTTATCATTGCTTAGTTTTTAAAATTTAAGAAATAATAAAAAACACTAAGACAAACACGTGTTTTAATATTATAATTCTAAAGCTTTTCAGTTCGAAAGTCAAATTTTGAATATTATAAAAGAGTATTTCACACGTAATTTGCAGCACTTTGTATGAGTGCAACAGAACCCCATAAATGGCGCCAACTTTCAATTTGCCTAATACCCACGCGGCGGCTTTGGGAGTAGCTAGTAAACTGGACGACTGGCTTTTCCGAAATAGAACTGCATTTGATTGGTTGTGACTTATCTCACTTGTCTGACAGTAACAGCAGAACAATCCCATGAAATACCTCGTGGCAAGGAGCGTAAGTAACGCCAGCGCCTTGAGCACCTTACAGGTGAGACTGAGATGTAGCTCAGGTCGTAGCATTATACTTCAAGTGTCGTACTAATGAAAGTACATTGCTTGACCTGATATAATCCATTTAATGCTTTATATAATGTAGTATTGCTTGTCCTGAATAGGTGCATGTTGGTAGAGAATGAAATTCTTGAGTTACATCTGTTTTTCGCAGAAGTTTATTGCAAATGTGGCTCCATGTATGTGTCGAGAATGTAACTACATATTTATCGTCGTAAAATCAGTGAAGTGCTGATTACATGTGCAAATACCATGATGCTGATTGGCTGAGGTGAAACGAACTTAAGATACACATGTTGCTTTATGTTAAAATCATGGTCTATATACAAAACTAATGCACAGAACTGTTGTCTAACAATGTCTGTTATAGAAATATATCAGTATAATGATAGACGCAGGATAATTGTAGATAAATAAGAAACTTGAGTATAAGGGTGTGGCCGCTAAGCATCCAATACAGTTGCAAATAATTAAAGTAGTAGACTAAGAATTCTTGATTAATTACAGAATGAAATAAGTGCTAAGACGTCAATCAAAGTTCATATTCAATAGTCCAAATATTGAAGCATAGAGAAAACTTGAGTAAATACTAAGTGATAAAGAATAAAGTACGATGATGAATATATACAAATGCTACCAACTAACATTGTGATGAATTGTCCGCGTTCGTTTATAAGGCTGAGTAATTAAGTAATCATAAATGCCTGTGTTTTTGATAAGATCTGAAGGCTGATTTTCAATTCTAGTATAAAATTTGTGGACAAACTTTAAGATTTCTTCATCTATTGTGTTGATTTTGATATCCCTATGAAGAACTTCGTTTCTTACGAACCAAAATGGTGATCCATAGTTCATGACTGGTCTTATGGATCACCAGTTTGGGCGGCAGCTTCTCGCACGAACAGAAATCCTCTTCAAACAAAATCATAAGAACCATGCTGGGTGCACTATGGTTCGTAAGAAACGAAGTTTTTCGTAGGGATAGCTTAGTTCCGCTCCCAGTTTTGATGGAGAGCACCCGGGGGGGATGAAACGAAGGGTCTTCAACCTCTCTCCCCTTCCACCAATCCACACAAGAGAATTTTCAGTTCTCCGCATATATAGAGTGCCCCCATGCCACGCCGACACTATACATTTATAAACATCCATGTCTTCTTCGGATTTCGAAGCCTGGATCTTTGGCATGGCAGTCAGTGACGCTAACCACTATACCGGTTAAGCTGGATGCTGGCTATTACTATTAGTCTTCAGAACTGTTTCTACGGAGGTGATCTGTATTCTTGCAGGAATTCCTCCCCTCTCTTCCCAATATAAATTTTATTTTCAAAAGTTTTTACTTTTAAATGATTTGGTTGACGAAATAAATATTGATGATTGCATTATTAACAGCGATGCTTTCCGAGGTTTTGATGATACTTATACACATCCTGCTAATAGAATTTCGATTTTTTATGATTGTAATTACTTGAAACATCAAGAACTGGATATTTATACAGATGGTTCGGGGCTCGAGGGTGGTATTGGAGGAGCCTTTGTTGTCTTTTTCTATGGCATTGAGATCCATAATTGGAAATTTAAACTTCATGCTATGAACTCTGTATATCAAGCTGAGATGTACGCAATATTTGAAGCTTTAAATTGGATTAAAAGAACTTTAAGAGTTGGTTACTGTATAAATATTTACTCCGATGCCTTGTCTGTACTGCAATCCCTCTCGGGCCCTGAAAATAAAAATTGTTTAGTATTTGATATAAAAAATTTATTTTTACAATTGAAAAACATTCATAATATTAAAATTCACTGGATGAAAGCTCATGCTGGTTATGATGGGAATGAGAGGGCTGATGAATTGGCAAAAGCTGCGATATTAGATAAAAATGTTACTGTTAAATACATCCCATACTCTAAAAGAAGGGCCACCTCCGTTTTATTTAATCATGTTCTGTATGAGTGGAAAACTAGCTGGGAACACTCTAGTAGAAATTATGGCTTGCTAAAAAATATAAATTTAGGAAAGAAAATGGAAATGTATATAGATATTGATGTTAATCAGATCCTAACAGGACACGGTCGCTTCCCAGCATATTTAAAGAGATTCGGATTACAGGATAATGATAAATGCAAACTATGTAACGCTCTGGGAGACTCGAAACACTTTTTGAGGACTGTAGTATTACCGGGAGCGCAAGGGTTAAATATCGAAAACAATTTCACAGTGATTTTAAGAAAAACTATAAGAATCTTGAAGAATATTCTAAAGAGATTATGAGGATTTTAAATTCGTCTAAAGAAGCCATAGGCATTTTTGTGTGAATGATGTATGTATATGTGTTTATATGTTTTTATGTCGTCTTATTTTTTTGTTTTTAACAGTTATTATTATTTGTTTCTGTTCGTTTGTATGAATGTATTAGGTCCAGGGATAAAGTGAATTTCCCTGGTCGTATTTATTATTTTGTTTCGTTTTCCTTTTACTAACCTTTTTGTTACTCGGTTCCTGATGATTTGGTTTTCCGGGGCTTGTAGTTTTCTCTTTTGTTTTTTGTTCTCTTGTTGAGTGTTTTGAGCACGGCTGGATCGCTGGCTCGTCGTTTGTTGTTGGATGGGCTAGCTCCCATGAAGAGTCATATGACCAAGCGTGTCTTGGTTAGGTGGGCTGGGGGCTGCGCCCCGTAATTACACCGGTTGAGCGGAATGCCTGTGTTTTTGATAAGATCTGAAGGATGATTTTCAATTCTATTATAAAATTTGTGAAAGTTAGAGGTTCGAAGGCGATCAGATACCGCCCTAGGTTTTGGTGCTCTCGATTAAAGTTGTATTTTCTCCGTGCATATTAATTTGTGGCTTGTGAGAGTGTAAAATTCGTATAATTTGTGTGTTCCGCTTTCGAAAAAGGTATATTGTATGTTCTGAAATTAGATATTTTTCAAGATATGATGGTGTTAAATTTTACTTACACGAAAACGCCCCACTCGCATGGACGAGTAAGTTAAACATTGATTATTTGATGAATATTTCATGCAACTTTATTCTGTTTGATGTTTTATATTCTTACATGTCTTATTTGTGCATATACTTAAAAGCACAATTCTATCTTGCATGGTTTTAGAGATATTTAAACTTAAAAACGTTGAGTGAGTTAGGCCTAACGAGGCTGACATTTGTTTACATTTGAAGATTTATGTTATTTGAAGGAAAATCGTTTGGTGCATAATAATATCAGAGAGTCTTTTTGCCCGTTGACGGGAAGTCAATGCCAATCTTTGGTGCACCGTATTTGACGTCTTTCAGCACGTTGGTCAATTTGTTCAATTTAGGTGCCAGAACTCTCGTTTTTATTGCAAAAATTTTTCATTTGCTTTGTAGATACTGATTTTACTGTTTTAAGGATGTTTTATTGAATTTTAGAGTTTTTAGAATTTTTTCAAGAAACTTTGCTGCATTGAAGAATTGGATTTTAGTATTTTATAGCTATTTTTTATATTTATTTGACTTTTATTTGTATATAGCTTATTTCTGTGTCCCTTGGCCAACAGTGTCTCAATTAAAAAATAGTAATACTGAAGATCTTACGGAGATAATTAAGAGTGATAGTAAGGATGACATTGTTTCAGTTCTCAAACAAATGAGTAGTGGGTTGATCTTTGGATTATGGTAACTTGGCGATTTGTTGGCGAAACTTTGGCGACCAACTCTGCTACAGCAACCCCCTATTTTTTTCGTTGCCATTTTGTCTTAACGAAGAAAAGACATGTTTCTTTTCTTTTTATTTACTCAACACTTTTTCCAAGAATCTGCTAGCCGAATTACACTTATGCTAGAAATTTTATGGAACAAAACTGCTTAATCATGACAAATATTAACTGCAAAATTGGGAAAAAGTGCATAATCGCAAACTCCTTGCCGCGTTTTTCAAAATCGCACATACACAGTAACCATGTACACGTCGACTTATTTTTACTTAAAAAAACATCCCAGAATTTCACAAAAATGGCATTGCGCACCCTCTTGACTTTATCCATCTACACTGCTATTTTCTCATAAATTACAAAAATTTGCGCGAAAATGCAGGAAAATTTTGTGAATCTTTAAACTCGGTAAAAAGCACATATATGAAATTACCTGATCGCGAAAAAGTATATACCCTATCCAAAAATGAACATTTCCACGTATATGTAAATAAAATGTCCAAAAACTTTTACCTCTAAATTATCTATTATAAACGTCACCAACGAATTCATAACAAAACATTAAAAATGGTTACAAATACTTAGTGTCAAATACTTAAGTTCTTTTCATGCACATTTACTTCTACTCAAACGTATTCCAAAATGCTACAAACATATAACTCTCAAAATCACGATCATTAAATTAAAATATAATTAAATTAAAAAACACTACTTAAAATATAAATAAGCACATACATTAAATTAATAAAAATTAGATTACAATCCTAATTACTTTAAACTAAATCATTGCTAATAACAATTTTCAAATAATACCATATTAATTTATTTACTCCTTACATTTAGAACAATGCATAAAAATAGTATCCTCAAATAATTAAAAATACTAACTTACCTAATCTTCTACAGAATCTTGAGTGTATGGCGGATCACAAAATGTCCATTTTCACCAGATTTCTTGCAACTACACATAAACGTAATAAAAATTTCGGATTTACTTTATATACGGCCATGGGATCCAAATATTAAACAACACTTTTTCACAGAACATAGAATGAAACTACTGCTATAAAGTACAGCAGATATTTTTACAAATATACCCCCTTTTCCGATTAAAGAACAGTGATTCGTCTATTAATGTCGCATGACATATCTCATGATCTCTCATTTCCCTCACACAAAATAATGCGTAATCGGAACTGAGTACTTCTCACATTATTCCCAAAGTCCTGGGTATACCTTTATCGCCTCCAAAATGTCGCCAAACTACCTGTTACCATATTCCAAAGATCAGCCGAGTAGTATTGTAGAAATTTTAAGAGAAAAACGTGTTCCGAAGATGTCGGCTGAGTCTTTGAGTAATGGAAATATCTACACTTCGGAGTGGGTATCCAAGAGATACTTATATCAAGTGAATAGTTCTAAACATGATGACAAATTAGATCTAAAATTCTAAACATAAGAGAAATTAGATCGTGTCTTGGATGGAATTGCTGATCTTCGGGATAGGTTTAGAGCAGATGAGAAGAATATGGAAAACAAAGGGATTGAGGTCAGGAGTAAGAAAATTAGAAATAAGGAGAAGAAAAACTTGTATAAGGAAAAAAATAATGAAATTATTTTGAAACCTTTGAAAGAAGGTGTAGACGTTTATGATGAAATCCGTGAAAATTTAAATCCAAGCGATATGGGAATTGATGTTGTAAAATCTTATTGCAGACGAAAGGGTGAGATGGTGGTACAGCTGAAGAATAAAGAAGAATGCAGAGTTTTGGAAAAGGAAGTAGTAAATAATCAAAAATTCAATGGATCGGTTTTACCTAGAAGGCGTAAATTTATACGACCAAAATTAATTATTTATAATGTTTCTGATGCTCTGTCTGATGAGAAATTTGTTGCAGCTATGAAGTGTGATTGTTCTTGCAATCAGGAATGTGTTAAACCAATTTTTAAAATTAAGGCCACTGAACAAGAAGTATCCCATAGAGTTTTCCTGATAAATAGTGAATGTCAAAAGCAGGTCTTGGAGGATCAGCGTCTACTTAAAGAATGGAAGTCTTACTCAACAAAGTTATTTCTACGACCGAAGCGATGTGTGAGATGTCTGTCTTTTGGACACACAAAGAAAGATTGAGAAAATGAAGTTATATGTAGTATTTGCTCAAGAGAACATCATAAATCTTCTTGTAAGAGTGAATCTCATTGTTCCATAAATTGCAAAGAGTTTAACAAGAAATTTAATACAAATTTTGATATTTCACGTGATGCTTTTTCGGTAGACTGTAGTGTTTACATTGAGGAAATGAAATTTCTAAAAACACATTTGGATATTTAATTCTGATTATTGTATTGTCGGCCGGGACTATTTTATATATTTTATATTACTTTTTATCTTATACTTTGTCCTGTTCTGATTGATATAAAGTAAATATTATACACTGGAACAAGATACAGATGAAGAATTTTGCCCTCACCCCTGGTAAGTAGCTCTTGAATTTATCTAAAATAAAGAGATTTTAACTACTGACTGTGTGGAGAGTTGTTAATGCTATTGATGGTAGAGCCGCGATTATTGTAGAAGATAAAAGATTAGAATTGACAGTCGATGTTGTTCAAGATTGTATAGTGGCAATAACTGTTTATTTGGAACACACACGTATTGCTATCATTTCTAGTTATTTCTCACCTGCAGAGAACTTAGATACTCATTTAAGTCAATTGGAAAGTTCTTTTAGATTATATACATATAGTTTTATTATAGTAGGAGATTTTAATTCAAAGAATTTTAATTGGGGGCGAATGAAATGGATAGTAGGGGAGTTTTAACTTACCATTTTATTATACAACATAATTTGAAACTTTTAAATGTGCAAGATCTTGCACCAACGTTTTTGTCCCCTGTGTGTCAAGGTTGGACTGATTTGGCCCTTTGTTCTCC
This sequence comes from Stegodyphus dumicola, assembly GCF_044657685.1. Lineage (NCBI taxonomy): Eukaryota > Metazoa > Arthropoda > Arachnida > Araneae > Eresidae > Stegodyphus > Stegodyphus dumicola. The sequence goes on from NC_140774.1 coordinate 208,221,454, forward strand.
AGATATGGATATTGATAAAGTGAGAGTTTTGGACAGTAAGACACTCAGTGATCACAGGTATATGTTAATTAAAATTGGAAACTGTGAGATGGAGAATAGTACACGAAAAATTTATTCAAGAGATTTAAATAGAATCAAAAGTATGATTAAAAGAAGTCGAATTGCTCTTGGTAAAATTGAAGATAAAATTAGTTTGGTCAAAACCTCAGAGGATTTGAATAATATTGTTTTTGAAATGGAAAATCATAGAAAAAAAATGGATAAGTACTTGTTGATTAAAAAAACCATGTAATTATCGAAAACATGTTTCCTGGTGGACTGGGGCCTTGGATGTTCAACGAAGGAAAGTTCGAGCCCTGAGGAAAAGCTCACAAGTTAATAATATACCTGAGGGATTGCGGATAGAAAGAAGAATAAGATATAAAAGAAACTTAGCAATTTACAAGAAACTGATTAAAAAAGTTAAAAGGAATTTTAGAGAAAACTCTTTTTTAGAAAATACAGTTTATTATGATAAATATTATAAAATTGCCACTAGCAAAATGTGACAAAAGATAATTTTAGAAATGGGTAATAATGATTTTCATAAAATTGAAGATTATTATGATAAAATAATAAGAAAAATTTTAAAATTGAACGACTGTGATGTTGTTGGAGAAGAAGATGAAACTTTTGAATGTGAACAACGAAATGATAATCAAAAAGAAAATAGAAGTACCGGAAGATACCACACTGTTTGTGATGATTTTTTTACTTAGGAAGAAATTTATTGTGTTGTTAAAAAATTGAGGATTAGATCTGCCCCTGGAATTGATGGTATTGGAGCCAATATTATTAAGAAATTATTTGAATTTTATCCTTCTCTTTTTATTATTCTGTATAATAAATGTTTGTCTTTGGTGGCTTTCCCGGACTGTTGGAAAGTTGGAAGAATTATCTTGATACCTAAAGAAGGTAAAAGATATCGTCCTATTTGCCTGTTAAAAGTATTTGCAAAAATTCTTGATAAACTTGTTACTAATAGAATTAGTTATATCCTTGATACTGAGAATTTTATAAGCAAAAGGCAATACGGTTTTAGGAAGGGAAAGTCGACTGATTTGGCTCTATATCACACAGTTAATTTTATTAGATAGAAAAAGAATGATTACCATGTTGCCTTAATATCATTCGATATTCATGGGGCTTTTGATGCTATCGTTTGGTCCTTACTCCTCTCCACTCTCCAGAAGGCTGGAATTACTGGAAGACATTTTGGTCTAATAAGAAATTATTTGATGAACAGAACAGTCATATATCAAGACGACTATGATAGATTTGTTTTACATTATCGAATTGAGAAAGGATTCTCACAAGGCTCCTGCAGTGCTCCCTTGTTTTGGAGCCTCATGATAAGCGAAATACTTGTTGATTTACCATGCACGGAGATTATTTGTTTCGCTGACGATATCATGGTCTTGTCCTATGAGTGCTCCCTTGAAAAATTAGAACAAAGATTCAAAATAGTTGATGAATTATTTAATAAATAGAGCTTTAAACAGAAAATTCAGTTCAATTTGGACAAGACTCAAGCTATTTTTTTCCTATGGGTGGCGCACAAACAAGACCGCCGAAATTGAAGTTTGAAAGAAGAAATATTAAATTCAAAGATGAGATTAAGTATCTGGGGGTTATTATAGATCGTATACTGAATTTCATCCCACACTTTAAAGATATTCAAAGGAAGACTGAGAGAGTTATGACATTTTATAATAGTACCTTTACCCCAGGTACCTTGACTAACAAAAGCACCACCCTTAGAGAGATTTATATTAACGTCATTTTACCTAAGATTATTTACGGAATAGGTTCATGGGGACTTCAAGCAGGGGAGCTTATAAGATTGCGGACTAAATTGGACTCTATGCAGAGAGCTTGGCTTCTGACCATCACTAGAGCTTTTAGAACTCTCTCAACGGAGGTTCTGTGTATACTTGCCGGTGTACCCCCTCTCTCTATCTATTATCAATTTTACTATGAAAAATTTGTATTGGGTAATGGTTTACAGGATTTTATTTTATACAATGATTTTTAAAGTGTGCTCTGATTTTATTAAATATGCAGTTTTTAAGGGAATAAATCCAAATATATTTCATGGTATAAATTTTGATTATAACAGATTGGAAATGAATGAAATAGATATATTTACAGATGGCTCTGGTTTTGAGGGGGGCTTCGGGTCTGCATTTGTGGTTTATTTTTATAATTTAGAGATTTATAATAAAAAATTTTAAATGAATAATATCAACTATGTGTACCAGGCTGAAATTATTGCACTAAAAGAAGCCATCAGATGGACTACTGAAGGACTTAATAATCGACATTGTATTCATATTTATTCTGATGCTCTTTTGGTCTTGATGGCGCTCTCCCAGCCAGAGCCAAAAATGTTCTTTTAGAAGAAGTAAAGACACTTTATTTTGCTGCTAGCAATAAGCATTCTTTACAGTAACACTGGATAAAAGCACACGTGGGACATACAGGTAATGAGAGGGCGGATGCACTGGCGAAAGAAGCTGCCCTGGGGGATGGATCAGATTATTTATTTATAAAACCCGCAAGGCGGAAGAAGATTACGATCATGAAGGACTATTATAATAAAAAATGGAAAGAAAATTGGGATTCCTCCGGGAAAAAAGTTAAGTACCTGAAAGAAATACAAGTTGTCAATAAAATGAAATTCTACAGTGATATAGATGTTAATCAGCTATTGTCAAGACACGGTAGGTTTCCCTATTACTTGAGAAGATTTCACCTCCAGGGCAATGAAAATTGCCTTATATGTCATCAGATTGGCGACGCTGAACACTTCCTTGAGACTTATATTCTTACCAAGAGGGTGAGAGACAAATATGGAACATTTGATGTGAAAAATCTAAAATATGAGATATTGCAAAATTATTCAAGAGACATTATGAAGATTATCAATAATAACAGACAACTAATTGGTATACAGATCTAAAATGGAGTTTACTTGGACTGTATTATATATATAAGATGGTTTTCAACTAATAGACCCCTCAGGGGGCTCGCTCTTGTGAGTACGGGTGTGGCAATCCCGAGGTACCCTAGCCCTTCAGGGGATCATCTTCTTAATGAGACGGGTGTCACGATCCTGGGGCCCCAGTTATCTATCCTCTTTTCCGTCTCCTCTCTCTTGGCTGGAACTTTTTCCCTTCCCTTCTCCCTTGTGGCTTCTCTCTACGAAGTTTGGGGCTCGTCACGAGAGACTGGAACAGACCTTGTCTCTAGTTTTCGAGTCGGGGGAAAACTGCTCACGTGTTTTCCGTGCGTGGAGACCCGTGTCGCTGGAAAGGAGGGTCCTGGTAGTTGAGGGGTGAGGTACTGTCCCCAACACACTGCTCTGGCCTCTGCTTCAGCTAAACGGGAGGCACCTTAGTCGTCCTCACGGGTGTCAATCGGCTGGTCACTAGTCCTTGTATCAGTGGCTTGGGGTCAAGCTCTCGGGAGTACCTGCTTTCGGGAAAGCCGACTGTGGGGCTTCAGTTTGCGTATAGGTCCGGCTAGCCCTAACACAGGAATCTGTGTTCCCTTGTTGGGCTCCGTGCTGGGCGGGGCCGTCGGACCTGAATTTTTTCTCTTTCAATTATGGCTTCTCTTTTTATTCTAAAAAAACTGACTCAAATGACACCAACCAAAATATTGAAATTGTTGACAAATCAATTAACAAGAAGATCCGTACCGATGAAAATGACAAAGATACTGAAATTGTTGATAAATCCAGTAACAAGAAGATCCGAACCGATGCAAATACCAAAGAATCTAATGATTGTCCGCGCTTCCTTTTTGTCTCTAGTCCTTCTGGTGAACTGCAAAAGATGTCTCAATTCTTTTGTTTCTTATCACGTCAACCACTTTATATAGTGCCAATTCTGTACTCCTTCCTTTTCTAAAACCATATTGGTCATCTTATATTACTTCATCCCTATCAATCAAAAATTGTAGTCTATTGATCAACAGTTTCTCGTAAACTTTACCCAGAATCTTGAGCAAACATATCGGTCTGAGTTTTCCATTACTTTTAGGGATTAAAATGAGTTCTCCCTCCTTCCAGGTGGTAGGGAAGATTTGAAACTCTAAACATCGATTGTACAAGATGATCAAAAGTGAAGGAAAAAATTCATAAAGGGATTTAACCAATGTGACCCTAATCCCATCCGGTCCGGGGGCAATCTTGTCACGTAAATTGGAGATAACCATATTAACTTCGTTAACGGTAAAATTCATTTCTCTTGTATCATCCATATCTACCTCTGAGTCATCCATAATAATATCGCTGTAATTCTCATTTAAATCGAGGGCATCTTCTATGAGTCTTCGATAATAGTCCTCTGGGGAACCGCCACCATTTCTATGTAAGATCATTCTCTTCTTCTTTTTATCTGCAGCAATTCTATAGAATTTATCATAGTAATCTCTGTTTCGCAGAAAAAAGACATTGCTTGAATTCCTATTTTGTTCTTTTAATCGCCTTCTTATAAATGGCCAAATATTTTTTATGAAGCGTTCTTCTCTCTATTTTTATTGAATCTTGAATACCATAGACCTGATAGCTCTTCCTATAGGCTCTAACTTTTCTTTTAAGCCTTGGAAGGGCAGGGATCCACCAAGAAATTTCATGTTTCTTTCGCTCTGACTTTATCCTCAGTTTATCCATCATTTCTCCCTGTAAATAGGTCTCAAACTCCATAATGACAGAATTCAATTCTTCTGGTGGACCGCAACTAATAATTCTGTTTTCAAACTCAATCAAACGTGGATATAATCTCTTAATAAATTTTTTAACTCGTCCTTTATGTCTAGAGAATATTAGCCGATTTTGTTCAGTTCTAATGGCACAAGACAGATCCAGCAAAATATAGCGATGATCACTTAAAGAGTCTATATCGAGTATTTCCATCTTAACTTTTTCAAAATTCATATCGCACGAGCCCAAAACTAGGTCTGTCCATCCAGTTCCCACTGATGAGGAGAAAGTAGAAGCAGAGTCGCTTTCATTTGAAAGAACCAAGTCCATTTGTAAAATAAAGTCCATGGTTAAAATCCCCCGTTGGTCCAATAGAGGAGCCCCCCAGTTAAAATGCTTTGAATTAAAATCACCAACTAAAATAAATTCATTGTGTATATCTTTTAAAACATTCTCTAAACTCATTAAATGACTTTCAATGTCCTCAGCAGGGGAGAAATAAATAGAGATAACTGAAATTATACCATCTCGATTGTAACAGCTAATACACGTAATTATATCTGAAACATGTTCAACATAGAATTTTAGATTTCTATTAACCACAATGATGGCGGTTCTTCCTTTTTTGTAATGAACAGTCTCTACATTGATAAGCAATGTTGTCCCCAATGTAATAAGGCTTCTGCAGAGTGATAATATCTGGCTCAATATTTAAGACCTTATCCAAAACTGTAAGTTGACATGCCGCAGCGGCGCAGTGATTTAAGTTTATGTTTAAAATGTTCATAATAAAATTCAAATTGTAAAAAGAGTTAAAATCCAAAATAGAATATAATCAATAAAATTAAGGTAAAAAGCTATTTACAGTTAAAATCAAGATAATTAAAACAATATTTTCAATGATAAAATGGTAATATAAAACTAAAATAATCAGTCAAGACACCAGTTTTCAAATAGCTTTATTCTTTACTTACGCGTCACCAGGGGGATAGAAAAGTCTTTCTTCTTAATAAATAGCAGTCCGAGGAGCAGCGGAAACAAATAAACAGCAAAAGGCAAAGTCCCCACCGTAGTGCATAAATCATAAGTAAAATGTCAAATATCTAAATGATCCTTTAAAAATCTAATTTCCTCTTTAAAAACTGAACAAGATCTAGAAAAAGCATCATGCATAAAATCAAATACTGTACCATATTGTTCATTGTATTCGATACAATTACAACACTTAACTTCTTCACGCTTACATTCATTCTTCTCATGTTTCAGAGAACTTGTAGCGCATCGTAGATCAAACCTGCAAAATTTTTTAGTGTGACCATATCTAAGACACCTTGAGTATCTCTTTGGGTTTAAGTATAAACGGCTCGCATAGGATTTCCATCCCAATGCGAATCGTTCATCTTCTAATACAGAACTCTGACACTCTGAAGAAACCATAAAAACACGATGTGTAACCTCTTTTTCGGAAGTCTTTAGCCGAAAACGTGCTCTAGTGCAGTGTCCATCGCATGTGCAATCCTCTTTAAGCTTACGCAAAATATCCGAATCCTCCACAAAATCTCCAACGTTATAAATTATAATTTTTGTCTTTATAAATTTGTATTTCCTGGTCTTAACGACATCCTTTAATTTATCTTCTTTTAATATTGCTTTCTATAAGACCGCGACTTCATATTTATCCTTCATTCTAACCACAACATCACCGTTTTTTTCTTGTAAAAGCGTTAATAACTCCAATGCCTAATTTGCCCGGATCAAGTTGCCTAGAGATTTCCTCGTAGACATCTTTACTTTTGTCTACTGATCTTAGTAAAATTTCATTATCTTTATTCTTAGCTTTATAGAAGTGCTTTTCTTTCTTTTGTAAGACCATATCATCCATATCATTTTCTCCGGTCTCTTTTACCTCACAAGGACCGCTACATACTTGGTCATCTCTGCCTTTAATCATTTTCTTGATTTCCCTCAGTTCTTCAAATATACCGGTAAAATTTTCTTCTCTATGTTTAGAGTTCTCAAGTTCAATCTGGTTCAGGCTGTATTTCTCTACCCATCTAGCGATAAAAGACAAACCTGACGAGAGGTCATGAATAATGTTCTTTGCGATCCGCTTTTCCTTCATTACATCAATTGTATCATAAAGATTTTGAATAACACTCAATACATCAGTTTTACTCATGTCTTGTTCAAAAGTACTCTCACTTTTATTAAAGGAATCTCTATCATTCATAGTAGACATCTTGAAACGTTTCTATAATAACTACAATGCACCACGGAAAGGGGACTTAAGAAATTAAAACATATATTTACATATCACAATATCAAATTTTCGTTAAAAGAAATTCTCAAAATTCCTTAATTTTCATAAAAATCCAAAAATTCCATTAAAAAATGCTTAAAAACATTTAAAATCCAAAATTTCCGAAGATATGCGTGAATTTATATATTTGCGCGTTTGAAATTTGGCATATTTGTTGAAAGCGATGAATCATCAAATGTGGTTTAGACACTTTGCTAAAATTCTTTGAAAATAGGAACTGTCTGTCCGATAATTGTCAACGGACGATGCTATTATTAATTTTCGATATTGTCAAAGTGAGTATATTATCATCTGCATTTTAAATAAAATTTAATTGTTATCCTGAAAGTTTTCCGTATTGTATGCATTGCAAGGCTCTTTGTATATATAGTTCGTTTTACTTTTGTTCTAGAGGTATTATTCTTCGATCTCTTATTTTGGCTTTTTTTTTCTGATTATTCTATTTTAGGAGCGGTAAAATCCTGTGCGGTGTGAATATGTTATGCTGCTTATCAACGAAAAGTAAGTGCTATAATTTATCATTCAAATTTTATAAGAGTATTAAAAAATTCTGCATTTAAAATGAAATCTATTTGTTATTTTAAAATTTTGCGGAACATATAGAATGGAAGTCTCTATATATACACTGGTGTGCAAAAATTAAGGACGAAGTCGAAAAATTAGCATATCAGCTGAACGAAGAGGCAGAGCGGACAGAAAGACCAATCAGGAGATTAAGTAAGGTGATGTACGGTAGCACATGCGCAGATATGCAGGTAGACGTAATGGGGGAGTGTCTGAGTAGTATAAAGCATGTTGTCGGTGTAAGATCAGTATTTCTGGCAAAGAGATTGCACGCCGTATAGCAGTTAAAATCACTCACTGAGTTGCTGCCTCGGCGAGAAATGGTGAATAATCAATCTGTTAGACGACGTCTGGATGCTTTACCCGAGGTTGAATCGTTGGGAAGTTGGAGGAAGGCCGCAGTGTGACAAGTGTGGCTGCAGAGTTCGGAATTGCTCACAGCATCGTTTCACGACTTTGGAGACAATTTCAAACTACAAGAACAGCTATCCGAGGGTTTAGTAGTGGTCATCCACGAGGAACCACACCCGCAGATGACCGGTATATTGCCTTACAGGCCAGAAGAAACAGGCGGCAGACAGCGGGAGAAATCGCTAGACACACGACACAGGCGACTGGACGATGATATCGCGTTTTACCGTGGCCAGAAGACTGCACGGTGGTGGTCTGTTTGCACGACGCCCTGTACGGTGTGTACCTCTAACGCCTGCCCATCGGAGAAGGCGTTCTCTGTGGTGCCGGGAACACCGGAATTGGAGAGACAATGAATGGGAAAGAGTACTCTTTACAGATGAGAGCAGATTCAGTCTGAGCAGCGATTCTCATCGCATACTCATCTGGAGAGAGCGGGGAAGCCGCAATCATCCCTGGAACATCATTGAAAGGGACAGGTATGGAGGTGGCGGTGTTCTCGTGTGGGGAGGCATCAGGCTTGGTAGCCGTACAGACCTTCACATCTTCGACTCAGGTTCAGTCAACGGGACCCGTTATTGTAACGAGATTCTTCTTCCATATGTGCGTCTTTTTAGAGGCGCTATTGGTCCGCAGTTCCTTTTCATGGACGACAATGCACCATGTCATCGCACAGTAGCTGCCGAACAGCTCTTAGAGAGTGAGGATATTGAACGTATGGATTGGCCGGCACGATCTCCGGATCTCAATCCCATCGAGCATGTATGGGATTTTTCTAGGCAGACGCTTGGCAGCTCGTACCTTACCACCAGTAACGATTCCGGAGCTTCGATTGTCGCTGCAAGACGAATCGGCAGCAATACCTCAACAACTCATTGACACCCTCATTCTCAGCATAGGCAGACGCTGTGAAACCTGCCTAGCAGTCAGGGGAGATCATATCCCCTATTAAAGACCGGATATTTCTTGCTGGACACCCATCACAGTCATGTTTCGGTCTTCAGTCGCATTGCGCTCCATGCTACTTTTTCAATAAAGCTTCTTTTTATCTCTCTGATTTCTCTTTTAGTAAGTGTTGCTTACATTACTCATGTCCTTACGTATTGGGGATCTTACGCTATTAAATGTGTTGATTTGGAAAGCTTTTGTACAAAGTTATATTGAAAAAAACCGTCTCGTCCTTAATTTTTGCACACCAGTGTATTTCATTTCTTTATTTTCCCTGAATGGTTGTTCTAGTATATTTTAGCTTTTCCATGTTTCCTATTTACGTCATTTTTATGTTATATTTAATTTAAAAGTGGAAACGGAGCTTGGCACTTTTAAATGTAAAATTCTTTATAAATTAAATTTTAATCTGTTTAAAAAAATATACTGCTGCCAGACAACAAAAGCAAACAATAAAGGATTAGTTTGGTGATTAGTTTAGGATTAGCACTTGTATGTTTACTTCATTGTGCGATGCAAATAAAGTATTGTAATCGCAAAAAATTTCGTGTATCATATTTCAACAAAAATATACATTCCATCCGCTCTCTAAATCACTTGAAAGGTGCTTTCGAGTGACATCTGTATGTATGGATGGAATAAAGGACTGTTGTTTGCAAAAAGGATTACAAATTCGATTTTAAATGCACTCAGAAAAGACTTTTACTTGACTTTTGTGTGTATTTATGTATTTATCTTTCATAACTTGAAGAAATAGAGGTACAACGTTGAAATTTTGGATATGGGATTGTTGTAACATGTAGATGTGCACCTCCCGTTTTTGCTGGAATCGGCTGCGCCAGTTGTATGTATATATTCTCACTCTGTTACCAGGCTCGGCGAGCATACTTTTTAAATTATTATATATAGGTTAATTGTGCATTTTTTCTTTAAAAGTGATTGAATTATGTGGTTTAATGGTTGTAGAATTATCCACAGTTTAAAACTGGCGAGTTAAGCCTAACGAACCACTATTTTTTTGCATTTGAAATTCAGTAGAATATTGAATTCAGTTTTTGCACCTTCAGTATCTTTTTACCGAGTGGGATCAAAAGTAAACATTCAGTTTTACGCACCGAAAAATGTATCTTCTTGCCGCAGGTCGAATGGCTTTTTTTTTTCATAAAAACTGTAATTTTAATCGTAAAAATTGCTTTTTTACCTGTATTTGGTGTTTATTTTTAGTCCAAAGGGACTTTGACCCTAAAGGATGATTGGTTTCGTTTTGCGATTTTGTGTCTAATCACTATAAACGGTGTATCACTATTCAAATTGTTGCCACCTAATATTATCGCCCAGTATTATAGTTGAAGAAACTAATAATGAAGAATTTGCTTGAATGTATGTATTTTTCTCACAGTGTGATGAAACAAAGGTACCTAGAGCCATCGAGTTTTGAATGACGTAATTCTATTGCGAATATGAGCATCTGGAAGCCCAAATTTGAAACTTGGAATTTTTTTTATTATCGATTTCATGTTTTGCAAAACTTTAACGAATTTTTCATTAACAAACACAGGGATTTCAAAGCGAGCAATGTCAATGTTGTACAGAAAAAAAGGATTTTTATCATCAGCGTTTCAGACTGTGTATCAGAAATTCTAAAGATACGCTCAATTTAAAATTATTTGATGTTATTGCTCTTGAACTGAATTTTATGGTTTAAGTGCGAAGATCATGATATCTAATAAATAAAGTTAACACGCAAAATGTTATAAAAACTCCTCTTTGGAAATAATTTAAAATATGAAACCTTTCAGAATTTCTTTTTATTGATTTTTTTTTCCTCATTTCTATGCAGTACAAAAGAAGCTGGATAATTTACTTTGAACTGCCTGATTGTCTCTTTCTTGTGTTATTGTTCTTTGGAGTAGACTCAGGGCCCGAAAAACTTCGTCATTTGCACCCCTGGCTTCGAAAAACTTCTGAAGTTCTTCTTCACACTGAAAAAGCCATTGAGGACGTTGGGGGCGGCTCAGCTTGAAATTATTCACATTCGTGGCGTTTATCAACGCCGCTTTATTATTTTCTCCGTCTGCCACAATTTGCAGCCACAATATCCTTGGAAGCAGTTGACAACATTTGCGTCAACATACATATAATTTTCAAATTCTTCTCTGTTCATTTCCAAATTCTCCAAGACGTCTATGTCTTCTTCTTTCTTAGTGATTTGTCTCACTTGAGAAATGTCCAAGCCAGCTTTATGGAAGCAATTGGTAATGCATGTTGATGTAACGTTATTTTCCATGCATCGTTCATTAAATGTATCGCTTCGAGTACGTTTACATTAACATTTGAGGATGTTCCTATTTTTTCTCTCCTATCGAGAAGCATCAAAATCATCAGGTGCATCAAGTTTGATGTAAAACTTTTGATGATTCCTTGGTCCATAGGCTGAATAACACTTGAAGAAATCATTAAGAAAAATTGAAACCTGATCACTCTCCAAGATAAAATGAAGCCGCCGTCATGCATGCGCAGGACTTATGACTCTTCATTAACCTTCGGTTGACTTCGGAATGTTAAAGAAATTTTTCCAAGAAAGGATTAGCTGACCTGAAGAAGTGGAACTCAATAAAAGTTGTATGAATCACAAAACTATTGCTAACTATAACCGAATTTGCTCGTTAAAAGCGACCAGTGTTTTCGATTGTACCAACCAAGTATTTTCGATTTATTCCTTAAATCCGGATTCTCGTTAAATCAGGGCTCGTTATAAGCGAGTTGTACTGTATTTGTTTTCTTACAGCATATTTCAGTTCAAAAGTTTTATTTCTGAAAAAAAAAAAAAAATTACATTTCCGTCAATGATTATGTATACTCAATATTTGGCATTTTCTGTCAATCTCGTAATTCAGTACAAAGTCCGTAATCCAGATGTCCATTATCCGGAATGATCTATAATCCGGACCTCAAAGCCACAAACTTACGCATGCGCGTTTGATGCGCGCGTCCGCTACGCATGCGCGTAAAGCTAGTAAAGTGTTTACACATGAGTTCTTCCGATAGTGATGAAAGTGACAGAGAGGTTATTATTGAAAACGAAAAAATTTCGATTGACAAGTTAGTCGGTATTCTCGACACAGCAATTACAGGATTTGAACAGTGGAACTTTGTAACTGAACAAGAAATTAGGTCTGTTTATAGAAGAGAGAATTCGAGAGAAAGTATTAGCACAAAAAACGAAGCAACTTAAACAAGTTACATTGAATGAAATGTTTAATAAAGTAAACAAATAAATATTAAGCTTTTTTTTTTTTTTTTTGTAAATTTTGATGCCCTTTAGATCATAGTTGTTCTTTATTTCATAAATTACGGTTTCATATTTTTAATTGTATAAGTTCTGCATGCCATCTTACCAGATTTAAATTGATGATCTATAATCCGGAAAAAACCCTAATCTGGAATTGCCGAAGTCCCGACGAGTCCGGATTACGGACTTTGTACTGTAATTATTTTCCTCAATCCACTGGAACAACTGTAAAGCAGTCAATATTATACAATTAAAACAATCGTCTTTGTATACTGTAAGTCTCAGCTCTGCTAAATTCTTTTAATACTTGATACTGATTCGTTTAGAAAACTTAGAACAAAGTAATTCTGCAGAACGCAATATTAAGGAAACAAATATTTCACTTTAAAATATCTAATTCCTCTTTTTGGAACTTGTATCTATGTTGTAAACGTATTCTACAAAGGCTCTCAATTTGACATATTTAAATATATATTTCCCAAGTCATATATAGTATATAGTCATTTAAATATATATTTTCCAAGTCATATATAGTAATATATATTCCAAGTCATACATAGTATATATTATCAAGTCATATATAGTATATAGTCAAGTCATATATTGTCATATCAGTCATATAAGTTTCCTAAAAGGTTTAGCCAGTGTATTTAAAAAATATTAATATTTCTTGGTTATATTCATTTTGTTTCGTTCTGATGAAATTAGAAGATGAAGGCGAAATTTATTTCTTAAAAACTTAAATTTAAATTTAATGTCACTAAGAGGATTAATGCTAATAAAAGAAATTACATCTTTATTTAAGGTTACTTGTACTACCGTAAAATTGGTTTGGCTTCTCCAATATCATCTCCAACAGCGCTCCAGGTAAAGTGTGCATTTCTATAACTAATTATCATGATAATTTTATTATTCATAAGAAAGAAAGTATTATACCTGTTGGTGAACCAGCTAGTTCATTAAAATTATTACATTTGGTTTATTTGATTATGGCAAAGCACTCGAGGGCTATCTGCCTAAGGAGAGGGATGACTTCATGGAAGCCTTTCTAAAGGAAACTGGCTCGTATACACGTTACACATGGGAAAAATCAGGAAAACGCCCATGCAGCCAGCATGTTCTCCAGGATTCAAATCCAGAACCAAACTACCAGTGTTCAGCGATTTTACCACTATGCTGCTGGTGAGCCTAATTTAAAGTATTAGATCTACGGCAAATGCTATAATCTGTCACTTTAAAATAATCAGTCCAAAGTGGTTGCCAGCCCTCTCCATTTGCGATAGTAACGCGTGTCGTCCTAACCACACATCATTTATTTCCCCTCCTCGTTTGAGATTGAAGTTTATATTAGTCTTCATTTGCACGCTTTATGTGAAAAAGTGATGGAAAGAGTGTGAAAGTGGAGGGAAAAGAATTAGGCGGCTTTCATCATCTGCTGCAGCTGTCGTTTCCACGGTTATGAGGCAAATCCAGAGGCGGAAAATAACCTATTTTAAAGTAATAGACAGTAGTGGCGCTCGCCGTGATATTTTGCACTAAACCTAACACTTTTCGTTAGTTAATCTTAAGAAACTAGTTGATATGAGAGGGTTCGCTGTGATTTTACACCCATGCGGAATAAACTGAATTTCGAAATTGAATTTTAGAGTTATTTTTATTTAAAACGAGCAACAATTAACCTCGAATTAATGACTCGAGCAACAATTAACCTCGAATATCATGCATTTACTAACACCTGTGGATTAAGAAAATTCAAGTGTATAGGTTTTTAGTCCAAAGGGATTTGAATCCCAAAGGACTATTAGTTTCGTTTTGGCATTTTGCGTCGGACGGATAAATGTCGGTTCACTTTTCAAACTGTTGCCATAAAATGTTAGAGTCCTGCATTATATTTGAAGAAATTAAATAATGAAAAATCTGCGTAAATGTATGTATATTTCTCACATTGTCGTAAAATAACGGTACATAGAGTCATCGAATTTTGAATAACGTAATCCTCCAACGAATATGAGCATGTGGAAGACCAAATTTGAAATTTGAAATTTGTTTTATGATCGATTTCCTATTTTTTAAAACTTTGACGAATTTTTGATTAACAAACTCAAGGATTTCAAAGCGAGCAATGGCAACGTTGTGCAGAAAAAGCATTTTTATCTCCAGCGCGTGAGTCTCTGTATCGGAAATTCTAAAGATATGCTCGTTTTAAAACTATTTTGCGATATTGCTGTTGCACTGGATCTTATGGTTTAAATGCGAGGAACATGATAGTTAATAAATAAAGGTAACACACAAAATGTTAAAAAACGTCCCTTTGGACGTAATTTAAAATCTGAAACATTTCAGTTTTTTTTTTTTTTTTTTTTTTTTAAATTTTATTGAGCTGAGAAGGACTGAAAGTGTTACAATGACTCTAGCGTCTTTTCTTATTTCATAGCTTGCATTCTTTTGATTTTTTAAGTGTAAGATTCAGAATACATATTGTGTATGATCTGATTATATTCATTGTTTAAAAGTTATATGTGAATAAATGGAATACATTCGTTGTGAATAAGGTAATTTTATAACGCTGAGTATTTCTTGTGTAGACAGTACATTCAGTGGCGTAAATAAGGGTATGCAAAGAGTGCCGTCGCATAGGGGCCCGAAGGTTTAAGGGGCCCTTGAATGTTCTGCTGAACTACATTCACATGATTAAACTTTAAAAAATGCGCATTCTTTTATAAATAATATGATCAAGGGCAAGGTGCCCCCATAAAAGTTGAATTCAATATTTATGTCATACCAAAATGTCGGGTATCATATTTCAACGGAAATATCCATTTTGACCGTTCTCAAATCCATTTCTACGGTTTGCTTTCGTGACATCTGTACGTACGGACAGAATAAAGGGCTCTTCCTTTAAAAAAGGATTATAAAATGCGCTTAAAACGGATTCAAAAGGGATTTTTCATGACATTTGTACGTTCGCGTATATGTGCATACGTATGTGTACAGTGAGACAGAGATATATATCTCGCATAACTCTAACTTGTATATGGAGTGCTATAATAGCTAGTTGTGCACTTCACTTTTTATTGCAATTGGCAGAATATATATCCACCCCCTTACCAGTCTTAAAAGTACTGTAAATTTAATAAGGGGCCCAAAAATGTTTTCGCATAGGGGCCCAAGAGTTCTAGTTACGCCACTGAGTACATTTAAGAGTGAGCAGTTATTAAAGGTGAAATTTAACACTAAATGTATACGAATGCAAATTAGTAAAATTCACTTTGAATAAAATTCTGCATTGGCTATTATTATAGAACATCTTTTTCATATAGACTGTCATAAAAAGTGCTGACTTCTATTTACATAATTGGTGTAAATATTTTTTCTCATACGCATAGTTTTATGTAAAGATTGCATTTGGGCTCAGATGTTTATCATAGATTTCTTTCTTCATCTTATTTGCCACTTATTAAGTAATATTTTACATCGATATTTTATTATTATAGAACATCTTTTTCATATAGACTTTTATTTACATATAATTGGTGTAAATATTTTTTCTCAACGCATAGTTTTAGGTAGAAATTGCATTTGGGCTCAAATGTTTATCATAGATTTCTTTCTTCATCTTATTTACCGCTTACTAAGTAATATTTCACATCGATACTTTTGCGAAGTATCCAACATGTGTTTGTATTTATTTCAACCAGGTAGTGAAATCTTCATAATTTCCTATATTTGATCTAACTTCGCAATGAAATGTTTCAGAAGCAATCGACGATGCTTTAATTATTTTATTTTGTACAGAAAATTGCGTGGCAAAGTATTTTCAACTATCTTGCTTAAATCTTAAAGCACGCAAAAGATCATGGGACATGACAGAAATATTGCTGGATAAGCATCCACAGATCGCAATAACAGATCGCAATAAACTATTTCCTCGATCAAATGACTTGTGTGCATTGATTGCAAACAGGAAACAACAGCAACGTTTCTGTACGCTTAAATTAACGTAACATCTTTTTCGTGTAGACTACAATAAAAAGTGCTGAGCTTCTAATAACATATATAATTGGCGTAAATATTTTTCTCATATGCATAGTGTTATGTGTTATGTAAAGATAGCGTTTCGGCTCAGATGTTTATCACATATTTATTTCTTCCTCTTATTTACCACTTATTACACTCTAAATTCGAAAGAGTCCTATCCGATTCTAAAGGAGTGATATCCCACCTCCCTCTAATGCCAAAATGGCACCAACCTCGAAGGAGCGATATTTCACTCTAGTAAAAAGCGGTCCCTTTTCACACAAAAACAGGAGTGACCCTTTCTTCGTTCGCTCTTCTTCGATAGTCAGATATCGCCCGATATTCGGGTGAAACCACACACATTACAAGGAGTTATAATAATAGTCTGCTCACTCCTTGATGGTGCGATTTTTATATAATTATTTTATAGGCAAACTGAAAATTGGTATTTGCTATGTAAACTTTATAGCTGATGTATTGTTTTAGATATCTGGTTAAAATATTATCTCTTGAAAAAAATATTTTACACTACTTTTTAACATGCTATTGTGATTTTAATTATCTGATATATACATCTGTTTTAGATTTGCTACCTATGTACTTACTTAAACATTTATTGGCGATGAGATTTCTTTCGAGATCTAACGAAATATACATATAAAAAAAATTACATCCATATTAAAATATTGGAAATTCGGTGTAGTTAACATTCTGAAATACTTAACACTATCACTTTCTCACAGTTTCTGTAAAATATATTTTATTTTACAGAAACATGGCTTTTGCCTTTATGTGTAGTAAGCAATAAAAATAAGAACGTCAATGCAACTTATATATAAAAACTGGAATAGCAAGATATTCGCAATGAAAAACTTAACTTTTGAATAAAAAATAAGGTTTTTCAGGTACTTAAAACTTTGAATAAATATTTCAGATATTTTCAAAATTTGATTTGAGAAATCAAAAAATTCTTAGTTTCATAAAAGAAATTTAAAAAAAAATCATTTTAGATGAATCATATATATATATATATATATATAGTGATATACATTCTAAATTTTGTATACATATTTTAATTTAAAAAAGCAAATTATGCTTATTCACAAGATTTGGGCACGTAATCATGTAAATTGTAAGCTAAATTTTCCATTAAATAATCATTCTAGTTGGAAAAGTAATTTATTAAAAATAGTTCTTGATAAATTTTATAATGAAAATTTGAATGTGTTAGAACAGCTGATCATATATATATATGTGTCAGTAAACCTGTATCATAATCTGATAGATTTAACTTCTTAAAATGCTACTTATAAGTGACTATATTAATACAATTTGTGAATTGATGTTACTAGTAGTTTGTCTACTTGAGCATAATATGCATAAAAAATCGAATAATAAATTTTAATATACATTGAAGTAAGAAACAAATGCGAATTTAATTTCCCTTACATGAAAACTATTCAGCTTTATTTTTAATGTATGAGATTCAGAAAATAAGTAACCATAAAATACTCTCATGCTATTGTTTTTAGCTTCATATATTGCACAAAATATTGCAAAAGAAATGTTTCTATTTCTTATTACATAATTATGAAGAGCTTAAAATTAATTATTACCCCAAATTATGAATAAAGTCTAAAATCTTCAGTTAGCTTGTTACGCTTTCTATTTTTGAAAAGTTATATGCATACAAATTCCTATACATTAATCATTACAGGTGAATAAATGCTTACATATACTTTTAGACTATAACTTATTTTTATATATGCTAATTCCAAGTCTCATTTGGGAAAAATAAAGTAAATTTTAAAATGAAATAATATGGATTATAGCTCACATGTGTAAGCTAAAAATTCATTTTTCATAATTCTGCTGAAATTTATTATGTATTTCATTTATTGATTAAATCCGAATAGGAATCATTACCATAACTGCAGAATTATAATAATTTCAATGAACAAAGTATTTTAAATATAAGTGAAAACAAGCATTGCATGAAAAACTCTTTATTAGGAAATATATGTACATATATATACATATATAAAAATGGAAAATATGACACTAAAATGACATTAAAAATATGAAATGTAATGCATGTACAAAATGCAATAAATTCAGACTCGAACATGTATTTAAAGAGTCCACACAAGCTCTAGGAGTGCTGACATTATACAAAAGGCTTGCCACAAAATTATAAAAATTTGTTGATGTATGTGCATATTGAAGCTAAATACAAAATTAGTTTTAAATAGAATGTCAAATGCCTTCATGGCATGATTTGGGCATGCTTTTAAGTGATTTACTGCTTTAATATAGAATGAACTTGTAATGCACACTATAATGGGCTGTTTATTCTGAGCTGGTCCAAGAGATTCCATGTCTTCCATTCCCTGAAAATAAATTTCTTTATTAAGAATACATCCATTACCTATCTATTAGGAGAAGTCAAATACCAATGAGCCATACTAGAAAGTTTATCTTTCCAATTAAAAAATATCGCCAGAAAATTTTTCTTCTTTCAAAAATAAGTAATTCCTAGTAATTTTATTCACATAGAGGTCTTTTGCTTTTAGTTTCTGTAAAAATGCAGTATAAATACATATAGGAATATGTAAATGTTATATTGATGCAAATATAAAATAGGATAGTCTATCTGTGCGTTGCTTCTTAATGAAAAATGTAATAAAAATAATGTACATAAAAATGTAAAAAGAACAAACTATATGGAGAATTAGTCTGTCTTTTCCTTATGAAAACAAGTATCATCCCTTCATAATAAACTATTGTTGTTCATAATAAACTATTGTTATTGTAAAGATGTTTGTTCTTGATTTCATGATCGCTATAGTCTGGCTGGAAGTGTATCTTTTGAATTTCACCTTGAAGCAATTTTTCCATCACTTTACAAGTTAAAAAAAAAAAAAAAAAAAAATCTATGTTCACTGTATATACATGCATATATATGATTAGTGTCATGCTTTAGATTTAGATCATATAAAGGCATCACACATATTACAAACCATCTTACTCTCTCGAAATATTTGCTAGTATGTAGGTGACATTCAAATCAATGCAATTCCAATTCTACAGAAATTAGCTAAATGACCATGCATCATCTGTGGGTACAATAGTCGAAAGCAGCCTGAGAAGATGAATTTTAGCCACATGAGGCCAAATACATTCACTGCTGTAAAATGGCTCATTTTAATATAATCTGCCCTCTTAAAATGAAAGTTAGTGCAAAGCATATCAAAATTCCTCAATACTTACATTTAGCAAATATTAGAAGTGCAGAATTTGGATTTTTTTTTTTTTTCTTTCAAATAACAACCTGATGCTAAAATACTTGCTTTGCCTTTACCCTACAAAAATAAAAATAAAAGTATATATAAAAGACATATACTGGATAAAAATTGCATGTGAAATGTAATAATTAATTGAAACTATATAAATATCACACATGAACCTTTCAAGATAGAATATGTAGCAAATTTCAAAGTATATGCAGCTCAGCTCACTTACATATAGTATCAATAGCTTATTTACATATACATACACTGCAAACTAAAAATATTATCCTATGAAAAGAATTTTATAGCTAAGCATATGAAATTATTTTTTATGCATAGACTTATGCCAAATATTTACTCATTAATAATGAATAAAACCTTTTTCCCTCTTTCTTTCCAATAATTTTAGCTGAGCAAAAGTTCTGTGAGCAAAACTAATGCTTTTAGGTCATCTATCTATCTATCTATCTATCTATCTATATATATATATATATATATATATATATATATATACACGTTTATTACATAATGACTACAAAACTATCATTAAAAAGGCCTTTGGCACTAGAGGCACATGCATTTACCGCTTATCTTTAAGAGCCAGAAGGAAAAAACTATAAGCCATTTAAGAATAAAGACCAATGTGAGTAATAGATGCAAAATTACTTTACTCTAGGTAATTAAAAAGTAAACAAAGAAAAGTTTTAAAGTATTCTATCATTTATAATCCTAATTAAATTCTATCATCTATAATCCTAGTTGAATTTTTAAAGATTTTTACCACTGAAATCAGCAATACTTGGTACCAGAAGATCAGGGCGTTTTGTTTCCACATATTTCAAAATTCTTGGGACGTAAAAAGATGAAAACTTTTTTAAATGTCTATCATTAGAAATTGTTTCAGTTTCTATACAATTTCTTACATGGCAATCTATACAATTTCTTACATTCAATTGTTTTTATGACTGAAACATACTGAAATGTTTCTTTTACAATTTTGGTTTCAAATTGACCTGTTTTTGTATTCAGAGCTTGATCCAATCTACTGCCAAGCATAATTTCGACAGCTTCGATAAAATTCTGACAGCTTTTCAAAGCCTTTATTTGTCCTTTAGTTGCTGACATGCCATCAAAAATCTGCCTAATGGGAAGAATGCCTCCGTGGAGGTCTTTCTAAGGCAACTGGTTCGTATACACGTTACACATGGAGAAAACCACAAAAAAGTCCATGCAGCCAGCTTCTTCATGCGATTCAAACTCTGGACCGAACTACCAGTGCTCAGCGACTTTGCCGCTGGTGGGTAATATTCAGGGGATGTGCATTAATGTTCGGAGAAAAAGCATGATATTAAGCATTTGTAAGTAAACAGCCTGTTAAACATGGTATTTAGGGCATATAAATTAAAATGAGCGCAGGGGCGTAGCTAGAGGAGGGCAAGGGGCATCTGTCCCCGGGCGCAGGATCCAAAGGGCGCCAAACTGATGTTACGGCATTTTAGAATTAAATGTTTTCTATCCTTGGGAAGTAGTAGGGGGCGCGAAATCTTCAGTTGTCCCTGGGCGCTGAAAACCCTAGGTACGATTCTGAATGAGCAGCAAGAAATATAATATTAAGCATACGTAAGTAAAATTTACATAAAGTAAATATTAGTTACTGAAATCAATTTGGCCTTCCCCCATTTTCTCAAAATTGTTCCAAAAACTGTTCCGTTAAGAAAATTTTCGGCAACATATTATCTTAGAAGGAAACATTCTTTAAACGCAATTTAATAGTTCTTTGACTGTATCTCAACCATTATGCTTAATTTCATGCCGAGACAAGTACTCGAGTATGCAGTTTTGTAAATTTTCTTTGCAAACACTTTAAAATCACTTTTAGAAAACATAGCACGGAAATCAGACAAAATAATAATAAATTGAGAAAAAATGACACATGCAAATAAATTTTGAACAGCAGCGAAAGAAAGCGAGGAGGCCGCAAGAGAATTCTACCAGCTTTGTGCTTTTGCAGCGTTTACATTTACTGGATTCTTTGCGGTAGTGTTTTCGAAGGCAGGTGGAAGGATGGTAACTTTGAACTTCTGCAGTTCATAAAATTTCAGAATGCAGTTCCAAATACTGATATACATCTGTAAATTTTTTTCATGACTGTTGCGAGAAGAATTTTGCAAAGTACAAATGGATTAAAAAACACCTAAGACTGAGAAATTGTACCATACTGTCTACAAATCAGCTGATAGAATAGTAAATCAAACTTTTAGAATACTATTAATGATTTTGTGTATAAGGAAAACAAACAAAATAGTACTTTACGGTATTAGAATTAATGTTTTATTTCAAAACTAAACCCAGATATTTTGTTTTTATGTATATCATTTTGACATTTTATAGACTTTTTATTGTGCACTGAGTGAGGCAGCAAGAACTCTGGCTACACCTCTAACAGTGTTCACATAACTTAGTTATTGAAAATGTAAACAAGCTGTGTTACCTGAGTCTTTAAATCCTATCTAAACCAGGAAATGAATTCATATGAGTTTATTAAAATCAGGTTACTTACATTTCTTTCCTACTTTAAAGGACTGTGGATAAGAAAAGGTTTATAAGACTTGTTTGATACAACAATAGCTTTTGCTAATGTAAACAATTATATTATTTTGAACATTACTTCATCAGATCCTCACTCATTTTAATATCACTAGGAGAAGATATAATAACTAATTGAAATGAAAAGGCAATAATCTTGAAAAGTAATAAGTAAATGTCATTAGTTTAACTTTCTAACTATTGAGTTGATGTATATGAATTAATCTATGAATCATTTTAGAATTATCGTTTAAATTAGTATATATTTCGACAATTTTGAAAGTATGCCTGACAAGTTTTCTTAGAAGGGGGAAATAAATAAATAAAAATAACCCGTCGAATTAGGTTTTCTCCCGCAATAGAAGGGAGGGGAAGCTGTTTTTTAATTGTGCATTCTATTATCTGTTAATAAAATAAGTTAATTTTTTTAAATATGATAGGCGCTGCCACAAATATAAGGCAATATTGCTTAATTTTCATATTATAAAATAAAAATGCATCAAACATTTAGGTTTTATGGCTTACATATAAAAAGTCGTTTTGTTTCAGTTGAAATAAAAATGTTTAGATATAAACGAATTTTACTATTTAATTAAGTCTGAAAAAAACATGCCTTACATTTTTTAGAAATAAATACTGTTTTTTTTTAATTTTCTTATTTGCATTAAAAGAAATAAACATTTGGTGTACATATTATATATTGGCATATACGTATATTTGTCAGTAAATACATATTTAGCATAAAATAAATACATGTATATAGCATATAAAGTCAACTGAATATCTGGAATTTTCAAAAATCCGGACTAGGTATAGTTTTTAATTTAAAACAGAGTAGAAAATAAAATTACCTTTTAGGACATTAACAGCATCTTCGGGAACTTCTTGCAGTTATAAAAATCTGATAATTTTGAACTATTATGTAACGCCTCCTGAAAAAAGTATTTTATTGTGCTACAGTTTAAAAAAAAGACAAGGGGCAGATAAATTTGACAATTTGCTGTGGCACAAGTATTAGGAATATAGAACCTATCGTTTTGGCATTTTGCATATATTTTGCATTTTGCATATTCCCGATATGTTTCATTTCAAAGGACTGTTAATTTCGTTTTGGCATTTTGCATATATTTTGCATTTTGCATATTCCCGATATGTTTCATTTCAAATTGCTGCCACCAAACATTATATTAAAAGAAATTAAATAATGAAGAATCTGCATGAATGTATGTATGTTTCTCGCATTATAATAAAACAACGGTACCTAGAGCCAACAAAATTTGAATAAGGTAATCTTCCATAGAATATGGGCATGTGGAAGCCCTAATTTGAATTTGAAATTGGTTTTATTATTTGCTTTATTATTTAATATTTTGTAATACTTCAACGAATTTTTGATTAACAAAGTAAACGATTTCAAAGCGAGCAATGGCAAGACTGTACGAGTAAAAAATATATATATATATATATATATATCTCCAGCTCGCGAGACTCTGTATTGGAAATTCTAAAGATATGTTCATTTTAAAATTATTTTGCGATATTGCTGTTGAATGTTTTTATGGTTTAAGTGCGAAGAACGTGATATTTAATAAATAAAGGTAACACACAAAATGTTAAAAAAATGCCCCTTTGGACGTAATTTAAAATCTGAAGCTTTCAGTCTTTTTTAAAGAATGCAAGATTTTTTTTAAATCGTAAACGGAAAGCCGTCTTAGCAGCTTTATTGGTCTCCCGGACTTTTGAATGTTCAAGAGGCCTTAGTTACACCTACACTCTCGAGAATAACAACATATTTGCAAAAATATAAGTTTTAGAATGCTGATATGACCCAAGTAGTGGAATATTTTGGAAAAATTCAGCTTTGCAACAGTAAGTGAATTTTATTGTCGCAAACTATAAGCAGAATTTATAAAAAATGAAAGTTAAAAATCTATTAAAAACTACTAGAAGCTGAAAACGATATGAGTTCAATAGGAAATTCAGTAAAGTATACGGTTTTTATTTCTTCCAATACTACCAAATAATTTACACACTTGTGTTATAAAAAAAATCAAAACTTTAGTATGCATTTTTTTTTTCCACCGCTGTTCTTCCTATTTGAAATAGGAATGCATGCAAAACTAAATTTAAATAATTAAATTCGATAGCTTTGTGTAAATTGTTCAAAAATAAAAATAATGTTAAGAATTATTTACAAAAAGTACCATCCATACGTACAGTTTTCATTGTGTTAGCAGTACATAATAAATAAAACTACGTTACAGCATTACACTCTTAAAGCAAATTTACAGACACCTAAAAAAAAAGAGCAAACTAACTATAATTTATAATAATTAAGATATTTATATTAAGAAATAATTGTATATATATTTTAAAAGCGAACTTACTTTTGGCAAAGGAGCTGTATCCATTGTTACGACTGTCCTCGCTTGAAATGGCGCTTAGCCAAAGAACAAACTTGTTTGGTCAGTCTGGGTGGACGATGACAAGACAGGGGGTCGTCCTGCTCCTTCAATTCACTCCCTTCCCCAAGGTTATTATTGCAAGTGGGAAACATGTTCTGCTACCAAGACAGTAAATTTGCGTTGTTTGACACGCAACGGAGCGAAAACTGCTGTCACCCTCCAAATCCCACTCTGCGAGATTTAGAGTGTATGTATAAAAAACACTAAAATTTCCTATTGTAAGGATAAACCCTTTGTATATGTGATTACGGCAAAACCCCTAGGGCTATATGCATAAGGGAAGGAATGGTTTCGTGGAAAACATTTTAAGGGAAACTGGCTGGTAAATACGTTACACATGAGGGAAACCACGGAAACGCCCAATGCGACCTGGCCGTACGCGGGAGTCGAACCTCGAAGCAAACTACCAACGAGTGACTTTACCGCTCGGCCGGTGATGGGCAGATAAGTATAAACTGAAACGAGTCAAGTCCAAGATGAAGCCGAAGGTAGTTTGAGAATATAAAAACTTGTTGTTGTTACTTATTCTCACTTGTCTGATAGTAACACCAGCCCAAGCCCAAAAATTCCTCGTGGCAAAGTTGGTTGGTTGGTTGATTTTTTAAATGGCACAAAACCTCGAGGGTTATTATGCGCCAGACAAATGGTAAGTAAAATTCAAGATGCATAAACACACTGTATCGAGTGAATTGATAAAATGAACCTGAAATGCTGATGAAGGCATGGAGAAATGACTTTAAAATGTCCAGGCAGAAATGACTGAAAAATGCTGTAGCATCAGGTAGAGCAGGATAAAATGTAGTTCAAATCATATGGTAAAAGGAGATGTCTTTTAAAAAACTTATGAGGTTGATGTGAGGTTTCTTCCAATGAGATCTGTTAAGTTAACATTCGTAGAGTTGAAATAAAATTCACGTTTCTGACTAAAAGCAGGACAGCAGGTTAAAATGGGATTGACTAAAACGGGAACGTTGCAAGTGCCACAAATAGGCTCATTATCTCCTTTCAAGAGGTACTGATATGTCAGTCTGCAATGACCAATTCGTAAGCGAGTGAGTAGTACATCCTCCTTTCGATTCCCTGTACTCCAAATTGGGTTTTAGCTGCCTTAAATTGTTCAGAGTTGGGCATTCGCAGAATTCTTACCACCTGAACAAGAACTTTGTTCTAATGTAATTCCGTATGCCTGTAAAAGGGACATCTTTTTCTGAGGTAATATCAGCAGATTTTGCTGCAATATTGGCGAGTTCATTGCCTTTGATGCCAGCGTCTCCAGGCACCCAGCAGTATGCAATATAATAACCTGCGTTTCTCAAACGGAGGTGTGGCTTTAAAATTTCTAAGACCTTTGTATTTATTGATTCAAGAGCACTCAGAGAATCAGAGTAGATGATGCATTTTCTGCTATTCTGCCTAGAGATAAAGATCCATGTGGCAAGGAGCGTAAGATACGTACACTGCAATAACAAAGCATTATTGACATTCCACACTACTTTCCTGTCTTTGGCATCAACCTTGAGTACCTTACACTTGCGAATCCGATTTAGCTGAGTTCCACCCACAATTTTGATGAAGTGCAAACCCCCAGGGGGGAATGGAGGGTCTCCTACCCATTTCCACTTCCACCAAACCACACTAGGAAGCTCCACGAGCTCGTGTGCACACGATAGTTTTTGGCTCACCGTATACTTCGAGTTCCACCATACCGCACTACACATTTGCAAACATCCATGCCTTCTTCGGGATTCGAACCCGGGGCCTTCGTCACCGCAGTCAGCCACGCTAACCACTATACCGGTTTTGGCAGCGTATAGAACTTATCTCATTCATATTAAAAATTTCTTTTCCAGGTGTGTATAGAACTGCTTTCGTTCATATTGAAATATTTTTATATTTTCTCTTTTTCAGGCGTAGAACTCTTTGGATGCAGCCCGCTGTTGGAAACTCGGCAATCAGTTAATATGAAGTATTATGTCTGAAGATCCAGGAAAATATCTTTTTTGTACGTATTTTTGTTTCGATCTTCACTTTCTTTTAAAGTGTCATGATTTTATGTTACAAAAGTTCAGAGAAATGCTAATATAAATATTTCGTACTCTTCGGTTATCAGCACCAGATTCAGAAATGTATGAAATGAATATATGCATGTATGTATGGATGTATGTGTTCGTATATGCATATGTATATGTGTGTACCTATGTATGAGTATGTGTACGTTATACATGCATACATACGGACATTTCCGAATCCGGTTGCGACAACAGAAGAGTATCAAGTACTTTTACTACGAATTAAAAGAAAATGGTGAGACAATTTTTTTTAACTTTCATTTTTCCTCTTTATTTATTAGCGTTACATTATTTTATACCGTTTTATTAATGAGCACTTTTGAATGTTAAATTTTGAAATAGGCTAATTATATTTAACAAAGCAACATTTTATAATTTAGAGCAAAGTTTTTAATTTATGGTTTTCGACTGAATCGAGTTTTTAAATATCACGAAAGTTATTTACTGTATTAAGCATTATTGACAGGCCCATCAGCGGCCATGTGTAACGTTAAAAACGGGCCAGTTCCTCTTAGAATGTCCTCCATGAAAGCATCGCTCCCTTTCGTATAGTGCCTTAGTGCGGAGCAGGTAAATTATAACAAAGCATTATTTTCCACACTGCTTTTCTTACTAGCGTTCTATTACATCTTAGGTATATCTATTAAGCAAACACAATTTTAAATTGTTTTTTGAACTTTGATTATAAATTAAATTACTAAGCAATTTTTTAATATCCTAAAGTAAGTAAGTTAGTTCTTCAAATAACTGCTGAAAAGAATTAGATTCTAGAATATTATAAATTGATGATGTCTGCCTTTCGGTTTAGTTTATTATGGCTAAGAGCACTAAGGGCCTAACTGGAGGGATGTCTTCGTGAACAGTTTCTAAGGGAAACTGCCTCGTATACATGTTACAAATGAAGAAAACCACGAAAACGCCCATGCAAATGCGCGTAATTCTTTTAGTTTCATAAATATATCGCTATCTATGAATGTTTTATTTTGTCCTTTGAGAATAGAAATAATTAACAGAAAAGGATTTTATTGATTTTATTTAAACTGTGCCATTTCTAAGCCCTGTAATTTGGTCTCTACAATCGAAGAATTCTTTTAATGAAGAGAGAGTTTTTGATATATTATTTTGACATTGTTTTCTTTTGATACAACTAACTTTAGTATAGTGCCATTCTGTAGTAAAATTACTACAAATCGTTTCTGGATAAGGTGACCGCATTACAACCTAACCATAATAAAGTGTTTTTTTTTTCATCGCATAAGTTATTTCTCCCGCTTCTCTAGCGAGCCTTCGTGGTGTAACGGTAGCACGCTGAGCCGGTATTCCAGAGGTTCGTGGTTCGATCCCCGGCGAAGACGGTTTGCTAATTTTTCATCTTGCCTGCTTCCAAAAAATCCTAATGTCTCTACAATCGAAGAATTTATTTTAAGTGAAACGCGTCATCATGTCGTTTTTTGCTAAAGGGCGTAAACAAGATATGTGTGTTTTAGCAAAAATGACAATAGTTAATATTAAAGATGCCATTTTAACGAGTAAGGGATATAATGAAGAGTTCACTAAAGATTTATTTTTTCGCGTTATTGAGGAACGAAAAGAAATAGAGGAACGTGAATTTAACGAAAGAAAACAGCGTGAGGAACGCGAGCAAGTTCACCTGGATTCGAACCTAGGTCGGAATGACCAATGTTCAGCGACTTTACCGCTCGATCGCTGTTGATGACGACTATTGAATTTGGTTCTAGAACTTAAAAGAAATGTAAAATTTCTCCCAGGAATTAAAAATCCGGTAAATTCTTGTTCAGAAAGTTTTCCCGACTTTGTACTTCATAAAATTATGCAAATGATTTAGTTTCGTGTATGTTTAAATAAACCTGAGTTGAAAAATCATCAAGTATGATAAAAATCACAAGAAAACTCATGCAAGTAAGCAACCCTACCTTGAAGATGGCCTTCTTAAGCTCAACTATTTAGTTTTCATTGAGGTATTTCCTCTTTGGTTCACATAGCACATATTTTACTAATGGCATAAATCACTTACGACACAAAAACAAATTAAAGCAATAAAATTCCCTTCATTAAATGCAACCTAATACGGAAAATTTCTTTAACCCGTCAGCACACGCGCTGGGGAAAAATCCACCACCCACGTAGTCTTTTCTTAGAAAATAAGAGAAGGTCGTACGTGAACTTTCTAGTACTTTATGTACCTTTCAAGATCAAGGTTAGGAAGTGGTCGTCCAAAGGAATTTTTCCCGTGTCCATGGGATTTTTGTGTTTTCGGGTAAGGCATGTGCAACGGGATTGTAGATACCCCGCGCGTGTACTAACGTTTCACTTCCAGGGAGACATTCATTGAGATGCGTGCGTACGAACGAGAACAGCAACGACTGCGGGTTCTTCTCGCTAGTGTTGAAACTGATAGCGAAATCGAAAATTCCGATTCTGAGTGCGATAATATTTCTGAAAGTACTCACGAAACTGTTTCTGATCAGTGATATGATGATCCCCATGATCTTCTTTGACATCATATAATTTTTATGTTTGAATAGATGGAACAATTTGAAGTAAAAAATTACCCTCGAAAAACGTTCGGACACGGCTGCACAGTATAGTGTCAAGAAAAGCTTTAGAAATTTGAAACATCCAACTGAGTGTTTATTGCAAATTATTGATGAATAAATAATGGAAGATTTGGTAAAATCAACAAACATTTACATTTCATCAATAAGAAACAAATTCTCTAGAGAACGTGATGCACAAGAGACAAACGTAGATGAATTAAAGGTGTTGTTTTTCCTATTATATTACGCTGGAGTGCTGAGAGCAGCACTCCAGCGTTTGCAAAAATATGTACTTGTTTGCAAAAATATGTTATCACACTATGTGAGGATTGTTATATGTGAGGAGATTATTTGAATAATAAACTCAGGTAAGAGGGGGTGGGCGGAAAAACTATGTGTTATTTATATTTTTTAATATTCTTATTTATAATCTATTCTTTGATATGAATAATTGTATGACATTATATTCAGTTTTAAGGAAAAAAAGCTAGTAAGAATGCAGCCTTTTCATATTCCTCTAGTACTTTATCAAACCACTCTTTATAATAAACACTTATGTTTAAAAAATATGTATATATGAAAACGGATTTTTCTAATATAAAAAATCATATATATATCTTATACTCGTATAAGTTAGTAATTTTGCATAAATTTCGATTTTTATGGCATACTTTAGGTAACCAGTATGGAAATGTTTGTATAACTTAAAGTAAGATTATCTCGAATTAAAACTGGAAAAAAGGTTTAACAGAATTCAAAAAGCTATTAGTCATTTATCCATTCATTGAAAACAAAGAAAATGCTTTTATTTACACGTTGGGGGGTGTGAACTCCGAAAAACAAACACTGGGGTAAAATTTGTTCCGCTCGGGTACTAACGTAGCGCAGTGATGCGCGTGTGCTGAAGGGTTAAGAGGTCACCGTGTATAATGTACATGTGACGTACTAGTGTACACCGTAACGTGCACTTCCCTTATCATCCACTTGTGTTGTTGTTGATTTTGTTATTTATGCTCGTTTATCTGATAATAACAACAGCTCAAGCCCATCAAATTCCTCGTGGCAAGGAGCGCAAGATAGGCTTGTCGTTGGCAACAGCCTTGAGCATCCTGCAAGTGAAATTTTGATGGAGAGCACCCCGAGGGGGGACGGATCCGAGGGTCTTCTATCATCCCTCTCCCCTTTCACCAAACCACACGACATGTCGTACCGACACTATATATTTACAATCATCCATGCCTTCTCCGGGATTTGAACCCGGGCCCTTCGTCACGGCAGTCAGCGACGCTAACCACTATACCGGCTGGGCCGCATCGTGTACTTTTAATAAGACCTAATAGCTATACTTGCCAGACGCCCCGGCTTGACACGGTCAGTTCTGGTTTTCAGTCAAAATCCCGGTGTCCCGGTCGGTTTACTTCACGTCCCGGTAAAAATTAAATTTCATTTTAGAGATGACCAAGAAAGTCTAAAAATAATTAATTATGAAGGATTATTTAGGATAATTACTTTGCCATTTATTTCTCTACTGTATCAAAAGTGAAAAACCATAGAAGATGAATGGTCTACTAATAAATATCACTTCTATAGTGAAGACTACAGAAGAGTGATTGTCTCGTTATTATGCTCGATGCGAGAAGCTCTCCGGGCGAGTCCAATATTGGTCACTAAATCAACATTCGGCGAGTAGTCCAATACTGGGCGAGTCCAATACTGGTCACTAAGGCAACGTTGGGCGAGTCCAATACTGGGCGAGTCCAATATTGGTCACTAAGGCAACGTTGGGCGAGTCTAATATTGGGCACACCGTAGCTAAAGCGCCAGAGGAGATTTCCTTCCAAACTACAGCGCTTCGTGTGCAATAACATTGGACTCGCCCATTGGACTCACCACTAGCCGCTTGCGATAGAGACAAAGAATAAAGGGATTCCCAATTCAAATTCTTGATAGAGATCAGGTACTTCACTCAGTTGTCAGTTCCTGTCAGCGGTGCCTGTTGTGTTAGAGAACTAGCGCTGTTTTATTTACGTTTTAAGTTTATATGTTCTCTATTAAAATGCCAAAACGGTCGTGTAAATTCACTGAGGATTTACAGAATTAATTCCCTTTTTTTTGAAGAAGGTGTATTGCACGGGCACTGGTAATCAAGATCAAGACCACAGAGCTAAATGTTCACATTGCAATTCTGAGTTTTCGTTTGCCCACGGTGATCGACCCGATATAAAAGACCATTTTCAGTCGAGTAAACACAAAAGAGTTAAGCATGTGCTGATAGCTCATCAAACCTGACCAGTTTTTATTTTTAAGACTGCGAGTTCTAATGACAAAAACTTAGCAGAGAAATAGGCGACCATTGCTTACCACACAGCAAACCATAGCCTAAGATTTAATTCGAATTCTTGTCCATCAAAACTAATTTCTAAGTTTTTTTAACCTAAAATATCACTCGGAAAAACTAACTGTGAGGCAATAGTTTTAAATGTCATCAAGTCTTTTAACTCAAGATACAGTACCGTGAACTCATTCAACACGGGAATACTCGGTTTCTCTCAGTGATGTCCGCTCTTGAAAGAATTTTACAGATTTTTGAAGGTTTGAAAGCGTTTTCTTAAGACCAAGAAATGTGCCCATGAGCAATAAAAAAACTTGTTTACTGCTTTAACGGGCGAGCTCTACTTGTGGTTTGTCCACGGACAGATTGCACTGTTTAACAAGGCCATCCTGTTAATGGAAAAAGATAACACTACAGCGTTTGAGATTGCTGAAGCTCTCAAAAGAAATCTGATTCAACGACCCGCCCCCAATGGCTGACCCCTCAGCCGGCTTCGGCTTGACCAGAAATAAGAGTCATTTTATTATAGAGGCAACTAATAGGTGTACCACCTTTGCCTCCTATGAAGGGACGCATAATTACAACCGTACCTTCTCCTGGATTCGAACCCGGGCCCTTTAGTATCGCAGTCAGCTCCACTAACCACTATACTGTCTGGGCGCCATAGGGCGAAATTAGAGTTAATAAAATGCGTTCTTGTGTTTTCAGCTGTGGTGTTATTGGAAGTTATTCTTTCATGATGGGGTACCCAAACGTTTTTAAAATTCAGAAAAATGTGAAGGCATTCCTTATTCTATTGTTGATGCCACTGTAAGTTTTGATGCCAGAATGGCTGCATTATCTTTTTAATATTTGTATTTTTCTTCTTACAGAATTTCTCCATATGAAACTTGTTGTTCAAAGAGGAAGCTGGCTGCAGAACTCAACGGCCTCGGACTTGCTGAAAAAGCAATTTGCCAGGAACTCATACACCCTGGGAAAAATGCATAATCCTGACTACGGAGTGTTCAGAGATCGTGCGAGCTTCGCTGTTTGGATTTGTTTTCCATTGTGTTGTGTTTATGTTATTAGTAGTTTGAGATGGTAACTACTGGTTGCGCTGTGCCATACTGAGAAGAGCTGTATGAGTATTTTTGCGAAAAGCTCTAGATCTGTAAAGTATTTCTTTTGTGAAAATAAATTTTAGCAAGCTCTCATTGTTTCTGTGTGAAGTCAATCTGTTACGAACACGTATGCACGCAGCAACATTATTTAATTAATTATTCCAGATGATCAGATGTTACAAAACCATGGAAAAAGTTAAAATTTCATGTTTGCAACGTAAGAAAAGTGATAAAATAAGTAAAAATCAACTTTTACGAGTGATTCTGTTAAAAACAATTAAGCGTTAATTTCGTTTGACGTTTGAATTTAACCTTGAATTACCTTCAGTATGACCGATTTGACCTTTAAATGACTTTCAATAACCTTCAAAAGGAAATTTTTGCTAGAAACCACCAAGATTAAATTCCACTATGTGCGTTATTTCACCTATATGACCTTGACTGACCTTATATTCGATTTATTTAACCTTCAAATGACTTTTAAAAGTCTTAAAAGTACGGAAACGTGCTCAGTGACCTTGAAAATCCGTTATTCAACCTTGAAGGGCTATTCTTGAGGGTGAATTTTGTTCACCTGAGTTTAGTTTGAGCTACTTAACCTTGAATGACCTTCAAGTTGACCGATTCGACCTTCAAATGACTTTCAAAAGTTCTTCAACATACAAACTTAATAGAATCTGATGGTAAATGACCTTGAAAGGTCCGTTATTTAACCTTGAAGGGCTATTCTTGAGGGTGAATTTTGTTCACCTGAGTTTAGTTTGAGCTACTTAACCTTGAATGACCTTCACGTTGACTGATTCGACCTTCAAAAGTTCTTCAACATACAAACTTAATAGAATCTGATGGTAAATGACCTTGAAAATCCGTTATTCAACCTTCAAAATGATTTTCTGCTAAAAATCACTAAGCTTCAATTTCAATAAGGGTGTCAGTTGAGTTATTTAACCTTGAATGCCCTTCAAGTTTACCGATTCGACCTTCAAATGACTTTCAAAAGTTCTTGAACATACAAACATAATAGAATCTGATGCTAAATGACCTTGAAAATCCGTTATTCAACCTTGAAAATGATTTTCTGCTAAAAATCACTAAGCTTCAATTTCATTAAGGGTGTCAGTTGAGTTATTTAACTTTGAATGACTTTGTATTCGCTTTATTTAACCTTGAAATGACTTTGAAAATTTTCAAATTTCAAGACGTGAGGATGAGTGACCTTAGAAATCATTTCAAAAGAGCTTTTCTATTAGAAAACTAAATTTCATTAATTAAATTCATGTTATTTAAACTATTTAACCTTCAATGATTTCACATTCGAGTTATTTGACCCTGATATGACTTTCAAAAGTTTCAAGTGCGAGCGTTATGATTTCCGAAGCCCACCAGCGACTGATTAAACACTGGTAGTTCGGTCTGGGGTTCGAGTCCCGGCGAACGGGCTGGCTGCATGGTTTTTCCCATATGTAACATGAATACGAGCTAGTTTCATATGTAACATGAATACGAACTAGTTTACCTTAAAAGACCACCATGAGGCATCCCTCCTTTTCCGTGTACTGTCTTCCGTGAGATTTTCTACAAGTGATTGCTCATGTATAAAGTCATACCACTCATAGAGTCGTATCACTTATATACCACTCCTAGAGTTAGTAAATAATATGAGTGATAAGATTTGAAAAAGGAATTAAATATTTTAAGTGTCTTTTGAAGCCTAGCAATTGGCAAAAGGCAAGCTGCTGAACGAGGCCCGATAGCACAGTGGCTAGCGCATCGTGCAGCTCCGGAGTTCGATCCCCAGGCTGGACAAGGTTGACTCAGCCTTTCAACTTGAGGGAATCATCTCTTGAGTGAGTCAATAAAATGAATACGAAGTTCGCCTGGATACTAGCAGTTTTGCTGAACTCTAGTAGTTCAAAGCAGTATTTCTTCGTAAGTGGATGATCGTGAGCGATTTACGAAAATCCTCTTTCCCTCAGTCTAATCTCTTCTCTTTATCTGAAGGTGAATTACGTAATTTATAAATCAAATTTCCTGTAGTTGTAGGGAAGTGTGGGTGCGTGCGTGCGTCTCTTTTAAATAATCATGCCAGATGAACAGGAAGAAATTTTCAGTTTATTGAAGCTTATAATACACAGTAAATATACACAGTAAATTAATAGCTGTAAATAGCTCCTCGGATACTAAGCGATTTCTGCTGAGCACACAAAAAGTAAATTCGAAAACGCAATTAAAGTAAACTAAATTAAAGTAACGAAAAGTAAATTCTAAAAGTCTCTGAACTGCAACTCTCAGAGCTGATTAATAACAACCATTATACATAAGGTGTAGCACAGGTTAACAATTTAATGGCTGTCGGATTCAGAATTAAAAGATCTATCATTCTAAACAATAAATAAATATTTATATACATAACATGAGACCACAAATGGATTTCCACACAAAATGAAACAACAAATATAAGTAATTAACGTGTTTTAGACCAAAAAATATACAATATTATAGCAATAAACAAAAACAACAAATTTAAATATTTAGAGGAATTTTGTTGCCACCATTATGAAACGTTTTCATACAAGCTGCTAGCGTTCTGTAGAAGTTCTGTATCGAACTTTACTCGTAATCCTCTATAGAATGATTCACAGATTTGAATTCTTTAGAGTCGAATCGAAAATCAGTTCCAAAATTTTATAAAATGGTATTCTATAGAAATTTGTAAAGTTTTCAATGACCAAATGAAATGATTTTCAAAATCAAATGATTATAATCAAAGTCAATTTTCAGTTTCGGATATACAATATAGAATATATAAAATTAAAAATAAAAACCGTTTTATTCATTAAGTGTTGAACCATTTTTTGAATGGAAATTCTTGCTCTTTCTTTCCTCTCTAGCTTACTGCTGTTTAGTCACATTTCAAGGTCACTTTAATGTGACCAAAGTGTACAGTACATTTATGTTTCACTTTGCGCAATTTTTTGTAAAGTACGTTTTGGTTCCAATGTCGAGCACAAATCATTATAGGCATCGACCACTACAAAGTCGGGAAACGCTGATCACTTTATTATGGAGGCACCTAAAAGTTGATGCACTGTGGCCTCCTGTGAAAAAACGGACAACTAATTATTCTTTGCCTTCTCCGGGATTCGAACCTGGAATCTTCGGTACGGCAGCCAGAGTCACTAACCACACTACCGTCTGGATGGCTTTTTTAAGTATTGCTTATATAATACAAAAATTAAATTTGTTAAAGCAAAAAAATCAATTTAAATCACAAGATTAAATTTATGCTCTTAATTATAAATTTTTAATCCCTGAAATTAAGGTTTCGTACACGAAGTTAAAATAATAAAAAAATGGTTTCAAACTCAAAACTTAGTTTTAATTTATTTAAAGTGTATTTTTATCTGAGTAGTTTTTGAAATGAAAACAATATAGGAAAAAAAATCACAACTGTTCGGCAAATTTCTAATCTCCCCTTCACGTCACATATCATTTTAAAATTTAGATTAGAAAATTCTATTCAAAAGCTAAAACTTAATTTATTTTTTGAAATCTCCAAAAACATATTCTCGATTTTATAATGTTTTAAATCTTCTACAGGATGTTTTATAGAAAATTAAAATAAGGATACCTATTTAGAGATATTTAAAAATATGATCAAATTTTCTATAAAGAGCATCTGATATTTCTGGTAGAAGTTAATCAACTATTAGTTGTTTTAATAAGCATTTTATAACAAGGGTGGCCGAACTTTATATTAGTAAGAGCCGCATTCGGAATTTAGGGAATTTGGACAGCCGCAATTATATATTCTGAAAAGCCACAAATCCATATTTATATAATTTTAAAAGTAGTGAAACATTTTTATTGACAATTTGCCTTCGGCATGTAATGATGTGTCGAACACAACACGAAGTTTTGTAGTGTCTTTGTTTTCTACTTTTACACCCTGATGCAGTAAAAAATATTTTTTTCAGTTCTTAAATTCCTCCAATTCTTTCACGATATCTTTTCGTAAATGTTGAACTATCACAGTTTTGTGAAGCTTGTGGGACTTCAGATTCTTCTCGAATCTGGATCATAGTGACTGAAATCATTTCCCTGCTACTTCAGAATTATGCCGTAATTCACCTGCATGCTAGTTGCATGGCAAGGAAGCCGTATATTTGTTATCTTCCAAACTGAATCGCCCAACCGGTCATACATATGGGCACAGCCCCAGCCCACCTAGCCGACGTAGTCGGCCTTATGGTTCAAAAATAGGGCTTACCCCTCCAACAAAAAACGACAGGGCCAGCGAGCCGGCCGTGCCCCA
Source organism: Stegodyphus dumicola (assembly GCF_044657685.1). NCBI lineage: Eukaryota > Metazoa > Arthropoda > Arachnida > Araneae > Eresidae > Stegodyphus > Stegodyphus dumicola. The sequence goes on from NC_140774.1 coordinate 208,258,471, forward strand.
TCCATAATATGCTTAAATTCTTAAAAGTTCCAAAATTATCAACATGCCAGCAAAATTAAATCTTATTCTTTATCTAATGCAGCTCTAAGATACCAAGCCCGAGCCCCGAGTAACTAAAAAGTTAGTAAAATGAAACTAAACAAACTCAAAAATACAAGTCTGAACTGGTTGTCCAGCTTAATCTTTTTCCTTTTAAAAATCGCATTCAAACCAAACTATCAGAATAAAATTATAATTATAACTGGTTATAAACCAAAAATAATAAAGACGCCACATAATCAAACACACAGCTAAAACACAAAACTAAGAATTGTGTACTATAATCACTTTTATACCATAATTCCAATTCTTTCCTTATTAACAATATTCATTATATCTCTTGCAAACTTTTCTAAAATATTATATTTAATATCCTCTATTTTTCTTACATTGTATTGGTCCCTCACGCTCCAAGTTAAGCCACAGTATTCGACGAAGTGTTCTGCGTTACCTAGAGTATTACAATAAAGGCAATTTCATCGCCCAACCGGTATAGTGGTTATCGTCGCTGACTGGCGCGCCGAAGGCCCCGGGATCAAATCCCGGAGAAGGCATGGAGGTTTGCAAACGTACAGTGTCGGCGCCGTACGGCGGCACTTCAAATTTGCGGCGAGCCAAAATTCCTCTCGTGTGCTTTGGTGGAAAGGGAGAGGGGTGAAAGACCCTCAGGCCCGTCCCGCCCGAGGTGCTCTCCATCAAAATTGGGAGCGGACTTGACCTCAATCGCATTGTCACCAGTAAGGTGCTCAAAGCTATTGCCAATGACAGGCATATCTTGCGCTCCTTACTACAAGGAAGTTCGTGGGCTTAGATTGATGTTACTGTCAGACAAGTGAGTTACAGCAATAACAACATGGATTCTTGAAATTTTCTAAAGGTAACGTTGTGTTCTAAGCTGTATAAAAACTTATAACGTTCTTAGCTGTAGTCATATTTGTTAGAAATTCCGGAAACTTCGAATTAAGATAAACTCATGAATTCAAACTCGAATCAACTTCTAAATTCCTTTTAACTGCCGCCCAGATAGAAAAATGGTTAGTGATTCTGACTGCCGTACCGAAGGGCCGGGGTTCGAATCCCGGAGAAGGCGTGTATATAAATGGTCTGTCCCTCCATAAGAGGTAATGGTGGCCACCTATAAGTTGCCTCCGTAAATAAAATGGCCACCGCTTCATGTCTCAGTAGTGGCCAAACCTAAAATGGCTAGTGCCCGAAATAAAAAAAAAATATTTAATTTCGAGCAAATTCCGTTTGATATTAAGCGTTTCTAATGCGTTAAATATATAAATTAATGATTTTATTTAAAAAATTGTTTGATGGAATCAGTATACAATATTTCCATGCATTTATTTAATTATATTTAATTATTTTTTGTTTTTGAATAGCATTAAATTTCCTATCTAATAAGAAATAAATATTTATGTTTAATTAATCATTAATTAATCTTCATTTATTTCTCAAATGTTAAAATAATTAACTTTTAATTACGAAAAAATAATTACATTTCACATTGATTAGTTTATGTTTCCTAACAAGTTCGAAAAAGAACTGAAATAAACTAATTACTTCCTTTCGGACACTGATCAGTTTTAGTTTACCGTATATCCTATACATATTTTACTCGCATAAGAGCCACCCTGTGGATATCCCTTTTATATAAGATTCTATACGTTCGACTTTTAGAAAATATATAAGGCAGCCGATCCACTGGAACAGTTAGAATATCGGCCAGATGGCCTCGCTGACGGAATTAACTCCACACCGTGAATAGTTAATGAGTTCTATAGATAATTACAATTCTGGTAAAGGTATGACTGAGTTACAGGGATATCCCTGGTATAGTCAGCTATGTAATACATTAAGTGTAACTACGAACATTTAACATAATCACTGATATAAAAATATAAAATAATACATTAATGCAGCCAATATATGCAATTATTGAAGATCAAATTAGAGTACATGACAATAATTAAAAGATAATTGATACATATGCACTTAAGAGCCAAAATATTATGACCACCTTCTTAATAACGTGTTATGCGATCTTTGACCTGCAAAACAGCTGCAACTCGTTTTGGCATGCATATTACAAGTTCTTGGTAGATGACTGGAGACACTGTGTACCAAATATCTAAGTAGCGGTCAAGAAAAGTAGAGGTATTAACCCTTAAAGGGAGAGAAAGACTTTGTATGCAAAGGTGCAGGGACAGCTTAAATGTTTTTGTGTTTTTATGTGCTGTGTTATTCTTTTTAGTTTACTAACCTAATTATCTTTTTTTTTTTTTTTTTTTTTTTTTTTGTTAAGCTCTGCTAAATTGATTTTGTTTTTTGTTTTTATTTGGACACGGCCGGCTCGCCGGCTCCTGTCGTTTGTTGTTGGAAGGGTTGCGCCTGCTTTTCTTCATAAGGTTCAACAAACCAGGCGGAAGGGCTGCGCCCGTATAAAACAAAAACAAAACAAAGTAGAGGTATTCTGATATAGTAGTGTTTGATCTTTGAGCTTCCAATGCATGATATCCCAAATGTGTTCTACGGGGTTAAGTTCCGGCTTTTTAGGGAGCCAGGACATTAAGGGGGCTCATACACCTTAAACCCCTTATGATCTTCGAATATGTGACAGTTGCAAGAATTGATATATTTTACCAATTTTAAAAGCAATTACTTCCAACGTTTTACAGCTGACTACATAATATAGCTGCTTTGGAAACTAGTAACCAGAAAGTTTGTGCAGCCACAAATATTTCTGTAATTTAATCCGCTTCGTGACAAAAAAAAACTTCGTCCTGTTTCCACCTTGCGCGCATGATATTTTAAAAATGGCTAATGGTACATACTTGAAATTTAATGAGTGAGCTAATAAGTGAGCTGTAAAACGTTGGAAGTAATTGCTTTTAAAATAAATAAGTTATCCCAATTCTTGCAATAGTCATATATTCGAAGATCTTATGAGTTTTAAGGTGTATGAGTCCCTTTAATTCATCCTTAGGCTCCTGGAACAACTCCAACACAGATCGACCCTTCTGATATGAGGCGTTAGCTTGCTAGAAGATTCAATTTCCAATTGTGAAGACAGACGCCGTGTAGAGGTGAAAATCAACGTTCATATAGTCCAAAGCTTTCATGGTCTGTTCTACCACAATTAAAGGCCCCAGAGCCGCCCTTTAGAACTTCCCGCAAAGCATAATACTGCCACCACCAGCCTGTGTATAATCTACTGTGTCTAAAGGGAGGAAGCAACTGTTCGTCTGGAAGATGGCATACCCTGACTAAGACCATCGACGTTATGAATGAGAAATCGTGATTCATCCAACCATACAACTGTATTCCACTTTTCCATGATCCAATCTCTATGTTTCTGGAACAATTGTAGGCGTAATCGACAGTGACGTTTAGTCAACAGAGGAACACGATGTGGGATGTTCTCTACACAGACCCATATCCAACAGCATCCACTGAACTGTATGTTCCGAAACACTCGCCATTTGGACCCGTAGTGTATTGGCGTATTAGTTGAGTTACCGTCTGCGCCGATTTTGTTGTACCAATCAAGACAGTTTCCGACGTCCTTTCTGCTTGATGGCGCGTGGACAACTAATACCTTCGCGTCTACTGCTGGTTTCAGTCTCATTTATCCCCTTTGCATAAATACTAACAACGGCAGATCGTGAACAACTTAGCTCAGGTTCGGAGATACTCTTTCCGAGTCTCTGGGCCATTACAAAATTCAGTTTGAAATGGCCTCTATCCAATTCGCTTTGATCAGCAGCCTTTCTCATCACTCGCAAACGTAAGTGCAAAAATAATTCCTTACTTTCCCCAACATCAATTAAACACCATTCCCACTTAATCACGTCTAAACGTCATCCAGAAGATTTCAATGAAAATTGTGGGGATGGTCATAATGTTTTGCCTCGTAAGTGTATATATATAATACTAAGTAAATAATCATACATAATCATGTAACTAATAATCATACATATTAAATAAAACAAATAACTCATGAGAAAGAAATAAGACAAAAGCAAATAAAAATAAATAGTACAGAACAAAAAATGGTAATTTAAATAAGCTGCGTTAAAAAACTCAAGTACATAATAGGGGTTGCCCTGGCGACGAAGATGGCAGCTGAAGTTTACTCCAACCTGTTTCAGATATTATGTGCCATACTGACGCAGCTGCGTATGCATTTCCAAGCATACAGATTTTGTGAAGTAACTTCAGCCCTAGGCACAGATATACTTCTACGCTGGTCACTTTTTGCAGTATTTCGGCAAGCAAACGGATAATGATCAAGATCTGCTACCACCCCGCATGAGCACGGGCGGTTGGAGTTATCGGCAATTCGGAAAATTTCCCTAGTCGCCGGTTGTTGTAAGTTCCTTAAAGACGCAGGCACCTTTATGCAACTCGGCGATTGTTCCCCGCCAGTACGGAACCCATCGTAACGGTGTTCTGACATAATGATGTCGCTACCTCGACGACATCCAGGTTATAAGCTGAGCTTTACGATGGGGACTCCAAATAAAGATGCTCTAATTGTAAAGTACCAGCACACTTCGACTACAAATTATGAGGCGATACAAATTATGAGGCCCACTTATATATATGTTTAAGATGGTAATCCCGCCAGGATGATAATTACGGGATGATGGATGAAAGCTGCTTTCTCCACTTTAATGAAGCTGAGAAGGGCGCCGGCACTTTTATGCAAGTCGGTGATTATTCCTAAAGTAAAGATCTTGACGAAGGTCGCATTCTTTACCATAAGTAATGAGCTCTGCAAGGGTTCCGGCAATCCTTAGGACTTGATGAAAAACGGCTAACTTCCAAAACGTGCCAGGAGCCTGTAATCAAATCGGAGAGTATAGTATTATTACATTATATACATATGATAATATTATTAAACTATATACATATTATTACATTATTACATTAATATTTTATTATTGCATTATTGTATTACATTTGGGTTACAGTACTGTTACATTATATACATTTTATTACCGTGTTATTTTATTATATTCATATTATTGTATTATTACATTATATACATATTATTAAATTATATATTCGATTTCGCACTAAGTGAATTTAAGATTATATATATATATAATGTTTTCAGTTATTCCAACACATCGTGGGTGAATGGTGAGGTTTTTCCATTTCACGTTTTCGCAGATGGTTGACGAAGTTGGAATGATTGCACCACGGAGAAAAATGGCGACTCAGGACTTTTCACTTTTAACAGCATATCTCTATTTTATTTTAGAGCAGATGATTTTTTTTTCAGATGAAGTTATTCAAATAACACAGTAATTGAATTATTAGATACGACTGACGTTATAACGTTCTAACAAAGAAAGAGGAGCATAGCGGAGGCGTTAGCAGAACGATGGCGAGAAGGTATCTGGGTAGGAGAACTTATGACGCAGCATTTATATGAAAGGTTATGTAACAGAGTAGCTTCTTTAAAAATGTAGAAAAACTTATGACGCAGCATTTATATGAGGAGGTTATGTAATAGGCGCGAATGTTCTAGAAGGTACTGGTCTAGGGGAAGATCCTGAATTGCAGAAAATTAATTAAAGGTTGCTGGTTCGCAAAGAACAAAGCCATCGTATTTTTTTTTTTATATTTTACATCTCCCCTCCCCGTCAAAAAGAGAGGCCGGGGTGAGAAAAGCATTAGTACAGGAGTAAAGCAAAAGGATGAGAAAAGACATGAAAACATCCAGGACATAGCGTAAAGAGCAAAGCCATCGTATTTTTTTTATATTTTACATATATATATATATATATATATATATGTGTGTGTGTGTATTAATTCATTAATATTTTATTATAGTATAATATTCGTGTTATTGTGTTGTTACATTATATAAATTTTATTATTGTATTATTATATTATATTCATACTGTTGTATTATTACATTAGCGTGTTATTGTATTGTCATATTATATAAATTTTATTACTGTACTTTTACATACATATTATTGTATCATTACATTATGGAATTATTATATTATCACACTGCACTGTAGAGACTTTAGGTAATTTTTTGAGGCCGCAGAGATTGAAAAATTAAGAACGCCTTCGCCGGGAATCGAACCACGGACCTCTGGAATACCGGCCCAACGTGTAGAACCACTACACCACGAAGGCACGCTAGGAAAGAGGGTGAAATACCTTATAGCATATATTTTTAGAACTACCTATGTTACTTAATCAGTTATCATGACTATAACTTCTCTTTTTCGCTTCTCACCAGAATGCAAATTAGCTGTTTGTGCATTTAAGCTGAGGATTTGAAATCTTGAGAGAGAGAGTATTTCTAGCATTTGCGTGTTACGAGGTTAGTTTTTCTGAAATTTAGCAGTTCGAGCCAGCTGTCATTTCGGTACTAAAAAGTAACAACTCATTTCTGTTGAGCAGACGAACACAGTCGCGTCAGGTAGCTATCCGAAATATATGAACCACTGTACAATGAAGACTATTCTACAAGGTCCGGCTATTAATTTCCAGGACTCATGGAATAACTCAGAAGAAAAAAAAGTTAAACACATAGCCATTTAATATGACTCAAAGTAATCCCCATCAGCCGTAATGCACGTCTGGGCTCGGCTGTACAAATTTCGGAAAGAAGTTTTAAAAGTCCTCTTTCGGAATGCTCTTTAATAGTGACGTTACAGTTTTCTTGATGGCTTCGACATCCTGAAATCTTGTTCCCTTCAGCGAATTTTTCAGCCTAGGAAACAGCAAAAAGTCTGCGGGTGCTAGGTCTGGAGAGTATGGTGAATGCTGCATTTCAACGACACCATGCTGGGCTAAGAATCGCCTCACAGGCAACGCAATGTGTGGGCGGGCATTGTCACGTAGCAGCAGCCAACTCCCATTTTGTTGTAAATGAGGCCTCACTCTACGAATTCGTTTTCGAAGTCGGTCAAGAACTTCTGTGTAGAACTGTCCATTGATAGTCGTGTTAGGAGGAAGAAATTCATGATGAATGAGTTCATCGCAATCGAAGAAAACGATTTACATGACCTTCATTTGGACTTTTCAAATCGAAATTTTTTCTACCGTGGTGAACTTGGAGACCGCCATTCGGAGCTTTGATGCTTGGTTTCAGTGTCATATTGATAACACCAAGACTCGTTTCCCGTGACTATCCTATCCAGGAACGCAGGGTCAGCATCAGCGTTGTCGATAAGTTCGCCACATGCGTCCAGTCTCAATTTGCTTTTGTTCGTCCCTTAAATGGTGAGGAACGAATCTGGAACAAATCTTGCGTTTGCCTGGGTCTTGCGTCAAAATTCGCCGTCCATGTCTTTTTGTCCATGTTCAGTCCATTGGCGAGTAGTTGAATAGTCAATCGAGGATCCCATTTCACCATATCCGCGAACTTTTTCAATTGCTTCCGGCGTGCGTACGGACCGCGGCCGACCTGTGTGTGGATCATCTTCGATGCTTTCGCACCCGTCCCGAAAGCGTTTAAACCATTCATAAGTTCTTGAGCGGGATACTTCAGGATACCACTTACTTCAGAATGGCGCCGATTGCACTACACATGCGCAAGAAAGCGCTCTTCAATATGCAATCATTTGGCCATCTTCCGACTTTTAGTTCTCCTACAGTTACGTCAGTCCTGGAAATAAATAGCCAGACTTTGTATGAACTTTTCCGAATTTGAAATTATATAAACACAACTTTATTTAAACGCAACACGGAAGAAGCAATTAAGATTTATCCTGACTCATCAGGTTTCTCAGAAGAAGTTTATCGGAAGGATTGAGGACTTTACCGAAACAGTAACTATTGGACTCACCAGCGGACGATAGGTAAAGCGCTGAACAATGGTAGTTCGAATCCCGGCGAACGGGCTGGTTGCATGGATGTTTTTCGTGGTTTTTCATTATGTGCAATGTGTGTACGAATCAGCTTCCCTTAGAAAGTCCTTCCCAAAGGCATTCTTCCTATTAGCGCCCGGGCCCACCAGCGGCCGAGCGGTAAAGTCGCTGAACACTGGTAGTTCGGTCCGAGGTTCGAATCCCGCAAACGGGCTGGCTGCATGGGTGTTTTCGTGGTTTTCTCCGTGTGTAACGTGTATACGAGCCAGTTTCCCTTAGAAAGCCCTCACCGAAGGCATTCCTTCCCTTAGGCAGATAGCCCTAGTGTGCTTTGCCATAATTAAATACACCACACCTATTAGTCTTGCCAAGATAAATTATTAAACCCTGATTACAAAAATTTTCGATATACAAAATTTAATAGAAAAAAGTAGAATTCTGTTATGTAAGCTTTATAAAAATACGCAGTACGATAAATAATATAAAAGTCTGTACTGGCATTTTCTAGGTACTATAAAGTACCTCAGACAGCAAATAATCTTTTTCTTATTTAAATAAGAAATGTGTTAGAATGGCTTATCACTCTTGTATTAAACATCAATAATTCACTTATGTTAAATAACAACATAGACATTAAAATAAAAAAAATAAAAAAAGGTTTCTTTTTCTTTTTTTAAATTATAGCAAGCTGTTTCTGACAATGCGCAGTGAAATGACGGTATCGTACTCCAATCAGATTCCCCAACTTGTTAAAATAAATCAGTTCAAGGAAAGATGCAATTCAGATAATGTCATTTGCGGCAAACTCGCTGAACAATGGTAGTTCCGTCTGAGTTTCGTTTCTCCTAGAAAGTTCTCCACGAAAGCATCCTTTCCCTTAGGCATATAGCCCTCGAGGCTTTGCCATAATGACATAAACCAAACCAAACTTATATCATAAATTTAAGTTATAGCTGGTATTCTTTAGCACTTATTGTTATTATCTGGACAGAACGCCTTGCATCAAAGCTACTAGGAAATGGCGCAATGAAGTAGTAAATGGGTGGTAGGTAGCACCTCTTTATCTACCGCCCTACCGATATAGTGGTTAGCGTCGCATACTGCCGTGCCGAAGGACCCGGGTTCGAATACCGGAGAAGGAATGGACGTTTGTAAATTACAGTGCCCGTGCGGCATGGGCGAGACGAAAGTCCTCTGGAGAGGTTGGGGAAGAGGGGTGGGAGACCCTCGGCCCCGCTCCTCTGGATGCTTTCCATCAAAAGTGGAGGCGGAACTAAGCTAAATCAAGGGAGCATTAGCAAACAACAACGAAGCTCTTTATCTTGCTCTAGCTTTTTTCTGACATTTTACTTCAAATAAATTTTTAAAACTTAAAGCGAAATTTTAAAACTATAATTTAAAATTTAAAAACTTGTCATCACTTTCTTGAATCAGATTAAAATGAAACTGTACTATAATAATGTATTTTTGTTAATTGTGTTTTATTCGGTTTGTTGTTTGGTACAACAATAATGTATTAATGTTGTTTAATAATAAAGGATTAATGTTGTTTAATAATAATGTATTAATGTTGTTCAGTGCAATAATAATGTAATTTTTCAAACTTAATATTTGTAGTTCTGTGCGAGACAAGTGTTTAAATTGATTTTTTAAGAAGCTAACAATGTAATTAATTACATAGGGTCTCTTCATAAAAAATCCCTCTACATCACTACATATAAAAACTATAATAAACTATAATAAAACTACATATAGATCCATTTGCATTGCTTTCATTCCACCTAAAACTACGTCGTATTATCTTTTCTGTCAGAAGTGTGTGTCTAGGCGAAACGAAAGGGAAAGAAAAACATAATCTGATCAGATAACTTAAAACGTAATAAAAATCCTAGAGTTATTATTGCATAAATTATTATTATTACATGAATAGAATTTATTCACGTGAATAAAATTTTCCGCTTAGTGAGCAGTCTTGTGGAGAACAAAACGTGAAATTGCAAGACAGAATATAAAGGCATTTCAAATATAGAAACATTACAAATATGCATAGACTCCCGTATGGTTTGCTGGCAAGGTAGAAAGGTGGAAACTCTCAGACCACCCTCAGAACTGGGGTGGAAATAGAAGTCCAACCTCTTTAAGGCTCTGGCAACCATTCTTCCATGAAATACACGGACAAGACAATACCAACACTACCCTTTTACCATTTCATATCGCTTACTGGACCAATATCGCATCAGGTAGACATTCTCATTCAAGAAAACACTGCTCTACTTACTTTTCTTTTTTCCATAATATATCTCGTACTTTCTTTGGTGCCTTAGTACGGATTTTTTCTTTGGTGCCTTATTTTGTACGGATTTGTCTAGAACATCTCCAACAGCTGTTTCACTTGCAGAATATTAACATTCCGTCTTTATTTTCTGACGACCCAGCTAGGCAGCATTTTCACTTGAAGCTTAGGCATACGTAGAATATGCTAGCGCTCACATATCGCTTTCATAAAACGTTGCCAAAACCTCAGCAGCAACTTTCTGGTCACTGCCCTGAAACAAAACTATTATGCATTGAACATATCCTGTCTTTCCTTCCTCACGACTCTATGCAAATAGATTTAAACGATAGAAGAGTCAACATCCAGTGTATCCGCATTGGTGTATTGTGTTGACATCAGAAACTGCCGTGGATAATCTGCATTGTTGCTCTGAACCCGAACCATCCCTCTGGGTAGTCTTCGTGAAAACTTACGTTGAAGTAGAAGACCAACCTCTTCGAGGCTCTAGCAACCATTCTTCTATGAAATTACATGAGCAAGACAACAATAACAACTATGCAAAGAACTGGTAGATAGCAAAGAACAAGATAAATAATTTCTAACTTTTTGTTTCCATGGAAACATCAGTTTTTGACAAAACTGGTTGCCTAGCTCATGCAAAAGTACCGTTTTCCAAATCAAACAAAACAGGAATGTTAATCCAAACTAAAGCAAAATGGATGCGATCAAAGCGTAAAATGCTCAGCACCACAAATTCTACTTCCACGTGGAAATGCTGTAGAAATATAGCATCATTAGCAAGTAAATATGGCATATTTCTTCTTCGCTGGTGTTTTTATTTAGATACTTATTTGCATAAAGAGTAGGAAAGGTAACCTAAAAGGAAGAAAATCGATTGTAAAGAACGGAACTAAAATTTCAACAAACAGACTAGAAGATTGAACGAAAGGAGAAACCCTCTTGCAGAATAACTAAATAAAATCAAGTCATTACTGCAAAAGAATTACTTTTCTAGAAATCCTAATTTAAGAAATTAACAGTAACAATTTCCCAGACGTTCTCATTATTTCGTTCGCCTCACACATATTTACTTCAATAGGAAGAAATAAAGACAAATAGCGTTAGTCTGGGATGAACCAACAAGAAGGAAGATAAAAATTGTTAAAATCATACGCCTTCGGAATATCAGCTGCAGTATAATGTTTAGCCCAAAGGGCTATTAATTTAGTTTTGGCATTTTGCATCGAAACCTTTAAATGTCCGATTCACTTTTCAAATTGTTGCCACTAGATTTTATCGCTCTGAGATACATTTAAAGAAATTAAATAATGAAGAATCTGCATAAAAGTATTGTTACGAAATGTCCAGGCGCGGTAAGATGGCTTCCCCGCAAAGCAGTTTTAGGTTTTCCATAAAATGGCAACGGAAGGCAGGGTTGCCACATTTGGCAAGAAATCGCCCATTTGGCGGTATACCATGGACGGTTGGAGAACCTTCTGGAACGAATTATTACCGGTTTAGCCCAGAATGTTCTCGAACACAAGCCGAAAGCTATATAAACCCTGCTGGTCCGCAGTCAGTGTGTGTGTGTGCCTCGTCTAGCGGGCTGATAGTCAGTCATTGAGAGAGTGTCTCGAAGTCTCGCGCCGAGTTGGTCGTCGAGTGCATCAAGAGAGTCTTTTAGTGTATCGCGAGTTAGTGCATCGTCGAGTTTTGTCTTAGACTGTGCTGAGTCGAGAGCTATACTCTTGTGTATCGTCGAGTGCATTGCGAGTTGTAGCGTGGAGAGTCTAGAGAGTACGTGGAGTTCCGAGAACGACCGAACAGAGTCGAACCATTTGCCGAACGGTCAGAAAACGTTGAATACTGCTTGTGCGTTCTGAGTTCGAGACCAGGTAAACGAGCTGGCTGTATCATTGGTTTTGGTAGGTTTTTCAGGGCCTAAAGTGTGAATAAGGCAGTTCCCTTAAAAACTTCCACGAAGGCATCCCTTCTGTTAGACTTCGTATGCTTTACTATTTTCATAAAACTTAACCTAACCTTCTTGTTCCTTAATATCACACAAAATAAATTTTTATACTCAATAACATTAATTACGCGTCCGATTCACATACAGTGCGAAAATAAAGTCAGTCAAATTACTGGATCCGTTATAACCCATCGTCGTAGTTCTAGTATTAAATATACTTTCAAGAGCATTGCACCGCTAAAGCAGAAATTTATGCAGGTACAAATCTGCCAGACTCTAAGATTACTATTATCTAGTATTACATATTTTTATCTTAATTACGGTACTGACATTAAGATTACTACTCCGTTTTATCTTAATTAGAGTTTCGGTACATGAAACCTTTCAAATCATAAATTTCACTTTATCTCTTTGAATAGTGCTTACATGTTTCTATTATAATTCAATATCCTCATAGAATGAAGTTGTTTAACGGCTTCATTATGCAAGTTCTTAGAAAATCTCTACAAAAATGAATAGAAAAATTAACGTGTTACCAGCGTAATATATATGATTAAGAAGTTAATCTTCAAAATGGTAAACTTCCAACTGCCGTTTAATTATTTCGTACAGTAATTTTGAATAGTATCACAAGCCTCGAAGGTTACGTAGTGAATTAAAGTCATTTTTTACTATCCTATATTACGTAGCATATGTTTTAGTGTCAATTGAAATTACATGGGAAAAATCTACTGTAAAATAAAGAAAGCTATCCATTCCTGGAATATATCATGAATGCATCCAAATTATATGTAAAGCAGCAATACAACTAATTAACTACATAACACTCAAGAGGAGTGGCTAGGAGACATATCATGAGATTTTTAAAATTCATCTTTCTTTGAAAGAATTGTCTTGGTTTTAATGATGATTGAATGACTTGAACTTAAGTTATAAGGTATTTCTACCGCCTTCCTGGCGTGCCTTCCTGGTGTAATGGTTCTGCACACTGGGCCGGTATTCCAGAGGTCCGTGGTTCGATTCCCGGTGAAGGCGTTGGTAATTTTTCATCTTGCGGGCCTCCAAAAACAATCCTGGGTGGAAACAAACTACAGTGGCGCTCGAACTAAACGGTCGTGGATGATGAGTCTCCACCACACCAAGGATTTGGCGATTGGATCCCCCTAAAAACAAACAGTCGCCCTTTTAAAATGGGGAGTATATAAGGTATTTCTCCCACTTTCCTAGCGTGCCTTCGTGGTGTAGTGTTTCTGCACGCTGGACGGGTATTCCAGAGGTCCGTGGTTCGATTCCCAGCGAAGGCGTTGGTAATTTTTCAATTCTCCTGCTTCCAAAAATATACCTAATGTCTCTACAGTGGCGCCCGAACTAAAAGGGTGTTGGCTGATGATTCTCCTCACCCAGGATTTGGCGATTGGGTCCTCTAAAAACCCCAGTCACCCTTTAAAAGGGGGAGTATATAAGGTATTTCTCCCGCCTTCCTAGCGTGCCTTCGTGGTGTAGTGGTTCTGCACGTTGGACCGGTATTCCAGAGGTCCGTGGTTCGATTCCCGGCGAAGGCGTTGCTAATTTTTCATCTTGTCGGCCTCCAAAAACAATCCTAATGTCTCTACAAAGTTATTATGTGATAATGTTGAAATTTCGGAAATGATTACATGAGCGAGTGACTAGGATGCTTAATAATTAGAATGTCTAGTTTGAAATGTTCAACTAAAATTACCGGTTACTATTTTGTCTGGGGCAACAGCAAATCTTGAATTGTTCTGCAATTTTCATAATTTATATTTCTTCATCCTGAGATATTTTATTTTGCATACAAAGTAATAAAATCTTACGTTTATGGATATGCTGACAAAAGGAGGCCTTTAAACATTAAACTGTATTGTTCTAAATCATTTTTTGGTTAAGTTCTTAAAAGCCAGAATTTGTATTTGAAAAAGATGTGGTACAGTGGATCATTTTCTTGTGGTTCAGTCTTCAAAAGTGTGTGTAAAAACGCATTTGTATTTGAAGCTCTGGTACTATTAAGTCATAGGGTACTTTTTTATAAAATCTTTCCTTGGGATTCTATAACATATCATAAAAAATGCCCAAAAAATGGTTTAAAACTTAGGAACACTAGTAATTACTAGTGTTCCAAGGAAATTCCTAATCCTAATTTCCTTCCTTTTTAATTATTCAATAATGGATGAAACTGAAGATAAAAAAATTTTAAACAAGCTACATACCATATAGCAATATTTTACTCCCCTTGCATTCCTAAAAATCTTCGGAAATACGTCTAAATCTAAAAGAAATGATACGAATATTTAAAATAAAAGAGGCAGATGTAGGTGATAAAAATAATTTCAGTTCTCAAAAAAAAAAAAAAAAAAATTATTTAATTTAGATCGTTTTGGAAAGCATTTGCAATATATCTCATTCTACGAGCGTTTCATGCTTGTTTATCTGTATTGAAAAGTATTGCACTAATAGAAACAAAATGCTTTCACAAATTACTCTCCTTTACACAAACGCACTACAGATATTTTCTGATATGGAAAAGCCATTATGGATGCGGATGTCAGAAGTAAAATGCATCTGCCCTTCTGAAACCTGAGTATTTTTATTCTCACAGGTGTCACAAATTCATCCATTCAAGAAAAAGGAAGGTAAGTTAAAACTTTTTTTTTTTTTTCAAGAGAGTATTATATACAAGTCGATTTTATATGAAACTGTGAAAGATAAATAATGTGCGCGTAGAGTGATTGAAGATCAGAACCGTCAGAAACTGCTACACTTTTTATTTTAATAAAAATGCAAATATTCTAACTAATAAAAATATGATTTAAATTTTTACTCTGAGCTTGCATTCCTCTTTTATACTCAATACACGATTGTGCAATGTTAAGCCTGTAGAGTCATTAGGTTAATTGGAAGCATAAAAGATGAAAAATAGCAAACGCCTTCGCCGGGAATCGAACCACGGACCTCTGGAATACCGGCCCTGCGTGCAGAACCACTAGGCCACGAAGAACTCTAGGAAAGTGGGAGAAATACCTTATAAGCCTTATTAATGAAAGTTATTATATTAAACCTAAAGAGTCATTTAAACTGCCAAGTGAGAAATTAGGAGAGAACGGGTTAATGTTGCGCATGATACGCAAGTATTTTATTTCTAAACTTTATTTGGTGTCTATTAACTGATAATCTGAAAAATTAGAATAATCTGAAAGAGGCCTGTATACCATAAGAAGCGAGTTTTTTAGAAGACCCATACATTATTACTTTATGAAACAGTTCATTAACGTGTCATAAAAGTACAGTATATTTTCACTTTTTCTTAAGAATTAAATCCACTGCATTTGTTTGCCTTCAAATCAAATTACTGCCATTATTTAGGATAATATGGTCATAAGGTATTTCTCCCTTCTTTCTGCATGCCTTCGTGGTGTAACGGTAGCACACTCGACCCGTATTTCGAGACGTCAAGTTCGAGTCTCGACGAGGACATTGCTCATTTTTCGCGTTTCCTACTTCAAAAATCCTAATGATTCTACAGTAGTTCAATCGCTCAATCGCCAGACCCAATCGACCCAGGTGGTGACGAACACTAATTCGTCACCACCACGAACACTAATTCGTCACCACCACGAACATTAATTCGTCACCACCACGAACATTAATTCGTCACCACCATGATTTGGCGATTCGGTTCCCTAAACCACAGTCGCTTTTTTAAAGAGGGGGTGTTTTCTTCCTCCTTTCTGCATGCCTTCGTGGTGTAACGGTAGCACACTCGACACATTTTCGAGAGGTCCTGGTCCTCATTGCACATTTTTCATACCTCCTGCTTAAAATAACTTAATGTATCTACATGGTGAACGTTGCAATTTCGTTACTTTTTAACACAATTTGTAAATACATGCAGCCTGAAAGCTTGAATATACAGGGTGTTTCAGAAAATCGGTTACAAACTTTCGGGAGCAATAGAGTACACTTGGACAATGGAAAATCACACAGCAATGCGTGATGGGAAACGCTTTTATGGCGCAGTAGTGACAACACAAAACACCAAAGAGTAAGGACAGGAACAGTGTGACAAAAACATATTTTATTATGTTTATGTCTAGTAAAGCATACGCCAACAAATAAGAATATAAACAGACAACGATCGTCATTAAAGAAGGTGTTCGAAATTACGACCCAGGCCTCACATCTCCGGCGCGTGGAGCATCTGTAGCATGCATGTAATATACATGAAGCACGTTTCCTGCATCACGGTCCGAGGTCGTGATTTCGAACACATTCTAGGATGACGATTGACGTTCGTATTTCTTGGTTTCTGCTGTACTAAGAATAATAAGTATATATCCTCGCCCTGTTCTAGTCCTTCCTTTCTTGGGGTTTGTGTCGTAACTACTACGTCAGGAAAGCGTTTCCGACCATGCATTTTTTTGTGTTTTTCCATCGCCTTGGTGTAATCTATCCCTCCTGAAAATTTGTAACCGACTTGCTGAAACGCCTTGCATATTCTAATATGTCCCATCATAGCTCACTTTTGCTTTTCAGCATCAACTTTCTTTTTCTTTTTTTTTTCCACGTCCTTTGAATCGCTTCACCTAGTTATCGTTACACTCACAATAATCGCTAGAAACTTATTCTGAAGAAATTCTGTAACTTCCGCAGCTGTATACTTCCATTTTTTCTCAGCATACGGATTTTAATCCATCGACATTAGAAATGACTGCAATGAATCTCTCGTCAATGACAGACGTCAGAAAAGCGTTTCCGGCCATGCATTTTTATGTGTTTTTCCATCGCCATGGTGTATTCTATCCCTCCTGAAAATCTTTCTTTGCAATGCCGAGTATCAATTTGGTCCAGCTATACATCAAAATCAGGCTGTCCTGATCGATATAGAAATGATTGCAATGAATCTCTCGTCATTGACAGAGCCTTGTTTGCAATGGCCGAGTATCCATTTGGTCCAGCTCTGCATCAATATCAGTGACAGAGCCATCTTTGCAATGCCGAGTATCCATTTTGCATCAATATCAGGCTAACCTGATCGATATCGAAATGATTGCAATGAATCTCTCGTCATTGACAGAGCCTTTTTTGCAATGGCCGAGTATCCATTTGGTCCAGCTATGCCTCAATATCAGGCTGTCCTAATCAATATAATGCTTAGCGACGTATTCAAATCCCGGAGAAGGCTTGGATGATTGCATGTGCATAATCTCTGCGTAGGCATTTTAAATGCTAGTGAGTTGAATGTCCTTATGAGAGATTTGGCGGGAGGGGAAGATTCGTCTTAGGGTTTGTTCTCCATCAAAACTGTAACTGAATTTCCCCTATCTCATGAGGAAGTAATTCGGTTGCTCCCTGCAATGCACTCTGGTCAAAGTTCTCAGTGACGAAACGGCCAAATCACCCATATGGGCATTGGCCACTCCCGCCGAATGCATTTAACTCTAAGTGTCCAGTCATTTGGGATTACAACATATCAGTCTATCAATTTCATTCCAGGTTAGGTTAGGTTAGGTTAAGTTATTTAATTTCGGCAAAGCCTCGAGGGCTATCTGCCTAAGGGGAGGGATGCCTTCGTGGAGGACTTTCTAAGGAAAACTCAGAAATTCGAACCTCATACCGAACTACCAGTGTTCAGCTACTTTACCGCTCGGCCGCTGGTGGGCCAATTTCATTCCAAGTCTTGTTAATGAAATATACAATGTTAAGTCTGAAGAGTCATTTGAACTGCCAGATGAGAAACTTAGGGAAATAGGGTTTGCTTATGATATGCATGAGATTTACTTCTTAACTTTCTTTCTTATCTATGAATTGATAATTTGAAATATGGTACACATCTTCCTCAGATTCATACACGGTACAAACAAAATTCTGAATTTCTTATACTAGTATTTATTTGAGAATTTATGTAACTCGTGTACCATTAAAAGGGTGCTTAATGTTCTTTCTCGCAAAACGCATTATCAACAATTATCCGTGTGAAAGGCCAGCCTATATAAGGGGAAAAAAGTATTGTTACGAGTAGAAGTTACA
The DNA here is from genome assembly GCF_044657685.1 of Stegodyphus dumicola. NCBI lineage: Eukaryota > Metazoa > Arthropoda > Arachnida > Araneae > Eresidae > Stegodyphus > Stegodyphus dumicola. Next base: position 208,276,646 of record NC_140774.1, read on the forward strand.
ATTATTATCGAATATTTTGTGACGTACTTTACCCCCACCTTTCCGCACGCCTTCGTGATGTAACCGTAGCACACTCGGCGCGTATTCGCGTCTCGGCGAGTACACTGCACATTTTTCATGTCATCTGCTTCAAAATAAGCTAATGACACTGCACCTTATTTAATGTGATATTTGAATACATTTGCGAAATGTAATGCTAATTATTTAGAAAGTGTAGCGATCTCACAGGACTATATTTCTTGAAAGGCGCGCCTCGGATGAAGACATAGGAGAACGGGTGGTGATGAGTCTCGAGAAGAGGAGAAAGCAGATAGGCGTCGCCAGATTACACTTACTACTTATTTAACCAAGATTTTTACTTTTACTTTTTATTTTTACTATTTCGTATCGTGTGTTTTAAAATCAAAGTTCGTGGTCAACACCAAGTGCTTACTCTCACTCACTAGCCCTAGTGAGCCACATGACTTCATTTTCTCCTTTTTCCTATTCATTTCATAATTATATCGCAAGTTTAGATGATTTTCAAGTGTTTCAAAAGACATAGGTCTCTTAAATTCACAGAGAGATGTTGCATTTACTATGTTCGAACTTATTTCCAAAAACTACAAAAAACTTCATTTCTCGAACTCCGACTCCCCGACCCATTGCCGGACACTGATCACGTGTTTCTACTCTTCTAGGCTCATCCAGAAGCTTAGACTTTCATTTCGCCTCTCGCCGCCATTGATATAATCACCCATGATATGCCATGATATGCAATTTAGCAAAACTTATTTTATGCGTTCTCTCATTTATTGATCTCGCCTTCGGGCGCGGTGTACACCTCTTAAATTTTTAACTTTATGGCCTATGGTATAATGATAATATACTGATAAGAGCTCATAGTAGATAAAGCCAGCAGTAAAGATACAGTGGATGGACAAAAATATGGAAACACCTTGTGAAATGCATGTTTGAAAAGAAAGATTGATTTTAATGAAATATGTAGGTGGCGCTGGTATTTTTGACTACTGACGCCACCTATACAACTTCGTAAATGTGCTAAACAGTTCAGTTGTTGTCGGAGTACTGTTATGTGAGGTTGTCATTGCATTATGTCAGAGTTAACAGACTTCGAACGTGGGCAAATTGTTGGAACACGTATGGTAGGTGCTTCTGTAAGCAAGGTAGCCGAGGAGTTTAGTGTTTCAAGAGGTACTGTATCGAAGATTTATTCCGCATATTTGAAAAGCGGAAAAACATCATCTGCTAAATCACAGCGCGGACGAAAGTGTGTCCTGAGTGATCGTGACAGACGATCATTAAGGGCAATTGTGACGAAAAATAAGAAGACCACAGCTGCAAAAGTTACTGCTGAAATGAATGTTGTGTTACCGAACCCTGTGAGTACCAAAACAATTAGAAGGGAGCTTCATGAACAGGGAATTGCTGGCCGTGCTGCAATTGAGAAGCCACTCATTAGTGATGCTAATGCCCGTAACAGGAAAAGGTGGTGTTTAAGTCATAAAGCCTGGACTATAGAGCAGTGGAAGCGAGTAATATGGTCTGACGAGTCTTCTTTCACATTGTTTCCCACTTCTGGCCGAGTTTACTTCTGGAGAACGCCATCTCAAGCCTATAATACAGACTGCTTGTTGCCAAGAGTGAAACATGGCGGGGGTTCTGTTATGGTTTGGGCAGCCATATCGTGGTTCTCTGCTAGCCCCATGATAACTGTGTCAGGGCACATGACTGCCAAGACTTATGTGAACATTTTGGCCGATCAAGTTCATCCCATGGTACAAACTTTGTTCCCCGATGGTGATGGTGTCTTCCAAGACGACAAAGCCCCTGTTCACACAACTCACATTGTCCAGGACTGGTTTTCTGAGCACGAGGATGAGTTGTCCCATCTCCCCTGGCCACCACAGTCACCAGACCTGAATATTATCGAACCTTTGTGGTCTACATTGGAACGGAAAGTGCGTTCTCGTTATCCACCGCCAACATTATCTGAACTTGCCACCGTTTTGCAGGAAGAATGGTATAATATTCCCTTGGCAAACATACAGGAACTGTATTTATCCATTCCGAGAAGACTGCAAGCTGTTTTGGATGCCAACGGGTTTCCTACACCATATTAAGCAAAGAAACATGTTTTTTTAAAGGTGTTTCCATATTTTTGTCCAACCCCTGTATGATCCAAGATCCAAGATTACACTTACTCTGGATTTGATGCTGTGAGGTACGCGGTTAAACGATCTCGTAAGTTTCGATTTAGAAATGCTGAAATGTTTACCTACACGCTTAAGAAATTTGTATCAAATAAATTCTAACTTGAATATGAAAAGTTGCTTCTTATTTTATAAAGCCTTCTGATATAGTATATTTAGTACTAGAAACCCACCAAAGAAAGTAATATTCGTTGATAATTCTCAATTTTTATCGATACACCTGATGCTCCCTACTCTGCAGCAAAGAAATGTATTTACGTATTAACGCAATTAACTTGGAGCAATCTGGCAATTTTTAGAGATGCAAAGATAAAAGTTACTTATCGGATGCAAGTTGAGTCTTTTCGTGATTTTTTTATGAAACTTTACAAACTATATCTATAATTTAAAAGTCTGCAAATTTTATCAACGTATCAAACGTAAACAGGTACTTTTCCGTTTCGCCGGCGCAAATCTCGCCAAGCAGACTTTATTGGCGACAGCATACAGTATACACATAAAAAATGTTAACAAATGTTAGTTCTAAGAATTTTTAATTTTGAAGGCATAAATATTTTAATATCGTTTAAAATTTTGTAAAAAGCCAATAACTAAACACAATAAATTTGTAAAATAACATTAGTTTAAGAATTTACTATAGTTTTCATAGTTCAACAACCTGATTCGCCCGTTCGTACCCGTCGTGACCCCAAGTTATCTTATCTCACATAAACTACGCTACAAAAATCTAATTCTCTCAGTAATTATCTACATTAATTTCCAGTTAAATCTTAATTTGGAGTACAAGTTGAAATGCAAGAATTACTTCAATTCGTACGAATAGCTTATGTAAAACTGCAGTGCTTTATTTCACTAGCGCATTCTCATTAGAATGGATAAATTTAACCCTTTACTTTCCCTTTTCTATATTTTCGCTTTCGGGTGAGCGGTGTGATGACATCTTAATTGACTTAATGACCACGAATGGTCTTATGGCATAAAATTGAACTATCTGGTAAAAATTCTATGTAATTGTATGCCAGTATTGAAAGAAACAATCAATCTGATAAGAAACGGCTGCGACTTGTTTTGAAAATGAGGTGTAAAAGGTTACCAGCGAGGATATTCCGTTTGGCATCAGTTGTACCATTGTTGGCGACTTTATTGCCTGCGCCGGCAAAACGGAAAAGTACCCGAAAACACACACATTTTAGTTATTACATAAGAATTATTTGATGCAAAAAAAAAACAGTAAGTAAATAAACACTTACGTTCTTCGTGAAATCGTTCTGCAATATTTTGCTCTGTTCCTTTCCCCGTGTACAAAGAGTTCTGTTTTCACTTAAAAAAAATCTGAGAATTGCACAAACTCCGCATCGTGCACATCTTCGGCATTGCTAACAGGATTCTTATCAAATGCATCTTCTTGTTTCCTTTAGGAATTTCGCAGCAAAATTCTGTATTCCTGCTCGCTGTTTCTTTCATTGTTGACGAACTCCTAAAATGACAATTTTAACATTAAATTTAAGGCACAAAATACCCCGAGTTTCGATAAAAATCTTTAGAATTTGGAACATAGCAAAAAGAACGCATACAAAAATAGCGACGCTATTTGACTAAAAAGATTGTTATGGATATGGCTGCCTGAAGACTTTATGCGCATGGTTGCCAGAATTCAAACATTCCGATAATTTTGCTATTTCTACTAAAGTATTTGCTATAATACGTAGGAACCCAAGCACATCATTACGTTTAACAAACTTTAGTTCTTATTTATGCTTTATTCTTTGTTTTACTTCCTGAAATACGTTATAAAAACGCAACTGAGTTTAAAATAATCGTTTGAAAAATTGTGCTATACTCTTACAGCGGTAATATTGTATTCGTCACTATTATCATGCATGTATCTGGATTCAAATGGGGTTCGATTCCAGGAAAACGGGCTAGCTGAGTTTGAGTTTTTATGGTTTTCTCCAGGTGTAACCTGTATAAGAGCCATTTTACAGTAGAAAATCCTCCACGAAGGCATCCCTTTCCTTAGGCAGATAACCCTATCATGCCTTGTCATAATCTCAATATACCATCAAACGAATTCGAAAACTATTTTCTTTCCGAGATTACAATAAAACAGTTGTTACGTTAACAAAAAGTAGAAATTCAATGAAATTAATTTACGCAATTCATTTGCCAATATTGAAAATATTACTTTCTTGCTTGAAATCACAGCATTTTTTAATCAGTTTCATTAAAAGCAGTTTTCTGTAATTTTCAAAAGTAATCATTTTAAAATTATTTTTTAATTAAGGTTAAGAATGCAATTTAAGACATTTAATAAATACAGATCATAACAGTAACTACCATACAGATGATCGATTTCTTTCTTCTTTTGATCGATTTCTTTCTATCGAAAATCGACTGCTCTTTTCCGGGAATCACTCATCTTGCTGGATTGATGTGGTAATCATTCTAACACAAGGACACACTTGAGAGAAATGCCGCAGTTCCTTACAGGTAATCATATCTAATTTGTAGTCAACTGAAGCTCGTGAATCAATAAAACAGAATATACAAGGTGTTTCCGAATTCGACCGACAGATTCAGTGGGGGGATAATACGTATCAAGACATGAAAAATTGTCGTAGATATTAGTCAGTTTATACATATATACGTTTAGTGGGAGCAAACCAAGTTTAGCGGGAAGAATCGCAAAAATAGGTGTGAAGCTGAATGAACAAAAAAGGTTCAATATTCAGTATTATGTACACTTATTTTACGTAAAGCAGGATTAGAATGCTTAGCAGGTCACCGTCAGAAAGAAGACGAGCTTTATAGGAATTGTTCGGAGTTGCGCCTGCGAAGGTCAGTATATAAGGTATTTCTCCCACTTTCCTAGCGTCCTTCGTGGTGTAGTGGTTCTGCACGCTGGGCCGGTATTTCAGAGGTCCGTGGTTCGATTCCCAGCGAAGGCATTTGCTATTTTTCATCTTGTCTGCTTTCAAAAAAATACCTAATGTCTCTACAAGTGCAAAACAGACACCGACGAACAAAGGATTGCCGGACACGTTGAAAGACTGCATTCTGAGTCTTTCCTCTCTATTCATTTTAAAGTTTCTCAGTTTTTATCTGGTTACCGTAAATTTGAAAGTAATGGTAACTTTGTTTGTTCTTAGATTAAAACGAAACAAAACAATTTATGTGAATGTTCAAAAAAAGTGCCTCAGGATGTGGAACATTTGATTTTCTCATGCTCTACGCTTGATGGCCCTAGATTATGCTTGCAGAACGATTTGAAAATGTTCGGTGTGGTGTAGTGGTGTATTTAATTATGGCAAAGCACACTAGGGCTACCTGCCTAAGGGGAGGAATGCCTTCGTGGAGGACTTTCTAAGGGAAACTGGTTCGTATACATGTTACACATGGGGATAACCACGAAAACACCCATGCAGCCAGCCCGTTCGCGGGATTCGAACCTCGGATCGAACTACCAGTGTTCAGCGACTTTACCGCTCGGCCGCTGGTAGGGAAAATGTTCGGAGTGACTTGGCCAGTGAACTTATCTGTTTCCGTGAAGTCCAAACTCCTATTCTCTGTTTTTGTTCGTTTTATTTATGCACGTAACTTTTAATGTCCCAGTTAACTTACTTCTGTAAGCCTCGTGTTGTACATATGGGGTGCACGGGGAGTCTGTATGTTTTCAAATAAAAAAAAAACGTATCAGCAATATCTGCTGAAGCAAGGATGATCCCCGCGTTCTTAGATCCTCTGTCGTATCCACAGGTGTCTGATAAACAACCGATTACAGGTGTCCTAGAAGAAGAAATTCAAGAGAATGAGATCCGTGCCACTTGGAATCGGTTGATTATCAGACGCCTGTAGATACACTTGAGGATCTGAAAGCACGAGACGTAGTTGCTTACACTGGAATATAGTGGAATTGTTAATTAAAATAAATAAATACGCTGGATTTCATAACTTGAATTTAATAAATACATTGGAATTCTTTATTAAAATGTAAAAGACACCGGGTACATCGCCAAGTCCAGTGCAATGACCTTCGCAGACGCACCTTCGAACCATTCCCATACACCTATCTCATCTTCTGCTTTCTGACTTTGATGCACTATAACGTTGCTTTACATCAAATAAATGTTTTTATACTTATTAGTGGTCAGTTTTGTTCCATTGGAGGTCACATCTTTCATAACTATTCTTGAGATTTTCTCCCACTAAATGTGGTTCGAGGCAACATGTTCTATGGTTATTTTCATACACTTGCTGCCTACTGTTATCCCCCTGAATATTTCGGTCGAATTCGGAAACACACTGTATATATAAAGTATCAACAATATAAAGAAAACTATCCCCTAGGAAATTCGAAGTGAAATTTAGAAAGCAAATCTGCACTAATTCGGAATTCAAACAACAAAAATCAGCGTTATATTTTCAAAATTTTCACAGGACTGTTTTCGATAGTTTTACCGAACCACCATCCTCAGTTGCAAAACCGCAAATGAACAAGATAAGAAATAATGATTAGATAAGATAAAAAAATCTGGACAAGAATAAGCAAGTGGCGCCATCTGTTGGTGAAACCAGAACTAAAACATAATTTCTTTAAAGGCCGAAGGCAAAGATGGATTGGAATTAGGATCGTTAACTAGAACAGAAAGATTTTTTTTGAATGTGAAATGCCTCTAGAAAATCCAGTTCTCCAATGGAAGATGTTTTTTGAATAATTTTGGCAGCAGAAAAATTGAAAGTGTGATTTTCGAACCAACAATGTTGGGCAACAGAAGACTTCTGTGTTTCCTTTTTCTAACATATGCCTCATGTTCCTTGACGCGAAATTTTAAGGCTCTCTTAGTTTGGCCAATGTAAATTAAACCACACTGGCAAGGAATCCTATAAATACCCCAGGAATTCATATCCGGAATGGGGTCCTTGAGTATGTAACTCGGAATTTTATTGATGGGAGAATAATCCCTACGTATCTATCTAATCATTATTTCCTATCTTGTTCATTTGCGGTTTTGCAGCTGAGGATGGCGGTTCGGTAAAACCATCGAAACTAGTCCTGTGAAAATTTTGAAAATATAACGCTGATTTTTGTTGTTTGACTTCTGAATTAGGATTTGTTCGGCGTGTTATTGTGTCTTAAATCTGCACTATTGTGGTAATAAATGATTGGCCATTTAGAAAAGCAAATGTGCATTACTGCGGCAATAATTACGAATACACTGGAATTGCTAATTAAAATGTAAAAGAAAAGAATAAAATAAGAAATTTATTGCTGATTGCATAGAAGAAACCCTACTTATCAAAGAGAATCGGAACCTCTCCATACAACCCTGAATCAAGGAAAGAGCAATTCGTCATATCTGAACAAATCCCTTTTCAATTTTATATTTCTATTAAATTTTAGAATATCCGTTTTACATCCTATCCATTCAGATATGCGAGAAAACTCATCGACGCACGGAGACCCTATTAATTAAAAATAAATTAAAAATAAACTTAAAAAATTGAATAGAGATCTAAAACTGAAAAGGGTATTTATTGTTCATACATGCGAGTTGATGAACCGTGCTTTCGTTGAGTTATTCAACGGTTATCTGGAGAGTTTCCAATTCCCATTGATACGCAGGGAACTTTCTATGGAATCAGCAATAATTATCAAATTTCATTCGTCTCTTTTATATTTTCGTTGGCAATTCCAGTGCACTTATTTACAAATTCCAATTATTTATTCCAACAAAAGTGCACATTTGCTTTCTAAATTTCACTTTCCTAGCAGATAATTTCCTTTATATTCTGCATTGGTTTATTAAACTAAATATTATCTTTCCAGCAATAGCGTAGGATTTTAATTTTTACCTCTATTGAATAAATTTTTAAAATTCACTAATTGTAAAGTTTTTCTGGGCCCAAAGAGGCAATTTGCCCAGAAAGGCTATTAGTTTCGTTTTGGCATTTTACAATGGTTCGCTGTAAACGGCGTTTCACTTTTCAAATGGTTGCCACCAAATATTATCGGCCTGTATTATATTCAAAGAAATTAAATAATGAAGAATCTGCATAAATGTATGCACGTTTCTCGCATTCTGATAAAAGAACGGTACCTAGAGCCATCAAAATTTGAATATGAATAGTACAGTGACTACCAATAAGTATTTGGACACCTATGCAAATGACGATATCTCCGATCCTAAGGTACGTCACGGACTCCGCCGGTATATATCGTGTAGGAAACAGCATCGGCTTTAGTCGCATGCAAAATGTTTCGCAATTCGGAGATCTCTGATTTAGAGAAAGGTATAATTATCGGGTATCACAAATGTGGCCGATCCTTAAGGGACATATCTAGCGATCTGAAGTACCCAAAATCGACAGTGGCCTATGTGATTAAGAAGTGGAAGGTGAGCGGTGATTGTCGGAATGTGCCCCGAGTCGGCAGACCAACGAAACTGGGAGATAGGGACCGACGAGTGCTGTCCAGAGAAATTCGGAAGAACCGCACCCAACCGATAGCCCTCATCCGCGAGGAGTTTCAACAGGCATCCGGGAGTATTGTTTCAATGAATACCATCCGTAAGGAAGCACATCTGCTTGGTTTTCATGGTCGTGCTGCTGCCCATAAGCCTTTGATCACAAAGTCCAACCGTGCAGCTCTGTTAATGTGGTGCAAAGCACATCGAAATTGGACCCTAGATCAGTGGAAACGGGTTCTTTGGAGTGACGAATCAAGGTTCACCCTTTACCGTTCGGATGGCAGGGTCTGGGTCTGGCGTCTATCTGGAGAACGTCTCCTGCCAGAATGCATTGTGCCAACATTCAAGTTCGGCGAAGGTGGAATTATGGTCTTGGGTGTTTCTCCTGGTATGGGCTGGGACCCTCGGTCCCCATTCATGGTAAGCTCAACTCCGATGCCTACTGCACTATTTTGGATGACAATGTGCTTCATCCGTTGTGGCAGTTTTACGGGTTGGACCCCTGTTACTTTCAGGACGACAATGCCAGTTGTCATGTTTCGACGTTAACCAAGGCTTGGTATGGTGTCAATGGAGTTCATCGAATGAACTGGCCTGCCCAGAGTCCAGACCTGAACCCTATCGAGAACCTCTGGGACGAGTTGCATCGCCGAATTCAGGGGTGCACTACCAGTGCGAAATCGGTGAAGGAACTTCTATGTCTTCTGCAAGCCGAGTGGAAGAAAATATCATTAGATGTCATACAAAGACTTGTGGAAAGTATGCCCCGGAGGGTCCACGGTGTAATTACCTCTCGTGGAGGCTCTACCAACTATTGTTTTTGAATAAAGTTAGTTTTTCTTTTCTATCACAGGTGTCCAAATACTTGTTGGTAGTCAATGTAGAATATGGGCATGTAGAAGACCGAATTTGAATTTAAAATTTGTTTTGTTATCAATTTTCATGTTTTGGAACACTTAACGAATATTTTATTAACAAATTAAACGATTTGAAAGCGAGCAATGGCAACACTGTACGGGAAAAAAAATTATCTACAGCGCGCCAGACTGTGTATCGTAAATTCTAAAGGTATGCTGTTTTTAAATTATTTTGTGACATTACTGTTGAATTAAATTTTGTGGTTTAAGTGCGAAGTGTGTGATTATGGAAAAGACTCGAGGGCTATCTGCCTAAGAGGAGGGATGCCTTCGTGGAGGACTTTCTAAGGGAAACTGGCTTGTATGTACGTTACACATGGGGAAAACCACGAAAACGCCCATGCAGCCAGCACGTTCGCGGGATTCGAATCTCGGACCGAACTACCAGTGTTCAGCGACTTTACCGCTCGGCCGCTGGTGGGCGTTTAAGTGCGAAGAACATGATATTTAATAAATAAAAGTAGCGCACAAAAAACGTTAAGAAAGCCCACGGGTGTAATATAAAATCTGAAAACTTCCAGATTTTTATTTTAGCTTTCTTGTTTTTCTTTCCTATATATGTTTCTGTATTTCCCTAATATTAACATTTAATTATTTTTCTAGTTTTAAATTAGGAAATTTAAGCGATAGATACAACATTGGCCATATAACAAACAATTAAAACTTAAAATAACATAGTTGAATATAACCTTACAAATCTCCTTATCCTACAGGTGTCTTCCCTTACATGACAAATGCTGTAATTAGTGAATACACTATGCGACTTAATGTGCAAAGACTGTCCTAGAATTTATATCTAGAATTCGTTCCTCAGTTTGTCATTATCTGATAACATTTCTCGGAATTCGAATGCTGGCATTACTAGACTATTAAATTAACAACCCGGTAAGAAAACTGAGACTTTTTCGCTTACCTAACATGCTGCATTTCTGACTAAATTTATTAGTAGAAACAAATTTCCAAAGCCAATTTCACATTTCATACGTGACTATTTCTGTTTAAAACCCTTGCTTTCAGAATTCCTGTTATTCCTAAACTAATGTAGTCTATCGTCCGATAATGAACATGACTAAGCTTATTTTCCACCAGTTTACTTTCTGTCACGAGATGAAAGCTAACGTGGAAGATATTTCTGAACATTTAAATTGCAGCTTTTCTTAAGTACAGATAAGTTAAATTCTCATATTTAACAACGCACCGAATTAACTGTCTAAAATTATCTTCACGAAACTATGGCAATACACACTTGCGTAAAATATGTATCTTGTGTGTACTGTAGTGGCCCAGTTATTGGATGAGAAATAATTATTTTTTATTTCATATATTTATTCATGTGTTTAATTACTTTATAAAATTAACTTTAATATTTTGTTAATATTCATATTTATATTTCTTTTATGCTGAATGGCAATAAGTAGTTCATATTTATATTTAAATTTATTTATGCTGAATGGCAACTAGTTCTAGTTCTGATTCATGATTGCTAGGTTTTGGTTTAAAAACGTTGCTCGTAGCGTCGCATTTCGATAGCTGGAAAATAAAATGCAATAACTTAGCTATTTGTTTATAATTATCGCTGTTCCTAGTCATAAATTAATTTTAAACATTAGTAGCCAAGGCTACATCGTGGTGACCCTGATTAATTTTCGAAATGTCAACAAATGACTCTTCTGAAACTGCTATGAAAGATACGATGCAGTCACCGGAGCTTCATAAGGTGAGTATAAAAATACATCCTTCTTGGACTGATAAACCGGAAATAGGGTTTTTTCAAGTTGAAGCTCAGTTCAAAATTAGTAATATCGTTTCAGAAGAAACGAAATTTAATTATTTAGTTTCACAGCTTGAACCTAAGTTCGTCGAAAATATTTGGGACATTGTAACGAACGATAGTGCCACAAAATATTCGGATGCTAAAATTAGGTTATTACTTTTATTCAAAGAAAGTGAAAATGTACGGATTAAACGTTTGATTACTGGTATCGAACTTGGAGACATGAAACCAAGCCAACTTTTGCAGAAGTTGAGATCAGTTGCTACTACAGATGTGTCTGAAAATCTAATCAAAACTTTATGGCTGGAGAAGCTACCTGAATAAAAAATATATTATTAGTCAGTGATGAAGATGTAACCAAGTTAGCGTCTATGGCAGATAAAATTAGTGATATGAATCGGAAACCAGAAGTATTTAGTACTAATGCTCCTTCCGTTCCCGCAAATGATTTGTTGCAAAGAATTACCTTTCTTGAACAAAAAATTGAGCAAATAACCATTCGCTCACGACGCAGGGACTCGGATTTACGTAATTCACGTTCACGATCTCGAAGCCGATCTCGTAAACGATATGACCCTACTGGCAAATTTTGTTTCTGTCACTTTCGATTTGGAGCAAAATGTATTCCAGAGAAATGCCAGCCTCCGTGTGCTTGGGTAAAAAACGATTCCAAAAACCAGGAAAACTCGAATCTGCAGTAGGTTCAGCGGCAAACGCTGCTGCAGAAAATATGAAGGATTGTCGCAAATTTCGTTTATTCGTTCGTGACCGAAGATCAAATTTGCACTTTCTTATTGACAGCGGAGCTGACGTAAGCATAATTCCTGCTACTTCACAGAATAAATGTAAAACTGAATACAAACTGTATGCAGCTAATGGCACAGATATTTCCACTTATGGCATAAAAACGCTAACTCTTGATTTGGGATTACGTCGTGATTTTCAGTTTCCATTCATAATTGCTGATGTCACAAAAGGTATTTTAGGAGCTGACTTTCTTCACAAATATAAATTGCTTATCGATATAAATAAGAAAAAATTAATTGATGGCGTAACACAGCTTTGCGTCCAGTGTGATGCCGCTGCTATTTCCAGTGATTACTCAGTAATAACATTAAATAAATCCATAAAAATTTTCGATTTACTGTCGAAATATCCCGAAATTTCTAAACCTAACCTTTTTCCTACACAAATTAAACATGGTGTTACACATTTTATTACGACTGGTGGTCAACCCGTTTATTCAAAGGCACGACAGCTCGATCCAAAACGCTTAGCTATAGCTAAAGAGGAATTTAAATTTATGCTTGACAATGGAATAATTCGTCCATCAAACTCCCAGTGGTCAAGCCCCTTGCACCTTGTTACGAAAAAGGATGGTTCATACCGTCCTTGCGGAGACTACCGACGATTGAATGCGCAGACGATACCTGATCGATACCCAATTCCTCGCATTGAAGATTTTCATCATATTTTAAGAGGTACAAATATTTTTTCTAAAATTGATTTATTCAAAGCTTATTTTCAAATTCCCATTGCAGAAGAAGACAAATGTAAGTAGTGTAGTGGCCCAGTTATTGCATGAGAAATAATTATTTTTTATTTCATATATTTGTTCATGTGTTTAATTATTTTATAAAATTAACTTTAATATTTTGTTAGTATTCATATTTATATTTCTTTTATGCTGAATGGCAATAAGTAGTTCATATTCATATTTAAATTTCTTTATGCTGAATGGCAACTAGTTCTAGTTCTGATTCATGATTGCTAGGTTTTGGTTTAAAAACGTTGCTCGTAGCGTCGCATTTCGATAGCTGGAAAATAAAATGCAATAACTCAGCTATTTGTTTATAATTCATGCTGTTCCTAGACATAAATTAATTTTAAACATTAGTAGCCAAGGTTACAATACTACACTTTTATTGTTCATTTTCCCCCTTATATGTGTAAATATAGGGGCGACTTTGCGTCGAATCACTCTGAATATCCGTTTCTCTTTCCAAACTGTTGCCATCAAATATACTTGTATTATATTTGAAGAAATTAAATAATGAATAATCTGCATCAATGTATGTATGTTTCTCGCATTGTGATAAAACAACGGTAGCTAGATCCATCCAATTTTGAATGACGTAATTCTACTGCAAATATGGGTATCGGGAAGCCAAAATTTGAAGTTTGGAATGTGTTTTATTTTCTTCATATTTTGTGAAACTTTAACGAATTTTTGATTACCAAACTCAAGGACTTCAAAGCGATCAATAGCAACGTTGTACAGAAAAAAAAAAAAAAAAAATTTATCTCCAGCGCATGAGACTGCATATCGGAAATTCCAAAGATATGCTCAATTTAAAATTATTCTGTGATATTTCTCTTGAACTGAACTTTAAGTGCGAAGAACATGCTATTTAATAAATAAAGGTAATACACAACACACAAAATGTTAACAAAACGCCCCTTCGGACATAATTCAATGAACACATCAGAGACCAAATAAACACATCAGAGAAATTTTCTTCTAGGTGTTCAATAAATCATATTTTATTTACGACTAGCTTTTTCTTCCCGAGGGAAGTAAAGGCTAACTGCATATAATGAAGAAACTTTGCCTACCATCTAAATGCTACTGTATACATAAAACGGAAATGAAACTATTTGACATCAAATGATTTTTCCATGGAGTTCGAAACTGCGCAGTGTTGCTTTTTAAAAGGGGCACTCAATTCTGAGTTATTTACCACTGAGCTTCAAAGGTATCGTTTATAAAACATGTAACTAGTTGCTGTGAAACTATTACAGATATTGTTATTAGATGCTTATTATTTTATGAACATAAATGATATAGTTCGCAGATTTCATCTGGTACGTTCACTAACCTTCCATGAGGAGCTATGCAAAATTAAATTGTATTTTAATATTTAACAGCCATAAATAATGTTTAAAACATTTGATTAAATTCGTAGATCGCTAAAATCTGTGCGATTTGTAAAATCGCTAAAATCTGTGCAACCGTCTACCAAAGTAGCACCGGCAGGGGCGTAGCTAGAGGGGGCCATCTGTCCCCGGGCGCAGAATCCAAGGGGCGCCGAACTGATGTTACGACATTTTAGAATTAAATGTTTTCCATCCTTGGCAAGCAGTAGGGGGGCGAAATCTTCAGTTGTCCCTGGGCGCTGAAAACCCTAGCTACGACTCTGAGCACCGGAGCTTTCAATAAATGTAGATATTTTTTTAATTATATGGGGAGAATATATCTTACCTTGACGTCTGTGAACACACTTCATAATATGGCTGAAGAATTTAGTGTCTTGAGGAATACGTAAACTAGTCCAGCTGACATTAAACATTTAATGAAAATTATTGACGACTTTTACAGACTATGAAAATGGACAACAGGAGCACGAATATTTACAGAAAAGTTGTCACAATAAAAAAAATAGAAAACAAAATTTCTTGCGTCTTTAGAACGTGGTAAACATCTTTTAACATCTTGCACCTCTTTTGTTGTCATGGCGGCCTCGTATGCGTATTATTTACAAAAGCAATTCTATCAGAAAGCTGGTAGCGCCATCTGTCGGTCGTGAAAGATGACATCTCACAAATGCGTATCTAATATGTACTTTACGAAATAGAAGTTTGCTAAAATAAGATGCAGAGTTTTATGAAGACACTCTGCGTGTTTTGTCTCAAAGCTAGAAATGGAAAGACACTGAAAAATAAATTTTAGCCTTTCATCCGTAACTATTCTGCAGATTAAAGTATTTATTATGTTTTATACCATTAAAAAATAAAAATTCTGTATCTTTACATGTAAAGTTAGAGGAGATATTTATGACCATACACACACAGACCTTTTTTTTTGTTTTGTTTGTTTCCGGCATTTTACTGAAGTTGACCATGATATTTGAGAACGAATTTAAAGAACAGCTACCAAACAGAAATCGTTCGGTTTTGGAATTAATGATTTCTGTTCTGCTTTTAAGGCATGACTAATTCATTAATCTAAAGTATTCGAAATGCTACTTGCATTAGACGCAAGCTAGTGGAGAACTTTCTAAAGAAACTGGTTAGTACTGGTTAGCAAGTGAAACCAACGACGATCCTATGCAGCAAGCCCCTTTCGTCGTCGTAAATCGACGTCAGAACAAACTAATACACTGAAGTGTTATAACACAGATCGATATGAGGTTGTTCAGAGTATACAATGCGTATGTACACTGAAGCAAAAAATAAATAAATAAATAAAAAATAAAATGGGATAGCTCTATATCTCCCGTTCTACTGGGCCAAATGACGAAATTCAAATTGCATTTTTCATGTCTTGGAGCCTCGGCTTAGGATATGTATTAGATTTATATATAGCATTATTCTAATGTAAGTATTTTGACACATAATCGGACTTTTTCTGATATGACATGCCATTTTTTTTTTCCATAGCTCAATTCTGCGACTCAAATTATGTCTAAATATTAAATTCTGTAAAATGTAGCGAGAAATTTAGGGAGAAATTCAAAAATTTATCTTGGCGCATTTTTTAGTTTGCGCCAATAATTCACTTGGCAAACTTCTTAATTTAGAGCAACCTATTTTCCTATCCTTTTCTTTATTGCACACGAACGAAAAAAGTCATCGTTCATACTTTCAAATAATTTCAACAAAGTGCGTAAACCGCATTTGGCGCTATTATCGCTTATAACATGTATGCTAAATTTCAAAACGCATCAATATGTAAATTCATGTATATCTTAGAAACTTTGAATAAAATACTCTAATTCTTTGCACGTATGCCTAGAAATACATCTACTTTAAGATTGATATTAAAAACTTTATAGGTTATAATACAAAAATGTTTTCGAAAAATTTATGAAAAATATTTAAAAATACAAATTTAAAAAATAACTCATAAAAATGTCATGAATTATATTTGGATTAAGCCTAAACTTCGAATTAAGGAAGAAGGAATCAAGTAAGTTTCATAAAAAAGAGATATTAATAAACATATATCAAATTCAATTAACATTGCAGAGTTAAAATTTAGGAGCTAATTTTTTAGAAACTACTCGTGCAATTTTACAAAACTTGGCACTTTGGCGTAATATGAGTCGCAGAATCGAAATGTGGAAAAAAATTGGTACGTTATTTCAGAAAAAGTCACATTTTGTATCAAAATACCTATGTTAGAATGATGCTATATATAAATCTAATACATATCCTAAGTCATTCTTTCGAGACATGAAAATGCAAGTTGAATTTCGCATTCGGACCAGTAGAATGGGTGATATAGAGCTTTATTTGGGGAGGGGGAGGGGGCGCGCGGTGTATATAATTGGTTATATACACCAGTCACCGATATCTGTGGAAACTTCAGTGTTTTTAACCCATAGAATGGCAGATGTTTATGATTAAAGCTACATTCGTTCTGATCTAATATTGAGAGCTTTTGAAATTGACCACAAGATTCCGGAAGTAAAAGTGAAATTTGGGTATTTTTACACATAATTATTTGATGAAAATACAATAATTACCACAGTTTGAGCAAAGGATTGACAAAACTTCGAGTGGACATGATCAGCTTCACCTGGCAAGAATCGCTTCAGGAAATAAGAGTGTAGCGTTACATCAAATGTTAACTGGGACTCAATACTGGAGTCTCAATAAACATCAGAGTGAGGAGAGTCAACGTTTTGCTTCCTTCTATTGGCCAATCAGATTAATTCCCCCGATTAATTTGGAGCACAAATCTACGCAGCTATTTTGGGATCGGAATTTCAAGTACCGGGTTCTTCTTCCCTGCAAACAATTAGCTGGTCTGGCCAATCGCATTGCTATGCTTTGGAGCAGATGGAATGATTTCCACTTGGAGATTCATCGATTCACTAAATTCATCGATTTCACTTGCCAACAGGAAAGTGTACATATTTTGATGGTTTCAAAAGGGTATAGTGTTTGTTAAGCTAGCATTCAGTGGATCACATAGTAACATTTTGTACGCATTTTCCTTGATGGTTTAACCTACCTATACTCTAAATTCATTGTGTTGGATTTAACTACTTAAAGGGCAATCTGCCTGCCACAAAGGTTTAGCTACTCCAAATTATGGTTAAAAAAAACCTCAGCTAAATCTGAACTCTTGTCATGTTGCCCGTGTTATCAGTTCTCAAACTTATCGAGTATACCTGATAGTTGTTTCTTATTCAGATAATGATTTTTGAAATAATTAGACCAAAGGGCGTTAACCCAGAAGGACTATTAATTTCGTTTTAGCATTTTGCGTTGGTTCACTATAAGTGTCGCTTCAAATTGTTACCACCTAATATTAGAGCCCTGTGTTATATTTAATCGGCGCGGACGTTATGTGAAAAATTGCGAACGAAGAAATAAAAAGGATAAACAGAAATGCCGTAGCGATGAAAACCTTATTTGGGTGGTGTATACAAGGCAAATTTTCTTCATCAGGCTTTTTAATCCATGATCCATGTTTAAACGTAAGTGTAGAAGAGAAACTTTTAAAAAGCTTCGAATCGTTTTGGGATATTTAATCTATAGGAATTAAAAATATTTCCGACGAAGAACAAAATGAAATGGCCTTACAAATATTTAACAATTCGATTACACAAAAAGGATCAGATATGGAGGAGGAAGCTGTACAAATATATCATAAAGCCAATGATATAATAAAGAGGGCATCAATGACTCTGACCAAATGGAATTCAAATTCGGATACTTTAAAGAACCAATACAAATCAAGTAAAAACTTCGTTAGCTTTAAATTGCCTGACTGTGATTTCCCCTCAAATATTCTTGGACTTCATTGGGATACAATTAAGGATACCTTCTGTTTTAATGCTCAAGACGTTATTGATTTCATCCAGTCAAATGACCAAACAAAATGTTGTATTTTCAAAGCCGCTTCAAAAATCTTTGATCCTTTTGGGTTATTATAAGTGCTATTTGGACTTTTATTCATTTAGTTTGTTTGTGATATAACTTATTCTTATTTCGTGGTATATTTTGTGAAACACGAGAAGATAGAATTAAAGTTAACAAAAAAAAAAAAAAAAAAAAGAAAGAAAGAAAGAAAGGAAAGCTTTCAGATTTTATATTATACCCAAAAGGGCTTTTTTTCACGTTTTGTGTGTTTCCTTTACATATTAATTATCATGTTCTTCGCACTTAAAACACATAAAATTCGATTCGACAGCAATACCACAAAATATTTTAACACATCAAAACAGCATATCTTTAGAATTTCCGATACACAGTCTCACGCGCTGGAGATAAAAATGTTTTTTTTTTTTTTTTTTTTTTTTTTCCCCCCCGCACAGTGCTACCATTGCTTGCTTTGAAATCGTAGAGTTCTGTTAATCAGAAATTCGTTGAAGTTCAACAAAATTTTAAATAGATAATAAAAAAAATTCAAAATTCAAATTTTGGGCCCATGTTCGGTTGGAGGACTATGCTAATCCTAAAGTATTATCTTTGCAAATTTCATAGTTCTGCTTAATTATTATAATCTAATACTATCAAGAATAATTTTCTACCCGAATTTTTACATTTATCTAGCTTTCAACCAAAAAATTAGTATAATTTGTTTTAGTGTTATTTGTTGTGTAACACCTCCCTTTACGTAAAAAGAATCTGATTTGTTTATTTCATTATTCAAGCATTTTCACTTAAAAAATTTTCAGCCTGTATTTTGTTTGGGAGTGAAATAGAACTTAATATTTAGAGCTGGAAATGAACTTTGTAATGACAAAAGGCTACAAAAACGGACGCAATGGTATTTTGCCCTCATTCACTTCTTATTGAAAACTCGTATTGTCGCTACACCAAATATTTATGTATTTTCAAAATTTCACTAAATATTACGTAGAATATTTAGTGTTACCAAGGGTTTGAAAGTGTTACCATTGTTACCCTTGGTTAACAACGTACCAAGGGTACACTGCAACGAAAATTTGACATCTACCCCTTAGGGAGAAGTTCCCTTTGTCGGTCACTTTTCATTCGAACCCCGTTTATTACGCCAATGTATGAGCCTTATGTTTTATCATTTTTCAAGGGACCTATGACTAAAGTTGCCCTCTGTTGGTTATTTTCAATTTATCTCGAGTGTTACGGAGAGAGTGAGCTATTTCGGTTAATACATGTACTTTCAGGAAGCATTGTATATTCTTCAAATGTTTGCTGGTATGCAACATTCTCTAAAATCACATTATAAATAAGAGCATAATGCTTTTAAATATATTTCTATGTCACTGAAAATTTCGAAGCTTGCGTTAATTTTTATTAAAACTAATTTTGGATTGATTCGATCGCATTTCGAGCACAAGAAGGAAAACTTTTTCGCTTAACACTTTCCGGCACGCTACCTTTTAAAGTTGGAGTTTTGATTTAAAAAAAAAAAGGGTAGGCTGTCTAACTAGCCCTAGAGGAGTACACAAGTAAAATTTTGTGAAGATAGCACTTATCTTTTAATTCCGTTTGCATGCCCAAAGTGGAGACACTGATTAAATAACAGCTTCAAAAAAAGTGCTGAAATGAGCATTGTTGTCAATGAACTGACCGATGAGATGCGGAGAAACAAAGAATACAGACTCTCACCTGTCCTAGATTATCGGTGAGCCCGCTGTGGGCACACCTAGGGTTCACCGTTTCATTTTAGGCGAGATTTCAAGGTAAAAATTTAAAACTAATATAGAATAAGGAGATTAACATACTGCAAAAAAAAAAAAAAAAAAAAAAAAAAAAAAAAAAAAAAAAAAACATAGAAATTACTTTTGAAACAATTCCTTTTATACCCTAAAGAAGATCTGGAAGATTTCTTTGAAAATGAGGGACTTTAAAAACTAAACATGGCTGAAATATATGGACTGGTTTGTGTTGAGCTGCCATAAGTGCCATATGTGTTGAGCTGCTATAAATAAGGAACGCTCAGAGTAACCTATAAATAATTTTTCATTCAATTTTCTGTGCGTACAGAAGGAAATTTTTAGGTGTGTCCAGACTGGACACACTGTGCCGCAAAGGGTTAAGCAACAATATTCATATCAATACAACCAGGACATGATAAAAAATTACTACAGCATACTGAAATAACATAATAAAAAATCGCTACAGTATACTGAAATAACATAATAAAAAAATCACTACAGTATACTAAAATAACATGATAAGAAATTTGAAATCAATCAGCACTCAATGTAGAAGAATGGTGAGTGGTACGCAATAAACTTACTTAATATTTTATGTTAAATTTGCAGGCATGACGATAACTAAATATTGCTTTTCATTGCTGTCAAAGCTATTAAAAAGGGTTAAGATATTTAAAAAAATAATATTAAGATTAATTATTATAAAAGCTAAATGTAAATTAATAAAAAGGCTAATTAAAAACAATCTTGACAAATTAAATATTTAAATTGCTCACAAATATACGTTTCCCATTTGAACATTTTAATCAACACTGTGTTAGTTAAATACAAATGCATTTTCCGAAGGTGTCACTGATATTTATCACTGAACCAACTGAGAGAACATTTAGAACTCTTTTGTAATTTGCATCAAAACAGATAAATTCAAAGTGTGCAATTTTGCCGTAAAAGTTTTAGATTAAAATATTAAAAAATTCAAACCGAAAAAGTTCACAATTTTTTTTAATTATAGCATGTTTTTTACTTTATGTGTTTTTTAAATATGTTAATTTAAAAAGGTCAAAATTCAAGTGAGTAAATTTCCACAATTTAAAAATTATAGTATGCATATTTGTCCTAAATATTTTATCTTAAAATTCTTAAAGTTAAATGGTTAAAATTACGTAATTTTCATTTTGAATATTCTAGTAGCCTCTTTTGCCCTTTTTTGATTCTTAAATATTCATTTCACATTTTATTTGTTTATTTTTGTTTAAAAAAACCTGAATTTCAGCTTTAAAAATACTATTTAAAAACTACCAATTTATATATATATATATATATATATATATATTTGTTTTAAAATGCTAATATGAGCCAAAAAGTTATATATGCTTCAGAGAAATAAATACATATTTATATAAATTTCACAGTTTAAAAACCTTGAAAGTTCTGCAATTAGATAGAAAAAGGATAACTTATTTATTACATAATAGTGAAAGGTGAATGGTTTACAAACATGCAATTTAAATCAGAATCTCTCGAAAAGTCCATATCCATCATGAAATTTGTAATTGTAATACAATTTCAGAAAATTAAAGAAAAGTCGTTTAACAAATAATTCATACTTTAAAATACAGGATTTACAAACTTATTAATTCACAGTAAGGGGAACGAAGACCATAAAAAGTAACGTTTTATTCCTATCTAATAATACCTATAGCAAATGGTTCACTATATGCTGCTGCAATAATAATCACAAACAATTTTTGTAATTAAATAGTAACCATAACAATACGAGATACTACGAAATCGTAGCACCCATATAATGCCATCTAGTCCAACTGTGCACAAAAATAGGAAAAACTAAAGCAAGTCAGAATTTTTCCTTGCTGTAGTATTTCGTGACCCAAAGTGGGCCTCCATTTATATCCATTTACAGTAAGATTTACATTTCCATACATTGGTCAAACATTAACATTCAAGCATATATTACTGCAAACTGTCAAAACAGCAGAGTGTGCTATGAAGGATTTCAACAAGGGTGTGTTTCTTCATTACATATATACAAAAAATATCTCGCTACACAAGTAATAATAATATTATTGCAAATAATAATGATTTAGTATCACAAGAATAACAGTCTTTTTTGGGAGAACAATTTACTACAATATCCAAGTAATAAACTACATTAAACAACATGGTCTCGCAGAACAGATCTAATTCATTAATTTTAATTAGTTTCGCTAGCAAAGCTTTTATAAGTAGAACTGAGTAAGTTATATTCTCGTGTACTTTTAGGTCAATTAATGTCAAAATTATAATTTATAAGTATAATATGGGCATACTATACATATAAATACATATATAATATATATATATAAAGTAATTAAAAGTAAATTAAAAAGCCTAAAACTTGCGCTAGAGCTGCAAAGTAATAAACCAATAAATTATAATAAGAAATCTTCCCATATACCATCTCCAAGGACACAAAATACTATTCTAAAAAAACTTTTTTGGTTTTAAATTTTATGGTTTTAAATTTATATTTCTTGGAGATGGTATATGGAAAGATTTCTTATTATAAATTATATATATATATAATTGTTATTCATGATTTAATTCAAGTCCCCGTTAAACATTTTTAACAATTTACATTCAAGTTACTTTAAAACAATTTTAGAAATTGAACTTACTAACTATGGATTCACTCTTTTAAGATAATTCTACTAAAATTAATTGTAGGAGATAATATAATCAATATTTCTTTAGTAAATATATATATATATATATACAATCCCTTTGTTTTCAAATTATTTTCAATCTACAGCTAAGTAATGATCATTTTCGAAGCAGCTGTGTGATGCCATTTTTAATAAGCAAACTATAACTGATGATTGTATTCTACAAAACATAGAATTTGCCATTAATAAAATAAATAAACTTCGACACACTTCAATCTGTGAAAATAAATAGTTTTCCACACACTTCAATCTGTGTATTGCTTCGTTTTGAATAATTTTTGTAATAACAAATTTTAAAAAGTAGGAAAGAATCGTAATAGAGGATTCTTGGAATATTCCTATAAAATCCCAAGTATTCTGGAATCGTACTTTCTCCTCTTATACATAAACAACTGCACATCAACAGCAAATTTCGCGATTAGTACTGTATTTAAAAAATGAGTTTGGACGTTGTAATAAATTTTACTCTTCGCCATTTAACGCATTTTGATTAATTCTATTCAAAAGGTGCTCACAAATTTTTCTCCTTTGCCACTTTTTGGCTTTCTATGAATTATAAGCAAACTTCTGAATTTCATTTATACCCTCTCCCAAAACATAATTTTTTTTACACTGTTGCACTTCACTTCATGAATTTGTAATACATTTTCTGGCATCGGTATGGAGACTGCACAGAAATCACCTCTTCTTCTAATATGCACATTTCACAAAGTTTTTTTGCAAAAATATTTCTTTTTTCCCCTTAACCACAGAAGTTTTACAGAAGTTTTTGGCGCCTTTTATGTGTTCCTTTATACTTTCTACCATGTGTTGGTCTTCAGAAAAAGATGGCGACAGAAAAAAAAAGCTGGAATGATGGATAAGAAGCCATTGCTAAGTGGACTAACGGGAGCACCCGATTTGGTAAGATCACGCCTCATCATCATAATACGATCGATCACATGTATGACGCCATTGACAGTTTGAACACCTGGGCGGACAATACGAGCTGGACGACCTTCCCATTCCAACAACAGTTCACCTAAATTCAAAAGATAGTTAAATATTTAGTCCATATTTAAATAAATATTTATTCATTCATTTAAACACAAAAAACATAACATTATTAAGGGAACATTGTTACATAACGGAACATTGTTATTTAAATATTAGCTTTGCTTATGGCAGAAAATTAAGATATTGATTAAACACAAAGAACAAAATGCTATTAACAGAACACTGTTAGCAGAACATTGTTACATGACGGAGCATTGTTAACATTGTTATTTATTATTTCCTTATGAAGATTAAGATATTAGCTGAATTGACAGAAAACTTGGAATATCATTAGGCTTACCAGACATCCTCTTTTGACCGGAACTGGCCTCGTCTGATGATGTGGTACTTGCGTCCCAGCCAGTTATTCATATTTTCCCACTTACGTATTTTAATTTTAAAAGTTCGACATACACACAAATGACATTAATACAAGCCTATGAGTGCTCACAACATTTTAGGATGAATTCTTTCTGGAACTGAAGCATGGGAAAATTGTTTTGATGGAGCAGAACCTTTTATTTGGATATACAGCAGTGAATGAACATGGTCTGCAACAGAAGCTTTGGGTGAAAGTATAAATGAAAAGAAGTTCTCTCAAATAATGCAATAAGCATGGATCCTCTTTTTGATGAAGTCAATGACTGTAAAAGCTTTATTGCCAGCTCGTTGGAAAATCTGGACTGGGACAATGCAGGAAAATAAATACAGTCAAAAGTCGTTAATACGGACACCCATAATCTGGAATCCGAACCTCAAAGCTAAAAACTTTCTGCGCATGCGTCGCTTGCGTGTAACACCTTTACGACTGCGCATATGTGTGTGCGCAAGCGCAGAATATGTTTACGCATGTGCGTTTAATGTATAACGGACGGTATAAGCTAAAATTATCTAATTATCTATTTCAGTTAATGTTGATGATTGCGTTGTTCCTTAATCTTCGAAATGGATCCGGCTTATTATTTTTTGCAGACTCTTAGAGCAATTTTACAAAAGTAAGCTTGAACTTTTGATTATGTCAAATAGAATTTCTGATATATATTTACTAATATGTAAAGGAGCATCAAAGCGAAAGTACGTTTCGAGGTCCATTAAACAAAAAAATGGATAAAGGCATATCCTTTGTTTATCTAAACGTTAACCTTTTTTTATCTAAACTTTGTTTATCTTCAACGCAGCAGCGCGCAATGAATTGGAAGTTGATCTGTCAGTACTATCCTTATCTTCAGGGCAGATGTTTTTATTTTATTTGGCTTATAATTCCTTACTAAATGTAGTATTTCACCTCGATGTACTCCGTCTTTGATATGATTTAAATCAAATTCCTTGTCATTATAATTCACTTCCAATAGCGAAGAAAGTGACACAGAGGTTATTGAAAACGAAAAAATTTCGATTGACAAATTAGTCGGTATTCTCGACACAGCAATTATAGGACTTGAACAGCGGAACTTTGCAACTGAACAAGAAATTATGTCTAGTTATAGAATTAAAGAGAAAGTATTATCACATAAAAAACAAAGCAACTTAAACAACTTACATTGAAATAAATGTTTAATAAAGTAAACAAATAAATATTAAGCTTTTTTTTTGTAAATTTTGATACCCTTTAGATCATAATTGTTCTTTATTTCATAAATTATGGTTTCATATTTTTAATTTTATATTTTCTGCATGCCATCTTACAAGATTTATACTGATGATCTATAATCCAGAAAAATAGATAATCCCGAATCGCCGAAGTCCCGACGGGAAAAAAAAAAAAAAAAAAAAAAAAAAAGGACATTTCTTTGCCCTATCTGATTCAAATTGCATAAAAACACTTTCAGCATGGCACCAGGCGAAACAGAATTCTCATTAATGAATATAATAATAGCTGAATGAAGCTTTACTAACAGGGTTGCCACTCAAACAGGAGAATGAAATTCCCTGACTTTTCCAGGTTTTTCAGGTGTGTTTCAAGAAAATTCCAGTCTATACATGTAATGTCCGTTGGCTGTGCTAAGAGGTAAATTAATTATATTATTACTTGTATTGTGCATCAAATTCACTTATTTATTAAATAAATCCCAGAGGACATTTATTCTTAATTATTCTTGGTATACTTTGTTTGATAATTTTGTTTACTTTTCCACTTAAGAAACTTCATAAAATTTAAGATATATACTGTTGTGTGCGTACGGGTTCGTTATGAAATGAATGCTCAAGTCCGATGAAAAATGAACAAAAATTTATTATTATCACAACAAAAATGCTTAAATTTTCTCAAATTATCATGCAGTATTACAATATCTCACAGTAGTTATCTTTTAACTACTCAAATGTCCAATAGAACGTAATTCAAAACAGCTAAAGAAAGCTAATCCCCGAATTCGCTACAATCAACAAGAGCAGTTTTCTAAACAACAACAAACTAAGCAACTACTACAAACTGAGATGTTTTCCTCCTTTTATAAGATTTTAAAATCATGCACTAGAATTTTCCGGTACTTTCTCGAAATCAAAAAGAGATATTTATTTATTTAATGCACGTGCTCTTGTATTTTCAATTTTCCGGCTTAGCTTTCTTTTAATATTCGTCACGCGCTGCACTGTGCGAGAAATAAAACCATTTAATTTATAATTGAACTAACATTAGCTTTTTAAATACCAAATTCGTAACACTGCCCCCTTCCCAAGGACTGCACGTCCCGGGCAGTACAATCCCTGGACAGGAAGCTAAACTTACAACTGTGGCATAAATGCATTAATAAGCATTACATTACAATAATAAACAACATGAACAATAAATGCAATAAATAAAACAAATCAAATGCTTAATGCAAATCAAATACTAAATACAAATCAAATCAAATACACATTTAAAAACAAAATGGACCATGGTCTCATACTATTTACAATTATTTACATTATGTACTATGGCCATAGGTGCGAGCTAACCTGTCATAATGAACAACTTTAGGTTTAGAGTTCGAAGACTTATGGATCCGAACCACGTCGTCATTCAGTCTGTTCAGCACTGTATATGGACCAACCGAAGGTGACTGTAATTTAGGACTAAGTCCTTTTCGTTGAATCGGCTTCCACAACCACACCTTGTCTCCTTTGTTGGATCTATGTCTAGTAGCTCTCCTGTTGTATCTGGACTTCCCTTTCCCTGTCGCCAGGCTCACTCGCTTTCGTACGGAACGGTGCGTCACTTCAAAACGGGCCTGGACATCTTGGATGTATTCCTCAGGCGATGAAGGC
The DNA here is from genome assembly GCF_044657685.1 of Stegodyphus dumicola. NCBI lineage: Eukaryota > Metazoa > Arthropoda > Arachnida > Araneae > Eresidae > Stegodyphus > Stegodyphus dumicola. Next base: position 208,303,681 of record NC_140774.1, read on the forward strand.
GCATCCGTATGGCGATCAAACAGGCGGTCACAAGGCAGACGAAGGTCACTACCGAAGAGCATTTGTGATGGAGAACAGTTGGTAGTCTTGCGTTTCTTTTCGACCCTAGTATGATTTCGGCAGCTTCCCGAGCTGGGTCTTTCGGACAAGGCGTCGGCATTTCCAGGTGAGGACCCCTTCTAAGGATGGATAGTCATGTCTTTAGATCCTGAAAGCAGTTTATCGTTTCTGAAGTCTAAGGAAAAATTGTGTTTCCTTAAAAAGTCCAGTCCGAGTATGCATGGATCTGTAATATCCACCACATATGCCGTGTGATGGTAGGCGGCACTTCCAAACGTAATGTTCACGTTTAACTTCCCAGCTATGTCGATCTTGTCACCACACGCAGTCTGAAGGGTAACAGAGGATGGCGTCCAAATAAGTTTATCTTTAAACTGTTGAGCTAAATCTCTCCGAATGATGGTAACATTAGCTCCTGTGTCAATGATCATATTGCAAGGAACTCCATCGACATGGCCATTGATGGACAGTCCGTTACTGTTGCCACTCACTGTAGAAATCTTGAGCGCTTTAAAACAAGGTTTTTCATTCCATGGCAACCTCTGTTCCTCGATATGGTCATTCATTTGTTTCCTCCATTGTCGCTGGGAAATGGTCTCAATTTTCGTGCTTCGGGGTATTCTGCAGTTCCTTCGCACGTGGCCTTCTGCTCCACAGTTCCAGCACTTTGGTTTCTTGTCAGTCCTTTTCCTTCCCGTGACATTTAATTGTATGTTTAAATCGTATGCCTTATTTTCCGTGCTCTAGAGTGTTCTGCAGTTCCTTCGTAGGTGGCCTTCAACACCGCAATTCCAGCACTTTAGCATCGGTTTCTTTTCACCACTATTCCATCTTAAAGCATTCACTGGTCTTGTCAACTCATCCGTTTTATTATCCGTGCCCTGGGTGTTCTGCAATGCCGTCGTAGGTGACCTTCAGAACGACATCTCCAACACCTTACAGCCACTTTGTTCTCACTGCTACTCCGTATCAAAGCATCGACTTGTCTGGATAAATCATCTAAACGAGCCATCAATTGATCCCCTGGCTCGTGGACTCGCACAGCTCTGACTGGGTAGCGATCTCTACGAGTTGCTTGCTGGGCTGCCTCCAAATTCACGGCGTACAACAGAGCGCTTTTTACATCTTTAACATCCGCCATTCGCAGTGCTTTCTGTATTTCAGGGTCCCGGATGCAATCGCTGAAATATTGCAGGGACAGGATTTCTCTTGTTTCTGTCGGGCACTCCGAAAAGGCGTGATGTGACAGCCTTTCAACATCCGTGGCGAGCTCCTGAAGTGTTTCGGTAAGCTTCTGTTGACGGGATTTTAATTGGAGCCTGCTGTAGTCTTTTAAACATTTCTCCCCGAAGCGCAGCTCCAAGGCGCCGGACAGAGCTTCGAAATCTAACCTTTTGTTTTCGGGAAGAGTCTGAAGGATATCCGCTGCGTCGGCTTTTAAAGAAGCGGCGAGATGACAGGCCTTAGCTTGGGAATCCCATCCATTCGCATCCGCAACGATAGAAAATTGTGTTTTATACACCTGCCAGGAGGTCTTCCCATCATATGTAGATAACTTCAGAGAGGGACGAGCAGGCATAGGTAGAAATTTAAAGCCATCACTATTGTTCCCTGCCGTCGCTACGAATTTCTTTAAAATATCCACTTCTTTGGCTACTGCAGAAACCCTATCATCAATTTGTTGCTCGATTTGGTGTTGGACGGCACAAACTCTTCCTTCAATTCATTCCTCCATAGCAGAAACTCTCCCTTCTATTTGTTCTTTAACGGAGGAGACTCTTTCTTCAATTTCTCCAACCTTACTTTCGACAGAGTCTATTCTACCTTCTATAGCCTCGAATTTGTTTTCTATTACGCAGGTAATTTCTCTTTTCATTTCCTCTTGACCTGCTTTCATCTCGCCTTTACTAGATTTCATCTCGTCTTTAACGGATTCCTGTCCCGCTTTCATTTCTTCCTGTCCCGCTTCAATCTTTTCCTGATTAGATTTCATCTCCTCTTTCATTTCTTCTTGACCTGTTTTCATTTCCTCTTTAAATGCAGCAAAGGCTGATATCAGCTGTCTTAACTGCTTTTCCATTGCTCTTGTGATTGGCATTCAAATCCCACTTCTGATACCAAAAATTGTTGTGTGCATACGGGTTCGTTATGAAATGAATGCACAAGTCCGATGAAAAATGGACAAAAATTTATTATTATCACAACAAAAATGCTTAAATTTTCTCAAATTATCATGCAGTATTACAATATCTCACAGTAGTTATCTTTTAACTACTCAAATGTCCAATAGAACGTAATTCAAAACAGCTAAAGAAAGCTAATCCGCGAATTCGCTACAATCAACAAGAGCAGTTTTCTAAACAGCAACAAACTAAGCAACTACTACGAACTGAGATGTTTTCCTCCTTTTATAAGATTTTAAAATCACGCGCTAGAATTTTCCGGTACTTTCTCGAAATCAAAAAGAGATATTTATTTATTTAATGCACGCGCTCTTGTATTTTCAATTTTCCGGCTTAGCTTTCTTTTAATATTCGTCACGCGCTGCACTGCGCGAGAAATAAAACCATTTAATTTATAATTGAACTAAGATTAGCTTTTTAAATACCAAATTCATAACAATACATTGGATAACAATTGTATGTTTTATTTAATTATTACTCATGATCATCACCAGTTCAACACGAGCCTAATCTGGTCCTAATAAATCACAAAGCAATGCTAAATAGTTAGGTTAGATTTTAGATAAATTTAATTTGTGTGAGTTGTCTTCGTAAAAGGCACCTTAACACTTGAAAACACAAGTATAATTATAATAGAAGTTGTTTTCTCCACTGAAGATTGAGATTAGAATCTGCCCAATCTGGAATAAAATAAGGCTTTTTTTGCAGACATTCTGTAGCTAAACGAAAGAAAGAAATCTATTTAATGTTTTTTTTTAATAAATTGAGGTATTTTATATTTATTTCGCAGCATACATTAGGAAAAAAATATGTTAATTAAATTTCGTGATGGTATATCATCATACTGCTAGAATTAATTTCAGGATTATGCCACAGAAAATTTCCTGAAATTTGGAAATATTATTTACTAATAATAAATAAATTTAGAGCATTAGCAACATTAAATGATATGAATAACATAAACATAATTACTTAAAAATTGAATTAGAATAATCAACGATATTTTAGCGAATATAGTTATATTACATCATTAGACTGATTACTATTTTTTATTTTTAATAATCAACGATATTTTAGCGAATATAGTTATATTACATCATTAGACTGATTACTATTTTTTTATTTTACTGCAAAATGACAAGGTATTTATTAAAAAGAAAAAAAAAAAGGTTTAAAAAGATTTTGAGGTATAATTCTAGTATACGGCCTTGACACGTTTTTGAAAATTGTCGCCAAGACCAAAATGACCCATTTACTGCTCATCATCATTTCGCCAAATCCCGTTGTACCATACATCTAACCAAAGAAGTACCTAGAATGCTATCGTTCTTGTCAAAAGTAACGTAAGATACTATGAAAATGCCAAAGAACAACGATAATGATATGTAAAAAACTGCAGTCACCTCTATGTTTTTTTTAATTTTACTCAGGCGCTAATGTAATATCTTGCCACTTTTCTATTCAGATACTTTAGGCTTCTAAAGTGAAATGCGAATCATTTTATATCATATTTACATAAAATTAGGTATTGTTACGGATTTTGCATTTATTTAGTTTGCTATTTTTAATAGAATTGTTATTAAAAGTGTTTTATATTCCCGTGCAATGCATCACGAGACTTATTTGAAGAGAAAGCTGCGCCGGAAAAATTAAATACACGAGGCACGTGCATCTAACATTTTAACAATCGATATTTCATAATTGTACTCTTTTAATATCCAAAGAAGTCGAGAAAATAGGAGAAGGTTCTCGTGCGTGATTTGAAAAGCTTATAAAAAGCTGGAAGAAAACATCTCAATTCAGTTGTTTACTTTTTGCTGTTAATGATTGTAGCGAAATCGGATTAGCTTTCTCTGTTTTGAATTAAGTTATGTTGAATGTTTTAGTAGTTCAAAAGATAACTACTGTGAAATATTGGGATGCTGTACAAATATCTCTAAGAAAATTTAAGCATTTTGGTTTCTTATTCATTGCGATAAAAATTAATTGTATTCATTTTTCATCGGACTTGTGCATTCAATTCATTACGAACCCGTACGCTAGCAACAATATTTATCAAATTTACATAAAAGTTTTGTATAGTAAAATATAAAGAATTACCTCGTTTCGATTGCGTTGATCAAAATTCCTTTTTATGCAATGATGCTTTGGCTTCAATCATTTTCATTAAACTGTATGTTACTAAATAGGAATTTAATTTTCAAGCGATAATTCTCTTTCTAACAATGCTAGATTCCTCCTTCAGTTACCTTACGGGAGCTGAATGAAATTCTCGCAATGATTTCATTGTCTCTAGAATTTAAAATTCTTGCTCGTTAGCATTACAAATGATATTGCGAAAATGAGCAACATTTGTCAAAGTTAGCTATTCTAAAATGATCCTAAATGTAACTTTCAGTTAACAGATTTAAAGCTGTGTTTCCCAAACATTTATGTTTACAGCCTGCTTTTAGAAACGCAAAGAAACGCATTTTTACAGAAAATATATAAGCATATAAAACAGCAATAATGAGGTTGGATTACTTGTATGTTAATGAAATTAGCAGTAATTGCACTGTAATTTTAGCTAAATCAATAATAAAACATAAATAAGGACGTGTGTTTCCGGTCATCCGTAAAGCTTTTTGTTGCCATTCTGCAAAGCATAAGATAATATTTATTTTTCAAATGTAATCATTTAGCGCAGGGGTATAAAAGAAGTCTGTTGCAAATCGCAATATATTTGTCACCCAACTTTAGCAAACAAGTTATATAAAAGAAATGCATTGCCACTAGCCAAATTAAATATTTACGCTGACCACGCAGCAGATTTTTCTCATTCAACAAAGTGCAGGAATTTTAATTTTCCCTTCAAATTAATTCTTATATTTTTCACAAACTAAGCCGAAAAAAGCCGAAATTCATATAAATTATCTGAACCTATGAAATAACGCTAACCGAATTTATTAGAATAATCTGTACATATAAAAATCTGTGCACGTTTTTCTTTGTTGTGTAATTTGTACAAATGTACACTTTTATTCCGATCTGGGTGAAATTGTGCGCTCTTGACCATCAAAATAAGAAGAAAGCCACCGTTTACACATAAGATTTGGAAAACTCACCATACCGCGTCACCATACTATTGCTCTCACATCACCTGTCTCAGGTTCGCGTTGCCATAGTTGCGCTCCCGCTATGAGTGAACGCCATACCTATTAAGCAAGTTCTAGTTGCTTTTTTACAAAAATAGGTATTCACATTTCTACACAGCCTTAATTTTTAAGTGACGCCACCAATATTAACACGTCGCCAGTGTTGGATTCCCGCTGCCAGTTCCTATTAAAACATTTATCAGAACTACTATTTCGCCTAATTGATTTGGCACACATGTGAGTGCTCCGAGTAGAACAATGAGTTTACTTTAAACTATGTTCTCTGAAATTGTAGAAGATATGACACAAGATAGGAAGGGTATAATTACCCTTTATATTCTTCAGTTTACTGCTATTCCGGCATTTCGGGATACAAACTAAACTCCTAAAAAAATTGCAAAAAAAATTGCCCCAACTGGGGTGGGAAAAAAATTGCCCGAACTGGGGTGGGAAAAATTTCTCAAACTGGGGTGGAAAAAATTGCCCCAACTGGGGTGGGAAAAAAATTGCCCCAACTGAGGTGGAATATTGCCCCAACTGGGGTGGGAAAAAAATTGCCCCAACTGGGGTGGGGAAAAATTGCCCCGACTGGGGTGTGGGGTGGGAAAAAAATTGCCCCAACTGGGATGGAAAAAAAATTGCCCAAACTGGGTGGAAAAAAATTGCCCCAACTGGGTGCAAAAAAAATTGCCCGAACTGGGTGCAAAAAAAATTGCCCATTCGCGATTATGGTGAAGAGTCGCTAATCTTAAAAATAGTTTAATCCTAATGAAGCATCAAAGTAAGCACACGGATATAAAATGTACAATAATTTTAAAAACTCTTTAAATTTATGTTATTTCAGTTTTTCATGTCATCCAATATTTCGACGAGAATAGAAATAGGAATTTTTAAAAAATTAAGGATCTTCGATAACAATTATATGGTTGCTCTGTACAAGCATTAGTTTCTTTTGAAGCAGAATTGAAAATGCTTTTAATCTTCTAAGCAATTTTGAGACTGGGCTCAAAAATACATGCAGAATTAAATGATTTCCTTTCGAATCTTTGCATTAGGTTTTCGTCAGCCAACTTCTATGAAAATCAGGCGATTGACCAAGTCAACAAACGGAGCATGTTAACAATGCACATATCAGTTGCTAAACATACTTTGTTCCTGGAAAAGTGGGCGACGAAAAGTAGATGTATTTAATAAATAAAGGTAAACAAAACATTAAATAACACCCATTTGGACGTAATTTTTTTTAAAAATCTGAAACCTTTCAGATTTTTCGAAATTTCAGTCGCTCCCTTAGACTTCTCCAAAATTTACTGTAGGCGGAATGTTCACATTCATAATCACTGAATTCTCTGAATATAAAGCATTTTGAACAAAAGCAAGCGGATAATTAGTTAACTGGTGGGTATATCCCAGTTGCACTCAGTCTTTTCTACCATGTAACCTTTCACCACTACTATAAAATCATTTTAGTCCTCCCTCCTCTCCAAAACTCGAAAAATACAATATGCATTTATTTAAATTTAGATTACTTTTTATGTGTTTTATAAATTAAGCAAGGAACATAAAAAAAAATTCTGAAAACTTTCAGATTTTATATTGTGCCTAAAGGGACAATTTTGTTTTTCATTTACAGATACATGCGCGTTTCGAGAGCATTTGGACTAACGCATCTTTGGGTTAAAGGCATTAAAACTCATCATAACTTTTAAATTTCCGATAGACAGTCTCGTGCGCTGTAGATTACAATATTTTATTCCGTACGGTGTGTTGCCACCGCTCACTTTGGAATCGTTGAGTTGCAATTCGTTAAAATTTAAAAAATATGAAGCAGATAATTAAAGAAATGTGAAATTCAAGAATAGGGCTTCCAGGTGCCCATATTCGGATGGTAGACTATGTTATTCGAAATCTCATGGCTCTAGGTATCTTTTTCTACAGTGCGAGAAATATATATATATACATCCATGCAGATTCTTTGTTATTTAATTTCTTTAAATATAATACAGGGTGATAATATTTGGTGGCAACAGTTTAAAAAGTGATACAATCGTTGATAGTTACTCGACGCAAAATGCCGTTTTGAGACTAATGTCCCTTCTGGGCTAACCTAGCCCTTGGATCTACTAATAATTGGCAGTCTTACAATAATTGTAAGACTCTAGCTAAATTAAAGTTCCTTTTGCTGGATAGATCCATACCTGAACTGCGAAGTGGCTGTTCGCTAAGATTAACAGTATTAATAACAGTGCGTACGAAGGGTGAAAAGGCTCTTTTATTCAACTCAATAAAGGATTCACCATTGGCATTCCTAGTGCTTAAGAAACTTAGGCAATACTTTTGGCTGTAATTTTTCAATACAGAATTATAAAATTAAAACTAAGCCTAGGCTAAATAATAAGGCAAGACTACACAGTGGTAATTAACGCGAATTGGCTTTTAACCCTACCACCGACATACACAAACCGGGAATTAATATACACGTTTGTAAAATAGCCAACTTGAAATATCAGCGAAACAATGTGGCCAAATGGCAGAAAACACTTTGCTTGAAGTGTCTCAGACGCCAGCTTAAATGGCATCTTTCTACCCTATTTCGCATAATGCGCAAAACTGAAATATAATTCTGGCAGGAAATTACAGAAAATAGAAAAGGTAAATAACTAAACAAAACTGGTTATTTCAAAATCAAATAAGTTCATACAGGCTGATTTCATTGTCCCTAGTTGAGAACCCCTGCTATAATCTGAAAAACGGTAAAAAATAAAACCCATTGTTAGCCCTTCTAAGAGCTGCGGCAACTTTAATAGCCGTCTCGGATTGCTTTAGAAAAATGATTCTTTTAAATTTTTAGTTCAAAGGGGCTTTTTGTCCCTGAGGGACTATTGTTTTCGTTTTGCATTGAAACACTATAAATGGCTGTATCACTTTTTAAACTGTTCCCACCAAATATTATTGCCCTGAATTATATTTGAAGAAATTTAATAATGAAGAATTTGCATTAATGTATGTATGTTTCTTGCATCGTGATAAAACAACAGTACCTAGAACCATGCGAATAGGGGCATCTGAAAGCCCAAATTTCAAATTTGGAATTTGTTTTATTATCGATTTCATATTTTGTAAAGCCCACCAGCGGTCGAGCGGTAAAGTCGCTGAACACTGGTAGTTTGGTCCGAGGTTCGAATCCCACGAACAGGGAGGCTGCATGGGCGTTTTCGTGGTTTTCCCCCATGTGTAACGTGTATACGAGTCAGTTTCCCTTAGAAAGTCCTCCAGGAAGGCATCCCTCCCTTTAGGCAGATAGCTCTCATGTGCTTTGCCATAATTGAATAATCCTAATCCAATCCAAAAAAGAAAACTACAAAAATCCGTTTTTAAATTATTGCGAAAAATCCAAGAAACGTTTTATCAAAGAACGTTTCTTCTTGGATTTTTCGCAATAACTTTAAAAACAAATTTTCGTAGTTTTTTTTTTTTTTTTTGAGGGGGGGGGCTTAAAATAGCTAATCCATGAATTAATTTACTTGCGCCAAAAAATATTTTCTTTTCCTTTAGAGTTTAAAGAAATTTTAAACGATATTCATTTTATGAACTCTTGATAACGTGACCTCCGAACTTCGATACCGGTTTCAAGCTTTGGCGACAGATATATCGCGCATGTGTAGCTGTTTCCCTCTATTATGGAATGGAGCCACGTCTGTTGCAGAGAGGTTTTCCTTCTTTACAATACATATTCTTTGATTCTAACCTCCATGGTAGCGATTTAACCCATTTTGTTTTATACGAGAACAGGTACTTTCTTTAGTTCATGCATTGCACATGCGATTCTCTCGATTCTTGAGGTTGCTGGAAACCAAAAATTGTGGGAAACTTGCTTTGCCTTTCTAAAAGACAATCAAATTGGAGCTGCGAAAATTGGCTCTATGCCAGCTGCCCGAATGACGCTCACATGATACACAATTCGCCAAAAAAGTTATCTCTTCCGAGGTCGGCACAAAAATCGCTTATTTTGGTCAATTTTCGAATTCCCTGACTTTTTCCAGTTTTCCCGGTAACGTGGCAACCCTGTACTAAGCTTCTAAATTAAATATGAACTAAATTGTAGTGAATTTTTTGATACCACTAAAAATAGCAAAGAATTTTCAAAGAAAGCTCACACCAGGAAAACCACTAAAAATAGCAAAGAATTTTCAAAGAAAGCTCACACCAGGAAGTCTCCAATGTTCTAAAATTTACCAAATGTTTCTGAAATATTAGCATGTAAAAGTATAAAGTTAGTCTGAAGTCATGTCATGTCAAGAAGTATCATTATGACCAAAACAGAACAATGTAACTCATAACTCTGTAAAGAAAAACGGCTCTGTATGCCCATGTAAAAAAATAAAAATTTAAATTTTTTTTTTTTTTTTTTTTTTAAATTTAATACAAATAAATATCCGGAGGTCTGGCTTTAATCTGTGTAAGGCAGTCTCACTATCAGATCACTATCAGGCCTTCAATTATGACAAAGTTCGTGAGGGCTATATTAGCCTAAAGGATGCCTTCGTGGAGGACTTTCTAAGAGAACTGGATCATATACATGTTAAACATGGTGAAAACCACGAAAAGACCCATTCAGCCAGCCCGTTCGCCTGGAATCAAACCCAGGTCAGATCTACCAGTGTTTAGCGTCTTTATTGCTCCGCTGCTGATGGGCTGTAGCATAAAGGAATCTGTTATATTCTCACTCCAAAGTTGACTGGCTAGGCTACCTACTGACTAATATATCCTTCAGTTGGGACCTAATGCCTGCTAACTGGACCCCAGTCACTTTAGCCACATTAAGTTGTAGGGAAGCCTAAATACATTTTATTAATTTCTCTTTCTGAGTATTATGTCTGAATTGATTTTGTATCGGTTTGCACAAGTGTGTTTTTATTAAATTTAAAATTTTAACAGGGGCTAGACAATGCCATCTGTTTTCATTTGTTAATAAGAGAAGCGATATTTAACGTTTATCATCTGAGGTATGAAAGAAGTAAAATATCCATGGGCAGAAGAAGAAAGGCTAAAGCATTAAATTTCATATTAAAGCATAAAATTAAAATAAATGAATTTTGGGATTTCATTGAGATGGTTCTAACTGGTAAATTCAATAACAAAATTTCTTACATTATAAATAAAGCTAGTCTTTATGGAAACTATCTCTACAGTATTGCTTAAACTGACAAAGCTTTTAACTTGACATAAAATGTTTTTAGAACAAGAACTTCTTTGGATCTATAATACTTGGTATTAAAATAGTTAATGTTAGTAGAATTATAAATAAAATTGTTTTACTTTCCGTGCAGAGCAGCTCGTAACAAATATTAAAAGAAAGCTAAACTGGAAAATTTAAAATACAAGAACACGTGCATTTAACATTTAATAAATAAATATCTCTTTTTGATTTCGAAAAAGTGCTAGAAAATTCTCGCGTGTGGATTTATAAAGCTTATAAAAAGGAAGAAAACCTCTCAATTCAGCTAGTTGCTCCAGTACATTACCTGCTCTTTCTCACTCTTCTCTTTCATCCTACCACCCTTATTCTTCTCAGATTTGCCATTGCCAATGATTCTTCATCCTCTTTTTTACTCAGCCGTGATTTCTCCCAACACTCAACCATCTCGGAACGAGGATCTCATGTTGCACCATGAACTCGCCTGCCATATAGGCTTTCCTCCTCTCCTCCCTTCCCTCCTTTCTGGTTTCCCTCAGCCTTGCTCATCATTACTCTTCTGATGTGGAGGTAGATGGTTTGTTTACCATAGGGACTCTGAAATGTTTCCTCACTGGCATTGGCATTGGCAATTCAGTTAGTTAGTTAGTTGTTGTTATAAAAGTTTGTTTAGAAAACTGCTCTTGTTGACTGTAACGACTTCGCGGATTAGTTTTGAATTAAGTTCTGTTGAATGTTTGAGTAGTTAAAAGATAAATACTGTGAGGTATTGTAATATTGTGCAAATATCTAGGGAAATTCAAGCACTTTGTTTTATTTTTTGTGATAATAATAAATTTTGTTAATTTTTCACTGGACTTGTGCATTTAATTCTTAACCCGTATATACGCAACAATATGTTTGAGATTTAACGAACAACTCTTTAAATGGGAATCCTTTAAGAGAATTTAAGCCTAAAATCCTTATATTGATATCATTAATTTTAAATTAATCGCTCAGCTTTAGAGCCTTTTAAGTTATGAACTTCTTATCTTCGTAGCTTAAAAGTTTAGCTGCTGATAAATTGAAGCGCATAATTAATTTTGCACCTTTTTTCATGAAACATCTGTAATAATTTCTGATTTTTTTATTATTCCAATGGGGTTTTGTACTGAAGGACTATTGTTTTTGTTTTGCGATTTTGCATTGAAAACTTTAAAAGACTGTATCACTTTTTAAATCGTTGCCACCAAATACTATCGTCCTGCATTATATTTGAAGAAATTGAATAATGAAGAATCTGCATAAATGCATGTATGTTTCTCGCATTGTGATAAAACAACGGTACCTAGAGAGAAACAATGGTACCAATTTTCTAGGTACTAGAAAATTTGAATAACGTAATCTTCCATAGAATATGCGCATGTGAATGCCCTAATTTGAAATCTGTTTTATTATTGATTTCAGATATTGTAACACTTCAACAAATTTTTGATTAAAAAATTAAACGATTTTGAAGCGAGCAGTGGCAACACTGTACGAAAAAAACATTCTTATCTCCAGTGCGCAAGACTCTGTATCGGAAATTCTAAAGACATGCTTATTTTAAAATTAATTTGCAACATTGCTCAGAAACAGGCTGATTTATTTACCTCTTTCGTTGCACCAACACCCTGATAACGATGTAGCGAAAGATGTTAATTTCTTTTTTCATTTTTGGTTTGGGTATTTTTGCCCCTTCCATAGAATTTGCCACTGTGGTTCTGGTTTTTATTTTTTGCACCTGATTTATTCCGAATTGAATGTAGGATAGATTTTAAATGTAAGGGGCTTTAACCCTGAAGGACCATTGTTTTCATTTTGGCATTTTACATTGAATCACTTTTCAAATTGTTGCCACCAAATACATTATAAAATTGGTGCCAAAATTAAATAATTGCCCTCCATTATATTTAAAGAAATTAAATAATGAAGAATCTGCATAAATGCATGTACGCTTCTCGCATTGTGACAAAATAATGCTATCTACAGCCATCCGGTTTTGAATAAATGAATCCTACTACGAATATGGGCATCTGAAAGCCCAAATTTGGAATTTGTTTTAAGATCGACTTCATATTTTGTAAAACTTTAACAAACTTTGATTAACAAACTCAATGATTTAAAAACCAGCGATGGCAACACTCTTGCCGGGGGGACCTTTTTATCTCCAGTGCTGTAAATAGCTTTTTATCTCCAGCGCTGTAGAATTGGATGGCTGTAGATAGCGTTGTTTTATCACAAAGTGTATCGGAAATTCTAAAGATATGCTCATTTTAAAATTATTTTGCGACATTGCTGTTGAACTGAATTTTATGGTTTAAGTGCAAAGAACATGTTATGTAATGAATAAAGGTAACACACAAAACGTTAAAAAAATGCCCCTTTGGATGTAATTTAAAATTGAAACCTTTCAGATTTTTTTTAATTTAAAAATATTTTCTTGTTCATGTATAATTATATTTTCTGTTTTAAAAGAAAAACTATAAGACTTTTTCTAATGTTTATTAGCTCATCGTTGGATATGATGTCTAACCAGCTTGTACTGGAAAGAAAAGCAAAATAAAAGCGGCTTTTTTACAGTTTGCCATTGCTGTATTAACCCACGAAACACAACAGCTAATATATTGTTACGAAATGTACAGGCGCGGTAAGATGGCTTCCCTGCAAAGAAGTTTTAGAGTTGCCATAAAATAGCAAGGAAGGCAGAATTGCCACATTTGGCAAGAAATCGCCCATTTAGCAACAAAATTGGTGATATGCCTTGGACGGATTGAGAACCTTCTGGAACGAATTCTTACGGGTTTAGCCCAGAAAAATCTCGAACACAAGCCAAAAGCTATATAAACCCTGCTGTCTGCAGTCAGTTAGTGTGTCTCATCTAGTTAGTCCATGTGGAGACGATCGATTTCACAGCAGGCCAGCGAGTGCGGAGTGGGTCGTCGAGTGCATCGATGAGTATCTTGGTGTACCACGGTTAGTGCATCGTTGAGAGAGTGTGTTAAGCTCCAGTAACGACTGAACCTAAGAGTCAGGAGCTGTGCTCTGTGTGTCGTCGAGTGCATCGCGAGTTGTAGAGTGGAGAGTCTCGAGAGTACGTGAAGTTCCGAGAATGACCAAGCAGAGTCATGAGCTTTGCAGCGAAGCTGTCTAAACCGTTATTGCATGACAGTGTGAAGGCTGTGTCGCTGAATGTTCCAGTGTGTTTAGAATATACTTGGACAACTGTAAATGTGTTTTGGAGCTGTCCTGATTTAATTAATATTGGTAAATAAAATGTGTTTCGATACTTCACCAAGTGTCGTCGTTATTCACTCCAAATTTATGAACCCCATAAAAACATGAAGGAAGAAAATACCGTAAGAATTAGTGTCAGAAAAAAATGTAACAATATTAATGAGAACAACAACCAGAAAATCTTGCTAAAAGGGGGAATTAAAGATTATGAATAAATAAATCTTCTCAAGACCTGTCTTGTATGACCCAATATGAAAATTATCAGCACTCTTGAGAATCTATATAAACATCAGTATTGAATGTTCTTTTTATAATGTCCACTTCCGAAAAATACTATAATCTGAAAGCGTATTGGTTGTTTCGGAGAGTATTCAGTAGATCTGCCAGATTATAGAAGTGTTTGTTCAATATCGACATGCGATAGAAGTTAAGACGATTAAATAAAATATTTTCTGAAAGGAGAAACAAAGTTCGATACAGACCAAACACCAAAAAAGATCACGATTAGGGCTATTTGTTTAAAAAAAAGATCATTTGTCGAAAATAAAGACATTATTTTGACAAGCTTTTATTCAAACTGTGTAACGAAAAATGAACGTTGTACAAAGCAAAATTTATACCTTTCTTAAAGAAAACAATGCATGAAAATGTATGAAATATGTGGAAGAATGGAATGAATGTGTTAAACGTCTGAATTATGTATTATTAAATTTATGGATATTCGAAATTAACTGGGAGGTAAATTGCGTATACTGCCGGTTTGTCATTTGGTACCCTACATAATGCCCAAGGAAATGTACGAAATATTAATCATTTCTACACTGTCGGCCATTTTTCGGCATCCTATAAAATGGCTAGGTATTCTATACAATGACGGCTTTTATACATTGCTGGTAGCATCCAATGTACAAAAGTATGTTGAATAATTGTCTGTATTTAATTAATAAATTTCTATACATTGCATCATTTCCTCGTATTCTAGTAAATGAAACGAAATAGAAAATCCATATCTTTAATCATTTATACGAGCGTTGCTATTTATATATCTGGCATAATAAAGAAAAAAAAATGTTTATAATCGAAATTGGTTTTACTGTTTTTCAAAATATTCTCCATGAAGATCAATACAGTTTTGCATGTGATTTGAATGCATCAATAGCTACTTCGGGTGTTGCAAATCGCTGGCTACGTAATTTATTTTTGATATGCAGGAATAAAAAATGTCATTGGGTGCCGAATAAGGCCTGTATGGCGGGTGACTCATCAAAAATTCTTTTGTTTGAGCCAATGTGCAAGAGCTCGCACTGTCATAATAAAGAATGTTTCATCTCTTCTGCTTTTTTCGAATTTCTCTGATGACTTCTGGCAAACAAATCATTGTGCATCATTCAGAATTGACCATCATGCGTTGCTCTAACGGTCATGCCGAAGAAATAGACAACCATTTGCTTTTTGTTGGATTTCGCACGTCTTGAAAGACCCATACAGTCGACTGCTGTTTTGTTTCACACTCACGTGCAGATGTTATACACAGCATCTGACACGCCTTGAACAAATCAGCATTTCCTTGCACCAATCGACACAATCCTTCTTTTGAGCGTTTCTCAGATTAGGTGGAATCCAACGCGAACAAATCTATTTCACGGCCATATATTTTCATCTAATATATTATTGATGTTTGTCATAGTAATCATGTCATACTAATGCCCAAAGATGCTTCAATCTCACATTATGTCTTATCAGATCACGCACAGCAACGATATTTTCTCGCAGAACAACCGATTTTGGTCGGCCCTCATGAAATTCCTTCTAGAGCGAACGGCGACCACGATTGAATTCGTTATACAGTACAAAGTCCTTAATCCAGACTCATCGGAACTTCGGCGATTCCGAATTAGGGGTTTTTCTGGATCATCAATTTAAATCTGGTAAGATCGCATCCAGAAATTATACAATTAAAAATATGAAACCGTAATTTATGAAACAAAGAATAATTATGATCTAAAGGGTATAAAATTTTACAAAATTCAAAGCTAATAGTTATTTGTTTATGTTATTAAACATTTCTTTCAATGCGCGCATGCATAAAGCATACAAAAAAAAATGTTTGTGGCTGTGATGTCCGGATTATAATCATTCCGGATTATAGAGTTTGTACTGTAGCAGTGTTTTACAGTGCTGTAGAATAGTGCTTTATAGCTGTATGAAGAATTAAGTTCATCAAAGCTCTCTTGTCTTGATAATCCACGTCGAAAGTTATGAAAAATAATCACACGATAATGTACACGAGTCCATTCCATTTTTTTTGCCAGAGATGAATTTTCAGTTTACTGTAAACAACACAAATCACGCAAAAATGGTAAAACATTCTGAAGAAATTATAGTTAAAAATATCAATCTTTCGATTGGAATCGAATACAATTTTTCCTTAGATTTCAAAAACAATAAGCTGCTTTCAGCATCTGATGGCATGACTATCCATCCTCAAAAGGGATCCTCGCCTGGAAATGTCGACGCCTTGTCCGAAAGATCGAGCTCGGGAAGCTGCCGAAATCATACCAGGGTCGAAAAGAAACTCAAGACTACCAGCTATTCTCCATCCCAGAAGCTCTTCGGTCGAGACCTTCGTCTGCCTTGTGACCGCCTGTTTAGTCGCCCTACGGATGCGCCTTCATCGCCTGAGGAACACATCCAAGATGCCCAGGCCCGGTTTGAGGGGATGCACCGTTCTGCACGAAAGCGAGTCAACTTGGCGACGGAGAAAATGAAGATCAGATGCGACACAAGAGCTACTAGACAAAGATCCAAGAAAGGAGACAAGGTGTGGTTGTGGAACCCAATTCAACGAAAAGGACTGAGTCTTAAATTACAGTCAGCTTCGGATGGTCCATATACAGTGCTGAACACGAATGACGTCGTGGTTCGGATCCGTGAGTCTTCGAACTCTTACGACAGGTTAGCTTATTATTATGGCCATAGTACGTAATGTAAATAATTGAAATAGTATGGTCCATTTTGTTTTTAAATGTGTATTTGATTTGTATTTGATAGCATTTGATTTGTTTTATGTATTGCATTTATTGTTCATGTTGTTTATTATTATAATGTAATGCTTATTAATGCATTTATGCCACAGTTGTAAGTTTAGCTTCCTGTCCAGGGATTGTACTGCCCGGGCCGTGCAGTCCTTGGGAAGGGGGCAGTGTTACGAATTTGGTATTTAAAAAGCTAATGTTAGTTCAATTATAAATTAAATGGTTTTATTTCTCGCGCAGTGCAGCGCGTGACGAATATTAAAAGAAAGCTAAGCCGGAAAAATTAAAAATACAAGAGCGCGTGCGTTAAATAAATAAATATCTCTTTTTGATTTCGAGAAAGTACTGGAAAATTCTAGCGCGTGATTTTAAAATCTTATAAAAGGAGGAAAACATCTCAGTTCGTAGTAGTTGCTTAGTTTGTTGTTGTTTAGAAAACTGCTCTTGTTGATTGTAGCGAATTCGCGGATTAGCGTTCTTTAGCTGTTTTGAATTACGTTCTATTGGACATTTGAGTAGTTAAAAGAAAACTACTGTGAGATATTGTAATACTGCGTGATAATTTGAGAAAATTTAAGCATTTTTGTTGTGATAATAATAAATTTTTGTTCATTTTTCATCGGACTTGTGCATTCATTTCATAACGAACCCGTACGCACGCAACAATATAATAAAAGAAAGAGTCTGTCTCTGTGTGTGTGTGTGTGTGTCTTTCGTTCGTGCTGCGCGTATGCTAATAGACCCACGGCTACAAAATTTGGTACAAAGGTGCATCTAGACAAGAGCCAGTGCACCTCGAAGCGATTTTTTCGAAATTCAAATTCGAATTTTTTTTATTTTATGTTTTGTGACGAAAATCGCATCATTTTGAGACATAATGGGCTTTAGGAAAGCGAGATTTTACTCTACACACTCCATTTTCACATCGTCATGAAATGTAGGCACTTAGCTATTTTACGAACTTAAAATAAATTTCGTGTTTCAATAAATCAATTAAATACGAATTTATTTAACAAAAACACATTTTTAACAGGATTTTTTCTAAAAAAGTTTATTTTAAAAGAATTACAGCTTATTTTTCTTTGATTTTTGGACATGTTAAGCTTTCATCTTTGCGACTGCTTTTACAAAAATAATTTTGGAAAAATGATAATATTTTGTCTTTTTAAAATTTTTTTAAATGAAGCTTCCGAGTACACTTCTCTAATCTCACATCCTTAAAAATGTGATTTTGGCAACAATTTTTCTGTCTTATTGTTGTTGATAGATTTTTGATGAAATCACATCATTTTGAGTAGTTTTATTCTTTTAGAAATATGGGTTTGGCAACAATTTTTCATCTTATTTCTTATGTCACTGTTTTTAAGAGATTGGAATATTTTATTGTCATATATATATATATATATATATATATATATATATACAGTCAAAAATCGTTAATTCGGACACCCATAATCCGGAATGATCTATAATCCGGACCTCAAAGCTAAAAACTTTCTGCGCATGCGCCGCGTTGGCACATGCGCACAGGCGTTTTACGCATAAGCGTAAGACCTTGACTACTGCGCATATGCGTGTACGCAAGTGCAGAATATGTTTTCGCCTGCACGTTTAATGTATAACGGACGGTGTAAGCTAAAAATATCTAATTATCTATTTCAATTAATGTTAATGATTATGTTGTTCCTTAATCTTCGAATTGGATCCCGCTTATTATTTCTTGCAGACTGTAGGAGCAATTTTATAAAAGTAAACTTGAACTTTCGATTATGTCAAATAGAATTTCCGATGCTGGAACTTCCAAAGGATCTACAAAACGAAAGTATGTTTCGATGTCCAACAAACAAAAAGTGGAATTGCTGCAAAAAATGGATAAAGACATGAAGAATGTGACAGAGAGGTTAGTGAAAACGAAAAAATTTCGATTGACAAGTTAGTCGGTATTCTCGGCACAGCAATTAACGGGACTTGAACAGCGGAACTTTGTAACTGAACAAGAAATTATGTCTGTTTATAGAATTAAAGAGAAAATATTATCACATAAAACGAAGCAACTTAAACAACTTACATTGAAAGAAATGTTTAATAAAGTAAACAAATAAATATTAAGCTTTTCTTTTTGTAAATTTTGATACCCTTTAGATCATAATTGTTCTTTATTTCATAAATTACGGTTTCATATTTTTAATTTTAGAATTTCTGCATGCCATATTACCAGATTTAAACTGATGATCTATAATCCGGAATCGCCGAAGTCCCGACGAGTCCGGATTAACGACTTTTGATATATAATATTTTTTAGGTGTTCTGTAGAGTAAAATTTTGCGTGGAATTTTATGTTTTTTTGAGTTGCTTTCATGTTATTTTTTGCTTATTTCATTGTTTGAAAAGTTGATATTGAAAAGTTTTGCGTGATTTTTTTTCTTCAACAGAAAGTTGGTTAATTTTTTATTAGGATAAATAATATTTGTATTAAGAGATATAGCTTATTTCATTGTGATTTTTTTTTTCTTAAAAATATAAGATATCATTAATTATACTTTGCTTTTCAGAATTTTTTGGTTTTTGTATTCTTCAATGTTATTTAACTCATTTCACTGTTTTTAAGATATTGAAAAGTGTTGAGTGATTTTTTTTTAGGGAAAAAATTTCTTAAGATTTTGCAAAGGGAAGTTGGTTAATTTATTTATTAGGATAATTAATATTTGTATTAAGGGATATTGCTTATTTCATTGTAATTTTGTTATACGTAATAACTTTATTTTATGAAGTTGTTCTGCAGAGTAAAATTTACGCAGTTTTTAAATTTAACATTTGGTCTTTCCTTCAGCCATTTTTCCGGTACATTTAAAAGCCAGACGAAGGCTGGCAGCGAAGCTGCTACTACAATAAATAAATGATTCCTCCGATAATGCAAATCAAGGAAATGAAAGTTAATGACAAGAATTAAATTCAGGCAAACTAAATCATATGAGGTGCCAAACAGAAAATACGAGTAATCCGTATAACCAATTTCTCCTCATTCTTACTTCAGAATTGAGTTCCCTTCTGCTGCAACAATAATAGTACTTGTGATGCCATCCATAGTAGTTCTCTCAATATTAACTATACAGATTTCCAATACATCATACTGCAGGATATGAAGATTCCATTAAGATGCTCTGATGTTAATTTCTAGCATCAAGATGCTCTTTTATTTGAATGTATGTTTTCTCCAAATCAAGTTTGAGAAAATTGGCAGATATAAAATTTTTGAAATAATTAAGGTTCATTCTTTTAAGTATACAGTAAAGTGGTTTCCTTAAATTGACATGAAGTCTAAGGCCTGACACAGATGCAGTGTTTGAGGATTAGATTTTGTGGTAAATTTTATTTCCAGGTTGTGCTTTAAGTTAAGCAATTAAGATATACACTCTAACATCCTCTTATGTTTCCTCTTCATATTATCTTTAAATTTCTGTATGTTTTAATTTTTGTAAGATGACAACATAGGATTGTTGCTCAGCAACAACTGGTAACTTGAATTGATGAAAAATAAATGAGTTGTGTTCTTTTTCTCAAGTCATTAATAATTCCACAAACAAAGGATAAACTATAATATGTAATAAATACAATAACATTTTTTCAATTCAAAAATATGCGTGCATGGTAAATATTTGTTTAATTTTTTAAGTTTATTTTATTTTTAACTATTTAATCTTTCAAGGTGCATTAACATGGAAAACAATATAAAATTAAAGCATAGCTTTATATTAGAAAAATCTTTGGATTATTTAAAAAATATTGTTAATATCTCTGTAAATGAAAGATATATGGTGTAACTAATAATTGATTTCACTAACAACATGTATATATGCAAGTTACCATTTCAAGCAGAATTTTTATCATATAAATATATTATCATCATACAACCAATGTGTTTGTGCGCAAGAATACAGAGGCTTTTTGCACATATTTTACACGATTTTGCTTTGCTATAAAAAAATGCCATCTGCTGGGAAGTTCTTTATTTCACTGGTTATATTTTTAAAGATATAAATAATCATCTACTACTTGGCAGTTTTATTCTTATGCAAAATGGCACTTTTAAAGAAGCAATGGATGGAAGGTTATACTTCAGATCTTTGCAAAGAAAATTATTCGTCTCTAATGCCTCCCCCCCCAAAAAAAACTCTTTTCAATATCTAAAGATAAGTAATACTGCCAACACTACCAGGAAGTCGGTACTTCTTGCCAACACTAAATATATAGACTAAATACATAAAATGCGCTTACCTTACATAATCTTATTTAGCCTAAGTAATTCATTACGGTCAAGAGAACAGTCAGCATACGAGCTCTTGGACATCTTTTAGGCAACAAGGTGGGCGAGTCCTGCTGTATCCGACTTTCATGAATGCAGCATATTTCACAGTGGTGGTTGTTTACTGTGTTCTCACATGTGTAACCAACCACTGTTCAAGAAAGTATAAATGATCTAGTAGCTACACATTTGGGCAAAAAGTTACAGGAAGATGTGATATTAAAGTAGACTTATTAAAGTTTTTGTAGACATATTAATTAATTAGTTTTCATGCTATAGGGTCTTCTAAGAAAGCACCCCTTTTAAACATATCCTGAAACCTTGCAAAGAGCAGTCTTGGGTGATTTCATACGCCTGACAAGGTCAAAAATATTTTCTAGCCTTCTTATTCCTGTTACTAAAAAACTTGTCTTTCCTTTCCCTGCGCAACGTCACTGTACATTTTGGTTATATTTCTCTCTAATCTTTGGGGGAGGGGTGAACATCTGGGCTAGGTCCATTCACAGTCTTTAAGTAGTAACTATGCTAGCACTTATATTGAAGTTTTAACTGCAGGCAAAGTAGCCTCACCTTTGTTTAGTTAGGCCTTGTCCAAATGTATAGTTAAATTTCAGTTATAAATCACCAGGAATGAACTGGATATCTGTAAGTATGTATGTTAATAATCAGGCAGAACTTAACATGGTTAATTTACCAGCATGTTAAGGTTACCCTGTTAGCCATCAAGTTTAGTATTCATATTAATCATTGTGAAAATTTTCCAAATAAAATACAAATGAAAGTGAAAAAAAAGCTGTCAACAAAACTGTTTCAGAAAAGTAAAATTTGTTGCTGGAATACCATGGAGGTTTTTAGATACCAAAGACGAAATTTGGCTCACCTTGCCAACTTTCGTCTTTGGTATGAGGCGAACCTTTTGGTGATGTGAGATCATGAATCTAGGACCTATAAGATCATCATTTGAAGAAATAAATGAAAGTTTTGCTTGAATTATGCTCCCTTAAAAATGGAGAGATTTCTCTAAAAATTCATTACAGACGTATAATAGTCACTGGGATAGAAAGGTGAAACCAGTTTTATTTAAAAACAAAAAAAAAAAAAAAAAAAAATACAGTATGTGTGAGTATAAGTTTTTATGAATACTGTGCCATTTTATATGAAAATGTTTCATCTTATCATATTCTAAGTTCAAGCTTTTAGATTAAAGCATCAAAACACTTAGCCTGATTACGATGTTCTTTTAAAATTTGAGCTCTTCTATTTAGAGTAGCAAACTTACTACGTTAATGTTAGAATATTTCTATTATGAAATTTAAGCTCTTGTATTAGACTGGCAAATTTATTATGTTAATATTAGAATATTTCTACTATGAAATGAGATCTTGTATTAGAGTCTCAAATTTCTTACATTAATATTAGAATACTTCTATTATAAAATTTGAGCTCTTGTATTAGAGTGGCAAGTTTACTACATTAATATTAGAACATTTCTATAATGAAATTTGGGCTCTTGTATTAGAGCCCCAAATCAAGAATTTTGTTGTGTAAATCAAGTTAGAGGCTTGATTTTTTTTTTTTTTTTTTTTTTTAATTTACTTTAGTGTAATTTATTAAGAGCAAGCTTCGTAGATTTTTGTTTCTCAAAAAGCACATACGTTTATTGCATTATGTATTTTAGAGGGAAAAAAATACGTTGTGTCATACTTTAATTTATAATTAAAAAAAAAAAAAAAAAGAACAAGTTGATTTGGAATTTTTCAATATCGACTAAAAGCCTTTTAAAATTAATTTTGAAACACTGTGACAATTTTCTTGGCATAATTACTGTGAGTGATCTCACAGACCGCTTTAAAGAAACGCGTAAAAATACATACTTTTATGACTTTTTAAGGAATGTTATAGACAATTTTAAGCCTTTTTAAGGAATGTTATAGACACTTTATGCCTAGTTATAGAATTCTAATTCATTTAAATCAATAAACATTCATTTAATCAATAATTTTAAACATAAATCATTAAATTTTACGCAGTTAAATCCATATAAAAAATGACTATTTTCTTCGTTTTGAGGAACAGAGCTGTAAAGAACTAAGATTTTATTAAACATGCATGAAAATATGTGATTTTATTAAGCATTACTGTCAATTAAACCATTGTTATGAAGGAATGAATTTAGTTATTAATAAATAATAGATTAGTATATCTTTGTTTACAAGGATGACTTACAAGTTGATACACAGTCAAAACACATATTTTGAGAGCACTTAAGACACACTGATTCCTTGCATTCTAAACATCTGGTATGCTGGTTTCCTCTTCTTACAAGATGGGCACAGATAATTGGGGGGGGGGGGGGGAGATTTGATAAATCTATCCTCTTAGTTTCCAAGGATTCTTCTAATTGTTATTTTCAGTTCCCTTGGCAAAAAAGAGAAAATTATCCCAACTCTCAGATGCAGATTAATAATTAGCTAATAAGAGCATAAAATTTTTTCTTTTCACTTTTGTAGTGTCAGCATATGACTAGAACATTATGCATGAACATAAATCCAAGTATTTTCGGGCTCTGCTCTAGAGCCTATTTTTGCAAGAGGTTTCTGATCAAGGAGGTGAATTATTGTGTTATGCTTTGGTGTTCGTACTGCCCAATTTAGTCATTTTTTGCACCATTTGAAGTGATTTTCCATAAAAATTATCACTTTGTTCACAGTCATTAGAAAAATTATGACATTCATCTGCAGAAAGCTCAGATTCACTTTTGCTTTCACTGTGAAGACTACATCATTCTTCAGAATCAGAGTATATTACATAAAAAATATTGTTGACAAGATATTCAATTTCTTTTTGCGTGAGATATACGGGACTTTTTCTTGTAAAATTTGAAGGCATATTTATCTCTTTTACGAAAAACAAGCATTCGATAAATAACGTCTATAGTCCACTAAAACTCGTACACATCTGCTGTGAGGGGCCTCTCAGACAACTTAAAAAGTAAAAAACGTAGTAACTGAAACCATAATAAAGCTAGAAGTGTAAAACTTGATATGTGACCTTGTGGGATGGGTTTGAGAAGGTAGGAGGAAGGACAGGGACAATTCTCCGTTTTTAGGGGTGGAGAAGACGGTTAGAAAATCCTCAGCGGTCTCCGAAACCATTCACAGCAGTTGAAGGTTAATTTACGCGAAATTTTTTTTTCTGTTCAATAACTATTCTATTACTTTTGAAGGTTATAAATACCTATTTGTGTCTTTTAAAATTGGGAGGTTTTAGGGAGTTAAAAAAATTTTTTCCCAATTTAAAAGTTTCAGTAACTGAAAGAAAATTTTTTTGTTGTTGCTGCTATAAAATGATGCAGTATAAAGAACAAAATATTCTTATTCCCAGCACAGAAGATTATATAATTTGAGACAGATAATTGCTGGCACATATTAACAGAATGATTTGCTGAACAAAAAAATATTTTTGACATATTTTCTACTTTCAAAGATTACTCGAATAAATCAGTTAAGAACTATAGGTTTTATCCAGTGCTGCCATCTATTGCCGATTAATAAGACAAAAATATTACTATTATTATTTTACTTTTTTCTAGTTGCTGTGAAACAACAAATCTAATTTTGCTGTTGAACTGTATATGGCATAAGTATGAAGAAAATGAGGCTTAATAATAAAGATAAAAAGACAAAAAGAAATGTATTAGCAGGAATGAGTAGACCTGGTAGAATTCAAGGTCAGCAACAGCGTAAAAAAACTTACCATACCCACTAGGCAACCGTTAAAATCTAAGCTCTTTCAGATTTTTTTTTTCTTTTCATTTGGGAAACAGTTAAAAAGATGCGAAATACTTGTTGATTGGAACAGTTCTGCTGCCTGCCGCTAGGCCGGAGTCCTGGCTATTTCAAGATATCAAAACAGCCATATCTGGCTAGATCAGGTAAGACCAAGCACTGTGTCCACCCTCATACGATATTGTGAAATTTTAAATTTGAAATCCGAGATCAGAAATGTATGTTCTTTAAATAATTTAATGTTAATGACGAAATTTTTTTGAATATTTTGTATATAAAGTACTTACGAAAGGTAGTCTTGGAAGTTATATAGAAATTGTTTAGAGTGGAAACTTCCTGGCTTCAAATTAGTCATTTCCAAACACAGCAAATTTATAGCTCTGGATATTTTTGGAAACATCGCGTAAATTTCTATGTCACTTTAATAGCTGCTTAATGCTTTAATTTATTTGAATAAATTGCATTTTTAACCAGATATAATAAAATAAACGAATTGAATAAAATTTATTTTTATTTGGTTAATTACTTTTTTGGTTGCATTTGTTTTTGTATACAATAGTAAATTTACTTGCGGTTACTAGGTTTAAGCGGATATCGAAAAATCCAAGAGTTTTCTCTTTCCCAGTTATTTTTAATACCGCCTTTCATTACTGTTTCTTTAAACCAATTTGTGCTACATTTCTTTAGAATTCCCATAAAAATGTCTTGCAAAGTAATTTTGTTCTCAAATACAAATCAGAAGAACTTTCAATTAGCCCAATTTGCTGAACTTTTAAACAAAAATAAAAAAACAAATGTTGTTACCCGAAGTTATGTGCAAACCTAAGTTAATATAATTACAAAATATCTAACAATGGATAGATATCCATGGATATCCAAAATATCTAATCATGATGTTTATTTTTATTTCATTTAATGATTTTAGTTCATATATATGCATTAATATGTGTATCATTATCGTTTATCATTCATTGCTCACATATTATGTGTAAACCTAGGTTAATAATAACAAAACCTCTGACCATGGATAGATTAGTGTTTAATGATTTCATTTAATGATTTTATAGTTAGTTCTATATTTTCATTTATCCTAGTTTAACAACTTTGTTCCTAGATAATCTTTTAAATACTAGCAGAGTAGAAAAGAAATTTTTTAATATTCACAATGCCACCAGTTTCTCACATTTCACATGTGTCAAAAGATAAAACATCAAGCATTGTTATCAGTGCAGGAATTAGAATACTGCAATAATTTTTTTTTTCCCCAAAACAAAAAATCAACATTTTCTTAAGCATTAAATGAAGAAATTTTACAACTAATTAAAATGAATGGTTTACAAATTTTATAAAATTATTCTCTTTATATAAAAATTAAATATCAGTTAAGAGTTTTATATAGCTCCTGCACAATATTCAACAAAATTATTCCTTTTCATTCCAAATTTAATTCAAAAAGTACTTTTCCATTAGTTAAGAAACGCTCTTTTAAACCTTTATTATGCCCTAGCATTCATCCTCAAAAATATGAACAAAAACAATATGCATATAAAAATGTAGAAACGACTTGTTGAAAATAAACTATCGCGCTGCGCCGTACTTTTGGCATATGACAAGTGAAGTACAATAGCGCTTCGCCGGACTCAAACGGTTAAGTTTTCAGACATTCAAATTTGAAAACTTTCGTTCCAGCTGCACTTAAAAATTAAATAATAATCTGAAGTATTGGACTAACATGCAAATAAACCAGGGGTTCCCTTATTTTTTCAACCGCTAGCGCACTTATAGGTTTAGTTGTTTTGTCACACCGCCCTAGTCGTGTTCGACGAAGTGTTGTACAAGATTTGTGCTTTACAACCTGCTTATTCATAGCAAATAACAACACTTCATTAAATACGACTCTATGATACGTCTATGGGCACCACGGTGCACAATTTGGGAACCCCTGAAATTTACGATTTAAAAAGCAGAGGATGCTGGCTGATGATATATTACTGTAAATGGGAAGTTTATTTACACTGGTGTGAAAAAATTAAGGACCAAGTCGAAAAATTAGCATATCAGCTGAAAGAAGAGGCAGAGCGGACAGAAACACCAATCAGGAGATTAAGTAAGGTAATGTACGGTAGCACATGCGCAGATATGTAGGTAGACGTAATGGGGGAGTGTCTGAGTAGTATAAAGCATGTTGTCGGTGTAAGATCAGTATTTCTGGCAAAGAGATTGCATGCCCTATAGCAGTTAAAATCACACCGAGTTGCTGCCTCAGCGAGAAATGCCGAATAATCAATCTGTTAGACGACATCTGGATGCTTTTACCCGACGTCGAATCATTGGGAAGTTGAAGGAAGGCCGCAGTGTGACAAGTGTGGCTGCAGATTCAGAATTGCTCACAGCATCGTTTAACGACTTTGGAGACAATTTCAAACTACAGGAACAGCTATCCGGGGGTTTAGTAGTAGTCGTCCACGAGGAACCACACCCGCAGATGACCGGTATATTGCCTTACAGGCCAGAAGAATTAGGCGGCAGACAGTGGGAGAAATCGCTAGACACAGGCGACTGGACGACCGATATCGCGTTTTACCGTGGCCAGAAGACTGCACGGTGGTGGTCTGTTTGCACGACGCCCTGTACGGTGTGTACCTCTAACGCCTGCCCATCGGAGAAGGCGTTCTCTGTGGTGCCGGGAACACCGGAATTGGAGAGACAATTAATGGGGACGAGTACTCTTTACAGATGAGAGCAGATTCAGTCTGAGTAGCGATTCTCATCGCATACTCATCTGGGGAGAGCGGGGAAGCCGCAATAATCCCTCGAACATCATTGAAACGGACAGGTATGGAGGTGGCGGTGTTCTCGTTTGGGGAGGCATCATGCTTGGTAGTTGTACAGACAGACCTTCACATCTTCGACGCAGGTTGAGTCAACGGGACCCATTATTGTAACGAGATTCTTCTTCCATATGTGCGTCTTTTTAGAGGCACTATGGGTCTGCAGTTCCTTTTCATGGACAACAATGCACCATGTCATCGCACAGTAGCTGCCGAACAGCTCTTAGAGAGTGAGGATATTGAACGTATGGATTGGGGGGCACGATCTCCGGATCTCAATTCCATCGAGCATGTATGGGATTTTCTAGGCAGACGCTTGGCAGCTCGTACCTTACCACCAGTAACGATTCCGGAGCTTCGATTGGCGCTGCAAGACGAATGGGCAGCAATGCCTCAACAACTCATTGACACTCTCATTCTCAGCATGGACAGACGCTGTGAAACCTGCCTAGCAGTCAGGGGAGATTATATCTCCTATTAAAGACCGCATGTTTCTTGCTGGACACCCATCACAAGGATGTTTCGGCCTTCAGTCGCATTGCGCTCCATGCTACTTTTTCAATAAAGCTTCCTTTTATCCCTCTGATTTATCTTTTAGTAAGTGTTGCTTACATTACTCATGTCCTTACGTATTGGGGATCTTACGGTATTAAATGTGTTGATTTGGAAAGCTTTTGTACAAAGTTATATTGAAAAAACCGTCTCCTGCTTAATTTTTGCACACCAGTGTATATATGGCAAATCACGCTAGAGCCATCTGCCCAAGGGAAGGGATGCCTTTGTGGAGGAATTTCTTATTCAAAATGAATCATATTCACATCATTTGCATTTATGAAGGCAAAAAAAGTAACTTTCATCCTCTCCTACAATTATTGTCATAAAATATTATAATTTTATAACTAGTTTTCTATAAATATTTTACATCAGATTCATATACTTTGCCGAAACTAAACTTAAATGGAGATAAATTATTACGATTTAAAAATATTATGACAAAATTATTTTTAAGCTTTAAGGAACGAATGTACGCTAGGGAGCACAATAGGTGCAATGAAGTGAAACTACACTTATGCCACATACTTATGCTTACTTGAAAGAATATCAAAACAGTGGAGTCTCCCCAATGATCACTGTTTGTGCTAGTCCACTTGGCAAGTGAACTAGCCAGTTCTTTCCTCTGCATCTCCATTTCTTTGCCTGTGCTTTCTCTCGGAAATTTTTAGCTTCATCAGGGAGCCGAGATTGATTTATGGTTTCTGTCCTTCAAACAAACCGTTGACCCTGCAACTTTTAAAAGCTGTGCACATGAGTAATATTTTTATATTCATACAATTTTGATAGTACCATACTTACTGAATAACATGAGAGATTCAAAAATATATTGCAAACGTATAATTACATTAACATGTTTGTTGTAATATTTATAATAACTTACTCATTAACACATTACCAACCGGTAGCCTATTAATCGGCTTTTCATCCCCAACACCTACCGATCAATCGCCTATTAATCGGCTTTTTTAGGCAAGGCCTGCCGATCGACAGCCTATTAATCAGCTTTTTTTCGCCAACACCTATCGACCGATAGCCTATTAATCGCTTTTTTCTCGAGACTACCTAAAAATAGCCTATCAATCTCAGTAGCCATTGTGATAAACAGATGCCATTTGCTATATCATCTGCATTTTATTATTGGTATTGAGGTACATTGCTCAGTTGCGTAAAGTGCATTGCTTCGTAAACTGCCACATTTTAACACCGTTTTTAAAAAAATTGCTGTTCACGTTGAGCGAAAAAAATGGTACTGGAGAGTTTTATTTAGACAATTTATTAGATTGTCTAGACAGTTATTTTGAACATGAAGAATCTGCGGCTGAGCGGCCGGTCGGACGTGCGTATGCTGTTGAACTGCTAGCGGTCCTTAAAGTGTAAACTTGTCAAATGTAATAAAATGTAATGCTGGGTGGGTTACATATACTCGATTTATTTTTAATGTATTAGAAACTCCAGCTTTATGCTTTGGTACTTGCCAGTGACAGGCAAAATCTTCTCCTTGCCATGATAAATTTCTGATAAGTGAATCAAACAGAATGGATAATTCACTAGCAATTAAAATAAAGCAAAAATAATAATAATTACAAAAAGAAACTGCCACCTCAAAAAAAGAATCAAAAATTGAGGATGCACTTAACAATAGATATGAACAAATTAATTTTTAAAAAATCTAAATTAACTGAGAATTAATTAAAAGACGAATGTTTAAACCAGGGGGATCCCACCCTTTTCGTCGCTAAGAGCACATTCTACAATATCTGTTGGATGGCAGGCACCATTTACTTTTTTTAAGGTGATTTCATAGTTGGATAGAGTTGCACATTAAAAAAAACAGAGAGAGAGATTGCTCACATTTTGCTTCGTGTTGAGCACAATTTGATACATGCACATAGGTTAATAATACATGCGCCCCCCCCCCCAAAAAAAAGAGATCGATCGCATTTAGCTTTGTCCTGGTATCTATGTTGGATGTAATTTCTATTTCATGAAATATGAAAAAACGTTCATGTGGAATTTTTATAGAAACTGAAACATTTTTATTGTGATCGCACAGCGCCCATCCGTTAAATAGCCTGCAGGCATACGGTTTGGGAACTCCTGGTTTAAACAATGGATAATCAGCACTATAGTCATAAAATTTTTGTCATAAGAGATACATAATTAAAACAACTAAATGAAATTACAGTCCGTAACTTAAAAAATAACTTTAAAAAAATCAATGAAGACTGAATTTGCAATGACATCAGAGGTCATATCAACTTATGTAACTATGATATCATGTGCTACATTTACTATTCTATACTTGTCGACTTTACTATTCTTGTCTTGCTACTTTAGCTGAAAAATTTCTGCAAACACTGTTACAAGTATCAACTAGCGTTAATTTTCTAACTTGATTTCAAGACTAAGCTGTGAGTTTTTTACATATTCTTTTATGAAAACAATTTACAATGGACACATAACTGAGAGTTCAGTGTCATACTTCACATTAATGTCAAAATGTAGTTTTATTTCGATATAAGAAATAGATTGCAGTGTTGGTATACTGAAAATGTTTTAGGAATTTTCATTAATGGACATTATTTGTATTCCATATCAAGCTACTTATCAGTGAGAATAGAAAAAAGGTTTCCAGGATGCTTGTGAAACAACAGCATATGTACTCCATTTTGAATGTTTCATCAGTATATATTAATCCAAATTATTGCAGAATTTTCTAATTTAAAATAAAGTTTTTGGGTTTTTCTGTTACTGTATACGTTTAAAAATTCTCAAATGTTTTAATGCACTTCGGTGGGTCTATGTGTGAACATTTTTAATAGTGGCACTGATAATTTCCAACTTAAAATTCATAAAGTATGTTCTTTTATTTATTTATTTTATTTGTTAAAAACTCCATGTTGGCCCAACGTTTTCATATTACCTTTATATTTTTTTCCCGCATACAGCCCATTAAATATATTTCAAATTATTCATTTATTCCTCTCCTTATTTATTCTGCAATAATGTTCGTTACCTGTTAACAGACACAGAGGTCGCTCAATCACACTGTTAAGGCACATGTTTCACTGTCTACAACTATTTTAAAATGATACTTGCAACTTCCCAGAGGCCTCCAAAATTGTGTGCCCTAGGTGAAATGAATTTCCATTCAATATTCTCGGGAGATAAATAATTGGCTAGAGTTTAATTTGGGGATTTTAATTATGTTATGAAGTCCTTTTACTTCTTTGTTGGCACCAACAAGATTTGTGGCACTGTCGCAATATAATGCTGTGCAGTCCATTCCACTAAATTAAAAAGAATCTGCTACATCTCCATCTGATCGGAGATTTCCCATTATTTGTCGACACACAAATTGTTTGTTTTTAAATCATACAATACAATGAAGTACAACTTCATGTCAAACAGATCGACCACTTAATGGTCAGAACTTTCCGCGCACGTGAATTTATAACGCGACTGCATCAACATGCAAAAAAATTTTTTGATAATGTTCAATAGCTATTAATAACACAAATTTGTGAATTTTAGATAATATTGTCAGATGTTTAGCAAAATAAGTAAGATTTGTCTTAGCTAAACAGCCTCTGAGAACTAAAATCAGAATCCAGGTAGGGATTCACACATTTTTTAACTTACTTTTAGATAAGACAGTTCTCGTGCCGTATTAATTGGTGGATGTCCTCTCCAAAGCAATCATTTTCTGTTTGTTGTATCAGGAATATTTGGCTATGCTGAACACTTAGCTGGTCGTGACAATCTTGCTAGGGGCATTTTCAAATAAACCTGAAAATATAACTACTAACACATAAAATAGTTATATATTTATCACTCAATTTCAGTAAATTATGTAAAAAATGATTCACTTTTATCTCAGATAGATACTGCATGAGTTGGATAGTCACTGCCCACCAGCAACGCTGGACAACACAATTTGTGATGCACTTAGCTTATCAGAATCCACACTCCGTGACAGGAGATCCGCTGGATTCTGATCCGATGCCACGGTTGAACAGATGAAAAGTTCTTGAATTGTGGCCACACTATGCTGAACAAACATCTTATCATCCATATGTTCCTTTTATATCCATTCGAGGGCTATCATTGAGTCTGTCCATAAGTAGACTTGAGTCACTGCTAATTTCAAGGTGATAAGGCCGTTTTTCACCAACCTGGACGATAGGACAGTGGCACATAGCTCAAGCCTCGAGAATCAATAGGCTCTTAAAAGGAGTAGCTCTTGATTTGCTCAAGATTAACCTTACCAATGTTCTCCCAGAAAAATCTACAGACTTGCAATAAACTGCTACTTCGAAACAACGTTCATAAGCATCGAAAAAACAATGGATTTCAACATTTTTAGCTTGATCAATCACTACACGTCTGTCAATATTGATGTTGTTTATGCTCTCTAGTGTCAAAGAAATTGATGCCATTCCTAATTTTCTGCAGAAGGAAGTCCATAATTCGAATCAATTTTAAGACGGCACAGTTTCTGCATAAAAATCTTTGCTTTGGCTATAATTGGGCCAAAAAGACCAAAAGGGTAAAATAATCTAGCAACTGAAGATAAGACACATCACTTATGTATGTGATATGATACATCTCTTATGTATATGATAACACTACGCTCTACTTTGAAGGAAATGCGATCCTTTATTGGTTTCCATGACACACCCAAGATTTTTGTTTCAAATGGATCAGAGAAACTGTCGATTTAGAGAAAGTTCAGAATGATTTGCACATCATTTGTATGCAATTGGCTTGCCTTCTTTTTGCAAAACCACTGTTGTAACTCTTTGGGCTCGTTTAACGTTGAAGCTGCGCAGCATCACCCATGGAGACTCGTACGGCAGGAAAATGTGATCCTGCTAGTTGATGGGCGAAATACAATCCCCAACATGATGCTTTGGCCTCTGCTTCTGCCTAAACGAGAGGCACTTAGCTGTGACCGCTAGTGTCAACCGGCTAGTCATTAGTCTCAGCAGATTGAAGTCAATCTTTCGGAAGTTCTTGCGTTCACGAAAGCTGACTGGAGGACTTCAGTCTGCGTATAGGTCTGGCTAGCTCTAACACAGGATTCTGTGTTCCCTTGTTGAGCTCCATGTTTGCGTCCTTGTGGGTGGGGTGGTTGGACCTGAATCCTACCTACTTAGAATATGGAAACTTCAAATTCTTCCCCCAATCACATCGAAATGAAAAAATTTGGTTTCGCTAAGCGAATGTGCACTTTTACCATTGTTAACATGAATCGAAGTCGAAAGTTCTTAGTCATTGTAACGAAAATCGCTCTTTTCAACCGAGCTCCTCATAGCTTAGCGGAGAAGGCGCAGGACTCGAAACCTGAAAGTACCGGGTTCGAAACCCATCAACGGCAAGATGCCCGATAATTGGTTTTTATGTAAATATCCTTGTTGTTAATGTTATCTTATTTATGTAAATTTCCTTCTTATTCTTCCAGAACATTCCAAGTCTGGAATGTTTCAGCACGTTCACCAGCTGTATATAAGTAGCTCTTCATTCAGTTCTAGTTAATAAAAAGTCTTGAGTTTAGACTTGTACTTGCCTGTTCATTTGTAGGATCCCCTCATCTACGCGACAGTTTGGTAGAGGCGGCGGGTATTTCTCAGTTACTACGGCAGTGTTACGCCGAAGCCTGCGGATTCGAGGACTTCCTCCTGAGTTTGGGCTCTTACAGGATTCGCGTAAAAGATCGAGAAAGATGGTTGATGAGAAGGAATCCGAGCAGAATTCTCCAGCAGCCAGTTCCGCTTCAAGTAATATCGCACCAATACCGATCCTGACGTACCAACTACCCAGAAGCCCGTGTATATTCAGCAGGGATAGCCAAGAAGACACTAATAGATGGCTCAAGGACTTTGATCGAATCGCCAACTATAACCACTGGGATGATCAAATGTGTCTGGCGAACGTCATTTTTTACCTTGGCGGAACCGCTCGACAGTGGTTCGATAATAATGAAGATACATTTACCAGTTGGACTGTTTTCAAGACTGCTCTTAAGAACACCTTTTTCCGAGCAGCTGATGTAAAGCGCCAAGCTGAACGAGTACTACTGACATGTGCTCAGCAAATCGATGAGATGTCTGAAGCATACATTCAAGATGTTCTCGCTCTCTGCCGGAAAGTAAAACCTTCTATGTCTGACGACGAAAAATTGGCCCACCTCATGAAAGGTATTGCTGAAGATTTTTACCAGGTCCTGTCATCCCAGGACTATGGCAGCGTCGATGCCTTCGTGAAACGCTGCCGTCACA
This sequence comes from Stegodyphus dumicola, assembly GCF_044657685.1. Lineage (NCBI taxonomy): Eukaryota > Metazoa > Arthropoda > Arachnida > Araneae > Eresidae > Stegodyphus > Stegodyphus dumicola. The sequence goes on from NC_140774.1 coordinate 208,338,303, forward strand.
TAGAAAGCCTTCGATGAAGACGTATCGCCCGATCACGATTCCAGAGGCTGCCTAATGTCTCCGCGGTCTCGGCCGATGCGGACGCCAGTGAACTAAAGTCTATAGTGCGCACCATCGTCAGAGAAGAGCTTCAGAAGGTCCTTACGCAAGTTCAGGGCTACACGGAAATAGAACCCGTAGCACCGAATGACATAGCATCTGTGGTCCGGGAAGATGTTATAGAGGCGCTGGCACCACTCACAGGAGCAGGGAGAAGCAAAAACACTACCCAATGTTCACTTCCAGTTAGGTCGCAACCAAGACGTGAAGCCAGCCAGAGAACTGCTCCACAACGTAGGACAGATCTGTGGAGGACTCACGATAATGTACCTCTCTGTTTTCATTGCGGTCGCCGAGGACATGTTCTGAGGTACTGTAGGGAAACACGCCAGATATTTGAAAATGCAAGAGCCGCAAAGACATCCAACCCTCGATGGGACAGGGACACTGAATCTACATACAGCTTCGACGACGAATATGCACAACCTAGTTCTTCCCGAATAAGGAGCAGTTCACCTTATCCGTGACGCTCTCTCAATCGTCGACAATCGCAGTCACCAGTACGCCGGTCCAGCCGTTCCCCACGCCGAACCAATGAAGAAAACTAGCTCAAGCGACCTGTACAGGAGGTGAGGCCGCAGTTGAAGAAAATCCTCCGACGTACAACACAGCCAAGTTGGAAAAGAATAACACTTTTATCACCGTGAACGGACAGTGTGTGAAAGCCCTTGTTGACTCGGGTGCCGATTATTCTGTCATATCTGAACAGTTACGTCGACAGCTAAATGCTCCTATGTTTGCTGAGAATGGACCTGTATTGAAAACTGCCTGTGGTAAAACTGTAGCTGCCTCGGGACGCTGTGTATTGAAAGTTGATTTGAATGGGACTAAGAAGCCGTTTGAATTCCTTGTGTTTCCTGAATGTAGTCATCAAATGATACTTGGATGGAATTTTTTCCGTGCCACCGATGCCGTTATCGATTGTGGAAATCAAGAACTTACACTTGCAGAAATCCTTCCACACATTGAATATTTAAATAAGTCACAGCTCTCCTTGTTTGCAGCAACCGATTATGTAATTGAAGCAAACATCGCAAAGCGAATACGTGCCTTGAATTCAGAGCTACGGGAAGCAGACGAAGCTATGATTGTTGGAAATAGAGTTCTTATGTGCGAAAAAGAACTATCGATACCAGCTTCAATTGTCACTATAGAGGATGGTTGTGGTAAATTATGGGTAACTAATTGTTCTCGACGAACCCAACTGATACCGAAAGGGATGAATGTCGGCTATTTAACGACCATAAAAGCGACGCTATTTGCTCCCTCAGTGATCAGGCTCCAGCAGGTCCCAAGGGACATAGGTCCAGGAAAAGGTTATCTCAAGAAAACTTAAAAGAGATTTTTGATACTGATTTGTCCAATGCTGAGGAAGACGAGCTATTGAGTCTACTAGATGAATTTAGTGACATTTTTGACTTTAACAGTATTGTGAAAAAATCCCGATGCAATTCGGTGAAGCACAAGATTGATACAAGTGACAGTGCACCAATCAAACAAAGGCCATACCGTGTGTCAGCCACTGAGAGGCGTGTGATTGCAGACGAAGTGCAAAGAATGCTAAAAGAAGATGTGATACAACCATCAGACAGTCCATGGTCATCTCCAGTCGTGCTTGTGAAGAAGAAAAATGGTGAATGGCGTTTTTGTGTCGATTACAGAAAATTGAACAAGGTAACTAAAAAGGACGTCTATCCGTTACCTCGCATTGATGATGCTTTGGACTGCCTGGCTGGTGCAAAACTTTTCTCTATGATGGATCTGAAGTCAGGCTACTGGCAAATAGATGTTGATGATAAAAACAGAGAAAAGACAGCTTTTGTGATTCCAGATGGTCTCTATGAATTTAAAGTCATGCCGTTTGGATTATGCAATGCTCCAGCCACATTTGAACGGATGATGGACACGGTACTAAGAGGTCTCAAATGGAATATTTGTCTTTGCTACCTCGATGACATAATCGTGTACGCACCTAATTTCGAAGAACATCAAAAGCGTTTGAGGGAAATATTTAAATGTATCCAAAAAGCAGGACTGACGCTAAATTCCAAGAAATGTTCATTCAGCAAAAAGAAACTGACTATACTGGGACACTTAGTCGATCAACATGGGATATATTCCGATCCACAAAAGGTAGAGGCTGTAGCAAAGTTCCCTATTCCGAAAAATATCGCCGATGTCCAAAGTTTTCTGGGCTTGTGTTCCTACTACCGACGATTTATCCAAAATTTTGCAGATATCGCAAAGCCCCTACATGACTTGTTGAAGAAAGATGCAAAATTTTCTTGGAACGCGTTACAGATTGAATCTTTCGTAACGCTCAAAAGGCTGCTGACCACTGGCACTGTTTTGGGACATTTTATTCCAGACGCAGAAACCAGGATACATTCTGACACTAGCGGCTATGGTGTCGGTGCAGTACTGGTTCAGATCCAGGATGGCAAAGAAAGACCAATAGCCTATGCATCCAGGTCCCTTAGTGCAGCTGAAAGGAATTATTCCACCACCGAAAAAGAATGCCTTGCCGCCATCTGGGCAATTAGTAAATTCAGGCCATACCTCTACGGAAAACCACGGTAGTCACAGATCACCACTCTTTATGTTGGCTGGCCAATGTTAAGGATCCATCCGGAAGACTTGCACGGTGGGCTCTCAGGTTGCAGGAGTACGACATAAATATCGTCTACAAGAGCAGTCGGAAGCACTCCAATGCAGATTCACTATCGAGGAAGCCTCTTATAGAACCAATAATTGAGAACAATGAAGACATCCCTTTCTTTGCAGCAATCATAGATTACGGAAAAGAGCAGCAGAAGGACAAACAATTAAAATCCATCATTACAACTCTCAAGAGAGGTGACGCATATCAAAATTATCAAATAAAAAATGGTATACTGTACAAAAGAAGCTATGACCCTATGGGACAGCAGTGGCTCTTGGTGGTACCAAAGCAACTTCGTAGCGAGGTTCTAAGAAGTCTTCATGATGCTCCAACCGCTGGCCATCTTGGATTTGCCAAAACGCACGACCGAATAAGGAGGAAGTACCATTGGCCAGGGCTATATGGAAGCACACGGCGGTATGTATCACACTGCCGAGAATGCCAAAGACGGAAATCACCGCCGCAACGTCCACCAGGACAGCTTTATCCGATAAAACCTCCTGACACACCGTTTACAAAAATTGGAATAGATTTACTTGGACGCTTTCCTGTTACTCGAAATGAGAACCGGTGGATTATAGTTTGCACAGATTACCTTACCAGATTTGCAGTCACAAAGGCAATACCGACAGCTGAGGGCACTGAAATTGCCAAGTTTATAGTTGAAGAAATTGTACTGAAGCATGGTACCCCCAAAGAAATTATAAGTGACTGAGGACGCAACTTCCTATCCAATGTTGTTAAAGAAGTAATTCATCTATGCAAGACGTCTCATCTGCTGACGACTGCTTACCACCCTCAAACCAATGGCTTAACTGAAAGATTCAATAAAACATTGGCAGACATGTTGTCCATGTATGTAGACATTGAACAGAAAAATTGGGATACTATTCTACCATTTGTAACCTATGCCTATAATTCAGCCAAACAAGACACAACGGGATTCAGCCCATTCTTTCTCATTTATGGCAGAGATATGACTCCTCTCGACGTAATTTTCCCATACAGTATCGAAGATCCCGAAGATAGTTATGCGCAACATCTGATCACTAGAGCTGAAGAAGCTAGACAGCTTGCAAAACTCCATATTCTTAAAGCGCAAACCACAGACAAGCGCCAATACAACGAGAGACATCGACCTGTCAGCTACAACATTGGAGACTTTGTCTGGGTCTTCACTCCAGTACGAAAGGTTGGGTTATCCGAAAAGCTTCTAAGACGTTACTTTGGACCGTATCGAATAACACGACAGCTCTCTGACGTGACGTACGAAGTAGAAAGTATGGAACAAAATAAGAAACGACGGAATTCAAAAGACATCGTTCACGTGTTGAGGTTGAAGCCCTATCTTGATCCGAAAGTACAACTGGACGATGAAAGAAAGCCCAATATTTCCAGGAGACCTGTTACAAGAAGCCAGACCAGAACGCAGCGGGACGCTGCTTCTTCCTAAGAAAGGGATAATGTAGCGAAAATCGCTCTTTTCAAACGAGCTCCTCATAGCTTAGTGGAGAAGGCGCAGGACTCGAAACCTGAAAGTACCGGGTTCGAAACCCATCAACGGCAAGATGCCCGATAATTGGTTTTTATGTAAATATCCTTGTTGTTAATGTTATCTTATTTATGTAAATTTCCTTCTTATTCTTCCAGAACATTCCAAGTATGGAATGTTTCAGCATGTTCACCAGCTGTATATAAGTAGCTCTTCATTCAGTTCTAGTTAATAAAAAGTCTTGAGTTTAGACTTGTACTTGCCTGTTCATTTGTAGGATCCCCTCATCTACGCGACAATTGGTCAACTAGGAAATCTATCACCATTCCTTGTCCACGAGTATATTTTGGCTGCAGCTGGAGGCACAAAATACATAAAAAAGCTCAGTTCAAGATATTTTGCTTATTTAAATGATATCTGATGCACAATCCTTCTCTCTTCCCAAAATCAGAAACATGGGCGACTCCACATAAGTGTTTGAACATAAGTCTTCTATTAATGTGTCCCCACATAAGTCTTTGAACTCAGCCTGAGGTGTTGTTTCAGAAATAGATGAGATATCAGTATCTGAGGAAGGAAGACCTGTTAGAAAATCTAGCTGAGCAAAATGTATCTGAAGTTAGTCGAATTATTATAATCCATAGGGATGGAACATAGTTAACGCAAAATATATCCTGACATGCTCATCTCCAGATCTACCAAAAGCCATAAAGGCAGGATACTTCAATTGTCCCATCAGACCTTACATTCTGAACCCACTATGCTGCTTTCAAGTGCCATTGGATTGGTCATCCAAAAGCCGCATGTGGTGGAAACTTGGCATGCGCTCGCTGCTCTGTAATCGGACGTGAAAGTTAGGACTAAACAGCCGATCCAAAATGCGTAAACTGTCTTGCCGACCGTCCGTCATACTCACGAAATGGCCTAAATGGAAAGAAAGAAATACAGCATATTAAAATTATTAAATAAAACCTCCTTATCCTGAGGCTAGAAAACTGTACAACACAGGTCAACCAAGAAAGACTTGTCTCTTATGTTGAAGCCACCAAATCTTATCAATCAATATGCACCCAAACTTTTCACAGTTTACAGAACACAAAAAAAAAAAAAAAAAGCCTGAATCAAAAACAAATGAACAAAGAAAAAATTTTAAATAATTGCTTCTTATATATAGGTCCCTTATCCGTTCAATACTCGACTATGGATCAGCCATTTATGGGTCAGTAAGGTCTTTCGTGCTCGACAAACTTGATCCAGTACACCATCAAGCAATTGGGATCTATGCTTATGAGTTTAGAACTTCTTCAGTGAAAAGCAATCAGACTTCTCTGAGTTTAAGGAGCAAGCACCTTTGTCTTAAGTCCTATTTTAAACACAGATCCAGAATCCCATCCGTCTACACTTACTCAATGATTCATGCTCCCGTTTATAATTGGGCATGCCCAACAGTTATCCCATTGTTTGGTTTAAGAACACCAAAGTAAACAGTACAACATGACAACATAAATACACACAGCTGGAGAATATTTTTGAGATGCCACCATAGGAGGACTGGAAAATTCATTCTCTAGACAGCTTCCAACACTGGGATAAATCTAGCACAAGTTGTAACGAACTTATTTCTAACCAATTGTTTTTAGTTTTGCTTTCCTTTCCCTCCTGATTTCAGTTTCCTGATGGAATGTAAATTTTTAAAGACATCATGTGCTAATCTAAGTGTGTTTCAGAAGCAGTATTTGAGCTGCGTTTCAAAAGTTCGAAAAGGAGTAGTAGCAGAGATAATTCCGAATTTGCAATTAGCTCTCTAGTCAGCGTTAGACACCTTTCATTTCATACTGATATTCCTAGGCCGGGCTTTGTCATGTGCAGCCAATTTAGCGTTTAGTTTTAAGCTAAGGAGCCAATCGATAACCATCTTAATTTAATGTGCATTTCACATTTTTATTTTCTGTTAATTTCGTTAGCCACAAGTGGTGGTGAATTGTGAGCACCAAGTACATGCATCTGTTCAATTTAGTTGAAATATAAAGGTTATTTAAAACCTTCTTCTGCAGTATTTATTCTTCAAAGACATAGCGAGTATTCGCTACTTTGTCTTTTATACAGAGTTCACACTGTATACTTCCAAAAAGAACACACCAACTCAATAAAGTATGTTATTTACAGCCAGATCATTGTGAAACAGAGACACAAATACAGATGTTATTTACAGCCAGATCATTGTGAAACAGAGACACAAATACAGAAATGATATCCCTCTGTACAGATGGATTAAAAAGTTTGTCATGTTCTAACATTTATGTCAAAAGAACGTTGCAGGACTTTCGTTATCTATACAGATTCCTTGAGTGTCCTAACATCATTGAAAGAGCTTAAGTATAAATTCACATTGCAGTATTACCAGAATTCTGAAGCTTAATCAGACTAAAATATCGAGGATATCAGATTCTTTATTTCTGGATCCCTGACCAGGGTGTCATAAAAGCGAATGAACTTGCGGATATTACAGATAAAACTGCTAAATACAATATCCAATTCCCAGATTCCACTCATAGATATTAGTACGATGATGAATCTTTTTTAATAAATGGCAGAGAGACATTGGGTAACCAAACGATTAACGAGCTGAGAAATGTTAAATCCACAATTGAATGCTGGCTGTATATGGCAAATAGAGGAGAACAAGTTATCTTGACCCGGTTGAGAATAGGTCATTGTGGACTGACTCAGGAATATCTGCTAAACGGCAAGAATCCCCATTGCACAAATTGTAATGAAAATCTGACAGTAGGCCATATTTTGTTATAATGTTGGAGTTTTAGTTATCTTCGCCAAAAACGTTTTAAATGTTTAAAATCAGATTTAAACAACTTAATGGGGGAAAACCATCATCGCAAGTTGTTCCAGTTTTTAAAGGAGACTGACTTTTATTATATACGACACCTAAAATAGACACCTTTATATATGACACCTAAAATGTATACTAATTGTGTTTTTACCACACCTAAATTGTATAGTAATTATACATATGAAACTTTTAACATACTTTGTATTCCCTGTTTTTACCATTTGTTTGGCGCAGATAACCTTGTAACGTTTTGTGCCAGAAACTGCAAGAAATCAATCTATCTCCTCTTTGTCTGTTCTGTTTGACAGATGATCTTTTTTATCGATGACTTGCCGTTAAGCTTCAAACGACTTCCTCACTTTCTAACTAAATTTGCCAGTATTATACAAAAAAAATCATCAATGACTTTTATAAAGCCTCTGCCCATACGGCTCTAACATTTTAAACATTGCTTCAGTACACTGGTAAGTTTGCTTTGTTCATACATGAAAAAATTATTCCTATGTCTCATTTGCTAAACTGATAAGTATAAGCATTCATAATAATATTCGAATACTATAATTTTACTTATACTGTAATAAATAACATAACGTCATTTACGTAGTTTTATTACAATTTACAAAATTACTATATTATGAAGATTAGTTAAAATTTTAAAATTGTAATATTCTGAATGAAACCAAATGTTCTCATATTTAAACATGCTTTTAATTTAGCTTCATTTAAACAATACAAGAAATTTCTTTCTGGTACTTGTATTTTAATTTTGGATAACATCCAATCTGGAATAAAACAATGAAACTTTCAGAAAAAAAAAAAAGTAACTGTAGTGGAGGACACATCTTTAATTTAAAAAATGTGCAGATACGGAACTATACTCTCATTATAATAATTTGGAACACCATTTCACAGAAAATCATTGCTACCAGCAAATCCATACAATCAGCTCAATGCAACATATTTCAAGGAGCTGATTTCTTTAAAATCTTTAGAAAATTTTATTGCAGGATTCCGTCATGAAATTTTTCACATAAAAGAAGAAGAAACTTCTATAATATCTCCAACATATCAAAAGCGGAATCGCAGACCACAAATAAAAAAAATATTTTTGACAAGATTATTAAAGAATCCAAATCACTTTCACAACATGAAGACTTTATTTTTAATTCTTTTATTGTTATTTGTGATAATATATTAGAGGAACAATATAATAGCTCACTGAAATAACACAGAAAATTTTAAAATATTCTTTTAAATTTTTCGAGTTAAGAGCAAAAAGTCTGCATGAAAAAATTTTAATATTTATAACGGAAGTGTTATAGAATTTGATGAAGTACGACAATTTTTATGATTTTTAAAGAAAGATGAAGACATATTTAGTTCTGCCACAGAAGTATATCACACTCACCGAGAAATGTCATGAACTTTTCCCATCTAGATCCCATCTAGAAAGATCTAAACATGCCTTTTTTAAGTTCGTTATTTTATAAGTCAATCCGAGGTACTGAACAGTTTGTTAAAAGATGTAGTTTTATATAAAATATGCACAATATTCAGACGTTCTCAACAGCAAGCAAGTAGATATATGTCGGACCTTAGGAAAAGAATGAATTAAAAAATTAAATCTTTTAATAAAACACTGTATGGTTCAACAAAACAGACTATATTTATAAAAAGGCATTATAATGAGTCTTTGCAACAATCCCAAAAAGAGGTAATTACGAAACTAATAAGGAATTAGTTTTGTAGTAATTGAGCAAAAATGGTATGTTTAGTACGTCATCACAATACCATATAGTTACAACCTAAGATCGTATGTTTTTTCGAAAGAATGTGGTATGGAAAGATGCGAAAGCAATATCTTTGCATGAAATTACATGAAGGTAAAGAAAGGGAAATCAAAATCTTTGTGATGGTCACAGAAGCATGGAATTTTGCGGACTTCTGGACATATTAAAGATGACATAATGTTACGACTTCATTATTTTAACACTACTTTAACATTATTTTAACACTATTCTTAAGGCTATATAAGGCAACATTATGCACAATGAGATTGCTGTGTGACTACAACATCAGCATGTAACTTTTGATATGAGAAATCAATCAGAAAACATGATACTCCTCATATTTACTTCATAACTGGGTAACCTTCTAATGGAACGACAGTATTTGCCATGTCATCTGTATCAGCTTTCTCAATAACAAATGTGCAGAATTCAAACACATCACATTTACATGATATTAGGACTCAGAAGATTGCATTAAAAGGCTCTATTATTAATTAGTTTCTAGCAGTAAGATGCTCTTCTATATGAATATAGGTTTCTACTTAATTAAATTTGGGATTGAAAACAAACAGATTAAAAATTTTTAAATAATTAAGAGTCTTCTTTTAAATACATATATAGTAAGTGGTTCCCTTAAATTGAGAAAAGGATAGATGACACAGATGCAGTTCTTTTTGCAGTAAATTGTGTTTCCTGGTTTTGCTTTAAGCAATTAAGACAGACACTTTACTTATTTTTGCTACATTGTGTATTAGATAAAAAAAAACATATGATTAACACAATAAAATATTTCTAATTTGAATGAACAAACATACATTCAAAGTAATTAGTTATTAATTTTTGTTAAAAATTTGTTAAAAATTTTTAGATATTCAATCTTTCAAGGTGCATTTAAAAATTCAGTGCAATAAAAAATTATTTCTACTCTTAAGGCTGTATAAACAGTAGAAGTACAGTAGAAATCGGTAAAAGCATTTACTGCTCTCTATATAATCTGCGAAGATGATGTTACTTACCATCCTGATACCTTACTAAGTGTCTATTACTGGCCACAGTCTTGGACATCTTCTTATAGACAAATTAACTTCCAACTCCATCCCAGTTGTGAGAGAATCAATTATGTTTTATTAGAAATTATGTTTATTTAGTTAAAGAATGGGTACCATTAAAATATTTAAATTTAAGGAATTAGATGTAACATAGGGAAAGATAACATAAAAAAAATATATATATAATCCATGCTTTTTAAAAAATATATATAATCTGTGGTACTTAACATACTTGCATTAGTTTTTCTAAATTTAAGTAATACACTGCTACATGAGAACAGTATGTCAGTTTTGTTACAGCTGACTTAAATCCAGTTGTGATCTCAAATTCTTATAATTTAAAGCTTTACATGGCATGTTATTTTGGTGGAAAAAATAAGAAGTATTGTTTCCCACAGCAATCATTCAAGCACTTGATAGAATAATAAACCATCACAGTTGTTCTGTTCTTCTGCATACTGGTAATGAATGCAGCTTTATTTCGGAGTCTTGTACACTGAAGTTACCACTGAAAAGAAGTTATGCTCTATCTACTGTTTATTCAGATGTGCTTTTCCACCCATGATTCCAAAATTTCATTCTGCAAGAGAGTGTTATGTTACCTCTCCTCTTCCACCGAGACGTACGGATCATAATATTCTGCCATCTGCAGATTCTGTTGTTAGCTGATTCTGAATATAGTGAGAAAAATTGACATTATTATTGGCAGTTATAATGGATTTGCCTTTCGTTGGCAGGTGTAATTGTACTTTCTGGAAGAATTGGAAACTTATTTCGCGATAATGAAACCGCAATTGCATTACACAACTTTTGGACTGAGTTAAAAACTCATCGTAAAGCTTCCGTTTTGAGATTCTGCTGAAAATATGAGAGAATATAAGAGAAATGGCAATTTCACTCTTAATTGCCATTGGGCACAAATTTAAGTGAAATCCTAGTTTCTAAAAAGGTTATAAAGAATACATGTCTGAATATGAAAAATTGAATCTATGAGTCTAGTTAACTTAATACACAGGTTTACCTGAAAATGCATATTACATTCCTCAACATTCTGCATTTATACCAGATAGTGCTATGATTTTTCTAAGCCTAATAAAGTCTTTGAATTCCATATTATGTTTAGAACTACATAAAGAAGGTAGAAATTTCCAGAGAAATGCTTAGCACAACAAAAGCATGGGATCGATTAAACGTGGTAACTTATTTCATGCCTTCTTCATTTCTGCCAATGACAATTTGAAACAATTGCAGTGGATGCTGAAAAAGATTCGCTACGTATCAACAATAAAAAGACATTATTTCTACGTGATGACTTTTCTTTAGAATGGAAAGCACTGAAAAGGCTTTTGATACTTGTAGGCAGTTATATTATATATTGGAAGCTAAGAAATTGGTGACTAAAGAAATTAAGGAAGAAATTAAGAAGTGGTTTAAACTAAGGAAATGGTGGCCTTTCTTTAAGCCAATATTTGTTGAACCAGGAAACTGGTTCTCTCAACATGCAAATTATGCCTAATAAATTGTCTAAATTGTTGAAATTATAATGTGATTCAACATTATTATATAATGGGATTAAGACAGTCTTGGCTGTTGAAGAAAACCTAATTAAGTGTAAAATTACAATCGGAGATTTTTTAACTTTCCAAATAGCCGTAAAAGCGATAAAGATTACATATCCACATCTTTGGATTTCCAATAGTGATTGTTATGATCTGGCTCCTAATAGTATTAATGAAAAATGGATTCAGTTTCAGTATATTAAAATTCCTAGATGCATTCACTCACAGACAATGCAGTTAACATACATTTTGTGATGCATCAGATTTTGCATACCAATAAGTGATTAATTATAACAGCAAGAACTTGATATTACAATAGCTGTGATGACTACAGTTATTCTTCTTTTTTTAGATTAGAACTGAATGCTATCAAAGTTTGTTGGTTCCATCCAAAATATTCCGAGTTACTGCAAATTTCAAATCTTTGCATGGGAAGATTCTAAAGTTGTACTAATAAGGTTATCATCACCTTTTCACCGATGGAAAACATGTTAACTGAAGTACAGAAATCTCGGGAGTTTTACTGAGGTCTCGTCAGAATTACATTCCATCAAAATTATACCCAGCAGGCCCTGCTTCCTGAGGAATCTGTTCCAAAAGATCAAAATAAACTGACTGTGGTGGTTAAAAGAGACACCTTCAATTTGACTGAATCACTGAGGATCATTGACTGAAAAGAAGACTAATACCATACTTTCATGACATAGTTTAAAAATTGAAACTTAAAATTAGCACAGCTCCCTTATCGAAAAGACACAAAAGTGTTTGCCAAATTTCAAGAGTGAACCTTTTTCCATTACTCTTTGGAATGTAGAAAAGCATCAAGGCATTATTTAGCATTGTGAGTATAGTAAGTGCATTTTAAAGATGGAATACAATTATTAAGTTACAAGAAACCTTTGAAAATTATTTTGTTGGTGGCATCAAATAATTTTTTGAAGATGGCCTCCTACAAGTGGTAGGTTGTATTCAGCATACTAGAATAAATTATAATGCTAAGCATTAATTTATTATTCCATCTCCTAATAGACTGGATGAACTCTTGATTGAGCTGAATGAAATTACATAACTTACATACGCAAGCTGTATAGTGGTAAATTCCATTTTAAAACACAACTGTTGGATCAATGGAGCAAAGAAAATTATTAAAAGATTTTAAAGCAAAATGCAAAGTTTGTAAAGTGTAAAAATAAATTTTAACTTGCCAGAATTTAAAATATAATTAGAAGGGGCACTTGCTAACTGTAGTATTAATTATGTGGGCCCAGTAACTTAAAATTTAACTAAGGACATGGTAAATGAAAAATACTAACAACTATGCTGCATTATTCGTTTGCATGGCAACAACAGCTAGCTAACAACAGCTCACCAAGAAGCTGTCTCAGATTTAACAATTGACTGTTGCACTCAAGAGGTTTGCTGGAAGCCAAGGCATACCTGACACATTTCCTGTGATACGGAAGTAACTTTATTGAAGCAAAGAGAAAACTGAGTGAACTTTGAAAGAATTATGAGAAACTACTACAAGTGTTCCTGAATGTGACTATATCAGGCCTCACCTTCATTCCATGAGGTTTCTGTTGCAGAAAATATAAAAGATGAAGAAGAGAGATGGCACAGTGAATGCTTGCATATGCTGAAATCCAGATGAGAATGGTCAATCCTGGAAAATGGTGATATTATTCTGCTAAAAGGTGACATTTTCCCAGCTACAAGGCCATTAAGAAGAATAGTAGAGATATATCCAGCACAACATGGACTTGTTCTTGTAAGCTCAAGTTTTATTTCAAGCAAGTTAATTAAGAATCCACTTCTTCAGGACAGGTGTGATGGCTGTGTGCCACATGGGATCTGTACATCTGCAGCATATTACAAGTGATGAAGATGGCTCATTACTGTTACAAATAGCCAAGTCATCATAGCAGTGCTGCTGTATTCTCCAGACTGATTTACGTTTTCGGGCATGCAATGCTGCTGACTGTCCCTTTTTTTCCTCTTTACATTGTGTCAATAAATGTTCTTTTTTATTTTATAGCATTTCGTAACCTGGTTTATATTTCAAAAATTCTACATCCATCATAATTATTACATTCAGATACCAAAACATTTGCAATAAACTCTCAAGATAATTGGTAAACTGGTGATTGGTAAACAAGATATGTAGATAATTGGACATCATCAGCTATCATGAATATTTATATATTCAGTGAAGAGATGCTGTTGAAAAGGTGAAACAAATTATGAATTTTTGTATTTCTTTTATGACAGCAGCAAAATAAATTTTTACATTTTTATTTAATTTATAATTATATATTTCAAAATATCAACTATTTAATAGACAAATCTTTTCAGTTAAGTTTATTAAGCAGTTTAAAATGATCGTCGTCTCAGAATCTCATATTTATGCTTAACTGACAGTTTTAACTGTTTGCTGCAGAATAATTTTTTCCATATTGTGACATGGCTATAAGCTTCCTAAAATTATGTGTTTATTTTTGAATTAAAATTATTTTAATTCAAAAAAGAATTAAAATTTGTTGAAAGACTATTCATTATTAAAGTCTCTCAACAATAAAATTCGAAAACTTGTCTCAAGACAGTACTAACAATATTTTATTCTACTAGATATGCAGTCCTCTGTCCATAAGGTTGCCTTTGATGTATTAATTTTATTGTCATTTTGATTATTTAAAAATGTCATTAGTATTTCATATACAAAATAACATACGCGTTGAAGCATAGTTCATTTCAATAAGTATCAATTTTTAAATGTTCAATTATACTCTGCCTATTTTCTATTCTTATTACTGAATTAATAATATTTATCTCTCCTATATATTTCAGCCTTCTGCTCAAAATGTATAAATTTATGCAAATATGATACATTTCGGTATAATTAAAATATGAAACCCAAAATATGTTCCATTTTTAGCAGCTATATTATTAATTCTGACAATAAATTGCAAGTAATGCATTTCTACACAGTACATAACGCATATTTCAGAGTATAACATGCACTTTTGCCAAAAATATGATGGAAATTTACGAGTGCACGCCAGATATAAAAATAATAAATTAAAAATATGGAAAAAAATCCGCATACATAAGTTACATTTTTGTGTATACTTATGCTATTTTAAAAGAAATGACATACCTTTCAAATTTAAAATGTTTTCATTATTGGATAGCATAAAATGTTCAACATGCTGGTATTCCGTTATATCCTCAGGCATATTATCGATTTCTGTTTATCTTCACCGTCACTGTAAATCTGGTACATATAGAAAAATCACTGGGTCCATCCTTCACCAACACCAAACATCCTTGCTGCAGCACAATTTCCATTTTCTTTCACAAACTGAATGACTTTGCATTTGAAACCAGCACTGTGTTTTTTGCAGGAACCATATTTATTACTAAAATTAACACAAGATCAACTGTATTTCAACTAAAACCTTCGATGTTCACTTGAAAATCACGGCTTCAAATGACTACAGAAAGAGAAAACATCTGAAATCTAATTCCACGACTTCTTTCATGTTGGAAGTGCATTCTTACTCCAGATTATATCCACCTTCTCTCGAAACCCTACCATAGCATTCTTTTGGACATTTGCATTGAATCCATCCTCTTTGCAGGAATATTTACTCCCTCAAGCATTTAACCCACACTCATATTGTTCCTCCTATGACTTGTCAATGCAGTATATAATTGTTCGAAAGACACATTATACAGTGATACACCCAAAAATTTAAAATTGCAGAGTAAGATTATAGATGCACATTATACACTGGTGGGCGTCACAAGCCGAAAAATAAGGTAATTAATACAGTAATCTTTGACTTAAATCACCAACCATATAGAACAAATATTTTTTATTTATAATTTAGAAAAAGTTATCTTAAAAGTTTAGTTTACCCATTTATATTTTAACTATATAATTTTTCAGCGGACATTTAAATATTTTCAACATTATAAATTTCAAACATAGCTTTTTATTAGAAAATGTGTTATTCCTCCGAAAGCCAGAAACAAAAACACATAATAACTAAAGTTATTAAATATATAACTGTTGCATTGCCTTGAGGATGAAATATTCATATCAGAACATTTATTCATATATATTAGAACAGAACTGCATATCAGGTCTATGCATAGAAAAATAAGTTGTTCAAAAATGTCTGCTAAAACCATAGACTTCATTTTCCTTTTGCAAAATAAACACTATCACTCATATTAAGTATGGCGTGGGGGGATACATTAAAAAATAAAATAAGAAGAAAAGACTAAAAATAAAAATAGAAACAGTTTAAGGCTATCTATACAATTTCCCGAGATTTTATACAAAGAATATAAAAGCTTTCACTTAAGAATCTGTGATTTTAGAACCTCTTCCTATCATAGAAATACTGATATAACGGCATGCTCTGTGATCTTGAATTATTATGGACTTCATATTCACATGTACTGTAAATAGTTTTGATGGTTACTGAACAGTAAGGACAAAGCTAATCATAATAAAGTAACTTGCTATAGTACACAGACAGTAGTTCAGCAAAATGAAAATGATGAATGCAGAAAAAAATGTAAAAAGTGGGGTAAGTCTCATAAGCATAAATATAAAACGCAATTTAAAAGCAGAAATTCTCACAGTACTCTTCTTTCAAATAGTTCAAATATAGATTTAAAGCGAAAAAGTCGCACTTTTCATTCACTTCATCGCAACAGAGATATTAAGCTATACATTAAAAAAAATTACATAAGAAGGGTTTGGAATGAACACAACTATTATTTAATAATTAAAATAATTTAAGATTTAATTCTTAAATATCTCATGATTATTCATGCCTCACAAGCTATGTGTAAGCCTGGGTAAATGATAACACGCATGAAACATCAAGCCTAGTTTTGAGTATTTGGTGCAAAAATTAGAAAACTGCTTTAAATTAAATTTATTCTAAAACAAAAATCAACTTTTCTACTAGCAAGTGAATGGATGCAATCCTTCCATAAAATTATTTGTAAAGACATTTTACAACTTACCAAAATGAATGTTTTAGAAATTTTATAAATTATTCTCTCTATTTAAGTTAAAAACTTTTTTTTTTTTTTTTTTTTTTTAAGTTTTATTTCAATAACACCTGCACAATGTTCAATTAAATTATTCCTTCTCCTCGCAAATTCAATTCAAAGAATGCCTTTTCATTAGTTAAGCAAAAACGCATGTTTTTAAATCTTTATTAAGGCTTATCATTTGTCCCCCAAAATGTTAAATAAAAACAATATGCACATGGAAAGGTAGAAATGATTTGTTTAAGACTAAACTAATAAATTATTCCCATGAAATGATTTATCAGGTATCTCAGTAATATACTTACACAATTAAAATATACATGAAATATAAATTAATTCTCTACATCTTAATTCTCTTAATTAATAAACTTAATTCTCTAAGCTAAAGGGTATTTTTATGTTTCAGACATTCAAGTTTTAAAACTTTCATTCTCGCTCCTCATGAATATTAGACAAAATATCCGATAAGAACATGCAAATAAATTATTTAAAAACGACAGGATACAGTCCTTCTACAATTAATTTGTTTTTTCATCTAAATTTGTTTGACTTGTCCTTTCCTTGATACATGATACATGATATTGACTGATGAAATGTTATTAAAAGGACTGCCTTCATGGAGAAATTTCCAATGCAAAATGGATCAAATTCACATTACATATCTATGAAGGGAAAAAAAGTGATTCCCCTCCTTTCTAACATTTTTTTTTTTTTTTTTTTTTTTTTTAAATAAAATATCATTTTATGACCAGTTTTTCACAAAAATTTATTTTACAACAGACATGCATACCTTTACCCAAACTAAACCATTTTAAAAAACTTGAATAAAATTATTTTTAAGCATTATTTTTCCCCCTCTCCTGTAGTGAAAATTGCATTTCAACAATTTTATTGTATGAATCGTGCTGATTTTTAAAAAAACACATGAAAGATGTTTAGGAACGAAGGAAGAAAATTACTTCATGTCTCCCTTTCACCAGGTGCATTATCCTCTGAAGAGAGATTGATGCACTTGCATACTACTCCTCAAAGATTATCTTTGCCTCCTTACAAAATACTCATTTATAATTAAAATAATATATTTTTATTATTTAATATATAAATTTATATATTATTTAATATATAAAATAATATATATTTATTATTTAATATATTATTAATATTAAAAAATATATTTTATTACAAAGTATATGCAGAATGTTTCAAAGCATAATTTGTTTTACAGCTAAATGTTAAGGTATGTAAGAATAAAAAATTATATTTTTCCTTAACACTTAGCTGTGAACTCTACAGATTTTACAGCTAAATGAAGTATTTCAGAATGAATGACAAAAGAAAAGTTTTAAAAAATTCAACATGGTCTTATATTTTAAAGAAAAAATGAAAAAAAAAAAAAAAGGGTTCTTTATAGTTGTACCTGTGCTTTGATTTATCCTGCATAAAAATTCATGGGGGTTTTAACAGAAAACAATTAATTATAGGTTGAAACACTATTATTAAAATCCTCTTAAGACTTCATTTTTTAGCCTAAGATGCTTTTTTTTTTTTTTTTTTTTTTTTTTTTAATACAAGACCTCAAATACTTCTTGAATGCTAAAAATTAGTCCAGCTATAAAATGCAAAACTGTCATTGCTCATTTGAAATTTTCAGAGAAATATAGCATTTAATGCTATGTAAATTTAAGTTTCACAAATGTATAATTAAAACAAAAAATATCAAAGATATTTCTTATGAAATATGAAATAGATGCAAAGTTTTTCTACGTAAAAAGATGCTACGTAATTCTTAGTAATACATGCATTTCCATAGTAACACATGGTACCACAGTTTGGTTTGCATAATAACAGACAATTTTGCCAGCCTCCTTAATTTTTTTTCCACATATATAAAATAAAATGTTGAGGTAATAAATTGAATTCATATTAACAGTTACTGAATATTAGATATTAATGACAAATTTTCAAGACAGAAGCAATTCTATGAATAGGAAAAAAATAATCTATTGAGAAGAATGTTCCCAGCCTTCCTGCTTTTTTTTTAATAAAATTCTTGGAAATATGAAAAACACTTTATTTTGTTAAATAATGTTTACAGATTTAGAAAATAAAAACATATTAATAACTTCTGATTAATATTAGGAATTAACGTTCTCAAAAGAGAAATTTATAATTACAAATCTTTTTTTTCCACAAGAAATGCTTCGTCTTTCTATCTTTTTTTTTTTTTTTTTTTTTTTATAACAGTAGGTATGACAATAGTAGTAAGACTGTTTGTCTATACAATATAGTTTTGACAATATAGTATGACTGTATAAACAGTAGGTATGACTGTTTAATACAAGATATCTTGCATTAAATATATTGAACAACATAAAGCAATTAATAAAATTCATAATAAATCTAATAATAGCTCTTCGAAAACTGATTGTAATTGTCAAAAACAATCAATTTTAAAATCTTAAAAATACGTCTTCTGACATACTTTTTTTTAATTTTATTTATTTATTTATTTATTTATTTATTTATTTTTTTGACACAGAAAACAAAAAAATTCAGATATCAAATTCAAAAATATCTTCTTTTAACAACTAATTAACATTAGATATTAATTGGAAAACTTCAAGGAGGAGGCAAAAAATATAAATGTAAGAAATATAAAGTATTGAAAAGATTTTTCTCCTTTTTCAAATTATTTGTAAAATAATGTTTCCAAATTAAAAAAATAAAACGTTTCATGGCACAATTCTGAAATATTGAAATGACAAAGCATTATGTTGTTATTTAGGTGTTCTAAATTACAAATGAAGTTGCAATTTTGCAAGCAGAAAAACATCGTCAGATATAGCAACAAATATCAATAATAAAGACAACATATATCTTGGAGAATGCAAATTTGGCAAATAATATCTCACAGTTAAATCCTGGCATCATAAATGATTTTTTTTTTTTTTTAAGTGACAAATTTCATCTTTAATTCCCTGATTTCTTAGTTTTCTAAATTAAAATAATTATATAAATAAAAGAACTATATATAATACCATATAATATAAATTTTAAAAAAGGGTAAAAGATTTTTAAAAAGTTATTTTAAATATGAATGTTCAAGAGCATTAAATGTTTATCAACAGCAGAAAAAGTTAATAAAAATTAATTTCAATATTTAAATTGAAAATTGTGATGAATTTGTCACAAGCGTCAGTTATTTAACACAATACAAAAAGATAATAGATGCAAAAACTCATTGGCATCATGTATATGTATCAATAAGTATTAAACAAATACTATGGGAGCTCGAAATACATACAGTTTCTCCCACTTAAATACTATGGAATCTCGAAATACAGTTTCTCCTGCTTTAATGTTAGAAATACATTGTGAGTATTTCTGTCAGCAGGAGCAAGGAAACATACATTTGAACAATGCAGACTGCAAGTCCTGAGTTAAATAACAAATAAGTGTTCTCTTTCATAATAAGTGTCCTTGCCTTTCAGATAGTTAACATAGAAAGGAACTGCTACGAAAACACACACAGTGAACTTACAAACTTAGGCAAATCACAGCTTCAGTGATACTTCGCAGATATTCAGAGTGTTCCTTATGGAGTCTGGGAGTAAAAAGTACCTGATTTGCTTCCTCTGTTGGGGGGGGTATGAAAAATTAATACAGATAGGCACTTCTTGCCTGTTTGCTCTGGAACTGTCCGGGCGAATCATTATTATGGAAAATGTCAACACCTTTACAGTTTTCTCTCGAAACAATACGCCAAGTCCAAGTGAACACAATTTTACAGTCTCTAAAATTTTGCACAGAAAGTCCTAAATTGTAGAGACCTTAAAATCGAAATTTTGGTCAAATTCATTGTTTTCAAATTGTTTGACAAGTTTGGCTCGATTTTCGGGTGTCGTTTCAATAAGTCCAAAACTCTAGGCTTTCAGTTGAAGCTGGAATTTTCCCGGCTATGGCTGAGATGGAAAGGACATTTTGTAAAAGTGACCATATTTGTCTGAGATCCATTTTATGAAGGTACTCTGCATCTTCTGGGAACTTGCAGGTATATGATAAGCAGTAGAGACATCCAGAAGCCTAGAGTGCATCCAGTTTGCATATGCCCAAAGTGCTGACACCTGAAACAGCTGCTGGTTGGTTGCTTCCCTGATCTGTACTTTGCTTCTGGTGGAGTCAGGGTTTTCATCCACTGATTAGCCATATATGACAACCTTAAGTGGAAGTTCTTCTTTTGTACTGAAAGGCACTGACAGCCCTTTCTCTGCTGTGCCAGTCATAGAACATTCAGGAACACTCTCCTAAATATTTACGATTTTGTAAAGTCTCACCTTCTTTGGGAACATATAAAGGTGACACTGCAGAGAGATGGCGGCATCGATATTATTTTTGCCGAAAACAGATTTCTTTCTACACGACTTGAGGTCACAGGCACATTACGGGAAGCAGACAACATTTCTTTTCCACAGGAGGTGGGATGCTGTATCCAATCAATCCATCTCCTCTAGGCAATAAAAGGAGTTCATAGAAATGTTGAAAGCTCTCATGTCAGATGTATGCTTTCATGTCTCATGTATGCAGTCAGTTTTCACCGTTAGGGAAGATTCAGGAATCATTCAGGAAGATTCTAGACAGAATGCACAATGAAGGCAACGGATTTTACTGTGGTTAAGAAGTTCATTTTTGAGGTCCTAAATCATATCACACAGTGTTGGCGCTCAATAACTTTCATCCAGTTTTCCAGACGATGTTGAAGTAGCAAATTCAGTCATAATTAGTAAACTGCTGGAGCTGGCAGTCCTGTGAGGTTGATGATTTCTAACATCAGAAAAAAAGTCAAAGAGAGACAAGAATTGGTGACTTAATTTTAATGCACCAGTAATATCTCTCATTTCTGGCTGAGCTTAAAAGTTTTTTTTTTTTCTCCTTGCGGTCCAAACTTGTGTACTACAGCTCAGCTGATGAGTGTGTAATGCATATATGTGAGGGCATGAACAGTGAGTGTGCCCTATTCAGTGCCCCCCCCCACCTACTGGAGAAGCAGTAGCGAAGAAAAGTTTTCATGCACTGTTTCATAAACTGTAGTCACAAATGGCAGCAAGTTTATTCATTATTGTGATAGGTCGCTATTGTGAAAATATGAATAACAGTTCAAGTGCATAGAGGATCATTTAAAAGCAAAATGCTTAGATTTTATCCTCAAAATATAACAGAAGATAAAACTACAGAATTAAGCAGAATATACAGAGTTAACGTGTCAAACAAATACTCAGAAATATAACCTAACATAGATGAAAGTTATAACAGTTTATGCCAGAACAGGTCAACATAGCCAAGAACTGTGTATAATTTATTCTAAATTACAAATGTTAAATAAAATAAGGAAGATGTATTAAAATACATAAAACAAAATATTTTTGTTTTAGTTTGGCTCACCAATATATAAAGAAAAAAAAACAATTTAAAAAAATACTCAGTTCTAATAAAATAGAACTTTTATGGAAAGTTAGCATTTCTGATAAAATATTTTTGGTTGTAAGAGACACACAAAAAATAAAGATGGACATAATTATCCAAATAAAAAGTAAATTTGTTTTCATATAAATATAATACAGATGCTTGTTAAAATTTCATTCAAAAATTATATTTATGCATCTTCATAATAAAATAATTTTGCTAATTATTTTAAACAACAAAATCTGTCATATTCACAAATTTTTTATAAAACAACAGATTTCCTTAAACAGTCATGCTTCAACTAAGTGCAGTCATGTTTTTGTATTTTACAGAATTAGTACATGCTGCACACAAAAATAAGAAAATGCACAAATTAAAGCATACAATTTTATCATTTTCCCTCCTCATAATAAAATGACATTTTTTTTTTTCAACAAACATTGATATTATTAAATTGATTAAAATTTCCCCAGAAAAGATTTACACAATTTTATATATTGTGCTACAGAATCTTTATTCTGCAATTTTTCTTCCTCTAATAACCTAATAACTGACTTTTCATGAACCACTCTGCATCTATTTAATAATTTTTCAAACATGAAGATTTTTTAAAACAAAAATATTCATTTAGAAATTATATGCATAACGGAAAAGATTTTTACTAAAACATTATTGTATAAATTTTCAATAGCCTTAATACAAGAAACTTTTCTTTAAAAAAGTTTTCTATGATGAATTGTATTTAAACATAGTATCAAAAATTATAATACTGTGCTTTGACAATTGTTTTAATGCACACACAAATTTAAAATGCCTAAAATGTATAAATTACATAATTACAGTTTAAGCTTTACACAAAAGACATGCTAACATTTAAAATTTAAATTAATTAAGGATAAAAGGATTACATTTATAAGTGACTGAATAGTATAAGAGGCTTTCAAATTAAAGTATTAGCTCAATACTCTGAGGTCAGCAAGACTGAGAAGGTAGTTTAATAATGTCATGAATAATATGAAATTTTTGTTCCACTTCATGTTTAAAAAAGTGAAATAAACAGTTTGAAATAAAAATATATCATCAGCCTTCATAAAATTTGTAATTTCTCATAAAATTTGTAATAAATTCTCAGATGAATGCTTTATTGGAGTAGAACTCAGACAGTCTTGCATATTATTACTATATTATTATTATATTAGTTCTTATGATATTAAAAAAATATATAAGAATGCAATTTTACATGCATAATAAATTATTTAAACCAGACTTGAAAAATTTGACAGAAAGGTATTTCTTATAAATTTTGTCAGTGTTTTAAAAGAAAGAGTTTGGAGAAGGCAAAGATTTCCTACACAAAATTAAAAGCGTTCTGTTGCAAAGAAACCAGAACTTGTTATTAGTTCTGGTGAATCAGGGGGGCCAAAAAAAAAACATTTAAACATAATTTTGTCTGTTTTTTGAATGACAATAATTTTGTCTCTGTTAGATGGTTTAGTGAAGCATGTGAATCTGATATAAAATAATTTTTTATGAAAAACTGGTTACACAATCATAATATTTTATTACAAAAAATAATAGTAGGACTGGAAGGGAATTAACTTTTTTCCCCTCATAGGTATATAGTGGGAATATGATCTGATTTGCATAATATATTTAGGCACTGAATGCATAAATTAATACTAGTGCCAGCCATGGTCATAAGACATGTTGCCATTCATACATTACTGCATTCATTGCATTGTTTTTTTAATGATTTGTTTATTTTCTTTACAACAACTACGTAATTCTGAAAAATTCAGAAATCATGCAAACATGTGCCACAGAAAGTGCCCTAAAATGCTTGGTATGGGGATGAAGTAACTTCTTTTAGATATTTCACTTGTTACACAGAGAAAGAAAACTCAAAATAATTTTCAATTTTTTTTCTTAAATTTATCCATTTGCCTTATAAAATAAAAATATTTAATTAAATTAAATTTTAAAATTTACATTTCCATGTGCATATTATGAAGATTATTATTATTTAATATATATTTATACTGTATATATAAAATATGTAGAGCCAGATTAAGACTAAGCCTCATATACATTTACTTCTGTCCCCCTTCCCATTTCTTTTCTCTTGGTCTTGGTTCATTTCACAGTAAAACTGGCATAAAATTTTTTTGTGGTGCATCCATTCCTCGAGTTTCCAATGACCTTTTGTTCCTAATGACCATTTCCTTGTTGCCCTAAAAACATGCTTATTTTGCTTATTGGTTAATCCAGTTTTAACTGTTTGTATATATATCATATAATAATAGAGTTGTGACAGACACATATACTAGTGTTAAAATATTTTGTTCTTCATGTGAAATGGCATTCATGTTACAATACTGAGGATAATAATAAAATTTACACGTCCTTTTTATTATATGCTTGCCTACCTACTGAATTTAATTTTATATTATGATTTTTATTTTTCAAAACTGTATTTTAGAATGCCCCTCTTATTCTTTAACTTAATTTTTCTTTACTTTAAAATTCTTCATTTGAGACATATATAATTTCATCCAATTTTAGTACAAAATTGAGAAAAAAAAGTACCTGGAAAATCTCAGTAACAATGGCGAGGTCCAGATTAAGTTAGAAATTAAACAATTCATTTCATAGCTGCATTTTCAGCAGAGAAATTTCTTTTAAGAGAAACTCATATTTCACTTCTTTAAATCAACAGATGACCTTCTATATATCACATTACGAATAAAGAAATAAAATTAACTGTGGTGCTGAACTCTTTTATGCTTGCTTTAGTGAATAAGCGTTTTTACTTTAGTGTATGTTTCCAGATCCCAGCTTAGATGAAAATAATTTAAAGGACATTAAAGTTACTCATATCAGGTTCTAATTATTGTAATATTAAATCTGAGAAGTCTCATATCACAAAAATTTCCCAGAAAGCATAAAATAAATAAATAAAATATAAAAACAAAGCCCATAATGGTAGCAGACATTTTTGCAAAATAATACAAATGAGGAAAATATATTATCACTGATGTCACTATATTGGTGCATCTAAGCACAGTTTTACTGCGATCATTAAAATGCTCCTCTTTTTCGTCACTCTATGAAAAACGGACCTTGTACATTCCATACATAGATTTCCAGATACTGTTCTAAGATCTGGGCTTCTAAGTCTCCTTGCCTGCACATCACCTCCTAATATCACTAAACTCAGTTCAAAGTATGATACCGACTTCAAAATTCATTGTCTTACTAAAAATTCTCATAATTTTTTAAATTCATTGTCTCACTAAAAATCCTCATACTTTTTGTGGATAGCTCTACCACCACCATAAAATTTGATCGACAGAATCACCTGTGTAAAAACTTCAATCGCACCTGGGATCCTTATGCGAAAGTCAAAAATAAAAAAATTAAGTCTCTTATCAGCGAGCACAGATTCTAACAGCGGCAATGTGAAGTCCATCAGCTTAACTTAGATGACAGTTCCTTTTATAACTATGTAGGACGATTTAAGTTGATTACTCGCAGCCAGTCAGAAACAATAATACTGCTTGCACTGATTAAGAAAAAGCACAGCTTTTTGCCAACTTTCTCGAAAATCAGTCCAAGCCAAACGTTTTTCCAGCTAACAACACTTTGGATCAACAAATTACGACTTCATGACTGATGGGATTTCCTCCCCAAAAAATATCACACTTTACCTCTCCACCTGAAGACCTTAGCTCATTAAGTTAGATAAATTAATTACTAATATATTTCCACATGTTTGCATTAATTCCCACTTTTAATGACAAACTTGCAGTGAGAAATTAATTTTCTCATAGCATGGACCTACTGACAAAATTCGTGTGACTTCAACCTTCCTGATTCGCCACTATAATGCTTCTGATTCATCAGCTGAACATATCAGCATTGTTCTGGCCCCTTCTGCCCCATGATTATCTTCTCCTTTCCGATCAGCAGATGCAGCCACATGTGCCACCTGCTTCCAGTTCTCACCATTGTTTTCTATGTAGTGGATGGTTTCTGTGTTGTGGACGTTGATGGATAAAGTGTCCTCGCTTCCTACCTTATTTCTGTGATCTTTCCTGGGAAATTCTGTTAGCGAACTATCACTTTTGTCATAGCCTTTGGCGACTCTCTAAAGAGCTTGTAAGAGGTATTTTATAACAGATGCATGGCAGCATAAGAACTAGTTCCAAGTTTCAGTTGTACTGCTGATGTTAATGGAAATTGCTTTCCATTGGCATTACTTTCCATTAACTTGCATTACTTTCTGTTCATTACTTTCCAATTTGAATTTTACAAATTTCATTTTCCCCCATTTTTAGAGGATTTCAGAATGATTTCCTCTTTTATTTCAACTGATTTTTTTTTCTTATTACATATATTAAATTTTTCGTATTTAAATTTAATTTGATCTGAATAGTCTCATTCTACAGTAGCCTATTTATAGACTTTTATATGAAGATTCAGGCACTGTTTAATGTGTTAATATTCACACTTTAATTTCTTTTGCTCCGATATAATTTACTTCAAAGAAGTTTACCCACATCAGCGCTGTGTACATTCATTATTCATTTTGTATGCCTCATTTTCTAACTCCTTCATAAATTAATGCTTTCCTACCTTACTTACAATATCCTCTGTATAAAAGTGCAAGAAATTGTATCCTTCGTGATAACTCAACAATGTTTTTTAAAATATAGAATTTAATCATAATTCGTATTTTTATTAACTTTGAATACTTGTACATATATTTCACTACTTATCCATTTTTAATCTTGTATTAATCCTTTTAGGTGCATTCTTATCAAAAATCAAAGATTATAAATACCTGAGTAAACTGGTTCATAAAATAAAATAATAAAGCTTAATTAAGCATGAACAAAAGTAAGAAATTATCACCGATGCCAGTATATTGGTGAAGAGCAGCTCAATTTTACTGTTGTTACAGTAAACACCACAGATGCTAACAGGTGGTTTACATGAAAATTGAGAATCCTTGGATGAAAAGGAGCCCACAGAAGAAGTTAGTTTCTCCACTATTCAACAGGAATGGACTAGGAGCTGCGTCATTAGTTTTGAGAAAAATTTTGGAAGTTAATGTGAAATCCAGACTGAGGAGAAAATTAATACAGACAATAATTCCGCCCTCTAAAAATTTAGCTCTGCCAATTTTACCCAATAAAGGATGTAGTACTGAGGATTTTCTCCCCTTAATTCTACTCCAAATGCTGGTTATACATTCATTGATTTATCCTGAATTTTAGAGATCAGCCTGTTTGTCCTGTGTATGATTATGCACTCAGTTTCAAAGATTTCTTTAAATAACTAGAGCAGATAATTCTCATTCACATGCAGGGAAGAAGGGAAAAAACACAATTCATGAACTTTATAGCATGTATTTATTATAATAAAATACCTTCTAATAAGAATATTGTATTTGAGTCATGAAACTGCAATCACAGTGAATTCATGCAGTTGCATATTTATACAGTCAAAAGTCGTTAATTCGGACACCCATAATCCGGAATGATCTATAATCCAGACCTCAAAGCTAAAAACTTTCTGCGCATGCGCCGCATTGACACATGCGCATAGGCGTTCTCGTGTGAGACCTTTACGACTGCACATATGCATGTGCGCAAGCGCAGAATACGTTTTCACGTGCGCGTTTTATGTATAACGGACGGTATAAGCTAAAATTATCTAATTATCTAATTCAGTTAATGTTGATGACTGCGTTGTTCTTTAATCTTCGAATTGGATCCAGCTTATTATTTTTTGCAGACTGTAAGAGCAATTTTATAAAAGTAAACTTGAACTTTCGATTATGCCAGATAGAATTTCTGATGCTGGAGCTCCCAAAGGATCTATAAAACGAAAGTATGTTTCGCTGTTCATCAAACAAAAAGTGGAATTGCTGCAAAAAATGATAAAAAGATGAAGAAGGTGACAGAGAGGTTAGTGAAAACGAAAAAATTTCGATTGACAAGTTAGTCGGTATTCTCGGCACAACAATTACGAGACTTGAACAGCCGAACTTTGCAACTGAACAAGAAATTGTGTTTGTTTATAGAATTAAAGAGAAAGTATTATCACATAAAACGAAGCAACTTAACTTACATTGAAAGAAGTGTTTAATAAAGTAAACAAATAAATATTAAGCCTTTTTTTTTTTTGTAAATTTTGATACCCTTTAGATCATAATTGTTCTTTATTTCATAAATTACGGTTTCATATTTTTAATTTTAGAATTTCTGCATGCCATCTTACGAGATTTAAACTGATGATCTATAATCCGGAATCGCTGAAGTCCCGACAAGTCCGGATTAACGACTTTTGACTGTATTTACTTTTTTTTTGGCTAAAAACCCCTGCAAAATTTTAAAGAAACAAATGATTCATTTTTTACACATACAGTACAATCCCGATTATCCGCGAAATTGAGTGGCGCGCCGCTGCGGATAACAAAATTCGTGGATAATCCAAAAAATGATAAAAACAGGTATAGCAAAAGAGAAAACGGTCATTCCAAAGTTGTAAAATTGTTTTATGTACAATAAAATGTAAAATAAACAGCAGGAAATGTTTAACTAACGCTTAATATTTTAGTATATCCCTTAAAACTAACCTAAAATGCATTTTGTTAATAAAAATAGAAAAGTGCTTTGTATACTTACGAGAGGCATCAAGGATACACAGAAAAATTAATACTTATGTACTGTTTTAATACTGTAATGTATTATGTAATTACAAAAACATAACTGTAAAACTACACCTTTTTGAAGAAATCAGTCATTTGTGTTTGCTTCTTGCTTTGGAAGCCTTTTCTCTTGATCCAAGATTGCATTTTTCATAGCATAAGTTTCTCGGCCAACTTCACGTCGCCTTGTTCTTCCAAATAGCTCAAGTGTCCGTCGACTTCTTGCAAAGCTGCTTCGGGAGTCTTCCGCAACTGCACAGTGGGCTCTTCTTCGCCTTCACTTCGCTGTCCTTTATTCTCGGTCTCTCTTGCTTTCTTCACAATTTTGTCATTTGTCAAGCGTTCGAAGCCAGGTTCGTTGACATCACACTCCAACCACTCATTAATGTTTTCAGCATCGACGTTCTTACCACACGGAACTGTCTTCACCATATTGGCAAGAGTTGCCGTTGGCGTGCCTACATCTTCATTCTCTTCTTCACAACTCAAAAGAGTTAGGTTGTTGTTGGCTTCAATATTAGGCATGAGTTTTCTCCATGAATTTTATGAGGGTTGACAGTTTCTGAGTCCCATGCAGATGCAATAGTGTAGATGCTGTCCAAGATTGTGTAGTGTTTCCGAAACTTTCAGATCATAACCTTCTTTAATTTTGGTTATTAGCCAGCATGGTTCGGTATGTTCTCTTCATTGTTGCAATGACTCCTTGGTCCAAGAGTTGGATTAGCGCAGTAAAGTTTGGGGGAAGAAACTTTGCAAAAATTTGTCCATCAGAAGACTTAAGCCCGCATGTTGTTGGGTGAGAAGGTGTTTTCAATCAATAGCACAGCTTTTTCAGGCAGGTTTTTCGATTTAAGATGTTTACACACTAGAAGAACAAAGTTTTATCGAACCATTCTTGAAAAATGTTTCAGTTCATCCATCCTTTTTTTTTTTGGTTAAAGTAATCAACGGGCAAATTTTCTATCCTTTGAAAGATCTCGGTTTTTTTTTTACTTTCCAGTGACAACAGAGTTTAAGTTTATGTCCACTGGTAACATTACTGCAAAACATGATAGTGATCCTTTCCTTGCTGCTTTTATGACACGCCGCTTTAATTTCACTTTCAAAAGCTAAAGTGCGAGCGGGAAGACATTTTCACAAAAGTCCCGATTCGTCGGCATTGTAAATTTGTTCAAAAGATAGCTCTTCTTTTAAAACAAATTCTTCAAATTCATAGTGGAAATGGTCGTTTGCTTGTTGGTCACCCACTAAGTTTCTCCCCTCAAATTCCATGTCGCTGCTTAAAACGAGTCAACCAGCCAGAAGATGCATCAAAATTCTTTTTCACACCTAAAAACTCAAAAAAGGTTTTTGCCTTTGCCGCAATGATAGGACCATTTACAGGAGTACCCTCTTTTCGAACATGAGGTAATCACTCTTGTCAACGCCGTGTCTAGCTCATCAAAAGTAGAAAGAACCCTTCATAGTTTTTCGCCTTTTCCTTGCAGAAGCACCGTCCGACATTGATGTAAAGTTCACCAGTTTTTCTTTTTCTTTCGAATGTCACGCACTGTTATTTCCATGATTCCGTAATCCAATTCCATCTGCTGCATTGTAGCGCCGTTTGCTACTTTGGTAATTAATTCAAGTTTTTGCGCAATCGTCAACAACACCTTTCGTTTTCCTGACATTTTAAATCGGTAACGAAAAAAGCAAAACCAAAAAACACAGGCACTGAACACAATAAAAGATAAGAAATTAACTCCAACCGGTTCTCAAACACTATCAAGCTTAAACTAACAATGGTGAGTGGGTGGAAGTGGACGTGTCAGTAAGATTAAGAACGAGAGAGGGCAGTGGAGCGGACACTGCAAGGGTGAGTAAGAAATCATTGATTCATCAGAGGGGGAAGGTTCCGAGAAGGCCGAGGTTAAGGTTCTGAGAAGACCTGGGATATTTTTGCCATAAATAAGCACGATGTTAGCAAATTTAACATTTCGTTCAGTTTTGTGAACAGTTTTTTTTTTTTTTTTTTCTTTACGCTTGTTAAAAAAATACCTTGTGTGGGAAGCGCTTATACTCTGGAGTCTACTGCATAATGTACCTTATTTCTTTCACATTCTGCATATTATTATTAATAAGAAAAATATTTTGAAATTGAGCAATTTATTCAAAATATAACAGAAACGAAGCAACGTAAGTTTTTGGACACTAAAAGATGCCATTTGCATTTAAGAAAACTCAAAAGAGAAAAACATTGCCAGAATTTCTCACAATGCTTCCAAACGTGCAGATTTTATTCATTCTTTTATCATGATCAAATTCCCACATTCCAATTTTGCTTTTATCAGTTTCAGCAATCACACCAGAAGCTCCAATCATATTCTCATACACATACTTTTCCACAGAAACTCTTCCAATCCATGACACACATCTCCGAGACATCTCAAAAGAAATTAAATCACAAATGTCCAGATCTGTGCTGAGCTCTTTCAATGGAACTCCATAAATTCTCAACCAACTTTATGTGAGCCCCAGAAATAGGGTCTTTAAATGCCACACTATCACTGACTGAAAGACAATTACATGCTTTCCAGCAATATCAGACCTGCTTTATGTTTCTGTTCATAAATTCAAAGAAGGCAGGGGGGAAAATCAAATCTCTTTTAGTGCCAACAAATATCCAGGGTCCATTCGCTCTTTTATCACAATGAAATTTCCACTTTTCAAACTTCCTTTCATGAATTTCAACAATCACACTTGCACCTAAAATCATACTTTGATTTACACACAGTATGACTCATACTTCTCTGCTAAAACTTCTCCATTGTGTGATATATTTTGTGATGCTTTTGCCTCAAAACAAATAAAATCACACGAGGTGAGTTCCATGCACGATCTGACTGACAAAGTCAATTACATGCCTTCCAGCAATGTCAGACAATTACAGGAACCTGCCTTAAGTACCTCTTCATAACGTTAAAGAAGAGAGGAAAAAATCCCCCTCCCTTTTAAATGCCTTTTGAATAAGAATGCAGGTGTTTTGGTGTTTTACTTTTTTAATGTACCATGTAATCCTTATTTAATAATTAAAATTTGTATTTTAAATTGCTAAAGTATGTCTTCATATGTTGATAATGACATTATCTATCAGTTGAACCGATGTTACTTAATGTTTACCAACTTAATATAAATATTGATAGTTTGGGAATATTTCCAAAAATGGCTTGAAAACCATTATCTAGACTTGATCAATAACTTCTACCATTTCATCTATAAACTATCACCAGACTGACCAAGGTGGGTGGTTAAATTAATACGTAAGTACCAAAATAGCTAGTGCCTACCCTAGATAAACCTTAGAAAAGTACATGTGAGAATTTATTTGATCGGAGCTAAGATAAATCATGTGTGGGAAATAGACGTAAGGAAACAAGTAACTGGACTCTTTGTCAGCATGTGATAGAAGCAAGACAAAATTTAGCAGAACAGCATCTCTTTAATCACCATTCCCATGATACAATGCTAATAGTATATATGATAACTAAACTTCATGATAAGTATCACGAATTTGACGGTTTTAAATATTGCAAAGAAAAATAAGTAAAGATGACATCACAGAAGTTTTTGACTGTGATAAGAACGTCCCAATTGATGAATACTGAACTAGTATAATTCAGGCTTCGACAACACAGGATAGAAGTCTTTAGCAGAACATGTCTTTAGCAGAACATGTCTTTAGTAGCCACATTCATGATATACCGCCAATAGCATAAGCTACTTAAGCCTTATAATGACAGTTGAAAATTTGAAGGCTTTCAGATACCGCCAAAAAAACAAATTAATGGAATTTGGGAAGAAGTAATAAATGAAGATAATATAATAAAAGTTTTCCATTATGATGACAATATCCCAATCATAAATTAACTAATGCATAACCCAATTGATAGTATGGCACTAAATCCAAAAAATATCACTAACAATAATAAAGAAAATGACATGTATGTATGTTTCTCACATTGTGATAAAACAACAGTACCTAGAGCCATCAAATTTTGAATAACATATGTTTCCACCCCAACATGAAAATAACAAAACCCAATAATAAAATTAAAAACTGAGAGCCCAAATTTGGAATTTGTTTTATTATTCTATTTTATTATATACTTTGCAAAACTTTAATGAATTTTTGATTAACAAAGTCAAAGATTTCAAAACGAGCAATAGCAACATTGTACAGAAAAAGAAAAAAAAAATCTATCTCCAGTGTGCGAGACTGTATGTCCGAAATTCTGAAGATATGATCATTTTAAAATTATTTTGTGATATTTGCTGCCGAACTAACATTTCTGATTCAAGTGTGGAGAACATGATATTTAATAAATGTGTGTAAAGGTAACACACAAAACATTAAAAAAATGCCTTTTGGGCCATAATGTAAAATCTGAAAGCTTTCAGATTTTTTTTATATTTCCTTTCATTATGTTTTTATATCACTTGTATTTTTATGCAAAACATGCAAAAAAAATTTAATTTAATAAAGCGTCTTTTTGTGCTCTTAAGGTCATATTAATGAATTAATTAATCATCTTTAGGTCACAAATTTTTAGATTATTTCATAAATCACTATTTCATATTTTCAGTTTTATAATTCATACATATCATCTTATCAGATTTAAACTGATGATGTAATATTGAGAAAAATCTCAAATCTAGAATGCTCGAAATTATGACAAATCCAGGTCTTGCACTTTGTAATGTACCATAACCTGTATGATGCTGCAGCAAAATAAATTCAAAATGTTATGCATTATGCAATATCTACAAATTCCTCAACATTTAATACATTTAGATTCAACAAAGATACTTTTGTTGCCGAATGGTGGAGGCATAATTGTTTGGGTATCTTTTACTGCCTCCAAATTAAAAAACTTAAATTTTCCTAACAAACACTATGGATATACAAAATGCAAAAGTTTCTTAAATGAATAATACAATATATAGTGTTATGGATTTGGTATTTAAATAGCTAATGTTAGTTAAATTATAAATTAAATTGTTTTATTCCTCGTGCAGTGTAGCACGTGATGAGTATTAAAGGAAAGCTAAGCCAGAAAATTAAAAATACAAGAGCATGTGCATTTAACATTTAATAAATAAATAGCTCTTTTTGATTTTGAAAGTTCCAGAAAGTTCTCGCGTGTGATTGAAAATCTTATAAAAAGGAGGAAAACCTCTCATTTCATGGTGATTTTAGTTTGTTTGTTGTTGCTTTAAGAGTTTGTTTAGTAAACTGCTCTTGTTGACTGTAGCAAATTCGTGGATTAGCTTTCTTTAGTTGTTTTGAATTATGTTCTCTAAAACATTTGAGTAGTTAAAAAGATAACTACTGTGAGATATTGTTATACTGAATGAATATCTGAGGAAAATTAAGCATTTTTTTGTGATAATAATAAATCTTATTCAATTTTCATCGGACTTGTGTATTCAATTCCTAACGAACCCATACCCACGCAACAATATGAACATACAAATATGAATAACAATATGAAAATAGAAAATTTTCCTAATGAAGACCTAAAAATAACTGCACAACTCAAAAATTCTTCCAGGTTAAATATCCAAATAAAAGTTCTATGTGCTCATTTATAGAACTGCATATATAGAATTACACACATGTTAGCAAAATTCCTCCATATTCTGTGCACTTAAACAAGTTGCCCAACATGTAAACACTTACGCAACATGTAAAATGAGTTGCGAAACAGAATGAAGAAAGAATACAATTCTTGAAAAATAATTTTCAATGGATAGAAAAAATGAACCTCATGCCAGAGCATACTCAAAAGTGCAATTTTAGCTAAAATATATGCAACTAATTAGTCTTTTATTTATACATTTTTCTTAAACGTAAAATGCATCCACCAATGCCCAGACATTTAAATTATATCTTTAATAAATTATACAATTTAAAAAAATCTTTTATTATTTATAACAATAAGCAGTGTGCGACAGAAATAAGCAATATTATATGTGTTGAAAATGAATCATTTATTTCTTTAACATTTTGTAGGCCTGTTTAGGAAAGTAAATATAAATATTTAAAACAAGTGTAAGCCACTGCATGAATTCATTGTGGCTGTAGTTTCAGGACTAATGAAATGCAATATTCTTATAAGGCATTTTATTCTTATTAATACATACCATAAAGTTCATGTTTTGTGTTTTTTTACCTCCCTGCATGTGAATGAGAATTATCTGTTCTAGTTATTTAAAGAGATTCTATTTTTTTTTTTTTTTTTTTTTTTTTTTAAACTGAGCACATCACATAATCATACACAGGACAAACAGACAGATCTCTAAAATTCAGGATAAACTAATGACTGTTACAAGCATTTGGAATAGAATTGGGAGGGAATCCTCAATACTAACATCTTTTATTGGGTAAAAATAGCAAAAGCTTAATTTTTAGAGAGCAGAATTATTGCCTGTATTAATTTCCTTCTCAGTCTGGATTTCATAGGAACTTCCAAAATTTTCCTCAATAATAATACTAATGATTGCAGAATCTAATCCATTCCTGCTGGATAGTGGAGAAATGTCTTCTGTGGGCCCCTTTGGATCCAAAGGATTCCCAACTTCCATGTAAAATACTTGTTAACATCTGTGGTGCTTACTGTAACAACAGTAAAACTGAGCTGAGCTTCACCAATTTACTGCCATCATGTGATAATTTCTTACTTTTGTTCATGCTTAATTAAGCATTATTATTTATTTTGTTCATACATTTCATGAACCAATTTACGCAGGTATTTATAATTTTTGATAAGAATGCACCTAAAAGGATTAAAAATGGATAAGTAGCTAACTATATGTACAAATGTTCAATGTGAATAAAAACCAATGATGAATAAATTCTACATTTTGAAATGTATCATTGAGTTATCACTATGGTTGTCAATTTGCACAATTAGCACTTTTGTTCATAAAAAATTGTGCATCATTTGGTGTGTGGAAAGGAATAATTAAATAGAGTTTAGTGCTCTTTTCAGGGTACAATTTCTTGCAATTTTATAATAGGAAAATATTTTCCTTACTAAAAAATTAAAAACTGGGAGATCTGTTGTTTACCAAATCACCAAGTTTACCAGATCTACATTGGTCATACCAATACCAGTGTCAATGATGGTCAAGGTTCTATCCTCTTTGTTCAGGATGATTTTAATGTACAGATTTTTACAGCCGTCCAATTTGCTAAGATCTGTCACACTTTCATACCTGATTTTGCGAAGTGCCTAAATAAAAAAATTGATATCTTTAATTCAGATGCTAGTTTTTACATCACATTATATTTATTTATACCTTCCAATGAATTAATTTTAAACTATAAACTTAACATATTATAATTAATACTGCAATTTGCCACTAAATAACTTACCATGGTCAGGTCGAAAAATGAGAGATCCACCAGCTGATGATTCCCAAGTTATCATCCTCGTTATACTCTGATGTTACAGACACTGATGTCTGCAACTGAGCAGAGTAGAAACCTATGCCAAACTGTCCAATCATAGAGATATCAGCACCAGCCTGCAGTGCTTCCATAAATGCTTTGGTACCAAATTTGACAGTCCTCCCTAAGTTGTTTACAGTTGTCTTTGGTCATACTAATACCGGTGTCAGTGATGGTCAATGTTCTATCCTCCTTGTTTGGAATGAGACTTCCACACCTGATTTTGTCAAGTGCCTATATAAAAAATTGATATCTTTAATTCAGATGCTAGTTTTTACATCACATTATATTTACTTATGTCCTAGAAATGAACTAATTTTAAACTAGAAACTTGGTAGTTAAGATGTACTATATTACTGTACCAGCAGTCACGCTAACAAAATTATTGAGGCCCTTGATAAAACTGAAACAATCAATGACCAATCAACATGAACTAATTTTAAGCCATCAACTTCGTACTTAAGATGTATTATATTACTGTAGCAGCAGTCATGCTAACAAAATTATTGAGGCCCTCGGTAAAACTGAAACAATCCATGATCAATAAACATTTTTGCAATGAAATCAAATGATCATCACAAGGCCCCCACCATTATTTCTTGACTTCGTATAGTACCTCATTTAGTTTGCAATCTTATGTGTTCACATTCACACAGTTTGCAATCTTATGTGTTACAACACATCAAATATACTTTGTTCTTTTCTTGGCATCTAAAATAAAAATTCAAAATTTTAGCCATTTTGCCTCGTGCAATTTTCTGACCGTGTTTCAGTTATCAGATATTAAATACTGATCAACACTCATCCACTAATTTATAAACTTTGCTGTACTTCTGTACATTTATCAGTGTACAGAAATAATTTTCTCAATGCAATTGTTTTCACATTTATCTAAAAGCATTAGTTTGCTGATCATTAAAAATAAGCGAGCAGCAAAAATGAACATGACATGAATGAATTATTTTCATCTACTTCACTTATTGTGTTAAACAGAAAATAAAGCCAACACTTTAAACTATGACGAATTTGGAATTATTGTAAAAAATATTGCAAATTCACGTTAAAGACTTCAAACAGCCTCTGTTAGTGTTGAAACTCTCACCGACAACCAAGTGATTTGCGCATGCGAGCAGCAAAAACTAAATCAGAACTTTTTAGTTGAACTTTGAGAACTCGTGATGGATGTTTGAGTGAAACACGTAATCCTTATCTTTGTGTTATATATATATTTTATTCTGTTATTGTAAATTAAATATCTTATTATCTTAGAAGCCTCTCTT
Source organism: Stegodyphus dumicola (assembly GCF_044657685.1). Lineage (NCBI taxonomy): Eukaryota > Metazoa > Arthropoda > Arachnida > Araneae > Eresidae > Stegodyphus > Stegodyphus dumicola. The sequence continues at coordinate 208,375,822 of NC_140774.1, forward strand.
TCTGCGAGTAGTGTACAGATGTACTTACGAAAAATACTCCCGGATATGCCTTTGGAGAAGAAAGAAGATCGATTAAAAGGTAAGTCTTTTACCTTTTATTTTCTAAGAATTATACATTTTTTGGCATCCCTGCCAGGATGAAAGTGAATTGTTTATACTTGTTGAATTATTGAATATATATTAAACAATGACGAAATTCATCGATACACTGAAAAGGAAACGCGGCCACATAAGAGCTGCTGTTACAAAATTAATTGGCCGAATCGAAACTGAATTATCAAAAACAGAAGTGAATGCAGAGGAACTAGAAATTTCCTTAGAACTCTTAAATAAAAAATTGAATGAGTTAAAACAAATAGATGCCGCTATAGAAAAATTAATAGACATAAAGGATCTAGACCAGGAATTAAATGGTGTTGACGAATATCGTGAAAGAATAACTACATTTAAATAAAAAGCTAACAAAAAATTGAAAGAAATTAATATAGAACAACAAAAATTTAGTGTGTTAAGAAGCACTGAACAGTTAAGTGAAAGTATAGAAAACGTTAAAATCGAAAATCATAATGTGAAGCTTCCTAAACTTACGATTCCAAAGTTTTATGACGAGAGCTGCGAATGGCTGACATTTTGGAACACTTTTTCATCAGCCATACACCAAATAAAACACTTGACGCTATAAGCAAATTTAATTATTTGAAATCCTTTTTGGGAGGTACTGCTTATAACACCATTGACGGTTTCGATTTAACTGAAGAAAATTACGAAACTTCAGTTAAACTCCTCACAGAAAGATTTGGAAATAAAGATGTACTGATAAACTCCCATATAGATAAATTACTGAAAATAAGACCTCTAAAGGATTCTAATGACATTTAAAATTTCTGTAAGTTATTCAATTACATACAAAAACATATTTGATGTCTTAAATCATTAAATATGACCTCAGAAACATGTGGAGCTTTATTAACACCTATTTTGCTTAAAACACTGCCTGCAGATTTGGTCGCTTCCGGAAGACCAAAGTTAAATGTTCCATATGCGGTAAAGCTCATTTGTCAATAATGTGTAACTCTCACATAAATAATTCTACAGACATTATCAGGGATGAAAATAATAAAAAAGACTGTGTTCTGACAAATAAATCTTGCATGCAGTTAGTAAATTTAGTAGTAAAACTTGGGATGGAATCGAAAAATATGTGAGAATTTTAATAGATAGTGGTTCCAGGCAATCCTACATTTCACAGTATGCAGTTAGTATAATGAATTATAAAACCAGTGGTAAAGAACAATTAATCCATGGTTTGTTCGGAGTTATTGAAAAGAAAGAAACTCATAGTAAATATTTAATTAGATTGAGTAGTCTTAAACGTGATTATCACTGTAATTTTCAGGTTTGGGATCAGGATAAAATATGTACTGACATTCCTCAAATTCGTAGAGATACATATCTTACTGAACTGCGAAAACATGGAATTTATTTAACTGACATGCAGAATAAATCTGTGGATTTGATGTATGAAAAATCACCTTTAGAAATTCATGTTCTTTTAGGTGCAGATGTGGCAGCTTCTAACAGGGCTGCCACATCTGCAGAAAAGCTTCTAACAGAAGAAAGCTTCTAACGGCTTCTAACAGGAGAGAAAGCTTCTAACAGGGAAGGTTAGACAACTAAAATGTGGGTTATCATGTGTACACACTAGATTAGGATGGACAATGATGGGGAAAACTGAAAAGCGTGAGTTCTCTGACAGAATGAAAACTGTATTGCCACTTCATGTTAATGATGCTAAAATTTCGGATTTATGGTGACTTGACTCATTAGGAATAACGGATCCTGCTACAACCCACACAAGAAAGGAAATTAATGAAATCGCTAAAACATATTTTCGTCAGTCATTAAAGAGAGATAGTGACGGTAGATATCAGGTCTCTCTTCCTTGGATAGAAGGGCATGAGGTTTTACCTGACAACAGATTATTAGCAGAGAAAAGGTTAAAATCCTGCGCCAAAACTCTTCAGTCAAAAAACTGTCTGAAAGAGTATGAAAATATTTTTTACGAATGGGCTGAAGAAGGTATTATAGAATCTGTTGAAGATAAGAAAACCGAAAATTGTCATTACCTACCACATAGGGCTGTAATTAAGGAAAGTTTAACCACAAAGATTAGACCTGTGTTCGATGCCTCAGCGAAGGAAAGGAATGGTATGTCTTTAAATGATTGTTTAGAAAAGGGCCCAAATTATTTGGAATTAATACCAAGTATTTTAAACAGATTTCGCCTAGGTAAATACAGGGTTATCTCAGATATACGTAAGGCCTTTTTGCAAATAGGTGTCTGTCCTCGAGATAGAGACTTTCTTAGATTTCTCTGGTGGGAAGGAGATTCTGAAAAATTGAAAATATATCGACATAAGCGCGTTGTGTTTGGTGTTAATACCAGTCCTTTTTTTTTCTCGCCGCCACACTGAATTATCATCTCGAGAATGTTCCTGAACATCAACAAGAGGTAGCTAAGAAATTAAGTGAATCAATGTACGTCGACAATTGTGTGGCCAGCGTTGATACTATTGAAGAACTTAACACTTTCATTAATGTGTCGAAGGAAATTATGTCGACTGCTAAATTTGATTTAAGGGGATGGTGTTACAATGAACCTAGCGGTGAAACTTTAAAAGGAAATTCTTGCAATGAAGACTCCGATAAAACCGTATCAGTTCTGGGGTTGAAATGGAATTTATCAAATGACACTTTGTCCTGTGACTTTAAAGATAGTTCTGCGAAACAGCCTGTCAGCAAAAGGAATATATTGTCAATAGTACACAGGATTTTTGACCCGATTGGGTTTACAGCTCCTGTTACTCTGTTTCCTAAGCTAATGCTTCAAGAATGCTGGAAACAGAAGATTTCATGGGGTAACAATTTACCTAAAAGCATTTCTGACAAATTCGAAAGTTGGAAAAATAAATTGCACAATTTGGAAAAAATAGCTGTACCCAGAAGAATTTTTGCTGCCTTCGAAAGAATTTCTGGTTTATCTTTACACGTGTTTTGTGACGCGAGTAAATCTGCTTATGCCACATGCATATTTATGCGAAGCTGTAATGAAAATTCCGTCACACGTCAGCTCATCTCAGCTCGATCCAGAGTGGCACCTATCAAGCTGATTTCCATACCTCGACTAGAGCTCTTAGCTTGTACGATTGGTGCTAGACTGGCACTTCATGTTAAGGAAGATTTGAGACTAGAAAGCTTGCCTATTTATTATTGGAGTGATTCTATGGATGCATTATTTTGGATAAAAAAGAATGAAAACTGGGCCGTTTTCGTTCACAACAGAGTGAAAGAAATCCATACTCTAACTAATCCAAACGACTGGAATTATATTCCTGGAATGCTAAATCCAGCGGACCTCCCTTCCCGAGGATGCAGTCCGGAAACCTTAGTCAAATCGAAATGGTGGGAGGGTCCCGATTGGTTGAGAAATGATCCTGAAAAATGGCCTACCTCTGAAATTGTACTGAATTTTGACATTATATAAATGCTGAAAGAAAGAAGACAATAATTTCGGCAATTAATTCGAATGCTATGACTGAAGTTAATTTTGATAAGATTTCTTCATACAATACCATTCTAAAGATAATATCTTGGAACTTCCATTTTTTTAAAAATGTCAGACTAAGTCCTAATGAAAGAACTTTTGGAACAATTACAGCGGAAGAAATTAAAGGAGCTGAATTAACTCTTTTGAGATCAGTGCAGAGTGAATCATTTTCTGGATCAGATGACAAAAGATTACGTGTGCTTCAACCAATGATTGATTCTAACGCAATCCTTAGGGTTAAAACCAGAATTCTGAGAAGAGATAATACAGAAAATTTTCGATTTCCTATTATTCTTCCTTCAGATCATCCTATTGTAGTAAAATTAATTAGAGCTAAACATGAAATGAACAATCTTGCAGGAGTACAATTTTTAATATCCACTTTACGAGAACAATATTGGATTTTGAAAGCACGAAAGACTGTCAAGAAAGTCATAAGAAGCTGTGTTGTATGTCAGAGGTTCGATACTAGTTCTTCGAAAACACCCAGTGCTCCTCTCCCTGAAGATCAAGTAAGAGAAGCAGCAGTCTTTGAGATTGTAGGTGTTGACTTGACTGGACCTTTGATATTGAAGGGAAATCAAAAATCATGGATAGTGATTTTTACCTGTGCTGTTTTTCACGCAGTACATTTGGAATCGATTTTCTCGCTATCAACTGAAAGTTTTCTGCAAGCGCTGAGACGTTTCATTGCTAGACATGGAAGACCCCACACCGTCTATTCCGACAACGGAACAAATTTAAAAGGAAGTGATAGATTATTCAAAAGCTTAAATTGGGAAAAATCTTAGAACAAGCTAGTATCCACAGGATCACATGGAAATTTCTTCCGCCATCAGCTCCCTGGTGGGGAGGATGGTGGGAGCGATTAATAGGAGTCCTGAAAAGAATACTTCACAAAGTTTTAGGATGATCATCTCTGAATTATGAAGAAATGATAACAATTTTGTGTGACTGTGAAGCAATAATGAATAATCGTCCATTGACGTATGTCTTGGAAGATGTTTAAGATTTATCTCCGATCCCACCTTCCATGTTTCTCCATGAGATTCGACAAATTGGAGTTCCTGATCTGGATAATATAGATGCGAAATCTTTAAACAAAAGGCTTATTTATCGACAAAAACTTTTACAAGATCTACGTAAAAGATTTCGAATCGAATATCTCGGACAGTTAAAAATTATGAACATACAAAAGCTTCACAACCTCTGAAAATAGGAGATCTTGTTTTAGTGTGCGATGATAATAAGAAGCGAACAGACTGGTTATTAGCGAAAGTAACCAAGATGGACATGTGCATTTAGTTAAGGTCAAGACTAAGCTTGGAGAAGTTTTGCGACCAACCAAGCGTTCTATCCTTTGGAGATAACATCATCACATGAAAAGTCTAGATTTAGAAATGTGGCAAGCAGCTCTTCTGATGAACCAGAGACTTACTGTGAACCTGATATTCGTAATGACTTGCCTCAAGATCTGAAGCGCGAAAAGATTCCATCGATGACTACAAGAAGTGGTCGAATGGTAAAGCCTGTTCAAAGGTTACAGTTTTAAATTTGATTTTTCAGCAAATTTAAAGGTGGAAGTATGTTTAAACTCTCACCGACAATCACGTGATTTGCGCATGCGTGCAGCAAAAACTAAATCAGAACTTTTTAGTTGAACTTTGAGAACTCGTGATGGACGTTTGAGTGAAACATGTAATCCTTATCTTTGTGTTATATATATATTTTATTCTGTAATTGTAAATTAAATATCTTATTATCTTAGAAGCCTCTCTGTGAGTAGTGTACAGATTCTGTGAGTAGTGTACAGATGTACTTAAGAAAAATACTCCCGGATATGCCTTTGGAGAAGAAAGAAGATCGATTAAAAGGTAAGTCTTTCTACCTGTTATTTTCTAAGAGTTAGTAACATTAAGAGTAATATCGAACATCCAACCAAACAACTGTATTCCTCAGTATCATGAGATTTTGTCCCTGTGAGTGTCACAGTGCTCAGAAGAATGGAACTCGACACTGTGCCTGTAATAGCAACGTAAATAATGAAGGACGTATTTTCTTTTAACATCTTGCAGTGTGATCTGCACAAGAAGTGCAGTATATCAGTTCCATTGCACTGAGATTTTATTGAACCCACTGCAAGACTGCATGCTACAGCAGTTTGTCCAGTATTTATTCTTATGGATAATTATGAATGTCCGCATAAACCAAAATTTCTGAATGAGTACCTCAAACATAAAAACACTGCTCACAGGAACTGGTCATCCAATTCACCTAACTTGAATCCATGTTAAAAATCTTTAGAATGTGTTAGATGCACTGCTTTTACTAACAGGTTCCTCTAACTATGCTCAAGAAGCTTAAAAATTGAACTATTAGAAAAATGGCAGTTATTGCCTTATGACAGCTCCATATAGATTACCATTTCAAAACTTAAATGAAGGTCAGAAGTGACATCCTTCATTACGATTAGTTTTACTTCTTTACATTCTTTATAGTTAATTTTACCTACATAACATGATATAAAAAATAGAAATAAATAGTCACAAATATACCTAATTATTCACTGTTTATTACCATTTAGCAATAATGAAAAAATTGCATAATGTTAGCATAAATTTAGGTATTTTGCATAATGAAACTCGAAAGGCATACGAAACGAACGTGCGCCAAGGTATATATTGGCGAGAGAAAGTAAAGCTGGTGTGCAATGCAGTATATTTGATTTTCACCCTAGCTACTTGTACCTGGCCAAAGGTCTAATCCAGTAGTACTTTCTTCTCTTTCAGGTACGATGGCAAAGTATATTCCTGTTTATTTTTCTTATTGCATAATATAGGTAAGCCTGATGATATTTAGTACTGATGATGATTCTCTGTAAGTTATTATTTTCAATACTTCAGTGTTTTAATGTCTGTGAAGATTATTACTTTTTGTTATGCTTAAGTTAAGCAGAATTATCCTATTTTATTAAAATAAATATTTCGTAGTTAATCTTTTGACTTATGATTCTTTAATTCTGTGCTTGAGGAAACGTACTCATTACGCCTTCAGTGCTAATGCACAACCAACAAGTGATTATGAGACTGAGAAATTGAAATTTTGTAATGTTGTAAGATTCCAGGGGCATAAAGTGTTAAAACTCTTTGTTGAAAATACTAGTTACAAAGTTTATAAGAATAATTGTAACAAGTAATAATGTCTATTCTAAAAGAATCAATTTGGATAGAAAAATTAACAGATGAAAATTATTCAGTATGGAAATTTAAAATAAAACAACTTCTAATAAAAGAAGGTTTAGATGATGTTGTATTCGAAGAAAAACCGGAAACTGATACTGATATTTGGTTAAAGAATGATCGTAAAGCTAAAGCTTTAATGTGTCTAAACATTTCGGATTCGCAAATTATCCATGTTTTACATAGTAAATCTGCAAAAGAAGTTTGGCAGAAGTTAAAATGTGTCCATGAATGTTTAAATTTAACAAATAAGTTATTTCTTCTTAGAAAACTATATTCCATTAGATATAATGAAAGTTCTAAAATGCAGGAACATATCAAAGGAGTACTAGAATTGGCTGAAAAGCTGCGTAGTATAGGTGAAGAAATTAAAGAAAATAACTTAACAGCAATACTACTATGTTCTTTACCAAATTCATACAACTCCTTAATAACTGCAATAGAAAGTAAATCGGAAGCTGAATTGTCGCTAGAATATGTTAAAAACAAACTAATAGATGAGTATTGTAGACGTGTGGAAACTAAGAAAGTTCAAAAGTACGATTCAGTTGCTTTAAAAAGTAAAAGCAAAAATAAACCAAAGTATGTTACACAATTTTGTACTTATTGTAAGAGAAATAATCATACGATAAGTGACTGTTTTCATTTAAAACGATAAGTGACTGTTTTCATTTAAAACGCAACGCTAGAACTTCCCCGAAAACAGATGTAAATAATAGTAAAATAAGAAATTATTCTCAAAATTATAAAAGTAATGCATGCCAAATAGCAAATACGCAAAGTGTAGAAAACATAACAAAACTTAAAGAAAATAAGTATCTTAAAAGTATAGAAACTGAAAATACACAGATTCAGTTTAATCAAGTTCTAAAAGTGGAAAATAAACATGAAAACACGCAAACGCAAGAATGGGTTATCGACTCAGGAGCCTCAACTCATATGACGAGTGATAAAAAATTTTTCTCTCAGTTAAATGACTCTAATAAACAAATAGTAACTGTAGCCAATGGTGCTAAATTAAATTCTTATGGTATTGGTGAAGGTTATTTTAAAGTTCAAAACTTAAAGGGTCAGGTTACACAAATAAAATTGGAAAATGTATTGTATGTACCAGGTTTAGATAGTAATTTACTTTCTGTTCAATCTGTTACCAATAAAGGTTGCATTGTTACATTTGATAGTAATAAGTGTTACATAAAGCGTAACAATATACTCGTAGCCGACGGCAACGCTCAGCAAGGTTTATATAAATTGACCGTAAACCCTATTGATGAGAAAGCATACTTAGCTAATAATGTTTCATGTTCAAATATGAACTGTATACTAAAATGGCATCAAAGATTAGGCCACAGAAATATAGATGCCATAAAAACACTTGAGAAAAATGATTTGGCAGACGGCATTAAACTTGGCAAATGCACTCATAGTGTGGAATGTTCTACTTGTGTAAAAGCGAAGCTAACTGAAACACCTTATCCCAAAACTAGTTTTAGATCTAAAAATCCACTGGATTTAGTGCACACAGATGTGTGTGGGCCAATTGAAGTCAACAGCTTAGGAGGGAAAAGATATTTTGTAACTTTCATTGATGACTATTCGCGTTATACTCAAATTTATTTTATTACTTCAAAAGATGAAGTATTCGAGAAACTTAAACAGTATGTTGCATCGACAACAAATAAATTTAGAAAGAAAATAAAGGTTCTCAGATCCGACAATGGAACAGAATACTGTAACGAAAGTACTGAAAATTATTTAAAGAAACTCGGCATTTTTCACCAAACTTCGGTTCCTTATTGTCCGGCACAGAACGGCGTCGCAGAAAGGAAAAATCGCTCTTTAATAGAAATGACTAAAGCTATGCTAATAAACTCTAAATTACTGAAAGGATTCTGGGCTGAAGCAGCAGCTACTGCTGCATATCTTCAAAATAGGTTACCAACTAAAGCCACAGATAGAACACCATATGAATTGTGGAATGGTAGAAAACCAAACTTAAGTCACTTACGAGTATTTGGCTGTACAGCATTTTACTATGTGAACAAACAAAAACGGCGTAAATTCGACAACAGAGCTGAAGAAGGAATATTCGTAGGATACGATTTACGAAGTAAGGGATACAGGATTTATGTAGGTGGAAGAAAAATAATAGTAAGTAGAACTGTTAAATTTTCAGAAAACGCGTCTTTACCTGACAAACTTGCAGAAAATAATGCTGAAGATTTAGAATTAATTCAGTTCAATAACTCGCAAGATGATGAAGAAAATAATGAAGAAACATCTCTTGGCGATGATTTTACAGAAGATTCAAAAAGTTCCGAAGAGTTAATTAAATGTGAAAAAAATGTAGAAAGAAGGGTTTCTAGCAGACCAAAGGGGTCCCACCGGAAAGATTCTCTTATAAAGCAGAAGACGAAGAATTAATCTTACTTAAAATTAAAAATCCAGAAAGCTTTGAAGAAATTCTAAACTTACCAAAACGTGAACAAAAAGCTTGGATCAAGGCTATGCAAGAAGAAATACATTCTCTTAAAGAAAATGAAACCTATAAACTTACAGAATTACCACCAGGAAAACATGCAGTAGGCAGCAAATGGGTGTTTAAGACAAAATATGATGAAACTGGTAAAAATATAAAATACAAAGCACGCTTAGTAGCCAAAGGATTTACTCAAAAATACGGCAGTGATTATGATGAAACTTTTTCACCAGTAGTGAAACACACTACGATAAGAGCTTTCTTAGCATGGGCAGCGTATAATAATGCCAAGGTACATCAACTAGATGTTAAAACAGCTTTTTTGTACGGCAACTTAAATGAAGAAATATATATGGAACAACCAGAAGGATTCGTGGTTCCGGAAGAAAGACATAAAGTTTGTAAATTACAGAAGTCGATTTATGGTCTCAAACAAGCAGCTAGGTGCTGGAATGCAGAAATTGAAAATACACTGAAGAATCTGGGGTTCAGTCAAAGCAAAGCAGATCCGTGTCTTTTCACAAAAGTGGTTCGTGATAAAAGAATTAATTTAATAGTGTATGTTGATGACATCCTAATAAGTTCTACAGAAGAAGGACTAATTCTTAAAACAATTAATGATTTAAAGAAATGTTACCAAATAACGCATTCTTGGTGAAGCTAAATATTTCTTAGGCATGGAAATAAATCGCAAGGAAGATGGAAGTTATCTCTTATCACAGAAAAATAAAATAAATCAACTTGTCAAGCAATTTCAACTTGAAGAAGCGAAACACGCTAGCACACCAATGGAAACGAACTATTATAACCTAAACAAGGAAGAAAATCTCCTAACTTCAAATGATAAATTTCGCCAAGCTATTGGAAGTCTTTTGTATATATCGTCTATCACAAGACCAGATATCACAGCTTCGACTCACATACTCAGCAGAAGGTGTAATAATCCACGTCAAAAGGACTGGAATGCTGTTAAAAGAATCATTAGATACTTAAACATGACAAAGAACCTATCCTTTCAAATTTCGTCGAGTGAAGAACCTAATATTACAGTTTATTCAGATGCTGATTGGGGACAAGATATTGAAGATAGAAAATCTACATCAGGAAGTGTTATTTTATTAGGAAGGAACTGTATTTCATGGTTTTCAAGAAAACAAACTTGTGTTTCTTTATCCTCAGCAGAAGCTGAATATGTTGCACTATCGCAAGCTACGCAAGAACTATTATGGCTATTAAAATTAACAGAAGATTTCAATCTACCCCAAACTCTACCGATAAAGGTATTTGAAGATAATCAGTCTACTATAAGACTTGTAGAATCTGAAAAATTCAGTTCACGCACAAAACATATTGATACAAAAGTTCGTCATATACGCGACTTGAATAACAAAGGAATAGTAAAACTTGCTTATCTTTCAGCAGAGGAAATGGTTGCTGATATTATGACTAAACCAATTCCTAAAGCTAAATTTCAGTTTTGCAGGAATGAATTACAATTGGTATGAGTTTCATTAGCAAAACAGGGGCAATGTTAGCATAAATTTAGGTATTTTGCATAATGAAACTCGAAAGGCATACGAAACGAACGTGCGCCAAGGTATATATTGGCGAGAGAAAGTAAAGCTCGTGTGCAATGCAGTATATTTGATTTTCACCCTAGCTACTTGTACCTGGCCAAAGGTCTAATCCAGTAGTACTTTCTTCTCTTTCAGGTACGATGGCAAAGTATATTCCTGTTTATTTTTCTTATTGCATAATATAGGTAAGCCTGATGATATTTAGTACTGATGATGATTCTCTGTAAGTTATTCTTTTCAATACTTCAGTGTTTTAATGTCTGTGAAGATTATTACTTTTTGTTATGCTTAAGTTAAGCAGAATTATCCTATTTTATTAAAATAAATATTTCGTAGTTAATCTTTTGACTTATGATTCTTTAATTCTGTGCTTGAGGAAACGTACTCATTACGCCTTCAGTACTAATGCACAACCAACACATAAAATAAAATGCATAAATTAAATGAAGCTTACATGAGAATGAGGTTCTTTTAAAACCTAGTCCCAGGGCCCTGACGTTTCGCTTGGGACCTTGTCACCGGACCCTGGGACTTGGACATCGACCTCGTCCAGGGTCGGCGCTGTAATAAAATTTTTAAATTAGAAATAAAATCTTTTAACATGAAGTTCAAGCAAAAAGTTGCATTCAGGAACATTAAAAAATTTAACACTAGCACACTAAAAACATATATATAAGCATAAAGAACAATGTATTAATTGATTTAATGCCACAAAAATTTGGCAATATGCAATAAATAAGACTCGGGAAGGTTTTTTTAAATGCAGGACAGCTCTCCAATTATCCAGAGTGCCAATCCTTTCCATGGCATGGAAAATTAAAATTAGATGGCAATTCATTGACAAGCTGTAATTTACCCACTATTTAATGGCACTTTATTTTAACATGCAAATTATTATTGCCTTATAATGTAACAGCTCAGCCTAACGTAATCACATATTATCCCTTCAAACATAACACTGTTGCCAAGCAGCATAATTTAACACCAAGTACAGATAAGGATGACGTTATAATATCTGTGCTTTCATTTGATGTAAGCATAATTTTCGATGAGCCCCCTTTTGTTTTACAAAATTAGCTCTAGAAATCCATTAGTGACTGCATTCTATTTCTTAAACAGACGGTTGACAAAATGTTAATAGATTGGGACAGTTGCTTGCAGGAATACTAAACAAAGCTTTCAGTAAAATCAGAAGGCCCAACAAAATAGTAGAAATCGATGAAAGCCTTTTTACAAAGTAGGTCAAATACTATCGCAGCAGTGATTATTTGGAGAATTATGCAATGGGACTTACATATGTTTTATTATAAGAGTTGCCAGGGCTCTTCTCGGGTGTTATGGGGCCCTAGGCAAAACATAGAAAAGCCCCCCTCCCTGAGACTGTGAAAATTGACTGAAAGGCATGCTTTTCAGAAGAGAAAAATTCATTGGCATGCGTAATGTATGCAGTTCGTCGGAAAATGCCACTAGTCTGGACATTTCCTGACCTTTCGTGGACGCCGCGGGAAGACATAAATGGGGATTTTATCTCTATATATGTCATACATAATATTATATGAATATGCCAGAAGAATCTACTCTATTGTGTACTGATGATGCAAGTAACTTAGTATTACCTAATATAGCATTATAGGCTAGTATGCAATTAATTCAAACCTTAATGTAAAAACACTTTGTATCAGGGCTTAATTTCTAAAATTAGATGTGCCGAAGCCCTATGCAAGGCCATCAGGAAAGAGGAACAAAAGTAAATAAATAAATATAAAGGCCCTTAAAAATCATTAATAATTAAAAAATTAAAGTTAATTATTACCAGATTAATAAATTATTAAATAAGTATTAATAATTTTTAATTAATATTAACAATAATTATTCCTATTGTTATTTAATTAATAATTATTGTTCAATTAATTAATGATTAATTATTATAATTCATTAAAATAATAAAAGAGTAAAGTAATTAAATGATTAGAATTAAATAAAATGTACAGAGCTAAATTAAAATTAATAAGCGATTTTTAATATTCTTTTGCTACAAATAAAATTTTCGAGATCAGATTTCTACTGAAATTGTTCTTTATCTGCATACAAGAAGTGCCGGACCCTTACTATTTAGGGTTCCAGTGCACTCCGTCTAGAATTATGATTTATCCCCAAAACTAAGAAGTACAGGAGGCAGGCTCTGGCACAATTTAAGTGCTGCCTTGTATATGTGCATGTAAATGTATAATAATTATTTTATTTGTATACCTACATCATGTTACAGGACTCAGGAAACTGAGTATCACCTAATTTATTATGTACATGTATGTAAGCATTGGAGCCCGATATGCAATTCAAACTTTAATGGGAAAACACCCTGTGTAATTTTATTCTTGCAAAATCTTTTATTAAGTCTGTATAATCAAGATTGTCGATGATTTTGTGCTCGATTGATATTAACGCTCTTGCGTCATGCTTGTTTGCTGGTCACTTCATAGTCAGCTTGAGCTTTGAAAAGCTGCATTCAGCAGACGTGACAGTTACTGGAAATGTCAAAGTGACAAGCAATGCAACAGAGACGTTTGGGAAAGAATCTAGCAAAATGTTCTCGTATATGAACTGCAGACTTTTAAAAGCACCAGTACTTTGTTGCACTAAACCTGGTAAGTTGCCCAATTCAGCACATATATCATGAGCATCAACATTCGACCCAGTAATTTCATCTTTTAAGATATCGCTGAAAACATCACAACACTTCATCAGGTCAGTTTCGCCCATTTGCTGAATTATGGTTGGCATGTTTAGCATATTTAGCCGATATTTTGGGAAAGTTACATGAATAAAATTTAGGATAGCAAGGACAATGTGTTAATTTATTTACCAATAAATGCACTGATAAAAAACTCGAGCTAATAATTTAAGAAATATATAATAATATTTTAAACATTTTACCATATTTTAGAAAATTTTCTAATCGAAAATAATTTGAAATAAAAGAATTAATGTCTGACATTAAAAGTAATTGTTTTTCATTGATAAATAATCTCAACATGTATTTTCCCAAGGATTATGAAAAAGAAAATTTTGCTCAAATGTACCTGAAATTTTATCTCGTTTGGAAAAAGAACAATTGAGAGAAATTTTCTGTGGTCAAACTCTAACTGAAGATTTCAAAAATAGCACATTTGTTAACTTTTGGCTGAACTGAAAAAAAGAATTTAAAGGCATTTTCAAATAAAGCTATTAAATTTATACCGCCTATTTATTATGCACAACCTATTTGTGGGAACAAAGATTTTCTTCCATGTTAAATTTGAAAAATAGATACAGAATAAAATCATAAGTGGATCCTAATTTATGGTTAAAAACTAAGTAAAATAAGACCAGGCATAAAGAGATTCAAATATTTTAAGCACAGCCAAATTTCAGACTAAATTTTAAAATTAAAGCTATTAGAGGAAATTTTGATAATTAAAATCATAACCAATTTTTAATCTAATATTTCTTATGTGTGCATATGAAATACATACAGCCAATAGGGCCAATAGGTACATAAGTTTTTCAGTTTTTGTTTAGATGGTACACGTTAGTGAAAAGCTTGAGAACCACTGAATAAACACAAACAGATGATCGATTTTAAATAATAAACTTTCAATCACAACAATTACTCATCATAACTACTCCTTAAATCAACACCGAAGATATATGAGTCGGAGAATAAATCAGACCAAGCGCAGCAGCGATGGAGCATTAAGTGTTTCTCACGCATCTTGAAAATATCCGTTAAAGCTAGAAATTTGGGCATGCAGTTGGCGAGTAACAAAAACAAGTTCCTTCAGTATCTCCACACTTCAAACAAACGACACTTAACTAACTTTTGGAAATTACAGCTAGGTACTGATGTCTACTAAAACCACTGAAACTAAATAACTACGTATGATAAATCAATAAAACTTACAGGCGGTTTGCGCCGAGGCGGAAGGCGCCGAGGCGGAAGGCGCCGACGCCGACTGGAACTCACAGACTCCTGCAAAAGAAACAAACATATTTAGAAGCTTTTAATAGTTTAGTGCACATATTCTAAATATTTCTTACATTCGAATCAGGTAGGGAAAATCTTGAGATAACTGTACACCAGTTTTTAGGAGGTACGGACATTAAATAGAATTAATCTAAATTATAAAAAACTATGAGTTGTTGCATGTGAATTTCTAAGCTTCTTCAAACAAATCTGTGTATGTTGGATTTTGAAAGGGGAATGAAAACTGGAGTCTGATGAATGGGACATTACTTTGATACTGTTTTCGATACTCATTCTGTATTACTACACCACTCAAATTAAGCATGAAGCATTCAAATAGGAAACACACCTGGAATTCTGCATGCTTTAAATTGAAATATATTGTGTTAAAGAGGTACCAGATATATATCCATGAGATCAGTGCAGAAAAAAGACCTATAGATTTTTTTATAAGCAGTAAATAATCAAGAAAAATATCCTTCGTGTCTTTCATGTTTAATTTTTCTACTCTTTAAATATTACACTGTAGAGGATGAGAAAGGCAGTTCCGCGAACAACTCATTATGTCAGTCATCACTTAAAGTCTGATATGGGGCATAAACTCTGTTAGAACATGGAACAAAGTTAAATCATTTTCCAAGCTGCTGACAGCTAGCTTCACAACAGTGTAAGATATTTTCTTGACCTGAGATATTTTCTTGACTTGATGTAAGTCCTATGGAGTGACATTTTTATGCATCTTTAGAAGAAATTATGAGGCTATTATTTTATGTTTCTTTACTGCTACATTTTGCTATAGTATAAAGAACTTACCCATAAATGTCTCAAAATTATCTTCTATAAAAAGAAATGATTCATTGCAATAACCATAAAAGGTGTTACTTTATTTTTACATTATTTAAACATTTACACATATAATGCTCCCCGAAAAGGCATTAACTTCAACTGGTAAATTAAAACTAAAAACAGATGTCTAATAAAAGTTCCTACACTAAGCAGACTACTGATAAAAAAAAGCTAATAACCAAGTTAAATAAAATTTTAAGAAAAACTTCAATTGAATTATGAATTTGAATGACAGATACTTAATCATTCTCTTTATAATATATATGAAAATTCACAAAACTTACGTTAAGTGCGCAAGGTGGTGCAGGTGGAGGAGATGGAGGAGGAGGTGGAGGAGGAGGTGGAGGAGGAGGTGGAGGTGGGACAGTTGATGCCACATTCTGTAAAAGCAAAACAAACATACTTAGAAACTGTCAATACTTAGTACACATATTCCAAGTATTCCTTAAAATTTACAATCGGATGTCAAACATCTTGAAAAAGCAATATGAGAGTTTTTATGAAATACTGAAATCAAGTAAAAACTAATATAAATTATCAAACAGTTCCGTTTTGCCGGATGTGAATTTTCAAGCTTTCACAGACCTTTTTTTTTTTACAACTGCAGCTACATCTTGCTGGTGCTGTTTTCCATTCCACACAGGAGGTCAAAATGAAGTTGATATGTTTTTGGACTCGCAGTCATCAAGTTTCTGGGCCAAAGGTTTTGAAAAACTACCAAAACATTGGCATAAAATAATGGATTTAGGTGGTGGTTACTATCTGCACTAAAGACACCGCTGTCATGTTTTTTTAATGCAATTAAGAACGTTTTTTTGATGGAAAACTTTCTTTAAGATCAGGCACATTTCAACAATATAATTCCATGACAATACTATAAGAAATGAAATTCTGAAATACTGTACGAAACATATATTATATGACATTTGAAACATTTACTATATAACTGAGAAAATATAATTGCTATTGCAACACTGAAATAAGAGCAAGAAAACAATACTTAAAAGAACAGCAGCAATCATTTAACATAGTACCAGACATTTCCAAATATAAGCCGACCTGCATACAATCCAGACTTTGCAAAAATTCAGTCAAAATTGAAGACACATATGTGCAAATTTTAAATCTTTCAGATGCATTCCTTATTAAAAATAATATGATGTGAACACGACTCTCTTGTATGGAGTATTTATACACACTTTTAATGCATTTCAATTTATACTTAATTCCTCAAATTTGAGATATATTTTCATTCATTTAATTCAGTTCGCACTCCGTGACAAGAGAAAAATATGTAAAAACTCAAAATTCCTTCATTAAAAATTGAAAAATATGAAAAAACATAAATTTCATTTGTCTTACCCGAAATGGCATCCCTGTCCCACAAGCTCTCGTCATCGACCTCGTGACTGGGCAGTGCTGAAACAAAAATTTTTAATTAGAAATATAATCTTTGGAAATTCAAGCAAAAAGTTTCATTCATAAACAATAAAAAATTTGGCAGCATACAATAAATAAAACTGGACATAGTTTGTCAGCTCTTTGGTTACCCAGGTAACCAACCCTTTGAGAATTAAAATTGAGGCATTGAGAATTAAAATTAGACGGCAATTCATTCACAAGCTGGCAAAAGTTTTCACTATTTACTAATATTTTATTAACTTTTTTCTATTATTAGCAAGCAGATTATTATATCTTAACTAAGTAAGCTTTTGTTTGTGGGAAAGAAGCATAAAAACATAAAGGGGGGGGGAAACTTGATCAAAGCCACAGATTTCATAACCCTCCAATGTCACAGTATTTGCTTATAAAGGATAATTTTAAGTTTTAATGTTTTGGCAACAATGATATTTTTTCTTAGATTGTAAAAGATTGAGTTAACAAATGTGTCTGGCATCTAGAGAGATTGTTATGATTTTGATAAACAGTGTAAGGCTTGTTGTGATTAATCTCATAAAGTGTTCTCTTTATGTATTAGTATAATGTGTTTTTTTATGAGAAGTACATAATTCTTAGAAAATATAATCTACATGCCAACTTCACACCAACACGACAACAATAGAAAACGTAACTATTTTATGACAGTTATAGCATACATATAGAATTATAAATATCAGGTTTTTAAGAAAAGTTTCCCGCCATTGCAAATATCATCTGTGCCATCAGTTTGCATTGGCATATTTAATCATATTTTGTCGTACAATTTTTCGCATTTGAATGAAAGAGACTTGCTTTAGTATACTGTGTTGTGAAATACGTAAAAAAATATCGTTATCATTAAATACAAGGAGCCTAAAATGCTACCGGATTAGAACCATCATTTACGTTCAATTCTGTTGAAAAAACTTACTTGAGGCACTGGGCTCAAAGACTCCACCCTCTTCCTCTTCTTCCTGTTGCCCTATAAAAGTAACAAATATATTTAGACACAACTATAAGAATACTTAACGCACATATTACAAATATTTCTTACATTTATAATTACATATGAAAACCTTGAGATTACAGCATGTCATTTATGTTTATGCTGCTATATTAAGATTCTGTTTGAAAGTAAATGAAATTTCAAAATTTTATTAAATTTACTTTCTCAATTTTCGAAAAGCATTTTGATGTCATAATGGTAACTGCCTACAAATCATAAAATCACACATTTGTACTGCCATTTCAAAACTGAGTTTCTTTTACTAAGAGAATGGCATGCAAAATACATACCTGAATCACAAAACTAAATAAAACAAATGAATTCATAATTTTAAATAAATAATGTTAAACTATTAGAATCTATAAAAGCAACATTTTGAAAACTCCCACCACATAGAATTATGCAGTTTTTAATTACAGTTAAAAACATGATTCCATAATCTTCGAGATAAGTATGTTCAAGATATGATGGAAATTGTTAAGATTTAGTTTCGTATAGCCAACATTATTTTTCAAAATATGTTGTGAAATACAATATATGTAAACTTTTACAATGGAAATATAAACAGAATAAATATTGTGGAAAAATAATTACTTCTTAAGGATCTGCATACATTTGCAGAACCTTACTACATATTAACATACTGTAGAAATGCACTTATTTTGGATAAAATGAGATGCTGTATGGATTCTAAAGAAAAAAATTTAGCATCTAGCAGTTTAGACACACAAATTTGTAGAAATCCCCATTAATGATGCTTCAGGTTTCTAAACAACATGTACAGTTAAACTCTACTTTTGTGGTCACACAGAGAGATATTTATACAAAAAATGGAATAGTATTGAAGATTAATGCAGTTTTAGTGTCAAAAATTCAAATTCACATTGGTGTGTTTAATATATTTTGTCAAACAATTTTGGGCATTAAGAGTGTGTTGTGAAATATGTAAAAAAAAAAATATCGTTCTCATTAAATAAAAGGTGTCTAAAATGCTGCCAGATTAGAACCACCATTTACTTCCAATTCTGCTGCAAAAAATAACTTACTTGAGGCATTGGGACAGGAGACTCTGTCCTCTTCCGCTTCTTCCTATTGTCCTATAAAAGTAGGAAATATATTTAGAAACAACTAACAGAATAGTTACTGCACATATTATAAACATTTCTAACATTTGCAATCACATATCAAAACCTGGAGATATTTAATCATTCTTTTTTAAATATATATAAAGATACACAAAACTTACTTCAGGCAGGCAAGGAGGTGAAGGAGGGGATGCAGAAGTTGGGGATGCCACACACTGTAAAAGTAACAAATATATTTAGAAACTTTCAATAGTTAGTGCACATATTACAACTATTTCTCACATTTACAAATTATAAAAAATATGATGTGTACACCACATGACTTCCTTGTACGGAATCTTAAATTATACGCATTTTTTCTTACATTTCATTTAAACTTACTAGATTGAATTAAACTTACTTCGCCGACAGCGCATGAACCACAATAGAATAAATGCATTCTTTAAAATTCACTTTGTTTACCATAGCAACACTCTGGCGCTAGATTTACTTAACAGTATTATATTTCGTTCATAGTATAACTCAGAATGCACAAAATTTATATCATTTAAAGAATTATCTAATCGTTGCCACATGTTCTATTCAAATACTATAGTAAAGCTAGAATGACGTATAAAATAAATTAAGCAAACAAAACAAAAAAGAAACAGTTTTTCACAGACGATTGAGTATTTCTCATTCAATTAATTCAGTTCTCACTTCACGAGAAGGCAAAAATACATAAAAACTCAAAATATCTATATTAAAAATTACGAAGTAAATCTTAAAAACTTATTTCCTCGAAAAAATTATAGAAAGGATTAAGCATGATTTAATTCGCAATAATAAATGAAGGCGTTATCTTTGTTGTTGCGAAGCTAAGTTTCTCTAGATTGGCAACAAATCCACTAACCTGCTGTTTCAAATGTAAACAAGCAATGGCACTTAAACAATTTTAAAATTGTTGATAATTCTAAAAATATTGCATGCAGATTTACTCAAGGCATAAAAACTTTAACCGGAAGATAAGAACAACATAATTCAATCATTTTTAAAGCAAATAATGTATAATTTACAAACATATAAGAGTAAAGAAACTGAGATCACTGAGCCGGGTAACAGAGTGGATATATATATAAATATATTTATATACATTTGTTGCGGCTGATTGCAACCAAAATACGAGATGCACATCTACATGTTATAGCAGTCCTATATACAAAATTTCAACGTTCTGAGGCTACTCGTTTTTGAGTTATGCGAGATACATATGTACGTACAGAAGCAACGAAAAATTCTCTTCAGAATTCATTTTAAAGCAGTTTTATAATTTTTTTGAAGGAAAAGAGTGTTTTATTCTGTCCTTACATACAGATATCACGGAAATACATTGTTAAATTGCATTTGAAAGAGGTCAAAATGGGATATTTTCGTTGAAATATGTTGCCTGAAAATTTTCGTGATTACTTCCTTTTTACTTCGTACAGGGAAGTAAAAACCTTGAGATAACTGTATGACAGCCACGGGCAACTGGGTGCCTGCGAATCATTTAACATGTGCCACCTCTTTGCGATCACAATAAAAATGTTTTAGTTTTCAATAAAATTCTACATGAAAGTGTTCTTAATTTTAATGAAATAGGAATTGCACAGATACCAGCACAAAGCGAAATGTGACCGATCTCTTTTTCTATGTGCATATATCCAAATCCTTCTAAACTTTTCAAGTTGCAATGTCTAAAATCCTAAAGAAATATTACCCTTGCCAATTCTGTAACATTAAAAAGGCAGAAATATTTTGAAAAAAAAAAATCAGAGGGAAAAAGTATAAAATCAATTTTATAGAGAAAACTGGACTACATGGGTTCTAAAGCGGAAAGCATTTATTGTCTTGTTAATTTTTCAGATTCAAAATATTGCATAATAAGTTGCTATAATCAAAAGTATTGTCACTTTATATGATAGCAAAAAATACAAATGTTTCATTTTAATGTTATTTTTTAAATACAATTTCAATATATTAGCATTATTTCAATGAAATTCATCAATGATATATTTTAAAAAAATATCGTCGAAAAATTACCAAATTTCCGAATTAAAAGTTTTCTACAGAAAATAATCTTAAAATCGACAAAATGTTCATAAGTCGCCAAACTTGGAACCGTTCAATTAAGAATTCACATTCCCAAACATAAAAAGTTGTTTAGAGCTCTTCATTAGAAAAAATGAAATAATTTCAAAAAGCATGCGTTTCACTTCTTGCTTAGAAACTTGAGTATCCCACCGTTTATATTAGAAATAGGAACAAATTATAATCCATGAACCTATTCACCCATTCAAAAGATAACTATATATCTCAGTGAAAGGCCAAAATATTTATTCAAAGTACTATTTCACATTCAAAATGGCAGTCCTGAAAACCGACAAATTTCAGATGATTAAAATTAAAGACTTCTTGCCAAATTTGGTTGAAATTAAGAACTTTTAAGGACTCTTAAGGACCGTACAAACCCTGGAGAAACATTCGTGTGCACATATGCAAAATAATATATTTCCCTCCTAACTTTATTAAGAACGTTTTTTTAATGGAAAACTCCTTACAACCAGACACAATTCAGCAATTCCATGACAATACTAGAAGAAATGAAATTATGAAATATTGTACGAAATACAGATTATATGATATATGAAATAGTTACTAAGCAAAAATAAATGACAACAGAAAGTAGAATTGCTATTGCAACAGTGAAATGAGAGCAAGAAAACAATACATAAAGCAACAGCAGTAACCATTTAACAGACTACCAAACATTTCCAAATACACTGGTTTATCATAAATAAGGAAAAATTAAAAAAATCATGATTACTGAAAATGTTACATGTAGAATTTAATGAAACTTACTCACAATATACAATACATAGTAAGGTATCAAATAACATAAAAAGAAATTATCAGACAAATATGGTAGTATAGAAATTAGTACACATATAAAATGAACAAATCGAAGATGTCAGTTTGCTATGCCTTCAGTATGGAATATGATCGCCTCTAGAAGCAATACAGCGATGTGTGATGCTTTCAATTATGTGGTCTATCATTTCCATAGGAAGCGAGAGCCATTGCTCTTACAAAGCAGTTGCAAGCGCGACAAGAGTCTGAGGGGGCAGATTGAGAGCAGCTAGATGTCTCCCTAAAGCATCACATATGTGCTCGATAGGATTCAAGCCCGGGGATTGAGCTGGCCAATCCATGCGCATAATTGTTTCCTGTTGAAGATAATCATCTATGATGTGAGCCCTGTGTGGTCTTGCGTTGTCGTCCTGCAACAGGAAAGCATCACCTATTGCCTCAGAATATGGGCGCACATAATCATCAAGGTTTCATCTCTATAAATCTGAGCATTCACGGTTCCCCTTGTAAAGACATGGAAGTCTGTGTGTCCACCCAAAAAGATGCCATCCCAAACATAGACACTGCCCCTTCCGTATGCATCTCTTTCACTGACGTTTGACAGATAATGGGTTCTAGGTTCTCTCCATATCAAATAACGCCTACTATCCCTTTCCAGACTAAACCTGGACTCATCCGTAAAGAAAACCGCCCTCCATTGATCAAGCTTCCAGTGGACATGTTGTAGTGACCACTGAAAACGGTTCCTCCTATGGCAAGACGTGAGCGGCACGCAAATAGTTGTTCGCCTCGCATACAGACCACCTTCGTGAAGCCTTCTACGCACAGTTGACGTTGACGCCAACCTTCCGGTGTCTGCAGCAAGGGAGGATCTAAGAAGAGTCGGAGTAGCGGTTCTATTCCTGCTTGCACATAATGTCGAATATCGGTCATCGGCGCTCGTCGTAGCAGTTGGCCGTCCTTGGCTGAACCTCCTAGATGCCGAATCTGTGGTTTGAAATTGCCTCCAAAGTCTATGAACCACAGAAGGACTCACATTTAACCATCTGGCCACTTTTGTTTGACTTTGTCCTGCCTCTAGTCTCCCAATGGCTCTCCATCGCAGTTCTGCAGGCAGACGATGCCTGGAGGTCATTGTTACGAATTGGCTATCTCAGATTTCTGATGTCACTGTCACAGTGAAATATGTGGGCTTGCTCTCAAACATGGACTTTTATGCTCCTCGCAGATGAGGTATTCCGAAAGCAGCACCACTAATTTGCATATCGCAGTTTTACTCGGCAACACATTCAAATTTTACATGGTTTGGCTTATTTTTGCAAATTTTACACGGTTTGGCTTATTTTTGAGGGAGTTATCGCTATTTTTGTGATTTTTCCTTAATTTATGATAACCAGTGTATAAGCCAACCTGTAGATAGGCCAAGATTTTTTGTAAAAACACAATCAAAACTGAAGACACATATGTGCAAATTGCATCATAAATCAAGTTACATGACAAAAACAGCAAAATTCCTTCCCTGGCCTTTACCTGCACAACGTTTACCACAGATATACATACTTCCAGTTACAAAAATATTTTGACCCAAATATTCATGTTTTGGCCTTTTTAAATATAAAACATTATAACTTACAAAATATAACATTCTATACATTTTTCTGCCTTTTCTATTTAAGGAAAATCCCCATAAGAAATTCTGATGTGGACACCAAATGACTTTCTCATATAGCATATTACAGTATACACATTTTTTGCTACATATCATTTAAACTGAATTCCTTCAATTTGAGATATATTTCTCATTCAATTCAATTCTCACTTCGCGGCAACGCAAAAGTACATAAAAACTCGAAATGTTTCCATTAAAAATTGAAAAATATGAAGCAAATTAAATTACATAAAATTAAATTTAATTAAATTTGTCTTAAAATTAATGATGCCCTCGTCCCAGGGACCTAACTTTGTGCCCTGGTCACTGGGACCTCAACTGGGACCTCATCACTGCCCTGATGACTCGCTGTAACAAAGCTTTTAAATAAGAAATAAAATCTTTTATATAAGTTATCTGGAATGGAACTATCATGACTAAAACAATTATTTAATTCTAGTTCTGTTGTAAACAATATATATGAAGATGTACAAAACTTACTTGGGACGGGAATGATGGCAGTGGTGTAGCGAGCGGGGAGCAAGGGGGTGTAGCGAGCGGGGAGTATGCTGCCTCGGGCGCTCCTCACACAGGGATGCCAAATGATCCCCAAACAAAAACCTCATAACATCACTTTGTTCGGGGGGATGCCAAAAAGGCATTTTGCTTGCTTCTCCACCGAATGATGGACCCGGATATGAGGAGGTGGATGGTGTGGAGAAAATCCTGCTTTTCTTTTTGTTGCCCTATAAAAGTAACAAATGTATTTAGAAACAACTATTAGAATAGCTAGTGCACATATTACAAATATTTCTCACATTTACAATCACATATCAAAACCTTGAGATTACAGCATGTCATTTATATTTATGCTGCTATGTTGAGATTCTATTTGAAAGTAAATGAAATTTAAAAAATTTATTAAATTTAATTTCTCTCAAAGTTTAGAAAAGCATTTTGATGTCATAATGGTAACTGCCCATAAATCATAAAATCACACATTTGTATGGCCATTTCAAAAACTGAGTTTCTTTTACTAAAAGAATGGTATGCAAAACACATGTCTGGATCACAAAACTAAATAACAGAAATGAATTCAAAATTTTAAATAAATATCGGTAAACTATTACAATCTATAAAAGCAACATTTTGAAATCTCCCACCACATAGAATTCTGCAGTTTTTAATTGCAGTTAAAAACATGATTGCATAAACTTCGAGATAAGCATGTTCAAGGTATGATGGAAATTCTTAAGATTTAGTTTTGTATAGTCAACAATATTTTTCAAAATATGCTGTGTCCAATATATAGAAACATTTACAATGTAAAAAATATAAGCAGAATAAATATTGTGGAAAAATAATTACTTCTTAAGGATCTGCCTTACTACATATTAACATACTGTAGAAATGCACTTATTTTGGATAAAATGAGATGCTGTATGGATTCTAAAGAAAAAAATTTAGCATCTAGCAGTTTAGACTCAAATGCACAGATTTGTAGAAATCCCTATTAATGATGCTTCAGGTTTATAAACAACATTTACAGTTAAACTCTACTTTTGTGGTCACCCAGAGAGATATTTATATAAAAAATGGAATAGTATTGAAGATTAATGCAGTTTTAGTGTCAAAAATTCAAATTCACATTGGTGTGTTTAATATATTTTGTCAAACAATTTTTGGCATTAAGAGTGTGTTATGAAATATGTAAAAAAATATCGTTCTCATTAAATACAAGGTGTCTAAAATGCTACCATATTAGAACCATCATTTACTTCCAATTCTGCTGCAAAAAATAACTTACTTGAGGCATTGGGACAGGAGACTCTGCCCTCTTCCGCTTCTTCCTATTGCCCTATAAAAGTAACAAATATACTTAGAAACAACTAACAGAATAAATAGTGCACATATTAAAAACTTTTATTACATTTACAATCACATATCAAAATCTAGAGATTGCTGCATGCAAGTTTTATGAGTATATTGACCTGACGTAAAACTAACATAAAGTATGAATAAATTAGTAGTTGCTGGAAGTGAATTTTTCGAGTTCAAAAGTTTTGTGTGCATTTACGTTGAGCCATGCATGTCAAATTTTGTTATACTATACTATATTATGTAGAACTTAAGACCCCAAAATAATGAATTAAATAGAATTGACTAAAGATTTATTACTTTTGAAATTTATCTGCTAAAATTTCAGATTCCACACAAAAATGATACTCTATGTGTCATTTACATCAATGTTGTTATATTGGGATTCTATTCAAAAGTAAATTAAATTAATTTCAAAATTTTTAGCAAATATATTTTCTCTCAAATTCTAAACAAAGTATTTTGATACTTTTTTAATTCAATTTTGTGCTTAATCTTTCTCGTCTTCAGTTATTAAAGCTGTAGAGGATGAGAAAGTCAGTTCCACGGATGACTCATTATGTCCATAAAAGGAATGATTCCTTGCAAAACCATAAAAAGAGTTACTGTACTTTACAATATTTAAACATTAACCTAACAAAATAATACTTCCAATAAACAAGACTTAATTTCAGATGGGAAATTAAAACTAAGCACAGATGTCTACTAAAAGCTCGTACGCTAAGCTGACTACTAATAAAAAATCTCTACTGATAAGTTATATCAAATCTTAAGAACTTTAGTTATATTATCAATTAAAAACATTCAAAACCTTAATTGACAGATACTTAATCGTACTTCTTATAATATATATGAAGATGAACAAAACTTACCTTAGGTGGACAAGGTGGTGTACGTGGAGGTGGACAAGGTGGTTGGAAAACGGATGCCCCTCGCTGTAAAAGTAACAAACATATTGAGAAACTTTCAATAGTTAGTGCACATATTACAAACATTTCATACAATTACACTCAGATGGCAAAAATATTGAGAAAGCAGTACGCGATATTCACATACAAAGTAAAAGTATACAAATACAAGTAAAAACGAATATAAATTACAAAAACATTCTATGTTGCTGGATGTGAATTTTTGAGTTTTTTAAACAGCTTTGTGTGCATTTGTCCTGAGCAATGTCCATTGGATTTTGAAAGGAGAATGAGAAATGAAGTCTGATGAATGACACATTGCTTTTGATACTATTTTGTTGTTCTGTGTTTAAGCATTCAAATAGCATTACACATCTGGAATTCTGCATGCATTCTGCATTCGAAAAACGTGCTAAATAACATGCGGAATCAAATTAAGAACTATCAGACATGCATCTATGAGATCAGTGCAGCAATAATAAGTGTCAATAAGGTATTACAATAAAAGACCTACAAAGATCTTTTTATTAACACTAAGTAATCTGGAAAGATACCCTTCATGTCTTTCGTGAAGACTTCCTTTCTGTCTTTTGAGAAAGATACCCTTTAGATCATAATTGTTCTTTATTTCATAAATTACAGTTTCATATTTTTAATTTTATAATATCTGCATGCCATCTTACCAGATTTAAACTGATGATTTATAATCCGGAATGGCCGAAGTCCCGACGAGTCCGGATTAACAACTTTTGACTGTATTATTTCATCAATCAAATCAGCAAGCATTTTCAAAGCTTCTCTACGGCTCAACCATCGTACTTCAGAGCAATAAATGAGATCACTATGTGATGCATCTGTGTGTTCTAGGATTTCCTTAAATTGATTGTGGTTTAAAAAGCATATGAGGGAATAAAATTGATTACATCGCTCACTACTTTCATTAGGCGGTCAAATCCTAGTTCTTTCGCACATAGCTGTTCTTGGTGTATGATACAATGATACCCAAGCAAATGTTTTCCTCTATCATCCTCTCACAGTAGACTCCCCTAAGTTTATTCCCTAAGATTTCAGATTCCAAACAAAAATGGTACCCTATGTGTCATTTATGTGCATATTGTGCTTCTATTCAAAAGTAAACAAAATTTATTTCAAAATTTTTATTATTTTTTCAAAAATTTTAAAAAAGCATTTTCATGTCATAAGGATAACTAGCCATCGATCATAAAACCACACATCTGTATTGTCATTTCCCAAAACTGAGCTACTTTTTCTAAAAGAATGGCATGGAAAAAATGTTTCTAAATGACAAAAGAAAATAAAACAAGAGTAAAATTCAATATTTTACCTATATTTATTTAAACTCATAATTTTTAATAAATATCGGTAAAATATTAAAGTCCACAATAACACAAGAAATGAAATTATGAAATATAGAGTATTCGATGTATGAAATATTTACTAGATGAAAATACATGACAACAGAAAATAGAATTGTTATTATTGCAACACTGGAAAAAGTGCAAGAAAACAATACTTAAAGGAACAGCAGCAATCATTTAACAGAGTACCAAAATTTCCAAATATAAGCCAACCTGCACATAAGATTCTGTTGTAAAAATTCTATCAAAAAATCTAGCAAAACTTCTTCCCTGGTCTTTGCTTGCACAACTGCTTGTCTGTTTATCACAGATATAGATACTTCCACTTAAAAAAATGTTGTAAATAACCCAAATATTCCTCTTTTGTCATTTTTAAATGTAAAAGACTATATATTTAAAAATGTAAATTTTTTTTCACATATTTCTATTTAGGAAAATTATGCATTCCTTATAAAAAAAAGAAATAAGAGGAAATTTCTAGGCTATTATTTTATATTTTTTACTGCTACATTTTGCTAAACTATGCAACACTATAAAGAACTCATGCAACACTATAAAGAACACACCTCAAAATTACCTTCTATTAAAAAGAAATGATTCCTTGCAATAACCATAAAGAACGTTACATTGTTTAAACATTAACATAACAATATAATGCTTCCAATAAACGAGACTTATCTTCAGCTTGGAAATTATGACTAAGCACTGATGTCTACTAAAAGCTCTTACACTAAGCTGACTACTGATAAAAAAGCTAAGTCAAATCTTGAGGAAAACATTAGTTAAATTATGAATTAAAAACATCAATCAGATTCTGAATTTATGAATATTTAATTGTTCTTCTTATAATATATATATCTGACGATGCAGAAAACTTACTTCGGACCATAGAGCAGGAGGTAGAAGATTCAGAGGCCATGCTATAACCTGCAAAAGTAACAAATATATTTAGAAATTTTCAACAGTTATTGCACATATTAAAAATGTTTTTTACATTTACAATTGGATGTCAAAAATCTTGAGAAAGCAGTATGCCAACTTTTATGAGATACTGACATTAAGTAAAAACTAATATAAATTATGAAAAGTTCTGCATTGCTGGATGTGAATTTTTGAGTTTTTTTAAACAGCTTTGTGTGCATTTGTCCTGAGCTATGTCCATCGGACTTTGAAAGGAGAATGAAAACAGGAGTCTGATGAATGGGATGTACTTTTGATACAGTTTTTTTGTTCTATATTTCCTGACCTCACAATAGCTTCATTAAGCATTCAAACAGCATTACACATTTGGAATTCTGCGTGCTTAAAATCGAAAAACATTGTGCAGAATCAAATTAAAAGGCATCAGATATGTATCTATAAGATCAGTGCAGCAATAACAAATGTCAAATAAGATATTACAACAGAATACCTACAAACATCTTTTTATTAACACTAAATAATAAAAAAATACCCTTCATATCTTTCATGAAGTCTTTTGAGAAAGGCAGTTCCACATACGACTCATTGTGTCAGTCATTACAAATTAATAATTAAAGTATTCAGGTGTGGCATAGACTTCATTAGGATTGACTTATTTACACATCTTTAGGGCTAAGTTCTTAGACTACATAAACCACTGCATTGTGTTATACTATGCTACATTATGAAGAACTTATCCACACGAAAGACCTCAGAATTTTAATTAAATGGAACTGACAATGATACATTTGATTCTGAAATATATTCCCTAAAAGTTCAGATACATAAATAACTGATTTCTTCAAAAAGATGTAGTTTTACAGTTATGCTTATGTAAATACATAATACATTACAGTATTAGAACAGTACATATGTATTAATTTTTCTGTGTATCCTTGACGCCTCTCGTAAGTATACAAAGCACTTTTCTGTTTTCATTAACAAAATGCATTTTAGGTTAGTTTTGAGTAATATACTAAAATATTAAGCGTTAGTTAAACATTTACTGCTGTTTATTTTACATTTTACTGCACATAAAACGATTTTTCAAAGTTGGAATGACTGTTTTCTCTTTTGCTATTCCCGTTTTCAGCTTTTTTCGGATTATCCGTGGCGGCCGCGCCACCCAATTCCGCGGATAATCGGGAGTGTACTGTATATTGTACAGCATTATTACCATACCACTGAAAAGCACTATTTTCGATAAAACAAGACGTTCTATGGAGTCTATAAAACAAAGGTACCATGTAGTATTTTAGCCTCAAACTACCTGCAGCTAGGTAGAAATCCCCATTAAGGATGCTTCAGGTTTCTAAACAACATTTACAGTTACGACACTAGTTTTCTGTTCACCGAGAGAGAGATTTTTACAAAAATGAAATAGTGTTGAAGATTAATGTACTTGCCAGTACTAAAAATTTCAACTGTGCATACAACCAGCATATACAACTGTGCGTACAACCAGCATCTGACCACAAGTGCATGAGAATTGACATTAAAGCAAAATACGAGGGCCATCCAGGAAGTAGATTACGTTTCCGTCTGTGTCCGCTAGGGGCGGGGCTAGCGCGGCCATCTTGGGGTCACAGCGTTGCGCAGCTCAGTCTGCATCTAGCCGTGCTAGTGAGAGGTTCGTGCTGTGCTCCGTTCAGATACTGTGATGGTTTGAAATGTCTGCGTTAATTGAAAATCCCGCGAGCTGCAAGGTGCGCTCAGTAATAAGGTTTCTGACTGCAAAAAACTGTAAACTGATAGAAATCTATCGGCAGCTTCGTGAAGTGTATGGGGACAACATTATCACTGAAGGTGGAGTGCGTCAGTGGGTCATAAGATTTCAAAATGGCCGAACCAATGTTCACGACGAAGATCGAAGTGGGAGACCCAGCATAGTGACCGCCGAACTTCTCGAAAAAGTCGATGCTAAAGTCCGTGAAAATCGAAATTTCACAATAATGGAACTTTCTTTGAGTTTTCCACAAATTTCGCGAAGTTTGTTGCATGAAATCATCAGCGAAAAGCTTGGTTACCACAAGTTTTGTGCAAGATGGAAGGCAAGAAGAGGTAACGAAGTGGTTGAAGGCGCAGGCGGCCGAATTTTTCGACGAAGGAATTTCCAAGCTCGTACATCGCTACGATAAATGCCTTAATTTGTATGGTGACTATGTAGAAAAGTAGTATTTGAGTGTGGCTTTCATCTGTATATAATAAAATTTGTTTCCTATACTTTGTTTATTTTTTTATTCCAAAACGTAATCTACTTTCTGGATAGCCCTCGTATATGCTGCTAAAGCCTTAAAATCATGAGAAATGTAAGCTAAATTTTCTTTAAAATTTGAAAAGAGAAACTGCTTAGGTAAGATTATGGTATTTAAGAACTACTAATATTCCTGTTTTATAAAAATAGAAATTTTTTTTAGTTTAAGTCTTCATAGTAAAATGAATAATAAATCTACTAAGGATTTCCTAAATACAATACTTGTAAAAAGTACCAAGTTTTTCCTTGCTAAAAATACAGCTGCAGCAATTAAAATATACTTTGAATGTTTAAAATAAGTCAAAACTCATGAATTTTTTAGATATATATGCTTTAGAAAAATATTAATTGAAAAATTACCTCATCCTCCTCTTCTGGTTCTCTTTCCTGATGATAAGGTCCCTTTCCTTTAAATAAAAAAAAAAAAAAAAAAATCAATCTTTCCTGTATGTATGACGCGTGTTTAACAAAAATGCATATTCAACAAAAAATTAACATTAACATGGAATCTAACAAAGAAATAGATTCTTGGGAAAGGCACTTCATTTAAAAAATTAATTAATTAATTAAAACCAAAATTATAAACAATTCAAAACAGAAATTTATTTTAAATTGTCAATACTTTATCTGTATCATCAGCTTTTCTGTATGATTAACAAAATATGATCAACAAAAACGCATATTAAAATGCATTCAAGATGCCAGATAGAAAACAATACACTAAATATCGAGTTAAAAAAGAAGAAAATGACACTATATTAAACATTAAATTACCACATATGCCAAAAAAAATTACTATTAATTACCTGCATCCAGCAGGGCATCTGCTTCCCTCATCAGGAAATCATCGAAATCTTTTTTAAATCCAAGCACCTTTTTCAACACCTGAAAAGGATAAAATTCCAATTAGAATGCTGTATAAATTACTCTTACATTCAACTAAAAACTTCAGTAACTTTGAAAGCATTTTATTGCACTTCATATAATCTCTAACACAGATGCACAGCATTACTCAATGCAAATAGAGCTTATAGGTAAGAAAAATTGGAAACTCATACAGTACATATGCTGGCCAACAGAAAAAAAGGTTTCAAAATATATTTTATTTCAAACCAATTCAGTAAAGTGTTGTTTACTGAACTGCTTTGAAATGAAATTCATTACTCTGGATAATGAAAAAGCAGGCACTGAAAGCTGTTTAAAATGCAAACACAATGTTTACAATTAAGACACTTTTTTAATGTGATATGAAAGTCTCTTAAAAGGAATGTTTCTTTTAAACCTATATACATGTACCATTTATTGTATAGACAGCAGATTTTTCCATCCAATTCATATCACAGTCCCCAGTCAAAAGGATTTCACATTAAAACATCCTATGATGAGCCACAGCAAGATGGAAAGCCAGACATCAACAGATATTAGCATCCAACATTCCAGTGAGCTAAGAAACAGCCACCTAATTTGGTACCAAGAGATTTTGGTCAATGTTTTTCACAAGTTACTACTTCAAAGAATGACCTTATTTGCTAATAATGGTCCCACTGAAGAGGTGACAAAATGTCACGCAACTGCAAAAAAAGCTTGCTATTAAAGTGGCTGTTAAAAGAAGCTTACACAAATAATTTACAAATGTATTTTCAGGTGCCTTGAAGTAAAGTTTGAAGAAACTGAACTTAATCACATAAGGTGGTACTATGAGCGATGAATTGAGCTGAGTGCTCTGGGTAGAGCTGGAGCACAAACTGAGAGGTGAAATTTCTAACATTTCAAAATTTTGAAATTCATATAGCACATATATATACGAAAAAACTAAACTCTGGAACTGGATGAAATGCCCAACCAAGCTTTTTACTCCAAGTAATCCAGATTTGGTCAGAGACAGCTAAATCATGACTTCTGATCTGGACAAAATGCGACACTCAATACAATTTAGTACAGCTCGTTTAGCTGAAAATAACAGGTTTGTTTCAGCATATATGGATGTACTGACTTCTACATCATTCAGAATCTGTCTCCTGACGGCTCAAATGCACAGAGAAGAAATTCTTAAAATCTTGGTAATGCCTTGTACTGCTGCCACTGGCGATTCCATCTTTTTTATACATCAAAATGGCTAAGTTCATTAACTTGAACGCATGAGGAAATAAAAGCAGAGCTTATGGAATGGTGCTCAGAACTGAATTCACTGTTGATAGACTTTTAACTTTATCTATTGTACACTCAGTAGGGAAACCTGGGGAAAATCTCCCATAACCTCATCTATCATGTAACAAATTTAGTTTCCCACAGACTCAAGATATCTACAATCTTTATTAAAATTCTGACAAAATTCCTTAGTGTGTATCTCTTTTTTCTCTGAAAGACACGTATAATAATGAATTTTTTATAATAGTTGGGTTTCCTGTAAATTTATACTTTCTCACATTTTTATTAAGTTCCCACATTCATAAATATATTTAATAGTGTACCACATATTTATCAGCAGCTGTCTGTTTATTTAAATTACCTATCCCCTTATCAACTGAGCAGAGTACATACTCAATTTACAAAGTGTTTTCTTTATATTGACGCCAGTTTTATTAAATAAAGAAACATTGAACAAGAAAGATAAGAATTGAAAAGGTTCAGATTTTAACAACTGCTCAAAAGGGATCATTTTAAATTTATTACAGTTTATCAGTTGAGATTTTCACCAGACAGTGCCCAGGTGAAATAACAAAACATTTCATGGGAAATTAGATGAACATTCATTTAGACTAACATGAGAAATTTTATGCAGTTTTCAAAAGTGGAAAAAAAATAAGTTATATAATTCTATAAAAATATTTAACATTTTAATCCGATTCATTTATATGAAAATTCATTATTTAAATGTATTTTTATTTAAATCATTTACATCAAAAATT
Organism: Stegodyphus dumicola; assembly: GCF_044657685.1. Taxonomy (NCBI): domain Eukaryota; kingdom Metazoa; phylum Arthropoda; class Arachnida; order Araneae; family Eresidae; genus Stegodyphus; species Stegodyphus dumicola. The sequence goes on from NC_140774.1 coordinate 208,409,908, forward strand.
AAAGAAACAATATTCTTAATAATCGCATCAGCTGCTTTATAGTTTAGTTCATTAATTCATAACAATATAATAATGTGGCCTGTCCTGAGCTTTTAGAGTGGCAGTCAAGTGTTGAATCTTAAATACAATACAATGTCTCATTTTGATAATCTTTTAAAACAAAGCATATTAACAAAAAGAAAAGTTTTCCAAGGCAGCTGTCTCAAACTGGTGGCCTGCTGGCTAGCAGTTTCACATGGCTTGGGAATATATTCTCAGCAACGTAATAAACATTATTATGACAAGACTTTAAAGATGAAGTTCAAGGTTTCAATGATTCATAGTCCACTTTTACATTATTTTGCTTACCCTTCAAAACAAATATGGGAATCACTCAAAAATACTCATAAATGGAAGTAGACTTTTTCAAAGATTTCAAGCTACAGATCTGACTAAATTTTATTCATTCTTATCAAAAATATAAAATACCCTCAGTTGTGAATTATTGAAAATAAGAATAATAATTTTATTTGAGCGTACATTTACGTGTGAACATTTTTTCTGAGCTGTTGAAATTTAATAAGAAAAGAATGAGACTGACTGATGGTCATATATCAGGTGTTGCAGCTCAAATCAGTAGCCAAAAATAAAGAAATTCACTTATTGATGTATAGATATATGTTTTTCAGTATAGGCTGAAGCAAAGCTTAATAAATAAAAGAAAGAGGAATAAGTTGTCATTATTTCTACTCAAGTTTTGGCCACTTGGAAATATTTTCTAAGCTGTTTATTTTTACCATAAGTAAGTTAACCATTAATTCAACATCATTAGAATTGTTGAAAATCAAGCATTTAATTGGTATTATGTGCAGTTTAAGTGGCATCATTGTTTTGTTGTATTATTATGTTTTATGCATCTGGCATCACTATTATTTTCTTCATTCTAAAAGCTGTCATGTAAACAATACGACGTACGTAAGTTCTCTTTACTTTTTTTGTTAATAAAGTCCAAAAATTAGCCATTACTCTGTTTGTTAATTTTATAACAAGAATTATTTTGAATAAGCCGGTTTTATGCATCAGGCCCACATTCAACTTATATTTGAGACAACTCCTCTCAGATGATAATGCTCACAGAAAATAAAATGGATAATATCATAGAAAAGTTTATCATAATTATACACACCTTCATCAGGTACTCCATTTCTGCCTGAAGCTCTGAAAAAAAAAAATTAAGCTATTATCTGAAAGTTAAAGACAGACATGTACTGATTTCAAGTAAAAAAATAGGCTTGTTTTCTTACTGAAAAATATCTGTATACAAATATAGTGGCCATGGTTTTAAATATCAATGGCAAAAGTGACATAATTGGTTACATATAAAATTCGAAATTGCAGAAACAATTCTTAAAAAAGTTACAAGTTACTTGTTTACACACAAGTTAAACACTGTTTTAAAATGCTAAGGGTTTTTGTTTAAAGGAATGACATCTGCTGCTTTAGAGAATTAGTTATCAATATGATTTATATAAACGAAATTTATACAGTAATCCGAACGTCAATAATCCAGAATGATCTATAATCCGGACCTCAAAGCTACAAACTTTCTGCGCATGCGTAATACCTTTACGCATGCACATGATACGCTTATGTGTGCAAGTTTAATGCATAACGGACGGTATAAGCTATGCTAAAATTATCTAATTATCTATTTCAGTTAATGTTGCAGATTCTGTTGTTCCTTAATCTTCTAATTGGATCCGGCTTATTATTTTTTGCAGCCAAATAATAGCAGTCAAAATGTTGAATCTTAAATGCAATAAGTCATCTCATTTTGATTATCTTTGAAAAGGAAGTACAGTCAAAAGTCTTTAATCCGGATGCCCTTAATCCGGAATGATCTATAATTCGGACCTCAAAGCTATAAAGTTTCTGTGCATGCGTATCTGCATAATGCGTTAAAGCATGCGCATAATGCCTTTACGCTTGCACATAATACATTTACGCATGCGCGTTTAATGTATAATGGACGGTATAAGCTAAGCTAAAATTATCTAATTATCTATTTCAGTTAATGTTGCAGATAGCGTTGTTCCTTAATCTTCTAAATGGATCCGGCTTATTATTTTTTGCAGACTGTTATAGCAATTTTATAAAAGAAAGCATGAACTTTCGATTATGTCAAAAAGAGTTTCCGATTCTGGAGCCATAAAAGGATCTACAAAGCGAAAGCACGTTTCGATGTCCATCAAACAAAAAGTGGAATTGCTGCAAAAAATGGATAAAGGCATATCCTTTGTTTCTATAACCATTCCGAAATCTGTTTATCAATTTCACACTGCTCTGTGGGGGGGGGGGGGGCAATGAACTGGAAATTTATCTGTCAGCACTTTTCTTATCTTCAGGGCAGATGCTTTTATTTTATTCGGGTTATAATTCCTTACTAAATGTAGTATTTCATCTCGATGTATTCTGCCTTTCATATGATTTAAATCAAATTCCTTGTCATTATAAATATCACGAATACACATCAAACAGTTTCCTGGTTGCAATTTTCTGATTTCGACTATGCGTAATGTATGCTTTACGCATGCGCGCATTGAAAGAAATGCTTAATAAAGTAAATAAATAAATAATAAGCTTTTTTTTGCAAATTTTGATACCCTTTAGATCATAATTGCTCTTTATTTCATAAATTACGGTTTCATATTTTTAATTTTATAATTTCTGCATGCCACCTTAAGATAATAGATTTAGATTTAAACTGATAATAGATCATAGATTTAAACTGATGACCTGCACTGGTGTGCAAAAATTAAGGACGAGATGGTTTTTTTCAATATAACTTTGTACAAAAGCTTTCGAAATCAACACATTTAATACCGTAAGATCCCCAATACGTAAAGACATGAGTAATGTAAGCAACACTTACTAAAAGAGAAATCAGAGGGATAAAAAGAAGCTTTATTGAAAACGTAGCATGGAGCGCAATGCAACTGAAGGCCAAAACATCCCTGTGATGGGTGTCCAGCAAGAAACATCCGGTCTTTAATAGGGGATATGATCTCCCCTGACTGCTAGGCAGGTTTCACAGAGTCTGCCCATGCTGAGAATGAGGGTGTCAATGAGTTGTTGAGACATTGCTGCCCATTTGTCTTGCAGGCGCCAATCGAAGCTCTGGAATCATTACTGGTGGTAAGGTACGAGCTGCCAAGCGTCTGCCTAGAAAATCCCATACATGCTCGATGGGATTGAGATCCGGAGATCGTGCCGGCCAATCCATACGTTCAATATCCTATCTCTCTAAGTGCTGTTCGGCAGCTACTGTGCGATGACATGGTGCATTGTCGTCCATGAAAAGGAACTGCGGACCCATAGCTCCTCTAAAAAGATGCACATATGGAAGAAGAATCTCATTACAATAACGGGTCCCGTTGACTGAACCTGCGTTGAAGATGTGAAGGTCTGTATGACTACCAAGCATGATGCCTCCCCAAACGAGAACACCGCCACCTCCATACCTGTCCCTTTCAATGATGTTCGAGGGATGATTGCCGCTTCCCCGCTCTTTCCAGATGAGTATCCGATGAGAATCGCTACTCAGACTGAATCTGCTCTCATCTGTAAAGAGTACTCGTCCCCATTAATTGTCTCTCCAATTCCGGTGTTCCCGGCACCACAGAGAACGCCTTCTCCGATGGGCAGGCGTTAGAGGTACACACCGTACAGGGCGTCGTGCAAACAGACCACCACCGTGCAGTCTTCTGGCCACGGTAAAACGCGATATCGGTCGTCCAGTCGCCTGTGTCTAGCGATTTCTCCCACTGTCTGCCGCCTAATTCTTCTGGCCTGTAAGGCAATATACCGGTCATCTGCGGGTGTGGTTCCTCGTGGACGACTACTACTAAACCCCCGGATAGCTGTTCCTGTAGTTTGAAATTGTCTCCAAAGTCGTTAAACGATGCTGTGAGCAATTCTGAATCTGCAGCCACACTTGTCACACTGCGGCCTTCCTTCAACTTTCCAATGATTCGACGTCGGGTAAAAGCATCCAGATGTCGTCTAACAGATTGATTATTCGGCATTTCTCGCTGAGGCAGCAACTCGGTGTGATTTTAACTGCTATAGGGCATGCAATCTCTTTGCCAGAAATACTGATCTTACACCGACAACATGCTTTATACTACTCAGACACTCCCCCATTACGTCTACCTACATATCTGCGCATGTGCTACCGTACATCACCTTACTTAATCTCCTGATTGGTTTTTCTGTCCGCTCTGCCTCTTCGTTCAGCTGATATGCTAATTTTTCGACTTTGTCCTTAATTTTTGCACACCAGTGTAGAATTCGGAAAAACCCCTAATCTGGAATAGCCGAAGTCCCATGACACGATTTACCATTACACGATTAACAAAACCCAATTGGGAAATAATATACTAACCATCGAGTTAAAAAAGAATAAAGTGACAATAAATATATATAAAAGATTCAGTTCCAGCATAAGCCAAAAAAAAAAAATCTCTTAATTACCTCCATTTACTACTCTTTCGAGAAGTAACTGGCATGTCTTGCAGAGTTTGAGGATCTGAAAAAGAGAAAATTAGAATTGAAGTGCTGTATATTTTTTTTTTAAGATTTAAATAAAAACTTCAGTAACTTTGAAAGCATCGCATATATTTCATATATATTATTATACTATATATGTGCAATATATTGCACTTCATATAATCTCTTATACACATATTCTTTGCTTTCAAATAGTTGACACCAGTTTGCTTGTACAAAAACTTCACTTGTATTTGTGTTTGCTTACTAGAAGAAATATATATATATATATATATTAAAAAAAAAAGAGAGAGAGAGAGTTTTGCTTACACCAGGGCTTCTGCACAGTATCACATGATGCAAAAAAAAAAAAAAAAAGTTATATAATTCTATTATAGAATTTATTTAACATTTTAATTAAGTATTTAACATTTTAATCCAATTCATTTAAATGAAAATTCATTAATTAAATATATTTTTATTTAAATCATTTACATTAAAAAATTAAAGAAACAATATTCTTAATAATTGCATCAACTGCTTTATACTTTAGTCATTAAATCATAACAATAGAATAAATAATGTGGCCTGTCCTGAATTTTTAGTGGGACAGTAAGTGTTGAATCTTAAACACAATAAAACGTCTCATTTTGATAATCTCTTTTAAAACAAAGTATATTAACAGAAAGAAAGGTTTTCCAAGGCAGTTGTCTCAAACTGGTGGTCTGCCGGCTGCACATGTTCCCTTGAAGCAGTTTCACATGGCTCAGGAATATATTCTCAGCAATTTAATAAGCATTATTATGACAAGACTTTGAAGAGAAAGTTCCAAATTTTAATGATTCACAGTCCACTTTTACTTTACTTTCCTTATTAAAAATACACACGAGAACTGCCCAAAAAATTTCAGAAACAGAATTAATTCATTTAATATAATTCATGTAAATATATATATTTTATTTGTATAAATTTTTTCAAACATTTCAAGCTACAGATATGACTAAATTTTATTCATACTTATCCAAAAAAAAAAAAATCCTCAGTTGTGAATTTTTGCAATAAGGAAAATTACTTTGTTTGAGTGTAGATTTATAAGTGAACATTTTTTCCGCACAGCTGAAAATCAATACAAAAAGAATTAGATTGACTGATGGTTATTAGGCATTGCAGCTCAAATCTGTAGCCAGAAAAACTTTGAAATAAATTGAAAACTGTTTATTTTTAACTTAAGTAAGTAAGTTAGTCATTAATTCAACATGCTAGAATTATTTGCAACAAGACGCTTTTAAATCTTGCATTTGGCCAAATTCAATTTATGTTTGAGACTACTCCTCTTCAATAACAAACACTTACAGAAAATCAAATGGATAATGTCTTCGAAAAGTTGCATTATATTTATACAAACCTTCTGAAAGACATGCCTTCTAGTCTCTGCATCCTCTGTAAAAAAAAAAAGAAAAAAAAGAATCAAGGTATCTGAAATTTAAAGAAATATATGTACTGATTATGAGTAAAATAGTGCTTAAATTATCTCTATGCAAATATAGCGGAAATGGTTTTAAATATCAATGACAAGAGCAATTGGTGACATACAAAATTCAAAACTGCAGAAACAACAAACACTGAAAATGCTAAGGGTTTTTGTTTAAAGGTGCTGCTGCTTTAGAGAAATAGTTACAAATAGAATTTGTTAATTTATATAAAAGAGGAAATGAAAGTTTTTTGGAGACTAACTGAAGAATAAATTATTAATATTACTGTGACTTAAAAACCAATTACAAACATGTTACATTTTTGGGGGGGGCAGAGTCAGAGAAACAAAGATGGCCTCGTATTGTGAAAAGGCAGACAATAGTCATTCTCTATATTAGAATGTACACCATACAGTATGTAAAATTCCAACAAACAGAAACATAATTTAGATATAAAATTCTAACTTCTAAATCAGCAGTTCCCAATCTATGTACTTCCCAGTGACTCTTCAAGACTAACAATTTTTGCATGTACAAATACTGCAGGAACGCATAAGTGTAAACTTTTTGATTAAAATTTCTGAAATCTGCTTGAAGCTTCTCAAAACTCGCATAAATACAGTTTTGCTGCGTGTTTTACTGCTTCCTAGGGTCAAACTAATACTGTGTGTACTTGTGAATGGTATAAATTTAGTGTATTCACCACTATTTGTTAAAAAAATTATTTACTTTTCTTTTTTGTAGCTCACGGAGTACAGCACAAAGTCCGAAATCCGGATGTCCATTATCCGGAATGATCTAAAATCTGGTCTTCAAAGCCACAAACAATTTTTTTTTTTGTACGCTTTACACATGCGCATTTGATTTTTCCTTCCATAATAAAACATGTGAAGATTTTTCACTTAAAAATTTCAATTCTTAATATCACTTAGGCACTAAATAAAAATCTCGTTATGGAAAAACAATCGTGTAAGCATAAATTTGTGAGATTAATAATTTGGCTCCATAGCTGAGTATCTGCTTGGCATACATCTCAAACCGAAACATTCACCTATTTTATATCCCTGACGCTGGCCTGGCGAGTCATTATTTATTACATTTTGCTTTCATCACCACATGTTTATCAATACATGACAGCTTCAATAATAACTCATGCTGTGATGTCTAAACTTAGCAATTGAATATTAAGAGTATGGCAACCCTTTATGCTAACATTAGGCTCGGCGATGATTATAGATTTTTAAATGTTCTAAGAAATTTTGATGAGGAAAAATTCAACAAAAATTTCTTTTCATATGCTAAAAATAGATTTTGTTAATGAAACTCACAGGCCAAAAGATTACTATGTTGGCATCGGACAGCAAAATTTAAAGAAGACGAAATTTTTGGAATTCGGGGAAGCACCGAGTGGCAAAATTAAGGGATGAGAAGTATTTGTGATTTAGAAAAAGCACTGGGATCCAAAGTTTAGGCATGCTGGAAATTTAGAACTTGGGAAGATGCTTTGTAGCAGAATTTAGGACCCCAAGAGACTGCACCGGGCGGTATCGAGCGCCGGCCCTAGATAAAGCCTTAAGTATATGTGGGAGTTTATTTATTTAGGACTTGGATTAGTTTGAAGCATGTACAAGAAATAAACATAGGTATAGTAAATAACTAATAAAATTCAGGCTTAATTCAGTACGCAGTAGGAGGAAGACAAATTTAGCGAAACAACTTGGCTTTCATTGCCAATCTTGTAATACACAGCCAATAATGTATAACAGATGCTATTAAGCTAAACTAAAATTATCTTTACTGATTCCAAAGCATTTCAGTTAATGTAATAGACTGTGTTGCTCTCTAATCGTCTAAGTTGTTGCAGCTTATTATTTTTTGCAGACTGTTATTTAAATTTTAGAAAAATAAGCTTGAATTAGTTAAATTTTAGAAAAATAAGCTTGAATTAGTTAAATTTTAGAAAAATAAGCTTGAAATTTAGATTATGTCGAAAAGAGTTTCCACTTCTGGGGCTGCCTATGGATCTACAAAGCGAAACCATCTTTCGATGTCCATTAAACAAAACAAAAAGTGGAATTGCTGCAAAAAATGGATAAAGACATATCTGTCTCAAAATTATGTATGGCATTAGAAAGTCGACTGTATATGACATAAGAAAAAAGAAAAAGGAACTTTTTGAATTTTTTGTGGAAGCAACTTAAACAACTGACACCGAAAGAAACGTTTAATAAAGTAAAAAAATAAATATTAAGCTTTTTTTTTTGTAAATTTTGATACCCTTTAGATCATAATTGTTCTTTATTTCATAAATTACGATTTCATATTTTAATTGTATAATTTCTGCATGCCATCTTACCAGATTCAAATTGATGATCTAATATCTGGAAAAATCCTAAATCCGGAATCGCCGAAGTCTCGACAAGTCCAGAATTCAGACTTTGTAGTGTATAAAATCAGATGGCGTACAAGATAATAAGAATGTCTGGGAAGAACAACTCTTATATAGGAGAACATCTTTGTTAATATTAGTTTGGATAATTCCTTTTTAACACACTGTACACAATATAGAGTGGAAGCATTTGATGGAAATCAAGGCTTCTGTAAAGCAGTATCTAGTTTCGAAAGCGGAATTGAAGGCAAATTTCAAGTGAAAAGTATGAACATCAAATAGCCTCACAAATGTTTAATTGTTCATGCCAATAATAGTTTAATTGCTCATGCCATGGGATGAAGAAAGCCTGATACAATGTTCTGTTTTGTAACCATAAAGGACCTTCAAAGGACTTCTTGGAAAAAACAAACCTAAAAGTAGGGAGAGCCATTTTGAAAGGCCATCGTTCTCCAAGGAATAAAGCTTAGAGGAAAGCATGGACGTCAACCGTCTGGATATTTTGAATGTCCCATATAAAATAACAACTCAGCAAGACTATAGTGGAGATACTGAACATCATACATAAAAGGCCATCACTTTCATAATTTATAGTCAGCAAAACATACAGACATGATTCTCTGGGCATTCTCAAAACATAAAGACATGATTGGTAAATGGAACGGAAAACAGAAGATTTGGTAGGTAAGGAAGCTGTAGAATTTTTCTATTCAATTCTTCAACATAGTCATCATGTCCTGATTTCTCCTTCTAAAGCATGTCCAACAGCAATCTTATCTCTGGTGGTGTGCAAAGAACCTCTCTTACCATCTGTTTTGTATGTTCAGTGTTCATTGCTTAGATTAGTCATTCTAAACACTATGTACATATATACAATTTGGTGTTTAATAATTCTTTATTCATTGCTTAATAATTCTTTGCAAATTGGTGTTTAATAATCAACAGAAACCAAGCTGTTAATTTGAAATCCCCCAAACAGTTGATAGATGGCAAGATATCCAGAGATATTGTCCAAAATTAGTTTTACCAACTTTACATATAGTTAGCTATTTACCTAAAAATATGATTCTCTCTTTTAAGATGTTTTAAAACAGCTTTTGGATACAAATACTTGTGGTATTACACACTTAATAAAACTAGATGCCCAGTGCCTCACAAACTGGCTGCTCCAAAAGCAGATTTTGCTTATTTAGTATGAAAAGGAATTTGTAGTCCTTCTAAAAGCTGATGGAGTAGCCCTCTGCACATGGTAAAAAAATCGGATGGGTCTTTACGACCTCGCTGCAACTACTGTAAATGAAATTCAATCACCATTCCAGATAATTGCCCAATGAGGCATCAATATGATTTTACATCTACTTTAAACAATAATGCTATTTTTTTCTACATTATACCTCAAAAAAGTGTATCACCAAGTAGCAATGAATAAAGAGGACATACCAAAAATGGCAATAGTTACTCCTTGTGGATTATTTCAGTTTAACTACATAACATTTGCCTTACATAAGGCTACGCAAACTACACAAAAGATTACTAGACCAAATTTTGTCACATTTAAATTACTGTTTACTATATAGAGAAACAATATTTTGATTCCTTCATCATCTCTCAAAGAATATATCCGTTATATCAAAGAAGTTTTTATAAGGGGAAAAAAAAAAGTATAATTTGACTGTCAACCTTCCTAAATGCAGGATGCATAAAATTCTTAGGTTACATAATTGATGAAAGTACCTGTAGAATCATTCCTTTTGAAGTTATCCAAGATTTTCTGAAGACAAAAACTATTTTTGAACTCTGACATTTTTTGAAAATTCTTAATTTCTAAAAGAAGTTTTTAAATCATATGGTGAAGTTCAACTTCCTTTAAATGGTACACTGGGAAGTTGTAAGAAAAATGACAAAATATTCTTAGATTGGTCAAAAGACACTGAAACACTTTTGAGTCTTGTAAACAGCTTATGGCACAAGTTACAAATTCTGTCCACCCAGACCAAAAAAAAAAAAAAAAAATTATATACATGGGAGCCACTAGGATACTTTTCCAGAAAATTGAGTCATAATGAAAAGAAATATAATATATTGGACAGAGAGGTTTTTACAATATTTGACACTATTAAATCCTTCAGATATCTGTTTGAAGGAAAGCGCTTTACAGTGTTTACAGAACATAAGGCACTCACAAAAGTATAACAATTTTCCCCCTTGCCAAATTAATAACACTTAATTTCATAGGTCAATTCACTACTGATATGCATCACATGTGAATGGTGCAAAAAAATTGTCCAGTCTCTTTCTCACATCAAATGGTTACTGATGTCATTCCTGTCAACTATGAACCTATTTTGCAAGCACTGGTTCAATGCAAGCATCAATTTTGCAAGCATCCAACCAGTATTGAATGAATTTAAATTCAAATGTAAACTTTCTGCTAACTGACTGCAAAGAAGCCACAGAGTTTTAAAACATGAACAGAATCATGCTTTTTTTCACCTAAAGCTTTATCAATGAAACAGTTTGCTTAATTCTTCTTGGAACTAAGTTCTTATTCTATGTCTCTAGCACAAATACTTCTTTAGAAGAAGGATGATGTAATGTAAAATTCTATGAGTTCAAATCTAAGAAGGTTCAATGCATCTGAAGCAGCTTGATTTTACTGAAACTTTTATTACCATTACAAGATTAACTAAAGCCAATTGGAAAATAATGCACTAACCATCGAGTTAAAAAGAAGAAAATAACAATAAATATACACGAAAGATTCCAGCATATGCTAAAAAGATTTTTACTCTAAATTACCTGCTTCGATGAGGGCCTCTAATTGCTCCTCCCATTCGTCAATCATGTTCAATTTCAAGTGCAGTTCTTTGCACTGAAAAGAATAAAATCAAAATTAAAGTGTTGTATAAATTATGTTTACATTTAAATGAAAACTTCAGTAAATTTTATATAAGCCCTAAATACATACAAGGTGTGGCTATTAATTTTCAGGACTGCTCTAATAAAACCAGAACAAATGATGTGAAAAACGTAACCTTTTAATATGTTTCGAAGTAATCCCCATCTGCCGTAACACACTTTTGTGCTTGGCTGTATAAATTGTGGAAACAACTTTTAAAGTCCACTTTCGGAAGCCTCTTCAATGTTGACATCAGGTTCTTCTTGATGTCTTCAACATCCACAAACCGTGTTCTTTTGATCACAGCTTTGAATTTGGGAAACAAAAAGAAGTCTGTGGGGACCAAGTCAAAAGAATATGATCGAACAATTCCCAAACTCCAAACTGTGACGAAAGAAACATGCTTTGTGGAAATTGAAGACATCAAGAACAACGTGACGACGACATTGAAGAGGCTTCCGAAAGAGGACTTTAAAAGTTGTTTCCACAACTTATACAGCCGAGCACAGAAGTGTGTTACGGCAAATGGAAATTATTTCAAAACATATTAAAAGGTTACATTTTTTCACATCATCTGTTCTGGTGTTATTAAAGCAGTCCTGGAAATTAATAGCCACACCTTGTATATTCTTTGTTTTCTAAGCTTACACTACTCTACTGTTACAAGAGACCTGCACTTGTATTTGCGTTTGCTTACCGAAAGAAATACTAAAAAGGACCTATACTCTATATATGTAGGTATGCTCTATATTAAAAAAGGTATATTATATATAAAAGAGGGTATACGCTATAAAAAGGGGGTACATTCTATATAAAGGAATACCCTTTTTTATATAGAGTATAGCTATATATATACCAGGTTGTTCAATAAGTTCGCGGAACGGAAATGAAGAAACCAATTTTTATTTGTAAAAATGACTTTTTCAACGTAGTTTCCCTCAACTTCAATACACTTATTCTATCGGTCTTCTAATTTATGGATCCCTTGACTGTATTGGTTTTTCGGCAGCTCTGCAAAATATCCCTCCACGACAGCTATTATCTCTTCGTTTGAAGGAAATTGTTTTCTACGGAGATATTGTTTGAGGTGTGGAAAGAGCCAGAAGTCGGAGGGAGCTAAATCTGGTGAATAGGCTGGATGTTGCAACAATTCGTACTTCAATTCAGTTATTTTAGCAATGGTTTTTTGAACTGTGTGTGCAGGTACGTTATCTTGGTGGAAAATGATTTTCTTCTTTTGTAATCCTGGTCTTCTTTCATGAATTTTTTCGTCTAATTGATTCAAAAGGTTACAATAATAATCCAAATTAATTGTTTTGCCAGTTTGAAGGTAATCTATGAACAAAATTCCTTTCACATCCCAAAAAACTGATGCTAAGACCTTCTTGGCTGATTTTTGCACACAAACTCGCTTCGGCGCCGAAGAGCCGGATTCACACCACTCCTTAGCCTCCTGTTTTGATTCAGGATTACGATGGTAGATCCAGGTCTCATCCATTGTGATAAATTGATGGATAAAGTTGCTTTTATTCTTCTTAAAACACTCCAAATGTCGCAAAAGTCGCATCCAAATGTGTTTTTGCTCCATCATTAGAGAATGCGGCACCCATTTTGCACAGAGTTTTTTGAAATCCAAATTAACACTCAAAATATTGCTCACTGTGCCCAATGAAATGCCTAAAGCCTCTGTTAAATCTCTTTCAGTCAATCGACGGTCTTCCAATACCATATCTTGTATTTTTCCGATGATTTCCGGTGTTGATGCAGTTTTTGGATGTCTCTCTAACGAATCGCCTTCAAGGCTGGTACGACCACTTTTGAATAAATTAATCTATCTTTATTATTTTATGAGTTATTAAACATCAAAATGGGTCAACCGGGACTTTATAAACACCTTGTATATTACTCTGTAGGGGCTGTATATATATATATATATACTCTTACACAGGGGCTTCATGTACAGTTTTACACAATGCAAGTAGAGCCTATGGGCCACAAAAACTGGAAACTTATATACTGGAGGTGCTGGTCAACAGAAGAAAATTTTTCAAAATATATTTTATTTCAAACTAGTTCACTAAAACGTTGTTTACTGAACTGCTTTGAAATAAAATTCATTACTTGCATACTGGAAAGAGAGGCCTAGAAAGCATATTAAAATGCAAATTAACAATGAAGATACTTTTTTAATGACCTGAATGTCTAAAAGGAGTGTGTCTTTTAAATCTGTATCTGTGTCTTTTAAATCTTGTATCTTTATTGTAGTAACAGCAGATTTTTGCATCCACTTCAGATCAGAATCCTGAGTCAAAATGATTTTGTGTTAAAACAACATGTGATGAGCCACAGCAAGATGGAAAGTCAGTCGCCAACAGATCCTAGCATCCAACATTTCAGTGAGCTAAGAGGTAATTACCTAACCTGGTTCCAAGAGGTAGGAAGCATTTATAGGCATATTGGTCAATGTCTTTCACAAGTTTCCACTTCAAAGAATGACCCTCATTTTCTAAAAATAATGGTGCCTCTGAACAGAAGACAAAATGCCACCCAGCTGCAAAGCAAGCTTCCACTGGCTATTACAAGAAGCTTACACAAAGAATTTACAAAGGTCTTTCCATGTGTGGGCTAGTCGTATGCATTTCTGTCTTCAGAGCAGTTTAAAGCTTGAAGAAACTGCTCTTAAAAAGTATGATATTTGACTAACGCACAGCCAAGCTTTCTTCAACAAGAAATCCAGATTTGGCCCACAGACGTCTAATCAATGACTTCTGATCTGGACAGAATGCAACACTCGAGAAATTCTTGAAATATTGGTAATTTCTTGTACTGCTGCCACTGGCAATTCCTCCCTTTTTTACACATCAAAATGGCCAAGTTCATTCAAGTTCATACATGAGGAGGAAATAACAGACCATATGGAATGGTGCTCAGAACTGAATCCACTGGAACATGACGGGGATACATTGTTGATAGACTTTTAACTTTAGCTATTGCACATTCAGTAGGGAAACCTGGGGAAAATCTCCCATAACCTCATCTATCAAGTAACAAATTTAGTTTCCCACAGACTCAAGATATCTACAGTCTTTATTAAAATTCTCACAAAATTCTTTAATGCATCTCTGTTTTTTTCTCTGAAAGACATGTGTAAAAATGAATTTTTTATAATAAATGCGTTTCCAATAAATTTAGCCTTTCTTACATTTTTATTAAGTTGTCACATTCATAAATATATTTAATAGTATACCGCATATTTAATCAGCAGCTATCTGTTTATTTAAATTGCCTATCCCCTTATCAATTGAGCGGAGTACATACTCAATATAGAGAGCATTTTCTTTATATGGACTTTAGTTTTATTAAATAACTCTGAATGAGACAGGAAAGAAAAAAAGGTGGGTCAAATGAAAGGGTTCAGATTTTAATAACTACTCAAAAGAAATATTTTTTTATGTATTACAGTTTATAGGTTAATACTGTCGACAGACACAGTCCATGTGGAAATGCAAAACATTTCACATGAAATTAGATGAATATTCATTTAGACTGGCATGAGAAATACATACATGCCAACCTTTGACACTCAAAAATCAGGAATTTTTTTAAGAAATCAGGAGATTTTTCTCAATGTTAAAAAGACTTTTTAAATGACAAAAATATAGTTTTTAATAATGAATTAACTTTAAATAGTAACTAATTCTTAAATGCAAGCAACACAAAAATACCTTACGCATAAAAAAACATTTTTATTACTTGCATCGTTTAAGGGGGGGGAAGAGGGAATTTTAGTTTAAGAAAAAAACTTCCTAATTTTGTTCACTGCAATTGCCACGTAGGCCTGCTTTCGCTAAGAAAAGTTTTCCTAATGTGTTATCACTAATATTAGATCTAAATTTAGTTCTCATTTACGCAACAACACTGAAAATCCTCTCACACTCTGCACTACTATGGGGAACTGTCAAGATGGCCAACACAATTCTAGACAGTTGACTATATTTTAAAATTCCATCAGCACCTTTCAGTTTTCCAATTAAACTCCACTGGGTGTCAACCTACCTGATTTTATAACTTCATCCCAGTTTTCTAATTATAAACTGCTGTTATGCTGCTTTTGGAACTACTTCAATTTTTCCTTCCTTTTAGAACTCCTTAGAAGATAATAATAAATATCAACAATGCATTCATCCACATTTATTGGTAAAGAAGCTACCCCTTTTTCAGCTGCTAAATCTAAGAGGTGACAGGTGCACCTCATAATCTGCAAATCTGAATTTTCCTTTCTTAAGATGCCTGCAACACCAGTCTTTTAAGCCTACCAATACTGGTGCATTATCAAATTTTAATAATTAGCTGTGCTATATTAAAACTTGTCAAATGTCCTTCTAAAGTGGGGACAGAAAATAAACTGCACTCAATTTCTGAAGACTCCAGATTAAAAAAAGAAACAACAATTGGGTACAGTTTTGAATCAGTATTATTGCTTCCATCCGTAGAGAGGCAGAACGGAGTTGTTTTAATGCAATCAATAACTGAAGATTTATTTTTCAAGCCCATTTCTTTAACAATTGCACCTGTTTTGGTTCTTACACTTGAGTATTTCTTAGCGATTTCACTATCGTGAAACATTTTTCTAAATAAAGCTGCAGTGTGATCCTATGCATTCAGTGGCAAGTTGTGCTCAAGTAAAAAGGCAGAGAACAGACATTCTGCATTAATAACTTTTTGGTCCTCTGTTTTCGAAGAAAAATTTAATTTTCCGTTTTTTTTTTCAAAACAACTCATGTTGTCCTTTTGTTTTTGTGTACGCACATGTTTGAGAACATCCGCCCTTCCACCATGCTCGATACCCACTGGAGAACTGGAGAACGATGTTTCTGGATACGTATATTCTTTCACTCACAAAGCAGAAGTTATCTGATTCGCAAGGTTTTGTTTTTTAATAATTTAGAGAAAATTCAATTGCTTTCAGACGTCCAAAATCTCTTTTTTTTTTTTTTTTTTTTTTTTTGTTTATATAAGAAAGTATTAAGCCAAGTTCCATAAAAATCGTGAGAAATTTTAAGAATAAGAAAAAGTCGGGAGAAATATATTGTAAATCGGGTTGGCCGGAGAGCGGTTGAAAATCGGGAGTCTCCCGCCTAAATCGGGAGAGTTGGCAACTCTGGAAATATTATGCACTTTCTGACCACTTAAAAAGTGAAAAAATGTGTTATGTAATTCTATAAAAATATTTTTAATGTTTTAATATGATTGCTTTTAAAAAAATTATGACTTAAATCAATATTTAATTAAATCAATTATATTAAAAAATTAAAGAAATAATATTCTTATGAACAGCATCTATTGCTTTTATATAGTTTGTCAATTCATAACGATACAATAAATAATGTCGCCTGTCAAGTACTTTTAGTGGGATAGAAATAGCAGTCAATGTGTTGAATCTGAAGTACAATAAAATATCTCATTTGAGCATCTTTGAAAATAAAGTATATTAACAAAAACGAAAACTTTTCTAAGGCAGTCGTCTCAACATGGTGGCCTACAAGCTGCACGTGAATACCTAAAGTAGTTTCACATAGCTTGCAAATATATTCCCAGCAGTTTAATTAGCATTATTATCACAAGACTTTAATGAAGAGAAAGTTCAAGACTTTAATGATTCAAGAATCCAGTTTTTCACTATTGTACTTATTAAAAATAAGTATGAAAATTGTGTAAAAAAATTCACAAAAAGAAAAATCACTTTGTTTGAATGTACATTTAGATGTAAACATTTTTTCTATACAGTTGATAATTAATAAAAAAAGAATGAGATCGACTGATGATTCAGCAGGTATTACAGTTCAAATCTGTAGCCAGAAGTACTTGGAAATAATTTGTAAATCATTTATTTATAGCTTAAGTAAGTCACTGACTCATTTGGAAGATTCTTTCAAATCGTGCATTTGGCCAAATTCAGTTTATGTTTGAGACCACAGCTCTTAGATGACAACATCTAATGAAATAGATAAGAATGAAATAGATGTCTTGGAAAAGATTCATTATAATTATACAAACCTCTTGCAAGGAGAGCTGATGTGGTATGCTCTCTATAAAGAAAAAGAAAAGAAAAAAAAAAAAAAAAAAAGAATCAATATATTATCTGCAATTTTAAAAAGATATAGACTGATTTTGAGTTTAAAAAAAAAAGAATATTTTTCCAACAGAAAATATTTTTACATAAATATAGCAGCCACGGTGGTGGCCTATTGGTGATATATAAAATTCGAAATTGCAGAAAAAACAGTAAACACGTTTTGAACATATTAGGACACTAAATACAGTCAAAAGTCGTTAATTCGGACACCCATAATCCGGAATGATCTATAATCCAGACCTGAAAGCTACAAACTGTCTGCGCATGCGTCGCGTAAGACCTTTACAGCTGCGAATTTGCGTGTGCGCATGCGCAAAATACGTTTATGAATGCACGTTTAATATATAACGGATGGGATAAGCTAAGCTAAAATTATCTAATTATCTATTTCAGTTAATGTTGCAGATTGCGTTGTTCCTTAATCTTCAAATTGGATCCGGCATATTATTTTTTGCAGACTGTTAGAGCAATTTTATAAAAGTAAGCTTGAACTTTCGATTATTTCAAATAGAATTTCCGATATATATTTACTAATATGTAAAGGATATACAAAGCGAAAGTATCTTTCGGAGTCCATTAAACAAAAAGTGGAATTGCTGCAAAAAATGGATAAAGGCATATCCTTTGTTTATCTAAACTTTAACGTTTGTTTATCTAAATTTTGTTTATCTTTAACACCACAGAGCGCAATGAATTGGAAGTTGATCTGTCAACACTATCCTTATCTTAAGGGCAGAAGTGTTTATTTTATTTGGCTTACAATTGCTTACTAAATGTGGTATTTCCTCTCGATGTACTCCATCTTTGATATGGTTTAAATCAAACGAAGAAAGTGACAGAGGTTATTGAAAACGAAAAAATTTCGATTGACAAATTAGTGGTATTCTCGACACAGCAATTATAGGACTTGAACAACGGAGCTTTGTAACTGAACAAGAAATTATGTCTGTTTATGGAATTAAAGAGAATGTATTATCACATAAAAAAAGAAGCAACTTAAACAACTTACACTGAAAGAAATGTTTAATAAAATAAACAAATAAATATTAAGCTTTTTTTTGTGTAAATTTTGATACCCTTTAGATCATAATTGTTCTTTATTTCATAAATTACGGTTTCATATTTTTAATTTTATAATTTCTGCATGCCATTTTACCAGATTTAAACTGATGATCTATAATCCGGAAAAATCGATAATCCGGAATCACCGAAGTCCCGACAAGTCCGGATTAACGACTTTTGACTGTACATACAAAAGATTCAATTCTGGCATATGCCATTTTACTCTTAATTACCTCCTGTGAGGGCTCTTTCTAAAGTCCTCTGCACTTCACTGCAGGGATCCAGGAGCCTGCAGATGTCCTGAAAAGGATAAAATCAGGATTAGAGTCTGTATAAATAATGTTTACATTTAAATAAAAACTTCAGAAAGTTTGAAAGCAGTTTATTGCACTTCATATAATCGTTAACATAGATATCCTTTGCTTTATAATAGTTTACACCACTGCACTTTTACGAAAAAATTACACTTGTATTTATGTTTGCTTACCGAAAGAAATTCTAAAAAGAGTTTCTCTTATACCAGGGCTTCTGCACAGTATTAGACAATGCAAGTAGAGCCTACAGGCGACAAAAGCTGGAAACTTATACAGTACAGATGCTGGTCAACAGAAGAGAATATTTCAAAAAAAATTTTTATTCCACGCCAATTCACTCAAGTCTCATTTGCTGAACTGCTTTGAAATAAGATTCATTACTCTTAATAACGAAAAGACAGGCATAGACAACTGTTCAAAATGGAAATTGACAAAAAAGAATTTTTTAATGTGACATGAGTACACATGCACTATTTGTTGTAGGAAAAGCAGATTTTTGCATCTATCTGAATTCAGAATGCTCAGTCAAAATTATTTTGCATTAAAACATCGTATCACGAGCCGTCCCAAGATGGAAAGCCAGTCTTTAACAGCTCCTAGCAACCAACACTCAAATAAACTAAAAGGTAACTGCCGAATTTGGTTCCAAGAGATGCTGGTGAATGTCTTTCACAAATTATCATTTCAAAGAATAGCTTTATTTGCTAATAATGGTACCTCTGAACAGGTGTCAAAATGTCCCACAGCTGCAAAGAAAACTTCCAATGGATCCAAGCTTTGATTGGACAAATGCAAAGCCAAGCTTTCTTTCCCAAGGAATCCAGATTTGGCCCATCCAAGACAGCTAATCCATAACTTTTGATCTGGACAGAATGTCACACTCAATAAAATATAATGCAGCACAATCTAAAAAAGAACTCGTTTTGCTGAAAGTAACATGTTTATTTCAACGTATGTGGATGTACTGACTTCTACGTCATTCAGACTGGATTTCCTTATGGTTCAAATGTAAGATTAAGATTTTAAGACATGCAAGAATCAGATTTTAAGAAGAAATTTTTAAAAATCTTCATAATGCCTTGTATTGCTGCCACTGGTGATTCCACCGTTTGTGTACATCAAAATTTCCAGTTTGTGAACTTGAACAGTCAGGAAACCTGACAAAAATCTAACATAGCCTGACCCATCGAGTAATCAATTTAGTGTTTCACATAAGACATCTACAACCTTTATTAAAAGTGTGATAAAATTCCTTAATGTATGCCTCTTTTGTCTCCGCTAGATATGATATAAGGTGTATTATCTATAAAATCATCCTTTCTTACATTTTTACTTAGTTCTCACTCTCATAAATATACACTGCTGGCCACTGAAATTGCAGCACCAAGAAGGAAAGCAAATACAAAAAAGATAGTATACGTAAGTGGTATGGCATTGAGACAAAATCATTAAATCTGTAGACATTTTGAGGGTTTACAAGGTAAGTAGAAACAGCTGCCAGCCTTGGCAGCAAAAACGGTCCTTACCCGGTTAGGCATGGCATCAAACTGAGCCTGGGTGAGAGAAATGGCCAACTCATTAACATCAACCATATTAAGGGGGTTGGCGGCCCATTCTCTCAGCAACCCATGACCAAGTTTTCAATGGGTGACAGATCTGCAGACCAGGACAGCAATTGAATACCCTGTGTATCAAGGTAGGTCAGAACACTACATGTAACTTGAGATCTGGCATTATCTTATTGGAAGATGGTGTTTGTGACAGACATCAAAGATACTGCACAACTACTAGACATAAGATGTCAGAAATGTATTGATCTTTGTTCAAATTATCATCAATCCAAACTAGAGATGTGCATGTTGTGTACCTAATGGCTACCCAAACTATCACAACAGGTGCAGGGCCCCTATGTGGATATTGAATGCAAGCAGGTGACGTGTGGTTGCCTCGGAACCTCCACTTATGTTTATGGCTATCAGAATACTGCACGCAGAATCTAGACTCATCAGAAAAGATGACACTGTGCCACTCCTGTATCCAGCTTCATCATTCGTCACATCAGAGTTGCCATCTCTCTCTATGCTGCATTGTCAAGAGAAGCCAAAGTAATGGTTGCCATGCTGATAGTCCATGCTTCTGCAAACGTCAGCACACCATAGCAACAGATACTACGCATGCTACAAACATGCCCACTTCTTGACTAATGGTCCGTAATATGGTTGTATGGATTCACAGGGCTGACCTCACACTATGTCTGTCCTCTCGCGCACTAGTCATGGGAGGGCGCCAAGATCATGTATGCCGTTCAATATGAACCTCAACAACTCACTGATTCTTTATTCGCATGACAGTGGTTCGATGCCAACCAGGGTGACAGACAATACCACGGAACGATAATCCACACACTAGATAGGCAACGATCCTGCCTCTACCGAATTACGACACTTGCTGGTAAGCATTTCTTATTATTATTCGAGACATAAAATGATATTCTGAGCTAACTCCGATCTTAAAAAGCACTTTCCGAATGAGAAATACACAACTTTTCTTTTATGCAGTGCTTAAGATGTATTTCTCCCTCTGTATTGTCTAAATACGCTGAAATACTAATCATTCACATATCCCAACCTCTTCTTCCTTTCATATGATTTTGATGTTCGTCATATCATACCTTTCTGGCATTGCAATTTTAATGGCCAGCAGTGTATTTAATAGTGTGCAGTGTATTTATCAGCGACTGTCTGTTCATTTAAATTGACTGTCGTTTTATAAGTTGAGAAGAGTACAAACTCAATACACAGTGCATTTTCTTTATAGTACATTGGTTTTATTAAATAATGAAACATTGAACGAGACAGAAAAGAAAAATAATATTGAAAAGGATTAAATTTAACAGTTCCTCAAAAGGGATCTTCTTAAATTTAATACAGTTTATCAGTCGAGACTGTGAACAGACATAGCCCAGGTGGAATATCAAAACATTTTATAGGAAATTAGATGAATATTCATTGAGGCATATTATGTATTTTTAGTAGATTTAAAATGTGAAAAATACTTTATATAATTCTATAAAAGTATTTAATACTTTAATCTGGTTGATTTAAATAAAAATTCATGATTAAAATGAATATTTATTTCAATCAATTATACTAAAAAATTAAGAAATAATATTCTCACGACCTGCATCTATTGCTTTTACATAGTTAATTCATAACAATATAATAAATAATGTGTCGTGTCCAGAACTTTAAGTGTGATAGAAATAGCAGTCAAAATGTTGAATCTTAAATGCATAAATCATCTCATTTTGATTATCTTTGAAAAGGAAGTACAGTCAAAAGTCTTTAATCCGGATGCCCTTAATCCGGAATGATCTATAATTCGGACTTCCAAGCTATAAAGTTTCTGTGCATGCGTATCTTCATAATGCATTAAAGCATGCGCATAATGCCTTTACGCTTGCACATAATACGTTTACGCATGCGCGTTTAATATATAATGGAAGGTATAAGCTAAGCTAAAATTATCTAATTATCTATTTCAGTTAATGTTGCAGATAGCGTTGTTCCTTAATCTTCTAAATGGATCCGGCTTATTATTTTTTGCAGACTGTTAGAGCAATTTTATAAAAGTAAGCATGAACTTTCGATTATGTCAAAAAAGAATTTATGATATTCCCGATTCTGGAGCTGCCAAAGGATCTACAAAGCGAAAGCATGTTCCAATGTCCATCAAACAAAAAGTGGAATTGCTGCAAAAAATGGATAAAGGCATATCCTTTGTTTCTCTAACATTCCGAAATCTGTTTATCAATTTCACGCTGCTCTGCCAGGAAGGAGGGGGACATTGCGGCGCACAATGAACTGTAAGTTGATCTATCAACACTATCCTTATCTTCAGGGCACATTTTTATTTTATTTGGCTTATAATTCCTTACTAAATGTAGTATTTCATCTCGATGTACTCCGGCTTTGATATGATTTAAATCAAATTCCTCGTCATTATAAATATCACGAATACCCATCATATAGTTTTCTGGTTGCAATTTTCTAATTTTGACTATGCATAATGTAAGCTTTACGCATGCGTGCATTGAAAGAAATATTTAATAAAATAAACAAATAAATATTAAGCTTTTTTTTTTTTTTTTAAATTTTTATTTTGATACTCTTTAGATCATACTTGCTCTTTATTTCATAAATTACTGTTTCATGTTTTTAATTTTATAATTCCTGCATGCCACCTTACCAGATTTAAACTGATGATCTATAATTCGGAAAAACCGATAAGCCGGAATCGCCGAAGTCCCGCCGAGTCCGGATTAAAGACTGTATATTAACAAGAAAGAAAACCTTTTCTAAGGCAGTCATCTCAAACTGGTAGCCTGCAGGCTGCAAGTAACCCCCTGAAGCAATTTCGCATAGCTTAATAATAGCTTAATAATATATACCCATCAACTGAATTAGCATTATTATGACAAGACTTTGATTCAGAGTCCTGTTTTATATCATTTTGCTTATGATTCAAAACGAGTATAAGAACTGCCCAAAAAATTCACAAACAGAACTAATTTATTTAATATAATTCATATAAATATATATTTTTAATGCATATAAATTTTTCACACATTTCAAGCTATACATACATATGACTAAGTTTTATTCATACTTCTAAAAAAAATAAAATATCCTCATATGTGAATTTTTGCAATAAGAACAATCACTTTGAGTATATATTTAGATGTGAACATTTTTTCTGTGCAGTTGATAATAATTATGAAAAAAATGAGATTGACTGATGTTTATCAGGTGGGTGCAGCTGAAATCTGTAGTCAAAAATAAAGAAATTCACTCTTTGATGAACAAATATATGGATTTTTTTTTTACATACATCAAAGGAAAACTTAATAAGTATAAGAAAGAGAATAAGTTGTCTTTATTTGCTCTCACATTTTGTCCAGCTGGAAATATTTTTTAAAATGATTATTTTTAGCTGAAGTAAGTTAGTCATTAATTCAACTTAATTAGATGGTTTGGTTGGTTTATGTGACAATGGCAATTTGTGGAGGACTTTCTAAGGAAAACCGGTTTGTACACACATTACACCTGAGGAAAACCATGAAAATGCCCATGCAGCCAACCTGTATGTGGCTTTCGAACCTGCAACTGAACTACCAGTGTTCAGCGACTTGGCCATAGGTGTGCTGAACATATTTAGAATTATTTGGAATAAGCTTTTTTCAGATCGTGCATTAGGACCACATTCAATTTATGTTTGAGACCACTGCTCTTAGATGACAACATACACAGAAAACAAATTGATAATGCCTTAGATAAGTTTAATTATAATCATACAAACCTCATCTGTCGTCATTCTCTCCTGAATCCCTATAAAAGAAAAAAACTAATATATTATCTGAAATTAAAAAAAAAAAAAAAAAAAAAAAGGATATATGTACTGAGATATATACTTGAAGGCCATAGTTTTAAATATCAATGGAAAGAGCAATTCATGACATACAAAATTCAAAGTTTATATATCAGTAAACACTTTGATTATGCTAAGGGTTTTTGTTTAAAGGAATGACAACTGCTGCTTTAAAGATTAGTTATCAATATGATTTGTTAATTTCACAGTGGGCAGATAAATGAGAAAATGACAGTTATATTCTTGGAGACTAACTGAAGTAAATATTATTAATTCTTTACTTACACATTTACTTCCAAGTGACTCTTCAAGACTAACAATTCTAGCATGCACGAATGCTGCAGGAACGCACAAGTGTAAGCTTTTCGTAATTGGGTAAAAATTTACGGCATCGAGAATTTAGATGAATAAAGATTTTCCCCACTATATATTGTGCAAATAAAAGAGCATGGATAACAGAAGCAGTAATAAATGCCTGGTTTGAAAATCATTTCACACCCAATGCTCGGCAATATTTGAATTCACTTGGTTTACTGATGATGCAAAAATTGTCCTGATTGCAGACAACAGTTTATCTCATACTTTACTTAAAGTTTAGTAAAAGATAATGTATTGTTATGAAATGTCCAGGCATGGTTAGATAGCTTCCCCACAAGGCAGGTTTAGGGTTGCCACATTTGTCAAACAAATTGGTGATATGCCACAGACGGATGGAGAACCTTCTGGAATGAATTCTTACTGGTTTAGCCCAGAATGTTCTCCAACACAAGCCAAAAGCTGTATCAGCCCTGCTGGTACGCGGAGACTCAGTTCGTCCATGCAGAGTTTGCGTCTCATCTGGCGAACTGACAGTCAGTGAGCTCGCGAATGTCTTAAAGTCTAGTGCCGAGCTGGTCATCGATAGCTTCATGAGAGTCTAGTGCATTGTCAAGTTTCATCTTAGAATATGTTAAGCTCCGGGAACAACTGGACTGAGTCGGAAGCTGTACTCTAGTGTATCATCGAGTGCACTGCAAGTTGTTGCATTGAAAGTCTCAAGAGCATGTGAAGTTCCAAGAACGACTGAACCAAGTCAAGAGCTTTACTCTGGAGCTTTGCCCTGAAGCTGTCTCCACCATTATAGCCTGAAGGCTGTGTCACTGATTGTGCCAGAGTGTTTATTGTATTCTTCGACTGTAAATGTGCTATTGGAGCTGTCTTGAATAATAATACTGGCTAATAAATTGTGTTTAGATACTTCTTTAAGTGTCATCGTTATTCACTCCAAATCTTCAAACCCATATGTGAAGAGAAAAACATGTCAGAAGTGTGATTTGCAAGTGAATGCTAGTGACCCGCCTGCAGAGGAAAGCCATGGCGGAGGAAATGAAGACTTTGATGGACTTCTTAGCCGAGATAAGAGCTGAAAGCCAAGATCAAAGCCAGACAAGACAATCTGCAAGAGCAACTGCAATGGATAGTAGTGAAGCAAAAGGAGATTAGAAGCGACATCATGGAGTTTAGAAAGAAAATTGTAGTCACAAGATTTTGAAATGACAGAAGTGGCATCCAAAAAATCAAAGGATGAAGAAATGAAGGAAGCAGCTGGTGAAGTGTCCGAGAAAGTCCAAGAAAGTTAAAAGAAATAAGGGATGAAACATCTTACAAGACTGAAGAAACAGAACTAAAAGATGAAGAAAAGGAAAGACGATTCTCAACCTCAAGAGTCTGAAGTTGAACTGGAAGAAAGTGATAATACTGTTTGTAAAGATGATGAAATAAAAGAAGTAGCTTGTAAAGCTTCTGAAAGAGGTGAAAAAATAATTCATAAAAATAAAGTTTGGATTCCAAAGTGCCTGAAGTAGTGATAGAAGAAAATGAAAATATGACTGTCAAGATTGTAGAAACTGATAGTGAAGTTACAAAGTCGCAGTTAGCAAGTATTGAACCATCTGAAAGTTCATGCGATGCTGATATGGAAGAAGCTGATGTACAACTTATGCAGAGGGCTCTAGTATTGCAAGAAAATTCACCCACTTCGCAATCTATGTGTGTGCCTCATAATGCAGGTTGTGAAGACAAGGACTTGATTCCAAACCAGGATACTCTTGCTTGTAAAGGATCGAATTCTATTCATGACCCTGGAGCAAACATCGCAACTGGCATTCAGGAAATAGAGGTAGCATGTAGCATCTGCTAAAAGTATTGAGGTGAACTTGTAAGGATCTTAAGTTTTACTAACGTTTATTTTATTTTAAATCTTTACTATCACTTCTTATTTTCTACTTCCAGCCAGAATTATAAGCGTGAAGGTTTTTATGCAAAGTTTGTCTGGCGAACGCCAAGTATTTAAGTGTGGCCTTTTTGCCAAGCAAGAGAGAGAGGAAGCAGTGAGTTGAAGCAGGCCGCTTACCTTAGAAGTTACGCAGTTGCTATTTGCCTTCCAGGCCAGAGGTTTTAATCCTCTTGATAAATTAAACGTATTGTAGTGTTCACAGTCTCTGTGCTACATACGCTTCCTGTTATTATAAGGCCAATCTTCCACGTGTATTATTCTAAAGTTAAATTAGAGTTTAGTTTTATTTTGATATCTTTTACGTTAGACGTTAGAGTGGAGGGTCATTGTATTCCGAAGTGCGGAAGTTATTGTATATAGAGAAAAATAAAGGGTTTTGTATACCCTTCGTCTGTATCCTGTCTACTTACTACAATTAGTGAACATAGCTTTTGTAAGCTCTCTGTTCCTAGTCAGGTCCTTGTATGTTCCCGAAGAAGGTTAGAAGGAACATTGAACCTGATAGTGGCGCCCAACGTAGAAGAATAACCATGGCCGAGTTTCAAGAAGAACCTGTGCTGCCTGCAGAAACGGCTCAGAATCCAGAAATGCCAGCTGCCGCCCTGGAAGGATTTGGGTACATCGTCCAGACCATGCGCGCTTCGATGAAACCAGAAGCAACGTTTAATGGAAACTCACCGGTAACCAGTTTTTTGGAAAAATTGGATGACCACTTCATGCTCTACCCCGTGCACGAGTTTCAAAAAGTTACCTTAGCTACCAACGCTTTGAGGGGCCAAGCGCTTAACTGGTTCAAATGTATCGGCAGAAGTCTCTTGGGTCAAGCAGGAAGTCCCACCTATACTTATGAAAATTTCAAGACTGCCCTACTAAAAGCCTTCCCTGTTGTATGGGATCGTGCGAAATTAGAAACGGGACTTTTTAGCATATATCAACAAAGAATCGAAAACCTCTCGAGCTTTATTTTAAGAAAAATTCATATTTTCAAGCTCTTGTATGGAAACCGTCCGGATCCTGAAATAATTCAAGTGATTTTGCCGAGGTTACTACCCCAAGTGCAAGACTTTATTGAATTGAGAAATCCGACTACACTGGAAAAATTATTTGAGCTAGCAATCCAGTTTGAAAGTAGAAGAACGGCGGACGTCGAAAGAAGACGCCAATATCAACAGCGAAACCAATTTGGTACACCAAGACTACAGCAAACTCAAGCACATGGCTACGGAGAAAAAGCGAATCAGTGGGCAAGGAAACCCGAGCATTCAAAAACAGCCGG
The DNA here is from genome assembly GCF_044657685.1 of Stegodyphus dumicola. Lineage (NCBI taxonomy): Eukaryota > Metazoa > Arthropoda > Arachnida > Araneae > Eresidae > Stegodyphus > Stegodyphus dumicola. The sequence goes on from NC_140774.1 coordinate 208,437,685, forward strand.
CGAACGTCGACAGTTCAATAGCAACCCAGGAAAAAAGTCTCAAGGCCAGGGGAAAAAGAAGGAAAGCACAGAAAGGAAAAATAATTTAAACTAAAACGGATTTCTGCTGAAGAGAGGGTGCGGAAATCCGAAGGCCACGAAAACCCCTCTTCCTACAAGTTAAATACAGTAATGGTGAAAAATTTGACTCTTCCGAAGATTGAAGTCTTGGTGAATAATATCCCGGCCACTGCACTCCTGGATACCGGCGCGCAGTGTTCCTGTGTGGCAGAAGTCTTTTTTAGAAAGTATTTTCGCAAATACCACATATATAATGCGGATAATACGACAGTATTAGCGGCGCAAGGAAAAGAATGTAAGTGCGTAGGTAAAGTACCTTTATATATCCGTATCAAGGACAAAGAAGTAAAGGTGATGTTTTTTATAGTAAAGAATCTGCAAGCACATTTGATTTTAGGAATAGATTTTCTTCCAGACGCACAAGCTACACTGGATTTTAATGAAGCGTCCCTTAAGCTGACAATGAAACCAGTGCGTATAGAAAAGGTTGAACCGCCAAGGTTAAATCTTGACCACCTGCCTAATGACGAGCAAGATAGAATCCGACAAGTGGTAAGTGAATTTGCTTCCTTATTTAGTGATATTCCAGGATTTACTCAGGTTACTAACCATAGTATTGACACCGGAGATGCATTGCCAGTTCGTCAAAAACCATACCGGTATGATAAGAATAAGGAAAAAATTATAGAATGGCATATTACCGATATGCTACGTAAAAAGATCATAACGCCCATCTCAAGTAGTTATGCTAGCCCGGTGGTTTTATGTAAAAAAAATAATGATTATCCTTTGGAGCATCCAAAAAGGTGGAGATTCGCTATTGATTACCGTAAATTAAATTCCATAACGAAATATCCGGTATATCCGTTACCGATCATAGAAGAAATTTTAAGGAACATAAAATCAACCAAATTTATGACGACTTTAGACTTAACGACTGGTTATTTTCAAATAGGGGTGAGGCCTGAGGACGTGCCTAAGACTGCTTTTATAACCAAGTCTGGCACTTATGCATTTTTGCGTATGCCGTTTGGCCTTTCAGGCGCCTCAGCAACATTTCAGCGATGCATGGACATTGTGTTAAGACCTGTTCTTGGAAAGTCCACATTTATCTATTTAGACGATATCATTATTACTAGTGATAATCTCGACCAACATGTACAGGATTTAAGACAGGTGTTTTCTTTATTAAATGAGGCCGGTCTAAAAGTTAATGTCGAAAAGTGCAAATTTGCAGCCCCTGAATTAAAATATTTAGGTTACAAAATATCGCAAAAAGGGATCGAGACAGATGAATCAAAAATAATCGCTGTACAAAAGTATCCGACTCCAAACACGGCAAAGAAGCTCTCTTCTTTTCTAGGACTTTGTTCATATTATAGGTCCTTTATAAAAGATTTTGCGGCTATCGCTGAGCCATTGTTAAAATTAAAAAGGAAAAAGGCAAGATTCTCATGGACGGCCGAAACCAATAGTGCTTTCGAAAAATTAAAACAAGCATTAACGCAAGCCCCTGTGTTGAAATTTCCTGAAAAGGATGAAAATTTAGAAATTTCAGCGGATGCTTCGGATTATGCGGTAGGAGAGGTACTTTCGCATAATCAGCAGCCCGTGGCATTTTTTAGCCGAACTTTAAATCAAACACAAAGAAACTATTCCGCGACCGAGAGAGAGGCACTTGCAGTTCTGTTAGCAGTGCAAAAGTTCCGAGTCTATTTTGGAAAGGCGCCGATAACAGTATATTCTGATCATGCGGCGGTAACTAGATTGTACTCAGGGAAAAAGTTATCCCCAAGGTTAATAAGATGGGCACTCAAGCTGCAAGAATATAATCTGGTAATCAAGCATACCCCCGGAAAGGAAAATATCGTAGCAGATGCCCTATCACAAATTAAATTAGACGAACAGGGTAATACAGTAAAAGTTGCAATGCTTACAGCGTGTACAATAAATTCCCGAGAAACTGTAATAACCGAACTGGGTAAGGATCCTGAGTTTGGAAGTATTTATGAGTATTTGAAGGATCCTGAAAATTTTAGCCACCAAGATATTATGGAGATAAGAAATAGGGCGGCCCATTACGAACTAATAGATGGTCTATTATTTTATACAAAAACTACGAATTCCAACAACGAATTTCGACCTGTTATCCCAGCTAGTCTTAGATTAAATATCCTGCATGAGCTCCATGCCAGCCCTTTAGCTTCTCATGCTGGTATTCGAAAAACTATCCAACGCGTACGCGAGGCAGTCTACTTTCCTGAACTGCAAAAGTTAACAAGGGCGTATGTCCAGTCCTGCCCAACATGTCAAGCCGTTAATTATATTAATTTCCGCCCGGCCGGGTTTCTAAATAGTATTAAATCCGAATTTCCAAATGAAATAATTGGTATCGATTTATTGGGCCCTTTCCCAAAAAGTCAGTTAAATAAAAGTTGCTATCTCCTTGTTATGGTTGATCATTTTAGTAAATGGACCGAAATTGTTCCCTTAAAACGAGCCTCCACGAAATTGGCTACCGATTCTATTTTAAATAAATATATTTTAAAATACGGGGCGCCCCTAAAAGTTATATTGGATAATGGTCCTCAATTTGTAAGTAATATATTTGAAGACGTGTGCCAAAAACTGGGCATACGTCATTTAAAAATGGTCCCGTATCGGCCGCAATCAAATATAGCGGAACGGGTCAACAGAAATATAGTGAAAATTATCCGTAGTTATGTTAAAAATTTTCATAAAAGCTGGGATAACTATGTCAATGAATTTGCTTTCGCCCTTAGGACCGCAAAACATGATACAACGGGAAAAACTCCTGCTGAGTTATTTCTAGGCAGAAAGATTATAACACCATTAGATAAATTATTTTATGTGCAACAAAGAGCCCCAGAATTTAAAATGGGTGATATAGAAAAACTAATAAAAGAAGCAAAAAAGAATACGGAAGTAGCACAAAGAAAACAGAAGTTATATTATGATCTGAAACGACGGGGAGTAACTTATAAAGTAGGGGATGAAGTTTTAAAAATTAAGCATTCACTTTCTTCAGCACCAGAAGATAAAACTGCCAAATTTTTTCCACGATTTGAAGGACCATATGTTATAGAAAAAATAACTCACGCTGTTGTAGTGTTAAAGGCCAGAAATGGTGAAACCTGTTCCGCAAATATTGATCAAATCAAGCCCTACTTCGATCGTAATAAAATGCAAATCTTTTCAGATCTTTTGCAGGATCCGGCACGGCAGACACCGCAGGTACAAGTTCCAGAGGTGGGAAAACGACAAGTACAAGGGCAAGCCAATGAGAGACAGAAGCAAGTGAAAAGAAAATTGCCCCGTGGAAAAATTGTAGGTAAAAAGAAAAGAAGCCGTTCCACCGTCCAGAAAACAGAGTTCACGAACACCCCCAGAATGAAGAAGGGAGAAGGACAACGTATGTGAAGAGGACCAGGAGAAATGACGGCAACTATAACCCGGCTTTAAAACGGAAGATCGACTCATCCGACAGAACTCTCCGCAGCAAAAGTCGCCGAACTGCGGAAGGGCCATCAGTGGCGGAGGAAAAAGTACAAGAAAAATTTGAACGGCCAACAACGAGGTCCAAGCAGGATCACGACAGAAGTTTCCCGGTTCCGCCAAGACCAGCTGCCTTCAAACGGCCAAGACCACAAGCAGAGGAGAAAAGGAAGGTGTTCAAGGGTGGCCGTACTGGTGAAAAACGGAAGCTTCCAGAGGAAAGCACTGAAGGGCGAGCCCGTACAAGAAGGAGGATAAACCAGGCTACTGTCTGCAGCACCTTTAAAGACTGGGCCCAGAAAAGGATGTCCGAATATTACAAAGATAAGTAAAATTTTATGTTACTTTGCAAACTTAAGTTAATCTTTCATTCTTACTGCAAGTGGCAGATTTCAAGAAGTTTTACATCATGCGAGGTCTACCTTTATCGCCAAAAGGGCGAGAAATGAGTTGTGACCGATTTTCTTATTATGTTTTTAAATTACTCGTGCGTAAAACTAAAGTTGATGTAGAATAGCGTTGTGTAAAGACTTAAATATTGTAAAAAGTTATTGTATAAATTTTATTTAAAACATTCTAGCAAGAAAGAAGTTTTAGTCTGAAAGACTTTTTGAAATGTAGTATTATTTCAATGTAGAAAGAATTGGCACTTGCTTTGAAAAGAATAGAAGTTAACAAGGTACTACTAATGTATGTTTTCAAATGTGTAAAATTAACGGCATGTTGATATGTTCTTATATACATGTGAACTGTTATTTTAAATGTTAAGAAATACCGTGATATGGTAAAAGTGAAAGTAATGTTAAAAATTTGTTATTCGTGTGACTGTAAAGATTAAATCATGGCGAATATGTGGTAAAGGTTGAATGATGTAGTTAGGCTCTCTGACGCTACACTTTAGAGTTAGCCACTTTTAGAATAGTACCTCAGGGTTTAGAGTTGAAATTAGGGTGTGTTAAGAGGTCTCGTTATGTTGAATTTTAACACGTTAGTGTTTTGATTGTAGGAGGAAGTGTGGCACACGTAGACAGAAAACACATTCGTGTTTGGTGTTCTTTTACAACACATGTCAGAGAGCACGGGGAGAGATAATTAAAATAGTCATGAATGAAATAAGAATGTTAAGAGCAGTATATTCTATATGTTATTTGCAATGTCATTGTGTAACATTTCATTAAACTAGTTTTCCTTCCAGATCTCTAGAAGGAACCAGAATTGAATAAAAGCTCCTGGTTAGATGCAGTACAGATGAAAAAAAAGATTGTTGTATATCCTGGGAGCTGCTATTGTAACAAATTTCTTTCTTTTAAATTTTCTAGTTTCTAGAGAAGTTATGGTTGTAAAAGGTTGGCCTCGCGTTAGATTCTAGAGCTAAAAGTTTTCAACAAGGTTGTTTTAGACCTCAGTTTCAAACTAATTAACTCTGGCGGGAAGTATGTAAGGATCTTAAGTTTTACTAACGTTTATTTTATTTTAAATCTTTACTATCACTTCTTATTTTCTACTTCCGGCCAGAATTATAAGCGTGAAGGTTTTTATGCAAAGTTTGTCTGGCGAACGCCAAGTATTTAAGTGTGGCCTTTTTGCCAAGCAAGAGAGAGAGGAAGCAGTGAGTTGAAGCAGGCCGCTTACCTTAGAAGTTACGCAGTTGCTATTTGCCTTCCAGGCCAGAGGTTTTAATCCTCTTGATAAATTAAACGTATTGTAGTGTTCACAGTCTCTGTGCTACATACGCTTCCTGTTATTATAAGGCCAATCTTCCACGTGTATTATTCTAAAGTTAAATTAGAGTTTAGTTTTATTTTGATATCTTTTACGTTAGACGTTAGAGTGGAGGGTCATTGTATTCCGAAGTGCGGAAGTTATTGTATATAGAGAAAAATAAAGGGTTTTGTATACCCTTCGTCTGTATCCTGTCTACTTACTACAATTAGTGAACATAGCTTTTGTAAGCTCTCTGTTCCTAGTCAGGTCCTTGTATGTTCCCGAAGAAGGTTAGAAGGAACATTGAACCTGATAAACTGTACACATGATGACGATAAAGTACAGAGTGATGAACAAACCGTTTCAGATCTTCCCGTGGATAAAAAGTCTGAAAGGACTGAATGTTCATACTGTGATATACAAAACAGGAATACATCTGAGAACTGCAGTGAAAACGTATTTGACCCAGGTATAACTTAATGAAAATACAGATTGAAATTCATCCCGAACTTTAATTTGTATAATTTAAAATTGTTATGTGTTTGTGTATATAACTTGTACATAGAGTAAATAATTGTTCCTTTAGTTATGCTATTTGTTTGTTTCATTATGTCTTGTTTGTATCGAATTTGGCTTCTGACAAAGGGTTGTACTGCCCAGGATATGCAATCCTTGAGAGGGGCAAAGTTACGAAATTACTTATTTAAATGTTTCTTGATAGTTTGATATTAAATTAAATTCCACTGCTACTTTGAAATACATTTTTTCATCATTTTGTTCAAAACAGGGTCTTTAAAATGCCGTGCATAGTTTGTGAAATGCACACTGCAACTCATCTAAACAACTAAACTAATTCAAACGCACTTCAAACAAGCAGTGAAAATGATGTATTCCATGATATGCTGATGACCTCGCGTATTCGTATCAGGGTTCGTACACATTTCTACATATGGAAATTAAGGACTTTTAAGGACCATTAATGAAAAAATTAAGGACCTATGAGCAAATGAGAACTGAATAAATTCAATTAGAAATATTATCTATGCCTGAATTTCACTTTTGTAATACCATTCTAAAAATAAAATAGATCCCTAAGTATGACACATTATTATTAAACATGAATTAATAACCATGGAAAGTTTGAAATTAATTAAAGTTTGAGAATAAAATAAACTTTATGCAATTTACAAGTAGCATTAAATATTTTACACTTATAATAGTTGGACATTTTGAAAGAAGATAAGTGACATTTATATTTTACTAACAGTTAGATTTATGTTGATATTTTTATGTCTCATTTTGTCACATAGTTGTTCAATCTAGAGGTTTAGTAAATAGCAGGTAGGTTTTATGTAAAGCATCATAGGTTCAAATGAGAAGTAAGATCATAATCAGCATGATTCATAACAAAAGACTGAATGTTGTCACCGCTGTTGCTTGTCTAGAGAGAGACCTGCTGATTAGAACAAACCTGAAAGGCCTGTTGTAGGCACAGTTAGCGAGTTTTGAAAGTGTTGTTGTTACAAAACATTTATGTCTTATAACAACAAAACTCAACAAAATATTTATGCGTCATTTTGATTTGAAGCCTTCCCAGACATTTTTTCAAATTTTTATCGATTTCCTCCTCCTTAAGCATCTTTTCTAACAATCAAAAATTTGTCTGAATACGCAAACCAATGCTCTGACTAGTTTCTGCATGCTTTATCTGCTAACTTGTCAACCTCCCCATAATATACTTATGAGGGTTTACTTGATCTGCTAAAAGTTAAAAAGTTCCAAACCCCCCGACAGACATGAAGCAAATTATTACTATGTCTGAAAGTAATGATAATATCAGACAAAGGTTTAAATAAGCCTCTTATTTAAAAAGAAATTAGAACATAAAGACATGTTCTGATGCTAACAAAATCAATTACAGCTCACAGTGACGTTATTAAACAAGAACAGTCAAATTTAAACTTTTAGTGGTCAAAGATTATACAATTTAATTTTAATTTAAGCTGGCTCAGTAACTCTATCATATGAGGAAATAAAAACAGGAATTTCTAGTGAAGGCTGAAATCATGAACAACTGGGTAATTTACATAATAACTGTACATATCTTTGAAGAAAAATTTTCTTCATGTATTTAGTTTTTTTCTTCAACAGGTTTCATTTTCATTTTAGAATTTTTGGATTTAATTAAAAATTTTTGCTATTCCAAAAACAAATTTTAAAAACGTGCATTTAGAACCTTTAGAAAAAGCAGCTAATTTTATTACTTTAGTAATATGAACATTCAGAAGAAATGAAAAAATTTTAAAAACGACATTTTTAATTAACTACACTGGTTATCATAAATTAAGGAAAAATCGAAAAAATCACGATTACTGAAAAAGTTAAATGTAGAATTTTATGAAACTTACCCACAATATGCAACACATAGTAAGGTATCAAATAACATAAAAAGAAATTACCAGACAATTATGGTAGTATAGAAATTAGCACATGTATAAAATGAACAAATCGAAGATGTCAGTTTGCTATAGTAATAGTACCTTCAATAAGGAATATTGTTGCCTCTAGAAGCAATACAGCACATTCAGCGATGTGTGATGCTTTCAATTATGCGGTCTATCAGTTCCATAGGAAGCGAGAGCCATTGCTCTTGCAAAGCAGTTGCAAGTGCGGCAAGGGTCTAAGGGGGCGGATTGAGAGCAGCTACATGTCTCCCTAAAGCAATCCAAACGTGCTCAATATGATTCAAGCCCGGGGATATATAAAATGAACAAATCGAAGATATCAGTTTGCTATACCTTCAATATGGAATATGATCGCCTCTAGAAGCAATACAGCGATGTGTGATGCTTTCAATTACGCAGTCTATCAGTTCCATAGGAAGCGAGAGCCACTGCTCTTGCAAAGCAGTTGCAAGCGCAACAAGGGTCTGAGGGGGCAGATTGAGAGCAGCTAGACGTCTCCCTAAAGCATCCTAAACGTGCTCAATATGATTCAAGTCCAGGGATCGAGCTGGCCACTCCATGCGCAAAATTGTTTCCTGTTGAATATAATCATATACGATGCAAGCCCCGTGTGGTCTTGCTTTGTCATCCTGTAACAGGAAAGCATCACCTATTGCCCCGGCATATGGGCGCACATAATCATCAAGGATGTCATCTCTATAAAAATGAGCATTTATGGTTCCCCTTGGAAAAACATGGATGTCTGTGCGTCCACCCAAAGAGATGCCACCCCAAACACAGACACTGCTTCTTCCGTATGCATCTCTTTTCACGGATGTTTGACGGATGATAATGGGTTCCAGGTTCTCTCCATATCAAATAATGCCTACTATCGCATTCTAGACTAAACCTGGACTCATCCGTAAAGAGAATAGTCCTCCATTGCTCAAACGTCCAGTGGACATTTTGTCATGCACACTGCAAACGGTCCCTGCTATGGCGTGACTTGAGTGGCACGCAAATGATTGTTCGCCTCTCATACAGACCACCTCCGTGAAGCCTTCTACGTACAGTTGACATTGACACCAACCTTCCAGTGGCTGCAGCAAGGGAGGATCTAAGACTTGGAGCAGAGGTTCTATTCCTGAGTGCACATAATGTCAAATAGCCATGGGGTGTTGTCTTTTAACATCCCTAATGAGATCGGACAGGAGTAGACTTGCAATTTTAGATAACCCCACAACAAATAATCACAAGGATTGAGATCTGGGGACTTGAGAGGCCAAGCATGACCAAAAAAAGCAGCTCAAGGCATTACCAAGTGACTTAATATTCGAATTTAATAAAGAACTAGGAGATGAGTATTCTATTAATGATCTAATTGGCGTTTTGCACAAACAGTTAATGGCTAAAGAAAAAAACAGAAATGCACTTTCGTAACTCCCCAATACCACACCCAGATACATTTACTAATTCCAGGCTGGCTGCCGCACAATTAAAAAACAAAAAGTCCCGTCTCATGACAGCTTCCGAGTTATGGTTTATTCGGAGGAATTATGCACACAGAAAAGCACCAAAAGCATCGCATTAAACTTACAAATATAGATGGAAGCTTTAATTGTGAATTATTTTAGACGAAAAAAATGTGCTTCTGTTCTTCTGTAAGTTGAATGATTTGCACTGCTTAAACCAATTAAAAGATCTTGTTATTTTAATAAGTGATATGGTTATAAACTATAAATCTTGTCTATGCGAAAATAATTTGGATGAAATCCATTTACTCATTGGAGTTGACTGTGCGGGAGAATTATTAACGAGCAGAGCTTAAATTGAGCCAGAGCCCACCAGAGCCTGACTCCAGTACTTCTCAGTTTTTGAGATAAATCATTATTTTAGCCGGAATCTTGAAAATGGAAGGGCTGTGGCACTTCTTTTCTGCAAGTGAACCGCAATTTCAACAGAAAAATTTTATTTTAATAATAATTATGCCTTAAAAAACTATTCTAACTTCTGAATGGAAGCCTGTTTTCCCCTTGGACACAGCTTGAGACTTTTAAGGAAACAAAAGCACCCACCAACATGTCAAAAGCTAATTCTCCAGTTAGTGCGATGATTTATGAGAGCGAGAAAACTTTTCATTCCTGAAAATGCTGAAAGTATTTGGACCTTCAGCAGACTTGTCTACTGGTCTGATTCCATGGACGCACTGTACTGGATCCAAAGAGAAGGCCCTTGGCAACCGTTTATATCTAATCATGTAAATGAAATTAGAACTCTATTAGAATCCAATAAATGGAAGTTTGTTCCTGGAACTCAAAATTCTGCTGACATATCATCAAGAGGTTGCTTAGTAAAAGCCTAAAATACTAAAGTTGCTACTAAAGCAAAATGGCACGAAGGACCTCCCCGGCTTAGATATTCTAAAGATAAATGGCCATATTATGATCTGTCACCTGACGAATATATGGTAAATGCAGAAAAGAAGAAAACTGCAGTGTCTCACATGAATCAGAGTAATGGAAATTATTATAACCATATACCCTCCTATGAGAAAATAAATAGAATTACTAGCTGAATATATAGGTTTTATAGGAATTCTAAGACACCTAACAAAATTTCAGGAGAACTATCTACTGAAGAGCTTAAAGAAGCTGAAATTACAATTTTGAAAAAAGTTCAAGAAGACTGTTTCTATAGTGAGAAAACTCAGCCATCTAAAATCATTGTCGACATTTACAAACGCTGAAGGAATTTTGAGAATTAAAACAAAACTCCTTTTGAGAGACGACGATGAAAATTTCAGAGTCCCGATTGTTCTACCATCTGATCATCATGTAGTCAAGTGTCTGATTCTGTCTAAACATCAAGAACTTGGTCATCGTGGAGTACAGTCACTAATAGTAGCTTTGAGGGAAAATTATTGGATACGGAAAAGCAGACGAAGTATAAAAGCAACAATCATTGTTTGTCAAATATTTAGAGTCAAATCCCTTGATATTTCAGCAGGGATGCTTCCTGAAGATCGTGTAAAAAATGCATGCATTTTCGAAATTATTGGAGTGGACGTAACATGTCCATTACTACTGAAAGAAAGAAAGTATGGATCCTAATTTTAACCTGCGCACTTTATAGAGCAGTACATTTAGAACTTCTGACTTCTCTGTCAACAGACAATTTCTTATTGGCACTTAGAAGATTCATAGCTCGTCGTGGTCGCCCTTTAGTGATATACTCAGACAAAGCAACTAACTTTACAGGAGCTGAAAATTTATTGAAAAATGACGATCTGAAAAGATTAAAAATATCTATTTATCTTGCTACCTGGAAATTCATTCCTCCAGCAGCCCCATGGTAGGGTGGCTTTTGAAAGAGGTTGATGGGTTCTTCTCCAGCAAATTCTGAAAAAAGTTTTAAGACGAGCATCTCTAAAGAAAACGATCTGAAAAGATTAAAAATATCTATTTATCTTGCTACCTGGAAATTCATTCCTCCAGCAGCCCCATGGTAGGGTGGCTTTTGAAAGAGGTTGATGGGTTCTTCTCCAGCAAATTCTGAAAATAGTTTTAGGACGAGCATCTCTAAAGAAAATGAAATGGAAACCATTCTCTGTAACTGTGAAAACTAACGAAATGCTAGACCTCTAATCTATATAGTGAAGATCCAGAGGACTTACATCCATTAACACCTGATCTATTTTTTGGAAGAGAATCGCCTAAGTAATACAACTGATTTTGATCAAATAAAAACTACTATCGAAGAGTTGAAAAACAGATTGGTTTACAGAAAAAATCTGATGCCTGATCTTTGAGTCAGTTTTCGAAATGAATATATGGGACAATTGCACCAAAGGACAATAGCTCGAAACTGAGTTTATGTCCCTAACATAGGAGATATTGTATTAATATGGACTGATAACCTCAAAAGTTTAGGGAGGGCGTTTAGGGAGAATATTATCGATTTACACCAGCAAAGATGAAGTAAGCTACAACTGCCAAAATTAAAATTAAAGCAGGACTTGTGACTACACCCATCAAAAGACTGTCTTTAGAACTGGATGGTCGCCAATGTGGAGAATGTTATGTTAGAAGGAGAGCCTTCTGTGAACCAAAGGAATCCCAATTACCATCTTGTAACAACTAGACGTGTTGTTCAACTTCCCTCACGTTATGGACAAAAAGGTGTTAAGTCCCAGATCAATGTTCCCAAAACTCAAAAGGTGGAGTGTTAAAAGCAGGGCCTTTAAAATGTTGTTCATAGTTATCGTTTGTGAGAAGCACACTGCAACTCAACTCTTCTCTAACTAAAATGCACTTCAAACGAGTGGTGAGAATGACGTATCCCATGACATGCTAACGATGTATTCTTGAGAGACAAAATTTTAATTGTAATTTTTAATGTTGTTTTAAATATATTCTAGCGTCCGTCTACGTGTGGACTCTTAATTTAGTTATGCTGTTTTTTATTTGAATGCTGATTCATCAACATCGAAGGAGATACAGTCACCCCAGTGGAAAAAAAAAATTTGCAGAATTTTGATATTCCTAATGAAATAAAAACCTTTAAAAAAGATAAAAAATTACTAAGTTAATTTTTTAACAATTTAATGTAATCATTTGGCTAATGCTATTGAAAAAACCACGGACAAGTACGATCATATGCATCTGCAATAAAATGAGAGTTTAGCAAGTATTTTTATGAAAATAAATTTTTAGATACATATTTTCACATACATTTAAAATGCAGCTGTAGCTGCAGGATCAATAATAGTTATGAATACTATTTACAAAATATAAAATCCACTTGATGTTTAAAGATAATTAATAGTTTCAGATAACTCAAACTTTCATGATGACAGTGCATAGCATGAGTGTTTCACACCAAACAAGACTGAGTACTCTTTTATCAGATTCTCAAAACAGAAATATGCTAACCTGCTTGTTGCATGTCTTCTATGGAAGACACGCATTCTTCCTCCAACACCTCTTCTTCAGATGTGTCCTCTTCCCACGTGTCTTCCTCCTGTGCGTCTTCTTCCTGCATGTGTTCCTCCCGTGCTGTAATTACAAATTTCTTGATATAAAAGCAATTTTTTTTAACTGTGTACACTAGTAATAATGTTTTATTTCCTCAAAATATTTCTCAGACTACAAAAATCTAATAGAAAAATTAGCCCAGCATAATTTTCCACGATTTTCAAACTAAAAGCCAAGGCTCAATAAAATTTTAAAGCTAGTCCATGAAAGGAAAGTTAAGGTGAAAGGAAGCAGATAGGCAAATATGCATTGGCCACACACCAGCATCATTAAGATCCTATTAATTACGAAAAATTATTGATAAAATTCATAATTCTTTCTTGATATAAAGCTATATCGTGTAGTAAGAAAGAAATCATAAAATAAGAGGAAAAATATACGAAAATTATTTAATATATTTTACAAACCAATTATATTATTTTTAAATATATAAATCTTTATACAATAATTGCAATATACAATGGAAGACTTAAGTCAAGCTAATAATTTACATTAGTAAACAAGAAACAAGCTGAATACTTTAGAATGAAATTTGAAAGAATGAAGAATTTTAGATTAAATATTTTTAAAAATTGCATCAGCTGATTAGACCACAGCCATCACATTTTAAGTGATATCGAACTTTATGTGCGGTAAGAATCTGTGCTTCTTGAAACATGTTTATAAAATTAAAAATAACAGCAGCACAAAAAATAATAAAAGCATAAATCTAATAACAATCTTTTTTAAAAAACTTTTGCTTCTGATTATCTTAGCTATATTTACATGCAGTTGTTTGTATTATGATTATGTTGTATGCTGTATATTATGTAAAATGTAAGGAGTTCAATGAAGATCTTTCTTCTAGAAAGGGTTGAGGCAAGAAATGGGTTGGCATTACTTGCTACAAGCCCAAGGGCAAAAGCACTCGTGCCCATGACCAACTTTATACTTTGCCAATTTCAACATTTCTATAACCCACAAACCTATCACCTTCGCTTTTCAACAGCATTTAGACAAAGCCTCTCCCAGACAAGCAAGACAATAGAGTTATATTGCTCAATTTTCAACAAATATTTGCTTTGTCAATGCAGAAGGAAGTGTTGTTGCAGATGCTCTTTCCAGAATTAATACCGTCTCCAACTGATTATGCAACTAGTGCAGAATTTTAAGATGATGAAGAGTTAAAAATTTTAAGAAACAACCGGAGGCTAAGAATGGTTCAGATTCCCATTCAGGCACTGACAAATTGATTTTCTGCGATGTCTCTGCAAACAGTAACCGCCCATACATCCCCTCAAACTTTCGCAGACAAATATTTTCCTCTATTCCTACCCTTTCTCATACAGGGATTAGAAGCACAAGAATATTAATCATGAAAAGATTCATGTGGGCAAATTTCAATAAGGATTGTCAGTTGTTGTGAAATACATCATTCAAACATTAAACACAAATATCTTCATTTTGATGTACGAGACACAGATGGCGCTGGCTGTCATTGAAGTAGAAAGAAAAAAAGGGTTTTTCCCTTTCGACCTTCGTGACGTGAACTGATTAAGATGTGTAATAACTTTCGGGGCGAGAAAAATTTCCCGACAGTTGTTAAAAAATGTATATATTTTGTAGTGTAGAGAGAATATAATTAGATAAATCAACTTCTTAGAGTTTTTATTCAGATTCAACATCACACTACCCAGGTAAGGGAGCAAGTTTTGTCTTTAGTTTTTCTGGATTGCTCGGTATCTTTGATGAGTGAAGGAAGTATTTTTATTTTAATGATATTTAATGATAAGACTATGTTTTAGTAATAACAGTCAGTTATAGTGTAAGGAATGCATGGAATGCCAATGATCTAAGGTTCAAAGACATACAAAGTTGGCTGTTATGGACTTCAACATTCCACCTGAATGTTTTCAACACGTTCACATTGGTTTTGTTGGATCCTTACCTTCATGTCAAGGTTTCAGACATTTACTAACGATGATTGATAGTTTTTCAAGACGGGTTGAAGCTCTTCCTATGGCAGATCAATTAGCGGAAACAATTGCAAAGGGGATGATCTCAACCTGGATTTCTTGTTTTGGAATACCACAGCATATTACTTCTCATCAAGGATGTCAGTTTGGAAGTCAACTCTTCTCATCTTTGAGCAAATACTTCAGTTTTCAAAAATCCAAAACAGCTGCATACCATCCACAATCGTATGGATTAATTGGGTGACAACTCAAGATGGACCAACTCAAGATCATATGGACTAATTGGGCTTGAAAATCTCATTTACAACAAAGAACAATCTTGAGTAGACACTTTACCCTTGGTTCTTCTGGGATTATGCTCTGCACTGAAAGAAGATACAGGATACTCTTCAGCAGAGCTTCTTTATTCAAGTGCCCTCTGTTTACTTGGAGAATTCGTCACCATGATGCCTAATGTCACACACTCAGAGTTAGTGCAAAGTATTATTCATAACATGAAACTGTACAAAGTATAATCTGTAACATGAAATCTTCTCCAAAGACTACCCATGGATATTCAAGTGTATTCATTTCAAAATGCATTTTGAATTGCTACATGTTCGTCTACAATAACGCGGTCACTAAATCCAGTTTATCTTTGGCCTTATGTTGTCAAACACCGAGCAGTGGTGTAGCGAGCATAACTGGCACCCGGGGTAAATACCTTTTTGTCTACCCCCCAAAAAATACAGTTAAAACATAGATAATAACAAAACATTTCAGAATGAAATAGTAAGGAGTATTTGAAGTGCTACACTTTGGTTTGGAAAAACATTTTCTTCATAGATCTGTAGTGGAGTTTTAGGTTCAGTTTCTTTTCTATTACGGAATAACATCTTGCAGACATTCGCTGTTCTAAAGAATTATGGAACATTGCGAGTTCGGTATTAAACAACCATGTAATCGACAACCTTTTTAACAAAAGGAAATAGAAGATATTATAAAGGAAAATTATAACGTTTGCAAAGTTGGGAATATGCAAATTTAGTCTGTAACGTCGGAAACTATGCATTTTAGATAAGGAGCGACCTGTAGCATTCCTTTTTAGTAGGAGACTAAAAACAACCGGCACGTATTGAATGCTTTGTCCCAGTGAATATACGATCTCTCAGCAAGATGACTTAGTTGAATCGGTAACCAGGAAGACCATGAGCTGTTTCCAGAATAGTCAAATGCAATCCATTGTAGCGGAAGCTTTACGAGTTTCCCAAAATGTCATTTCCAGATTATGGAATCGGTTTTTGGAAACGGGATATGTTTGAGAAATTCGGGACAAGGTCGTGTTATTGTTTTAAAATAAAAAAACATGAGTTATATGTGCATTTCATTTTAAAAAAAGAAAAATATATCTCTTAGAGAGAAATAAAGTGGTCAGAAAGAATGTTTTGTATGTGGAAATATTTGGTTGAAGCACTGCAAACATTTTATTACACATTTTATCAGACAAATCAAGAAAATAAGTAATTAATTATATTGCAATAATTATTAATTTTAAATATATTTTCCAGAAATCGATCGAAATAAAAACTGAAATTTTCTGTAAAATAAAAACTGAAATAAAACTAAATAAAAACTGAAAATCTTGTTTGGAGACTATTTGGCGCCCCGCTGTGAGCAGCGCCCAGGGTGTCATACACCCCTTTGCCTCCCTTCGCTATGCCACTGACACCGAGCACCAAAGTATTTTGGCATTGAAATTAAAGGAACCGTTAAAAGAATTTCAGTTGATATGTTGAAAACCATGTTTTACCATAAAAGACAATGATGAGCAGCCTCTTGAAACCCACAGGGAGATGGATTATCCAGATCCGCTCACACATTGCAAACCTCCGTGTCAATCACAACCATACCACAAGCAGTGGAAGGACGTTCAGGTTTTCCCCCCATTTAAAGAATTATGTCTCCTAATCATTTTCACTGGGAAAGGAATGTGTAGTGTCCTATATGTTTCCTCTTCTTATCTTAAATGTCTGTACATTTTAATTTTCATAAGATGGCAACATAGGATTGTTGCCCAGCAACAACTGGTAGATTATGCGATATGATTTGATGGAAAAATAAACGACTTGCGTTCTTTTTCTGAAGTCATCGAATTTTATTCATTTAAAAAAGTTTATTACAGGTAATCTATCTTTGCAATGAAGTCCTAAAATGAGAAGGCTAAAATCGACACATGATACCTGTTCCATACTTGTAACTTTATCGTTTGGCTGAACGAGCACTTTCCTGCTGCACTTTTGTTATTGTGCATTTATTATGTTAATAATCCATTAGATGTAAAATCTGGCAATTGGAAACAATAATAAATTTAGTCTGTGGTAATTGGTAACTGATATATTCCACTACATGATGAATGCTTCCTCACAATATGTGCTCACTGTAATAACTGCTTCTATTCTCACTAAGAATAAATAATTAAAGGGTAGAGTTAATAAACGCATCTTATTTCTTACTATGCTAAACTACACATGCTATCTATGTATCTGTGTAGTGAGTGCCTTAAGCCACATTAGGCTCCAGAACTGCAGAAAACCAGGTCCAAGGTTTCACTGAATATAATGAACACTGCAGTGTGTGATCCACTGCTGAGCTAAAATTTCTCTGGGATATCACCTGTACCCTTCAACGAGATAATCCAACACCAGTGGCCTTACCATGCAAGAATTATAGCATTCGCCGACAATGTGGCATTTGTGATCAATGGAACAAGAGACTCCCTACAGGATAACTGCAACAAAATGCTTTCCATCTTCAGTACTCTCTGTAAACAGATCCAATTTCAAATCTCTCAAACTCTCAAGCTCTAATAATTCCTAAACCTGGCCACAATAAAACAAGAACCCCAATTATCAAAACTGACATCCACAAAATCAAATGTGTTTGCACCATAAAATATCTGGGACTCACCACTGACCACAAGTTCACATGGATTCCACACCTTTGAGAAAAGCGTACCACCACTGCAAAAACTGGAAAATCTCTCAAACCCATGGAAGGATACCAGTGGGGGCTCAACCATCATATAATGAAGCTACTCCTTAAAAACATAATTAACAAGACAGTCAACTACATGGCAGCCATATGGGCAGACTCCATGACTTCAAGAAAACAAAAATTATTAAATTCCATCTAACGCCCTATTAAATATTACAAGAGCTTTTCAAACAACATCCACAAACACACTCCAAGTCCTGGCGGAAGTGACACCACTCACAATAGAAGCAGAAATAGAAGCCACCACAACTACCATATTACAATTGAAAAAACCAGCAACCCTCCAAGACAAGGTATTCTGTCCTGATCAATATGAATACAAGCCAAAGAAATATCAAACTCACCCAGCCAAGACTCTCAAAAACTTAAGATGTAATCTGATTCAGCCACCTTCAAGACACCAATCTCGTTGCCTCACAGATGGCTGCAGCACCACCATAAGAACAAGAAATAGACCCTACTTTGAATTTCAAAGCCACCTAAGAGCTGACAATAGTGTATATCAGGCAGAACTCAATTCAGTATCAACTATCTCCTACAAGAACAAACCAATAATATCCACATAGTGACAGACAGTCGATCATCAATATATGCGATTAAAAATTCATGCACCACCTCAGGAGTTGCAGAAGAAATACAAGATACCATCACCTCCAGAAACAAAATCTTTATCATCACCTGGACAAGAGCGCACAGCAATTGTGAAGGCAATGAGAGAGCCGATTTCCTCGCCAAAGCAAGCCACAATGGAACAGCTTGGAGATGAAATAAACATGCCATGGCCACAATCGGCCCTAAAATAGAAATTAAAACAGCATGCTTAACAGAATGGAAACTATAATGGTCACAAGGAATAACAGGCAGATGCACGCACAGCCTTCTACCACAGATAGACGAGAATGGCACCATATCCAATTTTTACCTGTCACAGTATTATCTCCGGCCACAGCCCCTTCCCCACATATTTTAGCAAAAGAAATCCCTCTACATCAGATGTGTCTGTATGTGGGGAGAGGGGTGATCCAAATCATTACCTTCTATAATGCCCACTAACATCAATTCATCATGTACAACACCCCAGTCAATCAGGAGTAGAATTCCAAAGGTTCAATTAAACATCGATATTCCTATAATAACATTAAAGAACTAATTGACAAGCTACGTCAACATGATCTAGAGCTGCGCCAGCCCCTAAAAAAAAAAAAAAAAAAAAAAAAGGAACATCAAACAAGATGCACAACATTACTCAATGTGGCTCAATGCCCCAGTTTCTCAAGTTTCCACGGATCCATTGCTTCACAAACGATGCAAAGCAATGGATAATATCAAAAATCAGTAATCCACTGCTTCATGTGACATAGTACTCAGAATCCCACTGATACCATGTTCCACCAATTCAAAGAATAGTGTCCCGGCCAATGTTTCAGTGATTATCATGATTATGAACTCAAAGTATTACTAATGGTGACTAACTGCTCAGCACCACTCAGTGATTCGGTGTTTGAGTGATTAAGTGAATACAAACTCAGTTTCATCAGAGGTGACATTCATCAATGCATTATTTCCACAGCACTTCTCCATATAAGGAGTGCCTTCAATAACAATAAAAGCACAAAAATAGCATACCCATCACCAGAGACAGTGAACTATTTACTACTAATATGAACTCAATATCACCTAAATACAAATTACCATAAATATTATATTAACACAGTGCAACAATTACGAAATCATGAATAATTTTTTATACTTGTGAGCTGCTAAGTGCACTCAATATAATCCAAAACTGTGAGCTGCTAAGTGCACTCAATATAATCCAAAACTGTGAGCTGCTAAGTGCACTCAATATAATCCAAAACCGTGAGCTGCTAAGTGCACTCAATATAATCCAAAAGCCAATGTAAAAACACTGCAATACCACTACAACCACTAACCAACGTAAATATGACTTAAATCCACTATAATCAATCAATAATGTATGCAATCCAGCTCCAATGTAAAACTTCAAGTACAGCAATGTTACCATCTATTCAATGTATTCATAGATGTAAAAATATACTAAAAATGTAGCCTTTTTATAAGATCTTAAATAAATGCCTGAAAAGGGCACTTGTGTTCCCCGCAGTGGGAACGGTTCTCTAGAAAGGTTAGTGCACGGGAGGTCTATACCATTTTTGTCAATGGCGATGTCATGGTGCCTCCCCCCATACTTGTTCCTGTCCTACTGAGCTAAAATGATGAAATCCCCAAAGCAAAAACCACAATACTATCAAAGTGTTTGCGGAGATGCACGTATTCTTGTGAGGTTAGTGTGTTAACCTTTTGACAGTCATCCAATGAGTTACCTACATTCTAGTTATGCATCGTAGTAGGCAAAAACTTGCAACACAAATTTGCGACTGACAGATATGCATGCTGAGGAAGAAATAATTGCTTAATCTTACAGCTATGGAAGGTTTAATAAATAGGCTTATTTTAAATCTTAATTTAATTGCGCTTATATGGTCAAAGGACACAATACGTCATCTCAATCTTCTTCCGTTTTTTACAGTTCTATGAATTGGCATGTAAAGTAATGTACAACTGGACACATAAAAACGAAGTGCATAGTTTCAGAATTATCACCATTACATGATTTTAACATAATTGAAAGGACTCTTACAAAATGATACAATTTGAATATTTTTGTTGATTACCTGGTTCTTTCATTAATTTTGCATTCTGAAAGTAGGTTATTGTATTTAAATGCTGTAAACCTTTAACTGTTTAACATACCTATTTTATTTATTCCTTTTTTACAAACAATACACTCAAAAATTAATATACATTGCTTTTGAAGATATCATTTACAATTTTTATTTTTGTCTTTTTAATTATCATATCACAAATATGCTAACCTGCTTCCTGTGCACGTTCCTCTTCCTCTTGCTCCCTGCGCTCTTCCTCCTCTCGCTCCCTGGCGAGCTGTCGGAGCTTTGTCATGATATTGCTCCCTATAAATGAAAATTTATTCATCACCATTAACAACAAAAATTTTAACTAAATGTGCCATGAATATATAGTTGTAATTAAAACAAGATAATTACAAACTTCTTAATGTAAAAGCAGCAGTTATTTTGGGGGGAGGCGTTAGCCCAGAAGGGCCATTAATTTCATTTTGGCATTTTGTGTTGAAAACTGTTGAAAAAATGTTGGTTTACTTTTCAAACTGCTGTCACCAAATATTAAAGACTTGTACTATATTAAAAAAATTATGAAGAATCTGCATAAATGTATGCATGTTTCTTGCATTGTGATGAAACAACAGTAATTAGAGCTATCAAATTTCGAATAACGGACGTTTCCATCTGTATATGGGCATCTGGAAGGCCAAATTTGGAATTTTTTTTATTATCCATTTCATATTTTGTAAATTGTACATGCTTAAAATGTAGGTAAATTGTTAATGCTATTTAGCCCAAAAAGGGTTATTAGTCTCGAAATGAGATTTTGTGGTGATTCACTATAAATGACATATCGCGCTTCATATTGTTGCTACCAAATATTTTCACCCTGTCTCATTATTAAATATTGAAGAGTCTATATGTATGTATGCATATTCCTTGCATTGCCAAAAATATCGACGGTATTTACAGCCATCAAATTTTGAATAACCTAGTCCTCCACCCAAACGTGTACACCTGGAAGTCAGAATTTAGAATTTATTCAACTGTTTTTATTTCACATTTTATAAACGTTTAATGAATTTTTAATTAACTATGTCAACAATTTGAATACGAACAGTGGAAACGCTGTTCAAATTAAAGCATTTTTATTTTTATCTGCAGACTGTTGTCATTCAAAAAGTGGAGGATGTTTATCTTTCAATTTTAACTTCGAAACTGGGTTCTACGAAAGTAATGTGTTGCTTCTGCCTCAAATAGAAAACTTTTATCTTCCACTTGCTAGCATATTGCCATTCAGTTAAGTCTAAAATACTTTCAAATTTGATCTAGACATTTATTGCATAATAAAAAAGCAATTTAAAAGCAATAAACACAGTTATGAATACATTTTTCTACTTTTTAATGATACTGATTTATAAAAACATGCATTAAAATCATGAGATGTCTAATTAGAAATATTCATTAGAAGAGAAGTAGAATTTTTATTATCCATTTCATATTTTGTAAAATGTTAACAAATTTTTAATTAAAAAAACTCAAGGATTTCAAAGCAAGCAATGGCAGTATAGAAAAAAAATTATCTCCAGCATGTGAGACTGCATATCGGTAATTCTAAAGGATCTGCTCATTTTAAAATTATTTTGGGATATTGCTGTTGAACTCAATTTTATGGTTTAAGTGCAAAGAACATGATATTTAATAATTGAAGGTAACCCACAAAATATTTAAAAAAATGCCTCTTTGGGCATAATGTAAAATCTGAGTGTACACTAATAATAATGCTTTATTCACCCAAAATATTTCTCGAAAATAAGCCCCAGCATTATTTTACACGATTCTCAAACTAAAAGCCAAGGCTTGATGAAATTTTAAAGGCAGTCAATGAAAGGAAAGTCAGAGCTGGCTCCGGTGCTTCTTAGTTTTGGGAATAAATCCTAATTCTAGCCAGAGCACACTGGAGCTTTAAATAAGAAGGCTTTGGCACTTATTTAATGTAACAGAACAGCAATTTCAGTAGAAATTTGATCTTGAAAATTTTATTTTCAGAAATAAAATTATATTAAAAATTGATTCTAACTTCTGAATGCATAATTCTCTTTCCTTGGGAAATGAGCCCTTGTATGGAGGTGAAGATTTTTAAGGAAAGAGAAGCCCCCACCTACATGTTAAGGGGTTATTCTCCAGAAAGTACAATTAACTTATGAGAGCAGGTAAATTTTTCGTTCCTACGCTAGTGTCTTCCTGCGGAAAATAGCACATGCAGACTTTTGGAATGATGTAATCAAAGACGGGAAATGAAAATTGTCACTTGTTACTTTTTTTTTTTCAACTAACCTTCGGATTCGGTGAAAGTTTGTTCTCCTGTCATATTCTGCTTGACAGCTAGAATTATATTCAGAGGAAATCATAGTCAGAAAATGTTGGACACTTCTTTTTTTTCATCCGTTAAAATTTTCTCTATATTCTGCTGCTGGTTATAACATTCTCTATACTTTCATTCGTGACGCTTTAACTTTTTTAACAATTTTTATTGGTGTGCTGGAAGAAGAATGGTCTTTATTTCTATTAACCCTTGCAGTAGTACATTATATTCAGAGCTTAAATTAAACTGGAAACCAGTACAGCTAATTCTTATTTTTTGTGCAAAATTGTAATTCCAGCTGAAGCTCCCAAATAAGTCAAGGTCTCATACTTTATTTTAATATTTAATTATTCACCATTTATTTAATAACTTATTATGTTTATGTCTTTATATTTTATTAAATTTTAATATTAATTTTTAATTACTCTAATCATTAATTATTCAATTTTGATAATTAATTATTAATTACTTTCTACCCATTTTACTTATTTATTTCATTTTGTTTTTTTCCTGACAGTCTTCCATAGGGCTCAGGTACTTCTAATTTTAGAAATTAAGCCTTGAGGAAAGTTAAAGGTCAAAGGAAGCCGATATTCAAATATGCATTGGCAACGCACCAGCATAATTAAGGTCCTATTAAATAAAGAAAATTATTGATAAAATTCCTGTTTCTTGATATAAAGCTATATTGTTTAGCAAGAAAGAAATCATAAAATAAGAGGAAAAATATACAAACATTATTTAACACTAGAACGGCAGTAGGGGTCATTTTGACCACTGAACATTTTTTACCGTTGATTACATTTGCTTTATTGGAAGAAATCATTTGGAATTTTTTTACTTTTCCTAAATATATAACAAATATTTGTAAAACAAATTTCAGCATTCTAGGTTTGTTAGTTTTTGAAATAATGGCATGTATTCCTAGAATGGCGGACGGGAGTCATTTTGTCCCCTTTACTTTTATCCCTCTTTCTGCTGGAGGCATTGTCAAATAAGCCATGAAAAACATTCATATTATATTCAGAGCTTAAATTAAACTGGAAACCAGTACAGCTAATTCTTATTTTTTGTTCAAAATTGTAATTCCAGCTGAAGCTCCCAAATAAGTCAAGGTCTCATACTTTATTTTAATATTTAATTATTCACCATTTATTTAATAACTTATTATGTTTTTCACATAATAACTTATTATGTGAAAAACATTCTGATAAGGAATTTTCAATTGCATTCATACTATCTCCCAGAGGGATAAACCCTGGGTGGTCTCACTACTTTGTAATGTCTACATAAGTTGTTGTTCCTTTGTTTGCAATTATCTATTTATTAAGAAAATACTGCAAAGAAAGTAGATGCAGTCTTTTTCATGCTTACTTTTTTTTCAGAAATAGTTTATTTTATAGATGTATTTTACTTACTGCAGATGATAACAGTTAGGACAGATGTTTTCTTGGTAATCCCAAATCAGTATTTCAGTACATATGAATTCCGTCAAGTTCATTATCACCTTTCCCCTTTCCTTTACGCTGTGAGAATCATATGCTAAAATACATACATTCCCTATCATTTTCTGATAATCTGATATTTTTCTACTTTTTCAACTTTTACAAAATATTTCTAATAAGTAGAAAAGAGGTCTTATGGACCTCTTTACAGAATTGACAACTGGCAACGCACCAGCATAATTAAGGTCCTATTAAATACCGAAAATTATTGATAAAATTCCTAACTGTTTCTTGATATAAAGCTATATTGTTTAGTAAGAAAGAAATCATAAAATAAGAGGAAAAATATACAAACATTATTTAACACTAGAACGGCGGTAGGGGTCATTTTGACCACTGAACATCGTCTGTCTTACGACAACCCCCTCGTTTATTTCAAATGCATGGAAACTTAGTTCATACTTTTGGTAGCAGTAAAACTCACTACATCGTCCATGGTATTAGGTCCAGGAGGTCAGCCTTTGTGGGAATTGAGAGAATTTACTGCATAAAATGCAAATAAAAAAATTGGCGTTTCAATCTTTATTACTTTTGTGCAAGGTGTAACAGTATGGCTCACAAATATGTTGAGGAAGTCTTTGATTTAACCTAGGCATGAGATGATGAGGAGGAACAAGTGAACACTGTATGCATGGTTCATATATGGTTTCAGAAGGTTCAGGTATGTTCTATCACGAGAGAACTCTCCAACAATGCCATATGCCTGAAACCGGTCAAGGACGAAGATTAGCTAGTGGCAGTAACCATATCTCAGCCTACAGCCTGTAACTCATCCCTGCCCATAGACATAACAGTGTGAAGGAATGGTTTGTTTCATGCAATTTGTAAAAGCCAAGACACGAGAGGAAATGAATGCACCATTCTCCTGAAGAACTCAGCGGAGCACGCAAACGAATCTATCATATCTGCTTTGGAGTGGCAGTTCTCCATGGCCATACCTGTGAAAGGCTTTCAATACCAAAGAGGTCTGAGGCTAAAGAGTTAATGGAACTGTTCATGTCACTTTCCATCACAAAAGCTCCGAGTCGATATTATACTCCACGTTTCAACACTGATCAGAACACCCAAAGATGGGAGGTGGCCATCTCGCAGGGTGGAGGTTGCCAGATCATGAGAAGCCACATTTTAGAGCACTTCAGATTTCTGCAGTGAGTGGTGGCAAAAATGGACTTTTTATCATGGGCCACATTAATGGAGTTCTTTCCAAAATGGTGATCGATACAGGAGCAAATGTTACCCTCATTCAGAAAGATTTATCTCAACAGTTTAAAGATGAACTCATTTGGACACCATTCTGTATTTTTGGATACATCCTGATCCTCATTTAGAAGCTTTCCTATATGTGGCATCTGGTGATAAAATACACATAGATGGGAAGTTAAATGTAAACATCATGTTTGGAAATGCTGCCTACTATCACATAGTATATGTGGCGATCATTATACTCGAACTGGACTTTCTAAGGAAATGCAATTTTTCCTTTCTCTTTAAAAATAACAAACTGCATTCAGCCTTTGAGGACATAACTATCCACCATCAGAAGAAATCCTTCTGCTTAATTCGGCCACAAGACAAATTACAACATCAGCATTGGCTAATTGAGACCCATGGAGTGACAATGAAGTCAGGAAAATCCACCTAGAAAATGGCAAAATTAAACCCGACTTAAATGCAGTCTTCAAACACAAAACCTACCTGAAAGAAAAGTGTGATCTACAGTCCGAGAACAAAACAATATTCAGCACTCTGAGACTCATTCCATATTCAAAACAGTGTCTTGTACCAGAAATACAAAGTTGGATTAGTCATTTCAAGCCCCTAGACAGCCACCTAAGAAGTAAGTTCATGTTCATCATATTTCTGGATATCCAGAAGAAATCTTCTGAATAGTATTATTGCACCGATGCATTAGCTTTCTTCTATCCAGAAGATCCTAGCTATTAGTCCACGAGACTACCAGCTATTCCACATCTCAGATGCTCTTTGGTCATGACCTTCATCTGCCTTGCAATGTCTTGTTTGGTCACCACCTCAGGATGTGCCTTCAATCACCCGAGGAGTACATCCAAGATCTTGAGGCACAGCTTGAAGTGATGCACAATTTTGAGCACTAGTCAAGAGCAAGTCAACTTGGTGACGAAGAAGATGAAGATCGATGCGACACCAGAGCTACAGGACATCAATTCAACAAAAGAGACATGGTGTGGTTGTGGAATCTGATTCAATGGAAAGGACTCGGTCCTAAACTAGTCACCTTGGGATGGTCCTTACACAGTCCTAAACAGGCTGAGCGACGTCATGGTTCAGATCTGTAAGGTCATCGATCTCTGAGCCTAAAGTCGTTCATTGCGACAGGTTAGCGCCTTGCTATAGCCGTAGTACATGGTGTATATAATGTAAATAGTACAAGACCGTGGTTCCTTTTTTTGTTTCAAAATTTGAAAATTTTTACCCTCATTTATTGATTTAGTATTTGATTTGTTTTATATTACTTATTGCATTTATTGTTGATGTTGTCTGTTACTGCACTGTAATCTGTATTATTGCACCGATGCTTTAGTTATAAGCATGGCTTCCTGTTCAGGGATTGTACTGCCTAGGGCATGCAGTCCTTGGCAAGGGAGCAGTGTTACAAATTTTGTACTTAGATAGCTAATGTCAACCCCTTCACGCCAGGTAGCGCAAACGCGCGCTTATCGCGTAGGCCGGCAGTGTCTTACGCGAGCGCCTGTCCAGGGTCGGGGGCTTTTTTGCTATTAAGCCTAAATCCATGAAATTTCCGAAGTATCAATGCATTGTTTAATAATGCTCTATAGAGTATTTAAACGGCTTATGCTTTATAGATATTTTTATATATACTTTAAATACCTTATTTCTTGTTTAAATGCATATTTTACACATTTTATTTTCATTACTCACCATTTTATGACTTTTAACATTATACATCTGAAAACTAAATATATTTACTTAAAATTCTCTTTTCGTATGAAAAATTTAAAAACAGAGATGTACACACAATCCTACATTACATTCCTTGCACTCATAATAACTCATTTGCCGTTTTGAAGGATTTTTTTGGGAATGTGAACAAACGAAGCATCGTCGTCTCATTTTCAGTCTCTTCCGAACAAAGTTTTGGAAAATGTCTTTCAGTTAATCTGAGCGGATTTAATAATTGTGGGTTTCTTTATAATACTCATCAAAATTGTTGGAGCAAAGAAAACAAACATTTCTTCCACTGTAACAGGTAAATACTTCGAAGAAGGTGCTCCAGATTCATCCTCAGGATATTTGCTCCTCTGATACAGATTAGTCTCTTCAGTAATTAATTTCATTATTGTATCATCAAAATATTACCTAAAGAAATCAATTTCTTTTTCAACCGAATTATCCACTTTAATTCCAGGAACAGCTTTAAATGGTAATTCTGATAAATTTTCTATTGTGGATGACCATGGAGAAGTACTTGCTTTCGACGTACTCGGCATATAGATGTCCGAAATGTCCTCATCATCATTAGATTCACCAGATTCTTTACGATCAGAATATATCACAGTATCACTATCACTACTATCAGAATCTGTTTCAAAATCAATATCTGAAATAATTTGCATCATTTCTGCTATTTCATGCTCTGTTAAACATTTTTGATGCTTCGACATTGCAACGGTAAAAACAGAAAAGAATTCACGTCTAACAAGATCTAATTACTTTCTAAAAACTGAACTGCAAACCAAAATACCCAACGCTTTAGCAAAAATAAAACTTCTCTACTTACAATAAACAACTACCATGTGCGAGTTTAAAGAGACGTCATAAAGTATGCCATTCGGAAACATTTATTTCCCCGTTTGTTTATATAATCAAAAACACGTGTATGCGAGTCATGCTTCTCTCATTTCGAGTAGAAGGTCTAATGTACATGTATCTGAAACCATATGGACATACAGTGCCATCTTGTGGCAGAAATTATAATTTTTAAAACGTTCCAGGACACTGGCACAAATATGTGACAGTTGGGACTGAACGGGAAAACGCTCTGGCACGCCCATAGAGCTGTAATGTACTAGAGAGAGAAATGGCAACCCTGAAGGGAAACAGGAATGAGAACCACGTGACATTTGGAACATTTCCCAAATCGTATTTCCCGCGAATCTTCCTTACCATTACAGTTCTATGGAAAATTGGTGAGAAGCAAGTGTTTTGCGTGTAAGCGCATTGTTTCAGACTTCAAAAATGATACTTTCGTGCTCCGCATATGGATGTAATTCCAGATATATGAAAGATGGAAGAGTAACATTTCACAAATGAGCTTTTTCTAATGTTTTAAAACCTAATTTTATAAAATGTAGAGGTTTTTTTATCCACTCTACTTGCCTTTTTCTAATAAAAAATAGATTTTCTAATTTTATATAATATATGCATACTTGAAATAACATTTAAATAAAAGTATCTTAATATATATGTATGTTTCTAATAACTGTTTTCTGAAAAAAATGTTAAAATTTTAGTAATACAATATAATTTTAATTAGTCTAGTATTCTGCTTTGGCGACATTTTTTATACGCCAACAGACTGCTTTGAATGCGTTTGTTTATATATTCTTTGTATGCGTTTGCTCATGCGGACATGTGCGAAGTAGTAATGTATGTATTTAATACTTGGTAATGTTGATGTAACACTGTGTAAGAACTGCATAAAATTATGTTTTTTTTGGGGGGGGACATGAATGACTTTATTTTATCCCCTTTTCTTGCATCCAAATATAACAAATTTGTTTACCTTCAAACACGTATTTTCTTTCTTATATCATGTTTCTGGCATTTATTCAAATATTAAGAATTTGTTAAGTATTAAGAAAATAGCAATTATATAGCAGTTAAATTTCAAAACTTTAATAGTTTTAAGTTTCTTTTTAAAAATAATGAACATTATTTAAATTTTACCTTCTAAAATTATTTAAAATAAGTACGACTACATTGTGCAACGTGCATAATATATATATATTTGCTAGTAAAAGGAAGTCTTAATTTACCACCTTTTTGTAATAAATTTACCACCTTTTTGTAATAATTTACCACCTTTTTGTAATAAATATTTGTTTTTGTTTCACCAAATATAATATATATATTTGCCATATATATATTTGCTAGTAAAAGGAAGTCTTAATTTACCACCTTTTTGTTTCATAATTTAATTATTTACCACTCTCTCTCTTCCTTTTAACTTATATCTGCTATATTGACATTCATTTTTAGTTCATTTTATTTAATATCTTTCTCACTTTGATTTGTCTACTCTGTAGTTCTCTGCAATACACTGTATTAACATTAAATTTCCTTTTCGTATTAATATTAAATTTCCTTTTTGTACTATTTTCTGTTTTCACTCATTCTTCTTATGTTATCTATTTTTTTATTTTTTATTCTGTCCTAAGTACTAAAAAGCCTTCATTTTTATTTATTTATTTTACTTATTTATTTTTTAGTTTGCTATTAGTTTATTATTTATTATTTAGTTTATTATTTAGTTATTAGTTTATTATTTAGTTTGTTCTCTCCAGTTTTTTTTATTTTATTTTAAATTTTGTAGACGCCGATGGACATATTGCAAAATATTATTCTACAGCATGAAAATTATTTAAATTTTAAAAATTAAAATTTAAAATAAAGTTAAATTTTAAAATAAAGTGTCCAATTTTAGGGAAATTATTAATTTTGGCTGGTGTTTATCGATTTAACCTCTTCTGCAAATTCAACGGCAGCTTCTGCGAAATGACGTCTTTCCAAGTTCGCATTTCGAACTGGGAGAAAAGAGAGGAAAAAATCGCCAGCCATGGCGATAGTACGCCAAAGTCTGGATTCAGTTCCATTTCATGCCCAAACTCCTGCAGCTCATTCCTGTGCCACTTTTTCACCCGGTTTTGAATGGCGATGCTCCGTCTAGTATATAACAGGTCTATGGGCACGCCAGCGTGTCAGCCGGGAAGTGTGTGTGTTCGTTGCTGGCACATAGACGTGACAGTCGGCGCGAAGGGGTTAATAGAATTATAATTGTTTTATTTTCCTATGCAATGCAGCACGTGATAAATGAAACATGTGAGAAAGATATTGCCAGAAAAGTAAAAATACAGGACCATGTGCATTCAACATTGAGTAAACGTTTATCTCGGTAATGTATGTTTAATTTGAATAAATGTAATTGACTACAGTTAAAAGTCATTAATCCGGGCTTGTCGGGACTTCGGCGATTCCGGATTATAGATCATCAGTTTAAATCTGGTAAAATGGCATGCAGAAATTATAAAATTAAAAATATGAAGCCGTAATTTACGAAATAAAGAACAATTATGATCTAAAGGGTATCAAAATTTACAAAAAAAAAAGCTTAATATTTATTTGTTTACTTTATTAAGCATTTCTTTCAATGTAAGTTGCCGCTGTTCAAGTCCTATAATTGCTGTGTCGAGAATACAGACTAATTTCTCAATCGAAATTTTTTCGTTTTCAATAACCTCTGTCACTTTCTATAAGGAGGCATTTGATTTAAATCATATCAAAGACGAAGTACATGGAGATGTAATACTACATTGAGTAAGCAATTATAAGCCAAATAAAATAAAAACATCTGCCCTTAAGATAAGGATAGTGCTGACAAATCAACTTCCAATTCATTGCAGGCAGTGCAGCGTTAAAGATAAACAAAGTTTAGATAAACAAACGTTAAAGTTTAGATAAACAAAGGATTATGCCTTTATCCATTTTTTGCAGCAATTCCACTTTTTGTTTAATGGACTCCGAAAGATACTTTTGCTTTGTATATCCTTTACATATTAGTAAATATATATCGGAAATTCTATTTAACATAATCGAAAGTTCAAGCTTACTTTTATAAAATTGCTCTAACAGTCTGCAAAAAATAATAATCCGGATCCAATTCCAAGATTAAGGAACAACGCAATCTGCAACATTAACTGAAATAGATAATTAGATAATTTTAGCTTAGCTTATCCCGTCCGTTATACATTAAACGCGCATTCGTAAACGTATTTTGCGCACGCGCACACGCAAATTTGCAGCGGTAAAGGTCTTACGCGCATGCTTCAACGCGACGCATGCCCAGAAAGTTTGTAGCTTTGAAGTTCGGATTATGGGTGTCCGAATTAACAACTTTTGACTGTACTATGCTAGCTTCAACTGTAATTCCTCTTGGTGGTTTCTAGAAATCTCAAGAAGCAAAGAAATTACTCAAAACTTCTCGTAACCAACTAAAATGCTAAAAAATGCCAGAGACAGAACATCTCAGTTCAACTGTTTAGTTAGCTGTTCAGCATGAGATTGGATTAGGTTTCTTTCTGCATTGCATTGTATTGTAACATTTTTAATAGTTAAGTACATACAGTCAAAACTCATTAATTCGGACATCCATAATCCAGACCTCAAAGCTACAAACTTTCTGTGCATGTGTCGTGTTGACTCATGCGCGTAAGACCTTTACAGCTGCGAATATACGTGTGCGCAGGCCCAAAATAAGTTTATGCGTGCGTGTTTAATGTATAACGGATGGTATAAGCTAAGCTAAAATTATCTAATTCAGTTAGTGTTGCAGATTGCGTTGTTCCTTAATCTTCGAATTGGATCCGGCTTATTATTTTTTTCAGACTGTTAGAGCAATTTTATAAAAGTAAGCTTGAAAGTATATTTCGAAATCCATTAAACAAAAAGTGGAATTGCTGCAAAGAATGGATAAAGGCATATCCTTTGTTTATCTAACCATTCCGAAATCTGTTTATCAATTTCACAAAGCTCTGCCGCAGGGGGACGCCACAGCACGCAATGAATTGGAAGTTGATCTGCCAGCACTATCCTTATCTTCAGGGCAGATGTTTTTATTTTATTTGGCTTTTAATTCCTTACTAAATGTAGTATTTCATCTTGATGTACTCCGTCTTTGATATGATTTAAATCAAATTCCTCATCATTACAATTCGCTTTCGATAGCGAAGAAAGTAAAGTAAACAAATAAATATTAAGCTTTTTTTTGTAAAATTTGATACCCTTTAGATTATAACTGTTCTTTATTTCATAAATTATGGTTTCATATTTTTAATTTTATAATTTCTGCATGCCATCTTACCAGATTTAAACTGATGATTTATAATCCGGAAAAATCGATAATCCGGAATCGCCGAAATCCTGACGAGTCCGGATTAACGACTTTTGACTGTATAACCAAGGATGTGGAGTCATGGAGTCGGAATCGGAGTCGGGCAGGTTTTGGGGTAAAAGGAGTCGGAACTGTTGTCACTAGAATCAGGTCTACTACGACTCCAGTTTTCGTTGGACAGTTTGAATTTGAAATAAAATTAAAATGAACTGAAAAAAATTAATGACAAGCTGAGTTATTTTTATTTATGCACTGTATACATTAATAAATGGTTATTTTCTATTTTATTGACCTATTAATAAATAAATATAAGGGAGGAGGATGGATGTGATATTTGCTCTTAATGATTAAACTGGTCCATTTAATTACAAATCTCACTGCTAAATTTAGGTAAGCAGCAATAGGAGCAACAACTCCTAAAATTGATGCCATTCTTAGGGAGTGAAAAGGCAAAAAAGTCATCTATGAACTTTCATTAAGAATGAAATCATTTTTAGAACAATTGGAGAATTCGAATCAGGACAGTCAAACTGCAAAAGTAGCAATTGAGGCTCTATCATTCTTTTCCATTGATAAATTAGATTTTGAGAAATATTTTTGGATAATACTTAAAAGGCTAAGCAAAGCGAATGAAAATAAAAATTTAAAAAAAAAAAAAAAAACCAAGAGCCTTTAGATAGAAAAATGAAAAAATACAAACAAGATTTCTACATGGCCTTTGAAGAAATAGAGAAATATAAAAATCTATCCTGAAAAGTTAAAAGAAGTAGGCCTAACAGTAATAGCTCTTCCTCCTACTCAAGTTAGTCTGGAAAGTTCTCAGCTCTGAAGTTTATCAAATCTGATCTATGGCCCTCCAACAAAGAAAATCTTGCCGAAGTTGTACATTTTCTTAGAAATAACTAATGCCAGTTTTTCCATTTCATAATAAATGTTAATTAATATATATGATTTGCTATGCCATCAATTTTTTTTTTTTTCCTGTAGAATCTATTACTTCTATTACATTAAAAAAATAAGCTGTAACCCATGTTATATGTTTACATATATATATATGAGGGAATGAGAGTCATTAAAATTCCAGGAGTCAGAGTCAGTCATTTTCCCTACCGACTCCACAGCCCTGAGTATAACGACTGATTATACTGCGTGATACTGTGAACACTTGTACGAATATCTCTGAGGAAAATTTGAGCAATCTATTACATTTCTTTTGATAAGAATAAATTTTATTAACCTTTTATCGGACTTATTCATTCAATTTATTATGGTTTGGTTTGGTTTTGGTTTATTTAATTATGACAAAGCACACTAAGGCTATCTGCCTAAGGAAAGGGATGCCTTCATAGAGGACTTTCTAAGGGAAACTGGCTCGTATACACGTTACACATGGGAAAAAACCACAAAAACACCCATGCAGCCAGCCCGTTCGCGGGATTCGAACCTCAGACCGAACTACCAGTATTCAGTGACTTTAACGCTCGGCCGCTGGTGGACTCTCCATTTATTACATAGTTTGCACACATTTCTGCACACAGAAATTAAGTACTTTTAAGGACCATTAATGAAAAAAATTAAGGACCCATGAGCAAATGCAAACTGAATAAATTCAATTAAAAATATTATTGATGCCTGCATTTCACATTTGTAATAACATCCTAAAAATAAGTAGATCCCTAAGTAGTGTGCATTATTACTACACATGAATTAACATAATTATTAATAAGTTTGAAAATAAAATAAACTTTAAACAGCTGATCAAGTAGCAGTAAATATTTTACACTTATTGGACATATTTGAAAGAAGTGACATTTACGTTTACTAACAGTAAGCTTTATACTGATTCAGAAGTCAAACAACAAGTGACATTACGTTTACTAACAGTAAGCTTTATGTTGATTTTTTTTTAATGTCTCATTATGTCACACACTTGGTCAGTCTAGAGGTTTAGTAAATAGCACGTAGATTTTATGTCAAATGGCATAGGTTAAAATGAGAAGTAAGATAATAATCAGCATGATTCATAACAAAAGACTGAATGTTGTCACCACTGCTACTTGTTTAGAGAAAGACCTGCTGATTAGAACAAACCTGAAAGGCCTGATGTAGGCATGGTTAGCAAGTGTTGAAAGTTAGTCAGGCTCTGTTTAATGCAGTTAGTGTCATAGGTTCGTGTAGAGTTCCAGGGATTATAACCCAGTTAATATACTTAAAGGTTCCAATAAGCCATTAAAGCACCAGAGGTGATAAGTTATTTTGTATTATTTTAATTTCACTAGATGCAAAGAATAAGTTTTACTCAAATTTTTACATTTTTGTATTTTACCTTGTGACCACAGTGGGTATTAATGAAAAGCAATAACTCGCTTAATAGTATCAGAAGTAAAACATTCAAATATTATGTTCTCCATAAAGTAAGAAATTCATTGCAAGCTTTCTGTAAAATGCATCCATTACGTGTTGATACCATGGAGACATTTCAAAATTTGTCACATATTTCTCAAATCTTCTAGAATTGTGGGTCTATAAATCTTGCTTTCTTCTAAACCTTCCAAGCTGCAATGTCTAAAATCCTAAAGAAAAATTACTCCTACGAATTCTATAACAACAAAGATCCAGAAATATTTTGAGAAAAAAATCAGAGGGGGAAAATGTAAAATTAATTTCAGAGAAAACTGATGCATATGAGACAATGTGTAGAGATAATTTTTAAGGGTAAGTAGTTAGTTATAAATGATTAAATTAGGTAGTTTGATATCCTTAGTCATTATGGATTTACATGACTACTATTAAATTTTATTTTTGAACAAAATCTATTAAAAAAGCCCTACTAAAATCAAAATTTAATAAAATTTCATAGTTTAAAATACATGTAATTTATGGCATTGATTCTTAAATGATATTAGTATTATTACACATTAAAAGTTACAAAACATTTATGTTTGTAACTTTATGTTTTGTAACAAAAACACTCAACAAAATATTTTAAATATTTTGTTGAGTTTAAATATTTTGTTTTAAATATTTTGAATAAATAATTTATTCGTCGTTTTAATTTAAAGCCTTCCCAAATATTTTGGCTAGATTATATCGATTTCCTTCGCTTTAAGCATCTTTTCTAACAATTAGAGATTTGTCTTAATATGCAAACCACTGCCCTTGCTAGTTTCTGCATGCTTTACCTCCTAACTTGTCAACCTCTCCATAATGTACCTACGAGGGTTTACTTTATTTGCTAAAAGTTAAATAGTCCAAAACCTCCGGCAGACGTGAAGCATATTATCACTATGTCTGAAAGTAACTACAATATCAGACAATGGTTTAAATAAGAGGCTTATTTAAAAAGAACTTAAAACATAAAGGCACGTTCTGATGCTAACAAAATCAAGTACAGCTCATGGTGACATAATTAAACAAGAACAGTCGAATTCAAACTAATAATGTGGAGTAGTGGTCAAAGACTATACAATTTAATTTAATCTGGCTCAGTAACTCTATCATATAGGGAAACAGAAACGGGAAAATATAGTAAAAGCTGAGACCATAAACAATTGGGTAATTTACATAATATTTACATAATAATAATAACTGCACATATCTTTGAAGAATAATTTTCTTTATGTATACCGTTTCTTTCTTCAACATGTTTCCTTTTCATTTTAGAATTTTTGGATTTAATTAAGGATTTCTGTTATTCTAAAAAACACTAAATGCATTTAGAATGTATAGAAAAAGTGGCTAATTTTATTTCTTTAGTAATATGAACATTAAGAAGAAATATGAAATATATACGGTAAAGGCCGATTACAGAGCCGATGTGGCAGAATTTTTAGAATTTAGTGGCACACCAAACAACAAAATCTAGACATAGCAGAACTTTTAGAATTTCAAGGAGGCATTGGAAGCAGAATTTAGAAAGACACTAGGCAGCAGAATTTAGGATCCACAGAGATTGCATCAGGTGGGAAAATGCCTAATGCCAGCTATATGTATGATGCATTAGGACATATTAGATGAATCTTTTAAATTGTAAGTTTTCAATTTCTTTGTTAATAAAAAAATCCCTTTTTGTAATGCCTGCCCATGTGCTAAGATTAGAAGCATTTTTAATATTTTCCATGCTTGAGTCTAGTGAAAAGTAGAGAAAATAAAGGGATGATAAACATGTTAAAAGAGTCTAGTATCAGAAGTAAAACATTCAAATATATGTTTTCATTGTTCTTCCAGATGTTCTGCATAAAGTAAGAAATTCATTGCAAACTTTCTGTAAAATGCATCCATTACGTGTTGATACCATGGAGACATTTCAAATTTTGTCACATATTTCTCGAATCTTCTAGAATTGTGGGTCTATAAATCTTGCTTTCTTCTAAACCTTCCAAGCTGCAATGTCTAAAATCCTAAAGAAAAATTACTCCTACGAATTCTATAACAACAAAGATCCAGAAATATTTTGAGAAAAAAATCAGAGGGGGAAATGTAAAATTAATTTCAGAGAAAACTGATGCATATGAGACAATAACATGGGAAAACTCTTACCATAAAAAAATTAAAAAGAAAAAATTTTTAATTAATTACATAGCTATTTTGCTTTTGCTAAGAAATGTTTTGTAAATTGTGCTTTATAACATTATACCTTGTTTATTTTTTCAGATTCAAGATATTGTATAAGTGGCCAAAATGGAATTTATAATACGGCAGCGAAAAATAAAAATGCTTTACTTTAATGTTATTTCTTTAAAATAATTACAATACATTACCATTATTTTAATGATATTTATCAATGTTACAATGTTCTAAAAAAATAGTCGAAAATTTCTCAGATCTCGGGAACTAAAAATGTTCTATGGAAACTGATCTCAAAATCCCCAAAATGTTGATAAGTCGCCAAATTTAGAACCGTTTAATAAAAGAATTCACATCCCCAAAAGTGAAAAGTTGTTTAAAAGCTCTTTAGTAAACGAATTTCGAAATGCTTGTTTCATTTCTTGCTTAGAAACTCGAGTATCCTATCATTTATATTAGAAATAGAAACAAATTATAACCCATGAACCCATTCAAAAGATAATCATATATGTCGATGAATTGCCAAAAATATTCCTCCAAAATGCTAATTCACACTCAAAATGGCAGTCGTAAAACCAGACATAAATTTCAGATGATTAAAATGAAGGACCTTCTGCCGAGTTTGGCCAAAATTAAGGACTTTTAAGGAACAAAAATCAATTCCAAAAAATCTAAGGACTTTTAAGGACTCTTAAGGACTGTATGAACTCTGTATTATTATGAACCTGTATGCAAGCAACAATATGTAGAAAAAATTATACAATAAAGTATTAATTTTACCTGGGAAATGCCTCGAGAGGGAGCATATCTGCGCCACAGGGTATTCCGAGGGGTCTAGG
This sequence comes from Stegodyphus dumicola, assembly GCF_044657685.1. Taxonomy (NCBI): domain Eukaryota; kingdom Metazoa; phylum Arthropoda; class Arachnida; order Araneae; family Eresidae; genus Stegodyphus; species Stegodyphus dumicola. The sequence continues at coordinate 208,475,535 of NC_140774.1, forward strand.
GTGCGAATCACCCTCCCTCGGATCCTCGCTTCCGGCTGCTGAAATGTGGTCAGTGTGCATATTGGTGCACGGGGCAGTGTGCAAAGTCGTTTTGAGGACCTAAGTAACAGAATATAGGTTATTATTTGTTTAAACAGAAGAATTTATAAAGAATACTGCTCAGCAATTATGAAAACTACAATATAAATTATAACATTATTATATACTATTTTCTTACATAAATATTCAATGGATCAAGAAAAAGAGTTATTAGCATCAATAATTTGAAAAACTTTAGAAATTAGAGATGAGTTTATCAGCCCAAATGGACCAATAGTCTTGAAATTTTGTGTTGCTTCACCTTAACGTGTTGTGCATGCTCATTCGGAAAAATATAAGATATTTATGTTTTAAAGTTAATCTCTGTTACTGATGAATAAGTTAAGATATTTAATAGCAACAGATGCAGTTCTTAATTTTTTTTTACTTTTGAATCTGATTCAGTTAAATAAAAATTCATGATATAAAAAATTAAAAACATTTCATTCACACAGAATAATTTATAATATATATTTTTTCACTTTTCAGATATACCTAATGTTCCCATATTAGTTTAAATGTATATTCATCTAGCTACCAGCACAGACTTATTCACCTAGCAATGCTTCCGATGCCGAAGATTCGGCGACACTCAAGGAACAACCCAGAATGCTGCCTAAAATACGGGGAAAATCACTTGAAAATGTACCATAACTAAAGAAGACCAACCTTCACATTTTTGCGTTGGCTACATCAAAGGCATTTGACTATGTTATGTTATGAATATGTTAAGATAGACAATTCCAGTTTTCTCTTGTTTACGAAAGCCTTTGTGAATGAATTCAACTACATGGAGTAACTGGTGTACCGTGGTGTTGTTGAGACCGAAAGCCAAACTTCCAGAATAATCGCATTTTGATCACAGCTGAATTCATTCAGGCATTTACGAGGGTTTTAAAAAAAAAGTTGTAATTGAGCTAGCCTGTAATAGAGAAGTACATTTAAATTTTGTCCTGGTTTAGGAATGGGGACAACTGTTGCAATTTTCCAACAATCAGGAAAGTAGCTTTTCCTAAGAATAAGAAAAATAATCTAAACTATAAACATTATGGAAAAGTTTATGATCATGCAATTCAAAATAGAATCTATGCCTGGGCCTTTTTGCACTTCAGTTTTTCAATAAATTCTAGAACCAACATGGGATCAGTAGGCCTTACGTCAGGCGCATGAATTTGAGTTAAAAATTTTTCAACACCTGCATGTATGTTTCCCTGTATAATCAGACAACTACACTAGGTGTTGTTACTTGATGCGAACTGTATAGTAAGGCTGTCAGCTAAGCTTCAGATTTGTCACTGTCTGTAAATGCCATCTGTGCATTATTGACCATTTCAAGGCATGGATGGGTCGATATTGTTTGCATAATTGGGTGGCAGTGCGCCTAACCGATCTGCATTCAATTGCTAGGCACTCAATGTTTCTACTCTGCCTTTTTATGCATTTGGGTTTCAGTTCTTATCTGTTTCTGTATTCTGAAAAATTGGACATGGATACTGGGATCACATGACATTTGCCAAAGTTTTCACAAGAAATCCCACCACTTCCTTGAGTACAGACTCCAAATTTTGTATGCACCTGTCAAACCAGAGCCTAAGACTTGTACCACTTTAATTTCATGCTGAAAATATATATTACAGAGAGCAGCCAGATGAAGAACTGCAGTGGACCCTCTGACACAGTAGTAAATCAGGAAGGTAGGAGCTATGATCTGTACATGGTTACTCTAACACCTGATCTATGATCTGTACATGGTTACTCTGACACCTGATCTATGATCTCATGGTTACTCTGACATCATAAATTCAAACTTCCTGTTCCTATTCAGACAAAGCCATGCAGTAAGACACAAATTTAGATCACCAGCAAAGAATATGTGATTTGAAACATTTAACAGTTTGTCAAAATCACTAACAAGAAAAATAGCCCTTCCACGTGCAGCTGATTGTGGAGGCAAGCAAGCAAAAACAGCTATTAGTGAGTGGAAAAGAAATTTGAATGCAAATTTTGATTACTGTCGCTTCCAAAACATTGAAATCGGCTGTTTGAGAAGATCAAACATTTCACATAGATATAGGTGCCCCCATTTGTATTTCTGCCATATGATAACCTGTAAGTCGAGTACATAACCATAATTCCCAATTTTGAGAATTACCTTGCCATCGGGCAAGGTCAATTCTTGAACCAAAAGCCCGTCAAGATCATGGTCTGATCATGCTAGTTAGAATGCTTTAAGATCTATAAGCTATCCACGAATCCTGAAACTTGTACAGTCCTGTAAGATAAAACCACCAAAAATGCAAATCATTTCTAGAAGGATGATTAAACAAAGTCCAAACATCTCACATGAAAAAGCAAACAACTGCAATGATGTTATCACCTGGTTCCAAGTACTTGCATTTCAAAGCAGTTATTATAAGAGTTCGATATTGCTCGTACCCAAGTAGCACATGACGTTGCAAACTGGTCCAAGTGGTTGCAAAATGGTCGTGGTAACTTTTACGAAGTCTTTACAATGTTGCGAAGACATATAATATTTGCCGTTGGATCTTGGCAATTTGTCGACGTTGCTGAAACATTATAATATGACCTCGTTAGCATTTTTTTCATAGTTCATCAGCATAACTTTTAGAATGAAAAAAGACTAAAATCTGCCCTATCAAGAACCTGAAGTCCGCATAAGATTTATTTTGCAATGTTTCATTACTTTATTTCATCTAAATATATTAATCTAAGGTAGATTCATCCAGTGAAATATAAATTTAATATAAATACTTTTGATTTATTAAATTTAATTAGTACTAAAATATGTGCTAAATAATTGTTTAAAATTTTGTTAAAATAACTAAAAACTAATAAATATTATAGCAAAATATTTAAAAATGGAAATAATCTATAAAGTTATTAAGTTTGTAGGGTTTATATTTATTTTAACTAACATTTATTTCAAGTTTAAACTATCTTTCCTGTCAAGCCTTCACTTTCCCCTAGAATTGCCAATGCTAGAGTATGTAAATTGTAGTAGAGCACACAGTATATTCAAATTTTAGCAGAAGTAAGTTGAGTTTAAATAGAAGAAAAACGAGATTGTAGGTGTGCTTCTTGAATCGCGAACGTGAAGGTCGCTAGGTAGAAATTTAAGAACCGCGCATTTCGGCCTGTGTGCCTATCTCGGCAGTTTTTGCTGAATCTTCAACTGCTTAACACTTTACCGACCGGCCGTCGATTAATCGATGTTTTGTTCTCAGCACATACCGACCAGCCACTGATTAATCGATGTTTGCTCCCCAGCGCTTACCGACCAGTCGTCGATTAATCGACTTTTGATCCCCAGCGCTTACCGACTGGTCGTCGATTAATCGACTTTTGATCTTTCTGTTAGATTTGGTTAGGTTAGATTGACAAGTAGCAAGCATTTCACATTCTTTATTCAGATAATCGGTGCTTTTTTGTAAGCTTTAGCCCTTACAAATGAATGGAAAGGATAGTCTCGGCGAGTTTTCTCTCGATGACCTGTCAGATTGTCTTGACTGCCATTCAGTAAGTAGTACTGATGACGAAAGTGATAGCAGTAGTATAGCCATTCAAAAGCTACGTCCTGTACCATTAATATACAGTGATTCAGAAGATGAGGACATGAATAATAATGTTGAAGACAACAATGATACATGGTCAATGAACGACAAGAGTACAATTTTGGAACTTTTCGAAGGCAGCTCTGGCGTAAAAATTGTGCCAAGTTCCTTCGAAAGCGTAATGTATATTGTGAATTTATTCATTGGAAGTGACCTGATTCAGCACTTCGTGAGGGGGTCTAATAGATATCATTATCAAATTGTGGAAAAATATAGAATTGCATCAAAAACGAAAAAAATGGAAAGACGTCACAGTGACTGAAATGAAGAAATGTTTGGGCCTGATCATTCTCATGGGACAAGTAAAGAAGGACATTCTCTACAATTATTGGTCTACAGACCCATCTATTGAAACGCCATTCTTCTCGAAGGTTATGAGCAGGAACAGATTTTTACAAATAATGCAAAGCTGGCATTTTTGTAATAATAACGATATTGCTCCCAATTCGCATAGGCTGTTGAAGGTCCAGCCTGTCATTGACTATTTCAAGGAAAACCTAACAACGTATATAAACCAGATCAACAATTGTCTCTAGATGAACGTTTAATTCCGTGGAGAGGTAGACTGTCAATCAAAACATATAATCCGGCAAAAATTACAAAATATGGAATACTGGTTAGAGTGCTGTCTGAAGCTCGTACAGGATACGTATCCAACTTTTGTGTGTATGCTGCTGATGGAAAAAAATTAGAATAGACAGTATTATCGGTCATTGGACCGTATAAGAACGTGTGGCACCATATATATCAAGATAATTATTATAATAGTGTCAACATAGCTAAAATTTTTTTTAAAAATAAATTGCAAGTGTGCGGGATGATTCGAAAGAACAGAGGTCTTCCTCAAATACTTCAAACGGTCAAGCTTTCAACAGACTAACATCAATTTCTTAGAAATGGTCATATTTTATTACAAGTATGGAATAATGGCAAAAGGAATGTAAACATGATATCGACAATACATTTTGCACAAATGGCGGAATCTAGAAACAGAAGCAGGAGATCAGATTGCCCCATACAGAAGCCTATTTCAATAATAGATTATAATAAATATATGAAGGGCGTAGATCACGCAAATCAATATCTGTCCTATTACTCCATTTTTAGGAAAACAAAAAAATGGACGAAACGTGTCGTAATGTTCTTCATCAATTGTGCACTTTTTAACTCCTTTAAAGTAGATACAACTCTGAACGGACAGAAGATTACATATAAAAATTTTCTGCACAAAACGGCACTTTCATTGATAGAAGACTGTGAAACTGAAGAACAAGGTAAGGATCTACCTAATTTCGAACCCACAAGAACCACATCCCCATTTGATGATCCCAAAAGACTGGCAAATTTCGGAAAGCATAAACTAGTAAATATAGTGACCAGCGGTCAATGTAAACAACCCCTACGACAATGCAGAGTTTGTGCAAGTAAAAAAAAACTAAGCAGAACAGGTTTCACTTGTAAATACTGCAACGTCCCACTACACAAAGGTAACTGTTTCGAGCGCTATAATAGTTTAAAAAAATATTAAACCACTTCTTTTGTCAACAAATATTGTTATATGGATTATGGTATATTTTACGTAAATAATAAACTGAAAACGAATGTAATAGATAAAATAAATATTGTTTAACACTAATATGATTAAAGTAAAAGATTTTATTCAATTTTGTTACCCTACAATAACACGAAGCATACAATTTTACCAGAGTTTAAGAAAAGCACATATATTCCCGCACGTCAGTCTAGGCCGAAACCGAGCCGGTGTCTCAGACGGTCTGCGGCTGAGCGGGAGGTGAAAGGGCATAGTATGTTCCAACCGCTACCGGTCGGTAAAGTGTTAATTAATAAGCTCATTGAATCTCAGTGGTATTTTAGAACGCGGTTAGGTTAGTTTAAGATCTCAGAGTCTCGTGGATAGTGATCTTGCTATTTTATTCATCCAGTCATTATTGTTCAGTTTTATGTTCTGTTTCAGTTAACCGCCGGGTTGGAGTAGTTTGTGAGCGTCAAGTGGACGCAGCTGTTATTTTTAAAGTTGAATAAAAAGGGCTTTAAACCCTTCTTACGTGTCTGTGTAAATTTACACTTAGTAGCAGTCACTACCACAGGTGCTGACAAGTTGGCGCCACACGACACTACAAGTTCGTGCCCATTTTTTGGTAAATTTTTAAATAATATAAAAGAAACACAATATAACCTTTTAATCAATCATATATTTTCCTCCATTATCTACAATGTCTCGCCATCTTACAGGCAGCTTTTTTATGCCATTACTGTAGAAAGACTCCGGTTCTGATGCATAAAAACTTTAAAGTTCATAGTGTACATCCCGTTTAGAATTTTTTTTTTTTTCCAAGTAAAAATTTTGTAAGGCACAAAATAAGTGAAAATCACTTGAGGCAATATTTGGGGAGTAAGCAGGATGTGGCAAAAGCTTGTCCAAATTAAGGGGGCGATAAATGAAGCCATTGTGAGAGCCCGTGTTTGAGAAGGAGACGAGGAAAATTCGAGTTTGAATCATTTTTGGACTCACTTTTTTGACTAAGACTTGGACTTCGAACTTGGGATGAGCAGTAGAAAGGAGAAAAAGTAGTTCGTCATCGAGCAGTGCTTCCGGCGGGGAGCGGCATTTATGCTCCCCGTCCGCGGGTTTTCGCAAAAATGTGAGGGGAAAAAGAACTGTTGAGCGAATAACTAAAATTAATAGAGACTTTGGTCTATATCTGTGTCCGCAAAGGTCAGGATGATGTCCTCTGAACTTCGACTTGAAAACAGAAGGAATTGTCACCTTAGACAAATGAAAACCTGAGTTAGCCGTTCTCTAAAATACCTAGCTTAACTGTCTATGTTTTCCTTGGTGGAGCTGAGAGTCTAGGCACACAGCTGTGTGGTCCCAGCTGTTCTCTTGCTTCCAGTGGGAATAATTTCTTCTATGGAAACCAGTAGCAGGCGTGAGAATGGACGGTGTAGCTGATGAAATTTATTGTCGTGCCGTTCGAGTCTCTGTGGTGTGGATTTGCCAGGTGTTGTAAGGATAGAGTTAAAGTTCTCCTTCACTTCAAGATGTCTACTTAAAGATAAGTTTTTCTTGTGTTTTCATTTATTCCTATGATCTTAAGAAAATTCCAGAAACTTTCTGTTGAATTTAAAAATGAATCTATAAATTAATTCTAAATGGCTAAAAATTGTCACCCTTTTTCCCTGTCTTTCTTAAAGGGACAAAAATGAAAATCTTAATAAGTTAATTATGGTATAAAAATATCATTTGTTTGTGAAATCCTCCTTAGTATAGATGTTGAATGTTGAATTCCAGAAGTCCAAAGGGGCTTTGTCCCTGAAGGACTATTGTTTTCGTTTTGCGATTTTGCGTCGGACTCATAAACGTCGGTTCACTTTTCAAACTGTTGCCACAAAATGTTAGAGTCCTGCATTATATTTGAAGAAATTAAATAATGAAAAATCTGCATAAATGATTGTCTATTTCTCGCTGTCCTCTGTCCTTATGTACAAAATGTCATGCAGAAACATCATTCAATTGCCTTCGATAGCGGTCAAAATAGATATTTTCGTGGAAATTATGATACCCAGAACTTTTCACAATTACAATACTTCTTTTACTTACGCTTTAGAAATATTTTACAAGCACCCAATGAACTTGCATGTACTGAAAAATATTCTACACTTCTTCATAATCCAATTCAATTGCTACTAAATATGAGAACTTTGCTCTCATTGAAATGCTTTTGAACAGAAAATGAGAAAGGGTAATTTGTTAAAGGGGGCTTCTTTTCTTCTTACAAACAATATGGTTAAATCATTCATAAGGATATTTAAAGATATTGTACTAGAAAAATGTAAAGCTTTTAACAATGTGTTCTTTAGTTTCATTTGCATGCTTAGTTATGGAAAGTATTACATGAAAATAATGCTAGAATTTACAAACCATCAAATCACGAAACCTCCTTGTATGGCTTCTAAATTAAAAGCAAATGCTAAGTACTTAGATGTCTACCACACTGATCAAAACATGTACTATGAGTCAGCTTCTGAAAATGAAAAGACATTTTATACTGATTCAGAAGTCAAACAACAAAAATCAGCGTTAATTCACAAAATTTTCACAGGACTAGTTTCGATGGTTTTACCGAACCATCATCTTCAGCTGCAAAACCGCAAATGAACAAGATAGGAAATAATGTTTAGATAAGATAAGAAAGCCTGGACAAGAATAAGCAAGTGGCGCCATCTGTTGGCGAAACCAGAACTAAAACATAATTTCTCTAAAAGCCGAAGGCAAATTTGGATTGGAATTAGGATCGTTAACTAGAACAGAAAGATTTTTATGAATGTGAAATGCCTCTAGAAAATCCAGTTCTCCAATGGAAGATGTTTTTTGAATAATTTTGGCAGCAGAAAAATTGAAAGTGTGATTTTCGGACCAACAATGTTGAGCAACAGAAGACTTCTGTGTTTCCATTTTTCTAACATATGCCTCATGTTCTTTGACGCGAAATTTTAAGGCTCTCTTAGTTTGGCCAATGTAAATTAAACCGCACTGGCAAGGAATCCTATAAATACCCCAGGAATTCATATCCGGAATGGGGTCCTTGAGTATAGAAGTTGGAATTTTATTGATGGGAGAGTAAACAACCCGAAAGTTAAATTTCTGCAAAATATGTGCAACTTTATAGCTAATTGATGGAAAGAAGGGAATGACAACAGAATTTTTATAATCTCCTAAAATAAGAGTGTGGCTTTTAGTGTGTTGAGATGAGAATTTTTTAACTGCTTGATTAATAATGTTGGGTGAAAAGCCCCTGTCAATAGCTATTGCTTTTAAATAATTTAGTTCTTCATCAAGGGCTAGTTTGGAGGAGCAAACTTGAAGAGCACGGAAAACATAGGAATAAAATGAAGCTAACTTTTGTTTAGTCGGATGACATGATTTAAAGTGTGGTGGAAGGCAAATCGATGAAGGTTTACGGTAAACTGTAGTACTGAAGTTGGATGTGTTACGTGTGACCAGAATGTCGAGAAACGGAAGAGAATTGCAAGTCTCAAGTTCAAAAGTGAACTGAATAGCAGGATCAATAGAATTCATTGTTGAAAGAACTCTATTTAAATCATCTTTATTACCTTCAAACAGGGTAAAAGTATCGTCTACGTAGCGGAACCATGCCGGGAAGTTTAAAGTTTCAAACAATTTTGATTCATAATAATGCATGTAGATATCAGCCAGGATGGGACTGAGGGGGCTTCCCATGGCTAATCCCTCAGTTTGCTTGTAATATTTATTTTGGAAAACAAAATGTGTTTGTTTCAAACAGAGTTGAGTGAGAGAAATTAGCTCATCAATTTCGATGCAAGAGAAATGAAATTCGCGAAGTCTGGTTTCTAGACATCTTAATGCACCCTCCACTGGGACATTGGTGAATAATGATTTTACATCAAAAGAAACCATGAGTAAATTACGAGGAGAAATGTTTTTAACCTTTTTTACAAACTCTATTGAATTTTTTATGGTGTAAATGTTATTGTCTAATAGAGTGGAAAATCTAGAAACTAAATATTTAGCTAATGGATACGAGGCAGTACCTAAATTTGATACAATAGGGCGGAAAGGAATACCACTTTTATGAATTTTGGGAAGAGCATATAATCTGGCACAATTCGCAACAGATGGGATAAGCGAATGTTTTAAGTTGCTTGAAATGATTTGCGAAGATTTGATCGCAGTTTTTATTTTGGATAAGTCCGAAGGTGAAGGATCTTTAGGGATCGGATTATATGGTTATTGAAGGATCTTTAGGGATCGGATTATATACATTTTATACTGTTTTGTAAGGCATGGAAATGTGCGCTTGTGCTACTGGAACTCGAGGAAAATTCTGCAAACATCTCTGGGCTGCACATATGGAACTGAATGTAAATTTCACAAATCTGCCGAAGCTGCTTCCCAAAGATTTCAAAGAAATTGTATAATATGGCAATGGGGTATACATAACCCGAATTTTTCAAAAGCATGATAAATACACCAATTCCTGAATCAGATGATACCTCATTTGCCAAAAATGTTCATGTGCAAAACAGTCAATTAGATGCATTTAAAATTACAGGTACATGATAGATGTACATAGATGTAGTACAAGATAATGAATGCATCAAAGCATGTTCAAGATTTATCTATAGCAGAGAAAAACCATTCTGCATTTTCTTCAGAAATTAAAAAATTGAATGCAAACTTCTCTAAACTTGTTAAAGTTGCAAATGAAAATTATTCAGAAGGTATCTTAAATGCCGTTTCTAAAATTAATGTACATCTTGATAAAATATCAACACCAAAGCAAGTTCTATCTTTGTACTCCAATAAACTAAATCTTAAAAAAACTGGTAACATTAAAGTGCAATCAATGGCAGAGTCCAGAAGAAAAATTAGAGCAGGAGCAAAGAAAATACAGTCTGGTAAACCAAGCAATGAAGAACTTAAATGAATGAATCTCAAAAAAATGAAAACATGCTTTTGGACAAAATATTTTAGCTAATCAAACCAAACACCAAATCTCATGGGATGTTTTACGAAATGTTTTTTATAGAAAACTAAAAACTTTGATTTTATTATACTTAATCTATTTTAAAATAGAAAATTTACGAATAGAAATAATATTTAAAACATTCTTTGATATTTCAGGTCAATATGCAGTAACATTTTGTTTAAAAATATTATACTACTTTCTCAATATGGTGAATTTGTTATCAGCACTTCTCTAGCTTACTGGAAAAAAAAAAAAAAAAAAAAAATACGACTTTAATTTAAATAAGCTGATTATATGTGTTATTTTGAATGGAACAGTACCATTTTCTCAACATTTCCTAGCTATCCAGTTATAAGATATTTCTCCTGCTTTCTTAGCATGGGCGCGTATTCCAAAGGTCCGTGGTTCGATTCCCGGCGAAGGCGTTGCTCATTTTCCATCTTTCCTGCTATCAAAAAATACCTAACGTCTCTACACAGTCATTTTGACAAAAAAAATCCTAGTTTCCTAGTTTCCGGTGCCCACGGGATTTGGCTACTTTTGGCGACTTTAGGATGAGCAGTAAAAACGGGACATATACGATGAGCAGTAAATGGGTCATTCAAATAATATAGTTATATATAGTATATATTATGTTATATACACACATAGTATATAGTGTATAAGTATATAGACGTTCTTTGGATCATTTTTGGTGTTGGCGATAATTTTCAAAATCGCGCCACGGCTGCACCGTATACTAGGATTTTACCAAAAAAAGTCATTTTCAAGAAAAGCTCTAAATATGCTGGTCTACTAATTAGTCGTAAAAGACAGAAGTTTGAAGAAATAGATCGGTCTCTATTTAGTTTAATAATCAACATATATGAGCTATGGGCATAATATATTATACCTTAATTCACTTGACACTAATTTTTCACATTGGACAGCTGATGTATATCCATTTTCACATTAAGTCGCACTTTCCCGTTTTGAAAATACTCTGTTGCATGTTGTTTGGTTAAAAAGATAAGTCTGAAATTATTTTTTTCAAATGCAATTGAAAAAAAGATAACTTATATTGTTTTTTTACAAAATTTAAACCACTTCAGAATTAATCAGGTTTACATGAATACAAAGAAACACTGAAAACTGGGAGTGGCGAACAAATTTTTGCGGATCGCTATATTCGAAAAAATTTTATTTGACAACAAAAAATGTACGGCATTTCAAAATAATTTTGGATGTTTAATGAAATGAAAATGGGAATGATGGCCAAACATCTAATTAAATTTCTTCTTTTTAGTTGTAATAAAAATCTGAGTAAATATCAAGAAGAGTTTATTAGATACTGGGGGGGGGGAGTCCAGAATCATTCACTGCTTGTTTTGAAGAGCTGCACATACTCGGTGTCCATGTACACATCGACCTATTTGCACTTAAAAAAAAATCCCAGAATTGCACAAAAGTGGCATTGCCCACTCCTTTGGCTTTATCGATGTACACATCGACCTATTTTCCAGTGGCGTAGCTAGGGTGGGGATAGGGGGGACATCTGTACCATGGCCAACTCCTGTAGTTGGCCATGTCTGTACCCGGGCGCAGCATTCAGGGGCGCCAAATTGATGTTACGAAATTTTAGAATGAAATCTTTTCCATTCTTGGCACAGAGAAAGGGGCGCAAAATTGTCACTTGTCCCCGGGCGCCGAAAACCCTAGCTACGCCTCTGCTATTTTCACTTAAAAAGTCAAAGAAAATTGACAAAAATTCAATTCTTCTTACTCTGGTAAAAAGCGCCAAACAAATAAGTGGGGGATTCTGCACTTTACCCAAATACAGTAACGATTTAAACGGTACGAAACAGCAACGATTTTATTTAAATTCGAAAAGGAGGGATAGAATTCGGAAATATGTAACCGGTAACGATGAAAAAACAAATAAAATGAAATAACTAAATACACCAACATAAATACGTAAATAGATAATAATTCCCTTACCTTGAGGAGCTCCTAAGTGCGCTCATTTTCAATCCAAAATTTATTAAATATACTCAAAAATTTAAAATACTTATAAATGAATAAAATTAAATATAATATAAAGCAAAAGGTTAAATACAAGATATAAAGTTAAATAAATATAAAATGTTCAATATATAGAGTTAAATAAGTAAAATATAAATGTTAGATATATAATATATACAGTTAAATAAGTTAGTAAAAAGTAGTTAAAGTTAGTTAAATAATCAGGTTATATATATAATAAAAAATTAGGAATATATGATAAGTAATAAGTTATAAAGTAATAAGTTATAAAGTAATAAGTAAAGTAACAGATAATAAAGTTAATCAGTAATTGCGCCCTAGTCGATCTCAGTGTTCGAACTAGAAATGAGCGGGAATTCTTTCTGCGTTTCCGAAATCGCTCGGAATCACTCAGAATGTCCAATCACATAGTATTGCGCACTTTGTAGCCAATTAGAAAAATTGGTTAAAAATATCTGTAAAATTTCATTGGATAAAGTAGTATCGCTTATTAAGCAGCAAATTCGAACCGAAGGCAGGTGGTTTTTTTCCCTAAAAATAAACACTTCGTTTTAGAAGTGTGAACATTGTGACAGATGTTTTTAGAGATTGACACGAGTTTCACTTTATAGTTTTAGACAAAGGAAATAATTTGATTAGCTGGGAAGGGGGAAAGTTTTACTGTAGCAAACATATAATAAATGGCCGGGAAAAAACGTTCTATTCCCACCTGACAAGAAACTTTCATTTAAAATTAAGAAATCTTAGTAATATCGAACTCGGAATGTATAATTATGATTTTAAAGATATTTACAGCAAAAGAGCGTATGGCCATTTTAAACCAAAGTTTTATTACTGAAACTTAGTATATTTTTTGCTTACTTTATTCTCTTATACTGTTTTTGGACTTCTATGTCTTGAGTTTTCCTTCCACTGTTTTATATCATTTATGGTCTAGTTAAAATCCTAGTATATGGTACAGCCTTGGCACGATTTTGTAAACTGTCGCCAAAATGACTCGTTTACTGCTCATAACTATTGCGTTTACTGTTTCATCGTAATGTCGCCAAATCCTGTGTGTACTGTAAACTAGAATTAAAACATGTTCTTTCTCTCTCTCTCTCTCTATATATATATACACATATGTAAATTATATCTAGTTATGTTGTGCACAATTTTAGGAATTTTTAACTTGTTATAGAAGTGTTAAGGCAACAGTGCCTAGGCACCCTGTTGTGTCCAAACAGCGTTCCACCGAGATACGCTAAGACGCTCTTAAATGTGATCACATTTGTCCAACCGGGATAGTGGTTAGTGACTCTGAGTGCCGTACCGAAAGACCCGGGTTCGAATTCCGGAGAAGGCATGGATGTTTGTAAATGTATAGTGTCTGTGCGGCATGGAGGTCACTTTAAATACGCGGCGAGCCGAAAGGCCTCTCGAAAGATTGTAAGTAGAGGAAGAGGAGTGGGAAACCCCGGATACGTCCCGAGGGGTGCTCTCCTTCGAAACTGGGGGCGGAACTGAGCCGTACTGTCGCCTGTATGGTGCTCAAAGCTCTTATACCTGTATGGTGCACCCTGTATGGTGCTCAGATTGCGCCAACGACAGGCGCAATCTGGCATCCCTTGACACGATGAATTTCCTGGATTTGTTTTGATGTTGCTGTCAGACAAATGAAATCAGTCACATCAACAATGTTTGTCCATGGCTATTTTGGTAACATTAACCGAATGATAACACTGAACACTAGGAAAAATATTGCCCTTCAAAACAGAAATCAGAACTATATAAACAGGTACTTACGTAAAATTTTAAATAGGAAAAGACTGTCCGCATTTATGAAGGGTTCATACGTTTCTGGAAATTATTTGGTCGATGCAGAGTGCCAAATCTTAATATTCGGACGGTATCCCTCGCTGAATATATATATATGTAAAAATATAACGTAAAAACTGTGACCTTACTAGATGGTTTCAAGAGGGCTTTTAGTCTCGAAACAGGATTTTGCGTTGTTTCACTTTTCATTCGAGTCAGTTGTCATTCGGAAAAACGACTGTTATTTAATAACAGTCGTTTTTCCGTTATTAATTAATTCTGTTCTGTTAGTTATTATTTCTGTTATTAATGTAAAGTATTTAAAAGCATATAAAATATTTTCTTCCTGCTCTAAGCATGTGTGTTCGTGGTGTAGCTGGAAGCATGCTCGACGCGTATTCGGAAGGTCCGGATTTCGAATCCCGTCGAGGGCACTGCCCATTTTTCCCGTTCCTGGCATCGATGTAACTTAATGATAATATATGCAATAGATGCATCAATAGATTTTTAGCCCAAAGGTGCGTTCGCACAGAAGGGCTATTAATTTTGCTTTGGCATTTTCCGTCGATTCACTATAACCGGCGAATCACTTTTGAAATTGTTGCCACCAAATATTATCGATCTCTATTGTACTGAAGGAAATTTAATAATGAAGAACTGCATAAATGTATGTATGTTTCTTGCATTGTGAGAAAACAACGGTACTTAGAACTATCAAATTTCGAACAACGTTCGTCTCCACCCGAATATGGCGTCTGGAAGACCATATTTGGAATTCGTTTCATTATCTATTTCATATTTTGTAAAGCAGTTATGAGTTTTTCATTAAGAAACTCGACGATTGCAAAGCGAGAAACGGCAACACTGTACAGAGGAAGAAAAAAAAAATATCTCCAGCACGCGAGATTGTGTATCGAAAATTCTAAAGATACGCTTGTTCTTTTAAATATTTTGCGATATAGCTCTCGGACTGAATTTTATGGTTTAACTGCGAAGAAGTTGATATTTAATAAATTAAGGTAACACACAAAACGTTAAAAAAACGCCCCTTTGAACGTAATATAAAATCCAGATTTTTTTAAATTTTTTATTTATGAATCGGATTGATTAAAAAATTGCTTTTAATTAATGATATGTCTAATAAAAAACATTCAATATTTTTACAGAATTACATTAAATATATTTTCAAATATATAAAATATGTTATGTTAGTCTAAAGGCATATTCATCTAATATCTTCTAAATTCTGTCTGTATTCCACTTGACCCATTTCTACCAATAAACTCTACTGATTAAAATTTAAAAGAACCCTTTTAAAAAAAAAAATGCATTCCGTAATACTTTGATCATGTCAACCGATGTATTTTTCATGCTTCTGCATACAAACTGGAGGGACTTCGGCAATTCGATAACAGTATCAAAACGATAACGTTAAGCGACATCTACTCTACTTTACTATATACAAAATCGAATGGGCTGGCAACAGGATAGTTTGCGTGATGTTGTTTTCCCCAAAGGTTGGACTTCTATTTCAACCCCAATTTTAACGAAGAACAGCCCGTGGGGTGGTCCGAGGTTCTTCCGCAACTGACGTTGAGGTTGTTACTCAAAAATTCGTTTTACAAAGTAGGAAACAAATAATGAAACAAATTCGAAATTCAAAATTCAGGCGTCCAGGTACTCATGTTCGGGTGGAGCATTACATCAAAACTGGATGGCTCTCTAGGTACCGTCGTTTTTCCACAATGTGAGAAACATACATACATTCATACAGATTCTTCATAATTTAATTTCTATAAATATAATACAGGAGTATTTGGTGGCAACAATTTAAAAAGTGATTCGCCGTTCATAGTAAAACGTTTTGAAACTAAGCCTTTCTCGCACCGCACATTTGGGTTACAAAAAGTAGGTTACGTTAACTGAATACACACAGCACAGTAGGGATATCAGCCTCAGGGATCGGACTCGTGGATCGGATACGTGGAGGACTTTCTCAGGAAACTAGCTCATATTCATGTTGCAGATAAGTGAGAAACTACCAGAAGTAGTAATGTAGCTAACTAGTTCAAGTAATTTGCAACTTTATTCGAACTACCGGTATTGAGCGGGCACTGGTGGGGTGTGGGAAAGACTAAGAAAAAGATTGAATTTAAAAAAAAAAAAAAAATGTCCTTTTTTATTTCTTATTTTCGCATTACGGGCCAATATTTCCTCCATTTAATTCAACTAATTTAATTTAACCAATTAACATTCATTTAATTTTACCAAGGTTAAATAGTTCCCCCCCCCCCAAAAAAAAATTGAAACTTTTTAGAACGTCTCATTTCTACTTCATTACTTGTTTACTGTAACAGCTAACTCAAAGATATGTAATTCTTAATTTAGAAAAATTTAACCTTAGCCGAAACTTAGTCTTTCTGTAGAAAATTGTTTGGCGCGTTTTGTCTTGCCTCTGTCTTTCTGTATGACACTGACTTTCTTTGGCCCAAAAAGGGCTCTTAGTCAGGGAAAAACAATTTTTCGTTGTTTCACTTTTCGTTCGAGTCTGTTGCTTTTCGGAAAAACGTAAGATATTATTCTTTCATTTATCCGTTATTAATTAACAAGCTAAGCTTTTTAAAAGAAATAGATGCAGTTCTTAAGACTATTCTTTTATTTACATTTAAATATGTCTGATTTAAGTAAAAATGGATTTAATTCATCATATGTCTAATTATATAGAATTGTATTTCATATTTTTTTACATTTTAAATACACAAAAGATGCAGAACGTTCCCGTGTTAGTCTAAATGCATATTCATGTAACATTTTTTGAAATGTTCCAATATTCCACATGGGATATCTCTGCTCGTAATCTCTACTTAAAACAAAAGCCCTTCTAGATGATTGTTAAAATTGTCCCTTTCAGATTTTTCATTATTATTATTTAATATTCGCGACATAAACAATAAAAAAAAATTATAAACTGAAGCACATTTTGACACTAAATCCAAGTAATCGTAAATTCTAATAAAAACTACCTTAAGCCGACTGAAGTTTTAAAAAAAATTTTTAAAAAAAAAAGCTCAAGGGAGCTTTAGCCTAGAAGGGCTGTCAGTCTCGAAAAGGCATTTTGCGCCGGTTCACTATAAAAGACGTGTCACTTTTTAAATTGTTGCCACCAAATACTACCGCCCTGTATTATATTTAAAGAAATTAAATAATGAAGAATCTGCATGAATGTATGCATGTTTCTCGCATTGTGAAAAAAAAAACGGTACCTAGAGACAAAATTTGAACAACATAATTCTTCACCCGAACATGGGCACCAGGAAGCAAGGAATAAGAATTTATTTTATCGTCTATTCCATATTTTGTAAAAATTTAAGGAATTTTTGATTAAGAAACTCAACGATTTCAAAGCGAGTAGTGGCAACATTGTAGGGAGTAAAACATTTTTATCGCCAGCTTGCGAGACTTTCTATCGGGAATTCTTAAGATATGCCGTTTTTAAACATTTTTAACCCAAAGCGGCGTTAGACGAAATGCTCTTGAAATGTGTGTTTGTAAATGAAAAACAGTCCAATATGCGAGTAATATAAAATCTGGAAGCTCTCGGATTTAAAAAGAAAAATTGCTTGCATTGGTTAAAATCCGAAGTGAAATTGGCTCGTATACATGTTTAGACACGGAGAAAACACTCATGCAGTCATGCCTGTCGCCGGGACTGGAACCCCGGTCCGAACTACCAGTATTTAGCGACTTTACCGCTCGGCAGCTGGTGAACTTCCTACGTTAACATTTTACTGCTATGAATCGAATTGGCGTAATTGTTATTGCGTAATTTTACTCTGATAAAAAGATCAGTTAAGTTCGTGGAATCTAAAAAGTGAATAATAAAAAAGATGCAAGACTCATCCTTTTTGTGGTCAGTTATACTTTATACTGATTTGTACTTCCTTAATTATATCCCTTTCTTATTTCACATAATTATAAAAATGAGGTCAAGTCGTTATAAAATTATAATAAATTTGCATCATCTGTCTCCACGGAAAACTTGTTACTTTTATTCGATTATTGAGGACCATTAAGGAAAATATTCTCTCGACGTTTGCATTGTGGGCTGATACAGTAAATACGCGTAAAAAATTTTTAATACAATGTTCGTATTTGCATATCTTTATTAGATCCGATCAATATGCTTTGTATGTGCAAGAAACTTTAGCCATTTTCAAAGTAGCCACCACAGTTCTAAATGGTACTTTTTTTTTTTTTCCTCTAATTAGTCTTAGAATATGGCAACCCTTAGCTACTATGAAAACACTCGAAACGAAAAAGCAGATGTAACGAAATTCATGACTCATAATATTCACTTCACTTGGGAGCGTTTTAAAAAACCAGCTGCAAAGTTCATGAACAGTATGCATGTTTCAGCTTTGGCGCCTAGCGAAAGAAGCTAAGTCAGCAGAATTTTATTCGTATTTTCTGCTATTATATGAGACTTGTGCGACCGTTAGAGACTCCCTGGCTGGGAAATTCAACTTTGCTCTCGCTTTTGCTTTTCATCTCAAAAAAGAACTCAAACAAATCTGTAACGAAATGAATTTTTTTTTTTTTTTTTTTTTTTTTTTTTTTGGTTGGCTAGGCATAGATTAGGCTCTTTGCACATTTCTTAGAAGATTTTCAATGTATTTACAGAAATATTTTACCAAAAATTTTTGCGTTTTAAATGTTTCATTTAACAACGCTTATTCTTCACTATCTTTCTACACCGTAATTTCCAAGACAATAAAATAAAGTCTTTTTTTAATATCGAAAGAGGTATTTTATCCCATTCTTCTTGTAGAACTTGTAATGTTGTAGGTCGATGTTTAGACAACTCGCATTGGCATTCTAACAGTCGAGCAAAATAATATACATCAGGAGATTTAGTAGAGATATGAGTGAAGAGTATGGCCTTGATCCCGTTTCTTGTTCCATTTTTTCCAGAAAATTAACAATGAATTAAAAAAAGCAACCATGTATCTGCTTGCTTTGTCTTGATGCAGTTCTACTTATTGATGGCATTGTGGGTGAAGAGAATGTATTTCATACTATTTGAAAACTGGATGTAAAATTTTGTTCCTGATAATATGTGGAGTTCACAGTTTTCTCTACTCTATTTAATTCTTATTTCCCGTTATATGGTTATATGAAAAGCGTAAATCCCTTTGAAAAACTCTCTTCATCCTTTGAACAAGATTCTAAGATTTTTTTTTTTTTTTTTTTTCTTTTCCTCTTTGGTGATAATAAATGGATCTGTTTCTATTGAAGTCCTTTAAATATATCCAAGATTCATCTATTGTGACAGCATTTTTCCATTTTTCCCCCCGATAAATGTTTGTATTTGGCGGTATGTCCTGGAGAAAGACGGTGCACATTACTTTGTAGAGACATTAGGTATATTTGGAAGCAGGTAAGATGAAAAATTTGAAACGCCTTCGCCGGGAATCGAACCACGGACCTCTGGAATAAGCGCCCCGCGTTCAGACCACCACACCACGAAGAAAACCACGAAGGCATGCCAAGAAGGCGGGAGAAATATTTTATATACTCCCCCGGTTTTTAGGGGACCCAATAGCCAAATCCTGGGTGTGGAGATTGATCATCTACCACCCTTTTAATTCGGGCATCACTGTAGAGACATTAGGTATTTTTGGAAGCAGGAGAAATGAAAAATTAGCAACGCCTTCGCCAGGAATCGAACCGAGAACCTCTGGAATACGCGCCCAGCTTGCAGACCACCACACGATGAAGGCATGCCATGAAGGCGGGAGAAATACCGTATAACGTTTTTTCGCGCGTTTAAGATTCAAATTAGCATTAATCACTTTGTTTACAGTTGATAATGAGGATTCTTATGATTTTGCACTGACCTTTGACTTGGCCGATTTTCTTTTAACATTAAAGATCTTACGTTTGATAAAATTCGAAACATTCCGTTTTTTCCTTGGATGTGTCTTTTGCACAATGTTTCTTCTTGAAGCCAAACTTTGACTTCCCACCCTCTTTTATTGCCAATATTATCTAGCGTTGTTTTAGATACCGAAAAATCAAGGCTTTCGCAGCACCTTTTAATAACTATATAAGAATAAGTTTCTTTGGAAAGAGTTCAAACATAGCCTTACGCCCAATGCTTCTTCAAAAGCGCCATTTTGCATGAAAACAATGTTTTTAAGTAGCGCACGATAATTTACACTTTTAAAAATATAGCTGCAGTTATTCCCGCCCCCTCCTCAAGCAGGTGATTTTTGTTATAGCAAAATCGTCTAAAAAATGCGTGAAATAATTAATATTCGAAAAATTCCTATGATTCGGAATCCAACCTCACATTTAAAATTCAACAAAAATTTGATTTATTAATTAAATAAGTTGGTCCGATAAATGCGTGATCCGAAACAGACACAAAATAAATTACACGAATACTGAACAGACACACACACAAATAAATAATCTAAAGGGGTTAAGATTTAAAGATCATCTAAAAGGGCTCTTTTAAAGTTCAGTATGATTTACCAGTAGAGATTATCAATAGAGATGGCCTAGATGGAATAGCAAAACATTTTATAGGATATTAGATGAATACGCATTTAGACTAAAATGGGAATGTTATAACTTCGGTATATTTAAAGAGACAAAATATGTAATGTATTCTAAATATTAAATTAAATAGCGTTTAATTAGATGTCTCCTGAATTTAACTAATTTTTATTTAAATTAAGCAGATTAAATATTAAAAAAAATTACATTAAGAGCTGCACTGATTGCTTTTAAATAGTTTAGTTACTTGCAGACCAATTAAATATGAAAGAATCATAAGTTTTTCCAAATGCCAATAGACTCGAATGAAAAGTGAAACAACGCATTAATATGAATCAACGCAAATTATATTTCGAGACAAATAGCCCTTTTGGATTAATAAAAAGAAAGGGGGAAAGAGGAAAGGAATATAAGTTTAATAAATATGTAAAAAGGAAAAAAAAATTTCTAAACTCTATTTACGGAATAATATTGAATACTACTAATTAACACAAATTATTTACACTGCTCCTTAATCATCGCTCTTTAATTTGTTAGTTTTTGTTCCCCAATTTCGTTTTTCCTTCGGTATATTTCCGTGAGGCCGAGCGGTAAAGTCGCTGAACACTGGTAGTTCGCTCCGAGGTTCAAATCACGCGAACGGGCTGGCTGCATGGGTGTTTCCGTGGTTTTTCCCATGTTTAACATGTATAAGATCTAGTTTTGCCTTAGCAAGTGCTCCACTAAGGCATCCCTCCCCTTAGGCAGTGAGATCGCTTCTATTTACGATTAATTAATTGAACAAATGATTAGAATTACGCAAACCAGGTAAACGTTGTCTACCTAAAGGGTTAGGTTACAAACATTAGGTTTTTGATATGGGCGTGGGCAACCTGCCTATGGGGAGATGCCTACGTGAAAGACTTTCTAAGGTAAATGGGACAGGTCACCACAAAATTAGCCAACTCCCTCATATGTAAACATATACGCATGGGTTACAGCTAATTTTTTTAATATAAAAGAAGTAACAGATGCTGCAGGGAAAAAATTGATGGCATAGCAAATTGTGTACCGCCTTTTTAAGACTACCAACTGATTGCTCATTTTGTGGAAATATCTACTATCCGCTAAGACCTAGCTGAGTTGGCCCGGAGATCAGTGGCATTTATTTAAAATTTTAAGAAATTACAAAAATTTAAATACAGAGTCATTAACTTATTTAAAACAAAATGTAAATTAAAAATCTGAGAATATATCAACACTGTCAGTGCTAGAAACAAAACTGGTTAACAAAAGAAATATTACAAGCTTATCTGAAATTATTTTCGTAGAAACTGTTCAAAGTCAGTCTACAATAATTGTTCAATTACAAAGTCGCTGATAGTATAAGTTATTAAAAGTTCACTAAGGTTCACTGAAAGTTCTGTAAAAGGTGATTGAAAATTCACTGAATGTTCACCACTGAAAGTTCATTTCACTAAAGATAAAAGTTACTGAAAGTAGATTCACTTACAACAAATACAACAAATTCGAAATTCAAAATTTTGTCTTCTAAGTGCATCTGTTCGGTTGGAAGACTACGTTATTCAAAACTGGATTGCTCTAGGTACCGTTGCTTTTTCACAATGCGAGAAACAGTCATGCAGATTCTTCATTATTTACTTTCTTTAAATATAATAAATAGTGATAATATTTGGTGGCAACAGTTTGAAAAGTGAAACGACGTCAAATACCGTTTTGAGACATAGCCCTTTGGGTATAACGCCCCTTTCGCCTAAGCAAAAATCTGATGTGTACATCACATGACTTCCTTGTACGGAATATTAAATTATACGCATTTTTTTTTTTTTTTTTTCCATTTCATTTAAACTTATTGGATTGAATTAAATCTACTTCGCCGACAGCGTATAAACCACAATAGAATAAATGCACTTTTTAAAATTCACGATATTTGTTTAGCATAGCGACACTCTGGCGCTAAGTTCACGTAATATTTCGTTCATATTATAACTCAGAATACACAAAATTTATATCATTTGAAGAATTATCTAATCGTTGCCACATGTTCTGTTAAAATACTATAATAAAGCTAGAACGATGTATAAAAGAAATTAAGGAAACAAAGCAAAAAAGAAACAGTTTTTCACAGACGATTTAATATTTCTCTTTCAATTAATTCAGTTCTCACTTCGCGACAAGGCAAAAATACATAAAAACTCAAAATATCTGTATTAAAAATTACGAAGTAAATCTTAAACACTTATTTCATCGAAAAATTTCCAGAAAGGATTAAGCATGATTTAATTCGCAATAATAAATGAATGCGTTATCTTTGTTGTTTCGAAGCTTAGTCTCTCTAGATTGGCAAGAAATCTATTATTCTGCTGATTCAAATGTAAACAAATATGTCCGCCATGTTATTTAAAACTTAACCGCACTTAAATAGCTTTTAAATTGCTGATATAATTGTACAAATATTCATAAAAACCTTAACCGGAAGATAAGAACAACATAATTCAATCATTTTTAAAGCAAAAAATGTACAATTTACAAACATATAAGAGTAAAGAAACTGAGATCATTGAGCCGAGTAACAGAGTGGATATATATATAAATATATTTATATACGTTTGATGCGGCCGATTGCAACCAAAATACGAGGTGCACATCTACATGTTATAGCAGTCCTATATACGAAATTTCAACGTTCTGAGGCTACTCGTTTTTGAGTTATGCGAGATACGTACGTACATACGGTTCGTACAGACGCCACGAAAAATTCTCTTCAGAATTCATTTTAAAGCAGTTTTATAATTTTTTTGAAGGAAAAAGAGTCTTTTATTCTGTCCTTACGTAAAGATGACACACAAAAACATCGTTAAATTGCATTCGATAGCGGTCAAAGTGGATATTTTCGTTGAAATATGCCGCCTGAAACTTTTCGCGATTACAATACTTCCTTTTTATTTCGTACAAGGAAGTAAAAAAGGAACGGAAAATAGATTGTTGCTATAAATTAAGAAGTTCGCCGAGTGAATTAATCTTGGCCCGAACTGAAAAAAAAAAGCCAAGGTGGATTTTTTTTAAATTTCTCCATAAATATTTCCCCAAAAATTAGAAAATTTAAGATCTAGTCATAATTTGAGTCGTAGAATCGAAATATGGAGAAAAAAATTGGTATGCTTTTTCAGAAAAAGTCCGATTTTGTGTCAAAATACCTACGTTAGAACAATGCTATATATAAATCTAATATACATCCTAAGTCGCGCTTTCGAGACATGCAAAACGCAAGCTGAATTTCGTCAATCGGCCCAGCAGAACGGGGTATAATGACCTGTCCCCCCTTTTTTTGTGCAGTGTAAAAACGTATGCATGTCTGTGTATACACGAACACATACAGCACATACATAAGTCCACACATACATACATATACACATATAAACACATACATACATACGTCCACACATACATATACACATATAAACACATACATACATATGTCCACATATACATATACATATATAAACACATACATACATACGTCCACACATACATATACACATATACGTCCACACATACATATACACATATACGTCCACACATACTACATGGTGATGCACATACGTCGAAGCATATATACATTTCTGAAGCCAGCCCCGATAAAAGAAGAGTACCGTTAATATTCGATATTTTACACTTTTGTCAGTATTTTTAATTAATATTCCTGTACATCTGAAAACAAAAAAAAAGAAAAAATTTCTCAGAATTTAAAATTTGAACTTACCTTGAAGATTTAGGCTCAAAACGCATGATCTATCACTCTTCTCAAGAAAACTATAGTCAGGGATGGAATCAGCGGAAAACGAGTGATGCACCTCCCTTTACGTCAGAAGCAGCGAATCTGCTGTAAAAACTAACCACGCTGGGAAGCACAAAGCTTGGACTGGCTTGGACCAACACCTCCTAGAACTAACTAACTAGTTCTAGGTTCTAGGAGTTAGTTCTAGGTGGTGTTGCTTGGACCCACATAGCAATACGACCCAACCCCGGAAGTGAATAATTTATGAGGTGGGGTGAATTTCCCTTTCGGTCAAGAAGTCTTAAATGGAGCAATTTTAACTAATCCTGCAGGTTAAGAAATTTGTCTGAATATTACTACACTTCAGTGTGGTACTGAAGATAATTCTCGTCAAATTCATTTAATATCATCCATAACAGATGCATTTTTGAGAGGTGCCGAATTAATTGAATTTTTAGCCCAAAGGGCGTTAATTTTGTTTTGCCATTTTGCGTCGAAAACTTTAAAAGTCCGTTTTACTTTTCAAATTCTTGCCAAATATTATGACCCTGTGTTAAATTTAAAGAAGTTAAATAATGAAGAATCTGCATAAATGTATATGTCTTTCTCGCATTGTTATAAAACAACGGTATCTAGAGCCATACAATTTTGAATGACGTCATCCTACTACGAATATGGGCATCTGAAAGGCCTAAACTTGGAATTTGTTTTATTATGGATTTCATATTTTCTAACATTTTAACGAATTTTTGATTAATAAACTCAACGACTTCAAAGTAAGGGTAACAATGTACGGGGAAGGAAAAAAAAAATCTAAAAGGCTTCAGATTTTAAATTATGTCCAAAGGGGCCTTTTTTAACATTTTATCTATTACCTTTATTTATTCAATATCACGTTCTTTGCATTTAAACCATAAAATTCAGCACAAGAGCAATATCGCAAAATAATTTTAAATTGAGCCTATCTTTAGAATTTCCGATACACAGTCTCACGTGCTGGAGATAAAAATGTTTTTTTCTGTAGAACGTTGCCATGGCTCGCTTTGAAACCCTTGAGTTTGTTAATCAAAAATTCGTTAAAATTTTGCAAAATATGAAATCGGTAATAAAACAAATTTAAAATTTGGGCTACCACATGCCCATATTCGTAGGAGGATTACATCATTCAAAATCCGATGGTTCTATGTACTGTTCTTTTATCACAACGCGAGAAATATACATACATTTATGCAGAATTTTCATTATTTAATTTATTCAAATATAATGCAGGACTTTAACATTTAGTGGCAACAGTTTGAAAAGTGAAACGGACATTTATAGTGAACTAACGCAAAATCGCAAAACGCAAACAATAGTCCTTCAGGGAATAAATTGGCCCCTATAGATTAATTGTCTCCAGCGCGCGAGACTGTGTATCGCAAATCTAAAGACAGGCTCATTTTAAAAAATTATTTTGCGATATTGCCGTTGAATTGAATTTTATCGTTTGAGTGCGAAGAACATGATATTTAATAAATAAATGTAACACACAAAACGTTAAAAAAGGCCGTTTGCCCGCAATGTAAAGTCTGAGATCTTTTAGGTTTTTTATTACAGTTTCTCTTTCTTACGGAATAAAAAAGGGCTTGCAAAAAATTCTTACACAGTATTTTATTATTAATACTCTAACATGTTTTACTTCATCAAAAGCAGTTATGCCTCATACACTGACGTGAGAATAAAGCCTCTGAATATACACAACTTGTTACGAAATTGTATTTCTAGAACTTTTTTTGTTTTCCACACCAGCCTGATAAAGGAAATGGCAATTTGTTATCATTATATTCCTAAAATATTTTCTAAAGTTATTAGTTCTTGAGATTGAATAACTCGAAGTGCGGTTATTTTAAAGAACTAAACAATTACATTCTGCTTGACATCATACTTTTTAACGAAGCTTACCTTAGAAAACTATTTGAAAATTTATAGCATCAATAATATTTTAACTTTTTAAATTAAATTTATTGTTTTTAGATACGCTAAATATAAATGATTTCGTAAAAGGAAAACAGCATTTTCAAGTACTGCTTCAAGTACTGATTATTTTCAAGTACTGTTTCAAGTACTGATTATTACTCCTGATTTGATTTCTAGGAATCAGGCAAACAAAAATATTTTTGGAAAAAAAATTTTTTTTAATTAAAAATCTAAAAGCCTTTATATTTTACATTACGCCCTAAGTTTTTTTTTTTTTTTTTTTTTTTTTTTATTAAAGTTTTGTTTGTCACCGTTATTTATTAAATATCATGTTCTTCGCACTCAAACCATAAAATTCGTTTCAACAGCAATATAGCAAAATAATTTTAAAATGAGCATATCTTTAGAATTTCCCATACACAGTCTCGCGCGCTGGAGATAAAAATGCTTCCCCCCTCCGTATAGTGTTGCCATTGCTCGCTTTGAAATCGTTCAGTTATTAATCAAAAATTCGTTAAAGTTTTACAAAATATGAAATCGATAATAAAATGAATTCTAAATCCCAAATTAGGGCTTCTAGATGCCCATATTCGGTGGAGGATTACGTTATTCAAAATTGGATGGCTCTAGGTACCGTTGTTTTAAGACAGTGCAAGAAACATACATACATTTATGTAAATTCTTCATTATATAATTTATTTAAATGTAACACAGGGCGATAACATTTTGTGCCAATAACTTGAAAAGTCAAACGGACATTTAAAGTTTTCGACGTGAAATGCCAAACGAAGTTAATAGCCCTTCTGGGCTAATGCCCTGTGGCCTCAAATAAAAACAAATCTGAAAAGTTTTCAGATTTTATATTACGCCCAGAGGGACGTTTCTTAACGTTTTTGGCATTACCTTTATTACCTCTTTATTAAATATCATGTTCTTCTTACTTAAACCATAAAAATCAATTCAGTATAGCAGTATCACAAAATGTTTAAAAGAGCAATTCTTTGGAATTTCTGATAGACAATCTCGTTGCGCTGGAGATAATTTTTTTTTTTTTTTCGGTAATAGTTTTCAGTTATATGATTACAGTTTAACTTTCTATCATTAATCATTAGAGATCGACCGAGTTCTTCTTTTAAAAAATTAACTTTTCTTAAATGCGAATTTAATGAAAAAACATCTGAATTAAAAAGAGGAATTAACGATTTTCAAGAAGTAAAGCTACGAATTTTAAGGGATATTACAGCCACAAACACTTGTATGAATATAATAAACATGAACTTAATGCAAATTTTTACCGAAAATTTCGCTGAATAAAATCTGTTTAAAGTTAATAATTTCATGTTAAATAGACCAGCCTGTTGAAATTCATCGAATTTCTGAACCTAATTTACATAAAAGGAAAGATTTATTTGCAGAAGTAAGATAATAAAAATAATATCTACATGTAGTTTAGAACAGTGTTTCTCAACTGGATTTACTCCAAGGACCGGAAGAACATTTCGGTACGTTCTCGCGGACAGGTAAGTTTAATAGTTCGACCCATTGGCACAATTTTTGGACAGATAGCTGGATATTTCGCGGACAGCAAATATTTCTTGCGGACCAGCGTTTGAGAAACACTGGTTTAGAACGCATTTTGTGTCTTGTGCGAATTAACATACAATGTCAAATTTTCTTTTTTCCTTTTGTAGTATGAAGTTTACGTAGACGTCTAGATTACAGGCCTAGAGGTTCTAGATTACTGAGTGCGTAATCTAGAGGTTCAGGTTCGAATCCCGGCGACGGCAGTGCGTAGCTAGGATGGGGCAAGGAAGGACAACTGCCACCGGACGCAGCAACCAGGGGGCGACAAATTGATATTACCAAATTTTAGAATGAAATATTTTCCATTCTTGCACATAGAAAGAAGCGCAAAATCTTCAGATGTCCCCGAGCGCTCAAAACCCTAGCTACGTCTCCGGGAGAGGGCACAGCTTATTTTTCATATGTATCCTTCTTCAAAAATCCTAACAACTCTACAGAGCGTTACGCAGCGAATATACCTAAAAATTTAAAAATGTAATCTGAAATTACAGGTGCCCGTTATGCATTTGGCTCCACGTTGGGCGCCAATGTTATGTAGCCGTTCCTCAATAGACGCTAATGCCGGCTAGCTTTAAAAGGATTTATTAACAGAGCACACAGGAACGGTTACAAACAAAAGAAATATACATAAAAATGAAACATATACCAAATGGAACATCAAACATTTGAATAACATAACATAGTAAACTATCATCATGGCGGCTGGAGGTCGACTGACGTTTTTTCATATCGCCACGAGATCGCGTTTAAATAAAATAGTTCGGTTACAGTTCATGAGTTCATGGCGTTGAATAAAATAGTTCAATTACACTTAAATAGTTCTGTTAAAATTTTGAGTTATTTCAAAGTAAAAAATTTACTATCTCCTCGAACTGCGCTGTTTAAATTCCACCCTGCGCTGGTGTTTCACTGCATAGCCGTGGCTCTTCGGTACAGCGGCGCAGAGGCGAATCAGGTTTACATTGCGTCTATGGAAGCTTCCATTCTTCTCCTTAGAGATTCTTTGGTTTTAGGGGACCCAATAGCCAAATCCTGGGTGAGCAGAATCATCATCTAATACCCTTTTAGTTCGGGCGCCACTGTAGAGACATTAAGTAGTTTTGGAAAAGCCGGAGAAATGAAAAATTTGCAACCGCCTTCGCCGGGAATCGAACCACGGACCTCTGAAATACCGGCCCAGCGTGCAGAACCGCTACACCACGAAGGCATGCTAGGAAGGCGGGAGAAATACCTTATATACTCCCCCTTTTAAAGGGCAAATGGGGCTTTTAGGGGACCCAATCGCCAAATCCTGGGTGAGGAGAATCATCATCCAACACCCTTTTAGTTCGGGCGCCACTGTAGAGACATTAGGTTAATTGGAAAAGCCAGAGAGATGAAAAATGAGCAATCGCTTTCGCCGGGAATCGAACCACGGACCTCTGGAATACCGGCCCAGCGTGCAGAACCACTACACCACGAAGGCACGCTAGGAAGGCAGGAGAAATACCTTATAAACCTAACATTTTCATTTGAAGTTCAATATGGGGTTTTTCTCCATACCTAACACCATTCGATTTCTATCACTCCCAAAAATGCTGAATTCATTTTCACCTACATATATCATAGGGTTTTACTTATATAGAAGCTTATGTCAACTCAATGGTTATTCAATGCTTAACTCGTAAGACAATAACAAACTTGTAAGAAAACGGACACTGCGTTAAGCTTTTAAGCACTTAACGCAGTGTCCTATCCCAGATCCTATTATATTGACAATAAGTTACCGCTCCAGCTTGAATTTAAATGACAGAATATTTTTTAATGTTAAAATAACTTTTTTATTGAACTGTTGAAATTAACAGGAGGCACTGCTTGGGCTACAGATAAAACTCTACCACTTACGGTACTTAAAATAACATAGAACTGAGCGTTTAAATTCAAGTAACGAAGGCTGATACTACCATGGAGGTAGGAAGTACCTCCATGGATACTACACACAAAATAATTTACTTGAATAAATAACGGCGCGCTTTCAAAAGTCGGCTACCAAAATGTCTAAAGCCGGAATAAATTCTGGCAGAGCTGGCAATAATACGTAACTGTAAGCGAGCTCTAATTCTGAAACATTCAAACCATCGACTTAAATAATCATTAACTAAGTTTCATTTTGATGAAGATTAATAGTAAAATTTCAAATCGTAACTGGTTAATTTTAACATAAAATCCTACAATCTGAGTGAATACGAAGAACCTTGAAGGTTTTTAAAACAAATCTTAACGAAGTGCAAATTTGCTTTTCAATTCGCTTCAACGAGAAATGGTTTATTTCAAACTATTTGGGTCATGAAAATTATTTTTTCTTAAAATATGCCCAAATGTTTCTAAATTAGCAGATTTTCTAAATATTCGTTCAGGTTAACTGCTATCGTTTTAAAAGATTACTAATATTATTTTTAATGATTCCATCTCCCATGGGGCTAGTGAAATGCCTTGGACGCTTTGTTCGCAATTTGTTTTTAAACAAATTTTTTCTGCGGTATTTCGAAATAATATTCTGAATAGTAGATTTCATGCGTGCTACTACACTTATTATTCTCTTTAATTTTCCATGATTCTAAAAGCAAGTTGTAAATTTTCTCTCGTCAAAAAAATATCTCAGAATTTTTTCGACCCATTTTAACAAAGAAAAACGAGAACCTTATATTTTCAAAAGCTTAAAATTCTTCCAGCTGTTTTACAAGAAAAACCTATCAGAATTGGTTCTTTATCATATCTATTACCGCATTGTTCCAAGATATTTTTAACTTTAATTTTTCAAACGATAAGATAATTAAAATAACAAAATATTTAAATATACAAAATAACTAATTCCTTTATTAGTTTTATTTAATTTCATCCATCGTAAAAGATATAGTACAGTATTACCTACAAAAAACATTTTTTAAAAAATAGTAGTTGAATTTTTAATTACTAAATGTCCTGTGCCCACTACCTTTCTCTTTTTTTACTTAAAACGGCTATTGGTCTCGAAAAGAGATTTTGCGTCGTTTCTATTTGTTTCAAGTCTGTTCCCGTTCGCAAACGTGACATTGTTATTTCAGATTTAATCTAGTATCTGTTATTTCATGAACAAACTAAACTGTTTAAGACAAATGTTACTTCCCTCCCTTTTTAACTCGACTGATTTAAAAAAATAAGCATTTCGTTTACGATATATCTAATTAAAAACATTCAGTATTTTTATAGAATTGCTTTACACATCTTATAACTTTTTTAATGTAGAGAAGATACATATCATTCCCATGTTAGTCTAAATGCATATCCATCTAATTTCTTATCAAATGTTTTGTATTTCTGTCTGGGACATCTCGATCGATAATTATTACTACTAAAAAATATTAAACTGTAAAATAGTCCATTTGCGCAATCATTAAAATCTGAACCTTTTGAATTTTTTTTTTTAACTTCCTCTATTCAAACGCGCTTATTCCTAGAGATAAACACAATTTTAGGCCAAAGGGGTTAGCCAAGAAAGGCTGTTAATTTTGTTTTGTTATTTTGCGTTGATTCACTATAAATGGCGAATCACTTTTTAAATTGTTGCCACCAAATATTACAGCCCTGTATTATATTTAAAGAAATTAAATAGTGAAGAATCTGTATGCTTGTTTCTCGCATTGAGATAAAACAACGGTACGTAGAGCCATCCAATTTTGAATAACGCACGTCTCCATCCGAATATAGGCAACTGGAGGCCCAAATTGTGAATATGGAATTTGCTTTATTATCTATGAGAGTTTTTGATTAGGAAACTCAACGATTTCAAAGAGAGCAATGGCAACAAAAAAAAAAAAAAAAAAAAAACCTCCTGCGCGTGAGATTGTGTTGTGGAAATTCTAAAGATATGCTCTTTTAAATATTTTGCGATACTGCTGTTAAATTCAATTTTATGGTTTAAGTGCGAAGAACAGGATATTTAATAAATAAGGGTAATACAAAACTTTAAAAACTCCCTTTGGGCGTAATATAAAATCTGAAAGCTTTCAGTTAAATAATGAAGAATCTACATAAATGTGTGCACGTTTCTCGCATTGTGATAAAACAACGGTACCTAGAACCATTCAATTTTGAATGACGTAATCCTCCAGTGAATACTGGCATCTGGAAGCCCTAATTTGTAATTTTTTATATTATCTATTTCATATTGTGTCAGACATTAAAGAATTTTTGATTAACGAACTCAACGATTTCTAAGCGAGCAATGACAACACTGTAGAAGAAAAAAAAAGGACATTTTTATCTCCAGCGCGCGAGACTGTGTATCGGAAATTCTAAAGATATGCTGATTTTAAAATTATTTTGCGATATCGCTGTTGAAATGAATTTTATGGTTTAAGTGGGAAGAACACGATATTTAATAAATAAAAGTAACACTCAAAACGTTAAAAAAACGCCCCTTTGGACGTAATTTAAAATCTGAAAAATTTCAGATTTTTTTTTTTTTTTTTTTTTAAACCCGATGCCTGGATATAATTAACTTGTTACGTTACTTAAAAGTTTCATCTGCATGGGTAATCCAAAAGGCGACGAAACCATGGAGGTAGGAAAGGGAGGAGGGGCCAACCCGCGCTAAAAGTGAAGCACTGCTTTGAAGCTTGGGTCACCAGCTGGGGTGTTCTTTGTTTACATTCAGAAGCTCGCTTGACAAGATTCTGATAGTATTTCGACACACGACAGTTCCATAGAAATCGAAAAAGGGACACTTTCGCATGAAAGAAACATTCATAGTGTGATGGATAATAGCAATTTGTATAGTTTAGTGACATTTACGCAAAAATCACATCTTGGTTATTTTCCGATAACTAACAACAGCCATTTTGATTATGAATTTGTTTTATAAAATTATAAGCTGTTGCACTACAAAAATATATATTTTAAGAAAAATGTTATGCTTAAAGAATGAAAAATACCTTACGGTACATTTAAAATTGTATACGTCTTTCGATACCCTTGATAGAGTATTCGCTACTTTTATTTTATTTTCCAAACGTCAAAATGTTTTAAATAAAACAAATTTTTTTCACATCCATATATTATTGTAACATGTACCTTTTAAAATTTTTTAGAGGAAAGGCTTTACTGCTGCTCATTTTAAACCCATCGTTTTAATTTTATATATCTGAAAAATAATCACTTTGGGCTTACACGTTTTATAAATATAAAATTATGTATGTTAAAATATTTGTAATTAGGCACATAGGTCAGATTAAGTTTTTATTAAATAGAGTAACGCATGCAAGGGCTATCTGCCTAAAGAGAGAGATGCAATCGTGGAGGAATTTTGAAGAAAAACTGACCTTTGAGTGGGTATTAAAAATAATACTTATAATTTTCATTCAAATTATATTCATATATATTTTTTATGTAAAACTTTCGGGTGTATGCTAACTTAGTGTAAATTACTTTACACGAAAAATATAGTGAATGCACAGAAATTAAAGATTTCCACATGCCGGAAATGAAAAATAGGAAATACGTATGGGTATTTATGCATGTGCTTGCAAAAAGCTTTGACAAAATACTTAAATATTCATTAAATTATTTATAAATGTATTTGAAATGAATTTATTCACTTATAAACAACTGTGAAAGTAATGCGAAGAAATCTAATTATTAAATGTATCTAATTTATAATGATTATAAATGTTATCTAAGTATATAATAACCTTAATATTGACTTGTAAACATAAATTGAAATCCTGTTGACAAATACGTTATAAAACTATTTAAGCAAGAATTGTTCGTATTGGAATGCAATCTGTTAAAAGGTTTTGTAAAGCAAATGCTATGAGATGCGCACTTAAGAACGTAATAAAGAGTTTTGGAATATGTATTGTTGAAACGAAGGGTTAAAAAAAAAATCTGATAAGTATAATTAAAAGAATTATTCCCTTTACATTTTATAACTCAGTTACAAGTTTTAAATAATACTTAAAAAATAAAAATAAAAAAAAAAAATAAATAAATAAATAAAAAACTTATTTTATTCCCTTTCAGAAATGTTCAGAGAAAGTCAAGTACTATTTAATACCTATTTAATTCTCTAATTTAAAATGAACCGAATAGAGGATTAATTATAAATTGACTTACATTTTTCGATTTAAAAGATGCCTCAGAAGCCCAAAAATCATGTCATATTTAAGAAAGTATTTTAGGAAGAAGCTCTATAAATAGAAAAGAAATAATGCATAATTTTAATATTAATAATACAATAAACTTTGATCTTAATTTTTGTACCTTAACCGAATAAAATCGAATTACTTTAATTTTTTTTTAATGTAATTAACGAAAACTTGTGAAAATATTTCATTCAAATTAAACCATTCTGAGAAAACTGTCCTGTGAAATGTATAGCATTTAATTCCGTTCAGAATGAAATGTTGTTTAAAAATATGTTGTTTTCACATACTTAGGACTCTGAAGTGTTGTAGAAAAAGAAAATATATACATTTATATGTATATTTACGACGTAATTACAAAATATTTACATCCTTACTTCCTACCTCCATGGACGAAACGCAGGGTTGAGAAGAATGGGGGGAAGCAGCTTCAAAAGCAATGAGGGAAGAAAATGAAGGAAGGTAAAATCAGCAGTTACTTCCTGCATTAAAGGTCAACAGATACATTTCGAAGGTTTTTTTTTTTTTTTCCCCCAAGTATTCCAGTATCATAAAACGAACTACTCGCAAAACAAAAATGGGCGGGAAGAGTGAATCATCGGAAAAGGGAGTGAAAGATTTGTTTATATTTGGTGAAAAATTGTCCACGGCAGCAACTTTGTTTAAAATGAGAGGAGTGAAAACACAAAGGTCAGATTCCACTCCAAACATTCAGAATAATCAATTCGGCTTTCGTCAAGGACATTCAACAACTAATTCTCAAGTTTAGTAGAAAAAATTGCAGCTTTTAATTATAAATTCTGTTTCGTTGCTTGCTTCCTGGACTTCGAGAAAGGCGTTTGACAAAATTTGGCTTACTGGTTTACTCTACAAAATCATCCAATTTAAAAGCGACATTAATAAAGCATTTCTGCATAAATGAATGTCCCAATATTCCGCTTTTCGTTCCCATCATTGTAATAAATTGTGTTTTCATTCGTCCAAAGGGGCAATTTGCCCAGAAGGATTATTAATATCGTTTTGGCATTTTGCGTTGGCTCACTATTCAAATTGTTGCCACCAAATATTAGAGCCCTGTGTTATTTACTTCTATTTATTTATTTTTTCCAAATGACAGATTGTGAACAATTACAAATGTAACCCAGTCCATTAATCTATACAAGGCCGGATATGGTGGTCTCTTTATTATGGAGGCACCTAATAGGTGGGCCACCATCGCCTTTCCTATGAAGGGACGGACAGTTACAACCACGCCTTCTCCGGGATTCGAACACAGGCCCTTCGGCATCGCAGTCAGCTTCCCTGAGCACTATACCGAGTGGGCGGCGAGCCCTGTGTTATATTTGAAGAAATTAAATAATGAAGAATCTGCATGAATGTTATGTATGTTTTTCGCATTGTGATAAACATCGGTACCTAGAGTCATCAAGCTTTGAATATTGAACATTTCCACCCGAATATGGACATTTGGAAGGCCAAATTTGGAACTTGTTTTATTATCGATGTTATATTTTGTAAAACTTTTAACAAATTTTTGATTAACAAACTCCGACTGTACGAAAAAATCATTTTTATCTCCACAGCCGAGACTGTGTATTGGAAATTCTAAAGCTATGCTCACTTTAAAATTATTGTGCAATATTGCTGTTGATAGTGGTGTGGTGGCGTATTTAATTACACATGGGGAAAACCACGAAAACACCCATGCAGCCAGCCCGTTCGCGGGATTCGAACCTCGGACCGAACTACCAGTGTTCAGCGACTTTACCGCTCAGCCGCTGGTGGGCCATATTGCTGTTGAACTGAATTTTATGGTTTAAGTGCGAAGAACATGATATTTAATAAATAAAGGTAAGATACAAAACGTTAAAAAAGCGCCCCTTTGGGCTTAATGTAAAATATGAAAGCTTTCAGATTTTTTTTTAAATTTATATTTATTTTATTTTTTTTTCCTTACAATTATTATTTGAAAATTTTACTACTAATTAGTAGTTTTCTTTCAAATAATAAACAAAAGCAAAAGATCAGATTTTCACTTTGAAGGTAGGCCGTTAAAAATATGAAACAGAAATTTTGCAATCGACTTTTTTACAACTTGCTAGAAAGAAACCTTGCTTATGGATGATACTCATAGGATAAAAAATAACACTCACTATAAAAGTTAAATGATACTTCCCAGATAAAATGAATTTTAAACCATCAATTTACGCTGTATTGAGCAACACACTTCTTTCATAGCACATATAAGTAAAAGATATTTTTTGCCGTTATAACACAGAAGAGAGAGAGACTTCGCGATTTTTTAACTTTTTTCCAATTTGATTCTTTATAGCGAAAGCGTATAAACCGTATCCTAAATGATCTAGTTTTCGAAAGATTTCTGTTAATTCCCAACAAATCTAGTGAATTGTTAATTAAACGTAATCGCCTTGAATGAGAAGGAATTAATACATTGCAGTCGAACATTTCAAAGAATTATTTTCAACTGCTAATTAACCACTTAATTAAAGGTTAACTAGGCAAATGGTTTATTTCTAGTTAACGGCATCTTGTGCACAATTGGCAAGGAAGTCTTTAGGCTTTTTTTAACGCAGTATTTTTATCTGGTTTTTACAAAATTTCGTATTAAAATGCTGCGCAATTAGCTTTCTCTCACACAAAATTTCCCTTTTCCATTTCCCTTTGTTCTCTCTAAGCTTGATCTTTCGACCTGCAGGCAGAGGCCCACTAGCGGCCAAGCGATAAAAGTCGCTGAACACTGGCAGTTCGAGCGAGGTTCGAATCCTGCGAACGGGCGAGGTTTGAATTCGCTCGCTGCATGGGCGTTCTCGTGGTTTTCCCCATGTGTAAACGTGTATACGAGCCAGTTTCCCTTCAAAAGTCCTCCACGAAGGCACCCCTTCCCTTAGGCAGATAGCCCTAGTGTGCTTTACCGTAATCTCAATACATTAATCAAAGTCAACACCCTGCGAGCAGAAAGACTTCTCTGTGTCTTAGGTTGAAGCATAAACAGAAAACTTGCTACTTAATGTGTCGTCCAGCGCCACCAGCGGCCGAGCGGTAAAAGCCGCTGAACACTGGTAGTTCGTTCCGGGGTTCGAGTCCCGGCGAACGGGCTAGCTGCATGAGCGTTTTCGTGGTTTTCCTCATGTGCAACGTGGATACGAGCCAGTTTCCCTTAAAAAGACCTCCACGGGGCATCCCTCCCTTTTCGTGTAGTGACTAAGGGCGGAGCACGTAATAAGTAAAAACAATATGTCGTGCGACTTTTTTAATGTTTAAACATAAACGATTAAATAATTATAATTTCCGTCTAATCACTTAATTAAGTAAATTACTAATCGAACGTAATCAACTTTTAGCTAACAGATTACAGTTTAATATTTCAAAGACCTTAGCGGGGACAAAGAGCTCTTTACGTTCAAACGTAAACAAAAAGTTTGCTCGTTACAAGAACCTTTAAAAACGTAATTTAGTTATTAATTCTACGAAATTGAAAGGAACTAGATCGGAAGAAAACGCAGCCGACTTTTGTTTTATTCAGGGAGAATTATCAATTATTTTTATCGCTTATGAAACTTGAGATATATAATATCAATTAATCGATGTTAATATAACTGATAGTGAGCTCCTAAATATTATAGATATGGATTATATCAAGAACTTCGCTCCTATAGTGAATGAAACACACACGATTCTGTACTGTTATATTTAGTTGTCAAACTCTATATTTACAAACAATTTGTTGTAAGCACAGCATTAAAAAGTCTGAAGTGCACATGACTTGGTTTATTTGATTCCGCGCAAGGAAATCATGTGGACTTCCTTGAGCGGAATATTAAATTATACGCATATTTTATTCTGCATATCATTGAAACTTATTTCCTCGAATCTCATTAGAGATAGATTTCTCATTCAATTAATTCAGTTCTCACTTCGCGACAAGACAAAAATACATAAAACCACAAAATATCTTTATTAAAAACTGAAAAATATAGAGAAACTTAAAACACCAAATACAATTAAAACAATTTTTACAATTAAAAATTATTGTTTCTACGCAAAAACAAGCAGTTAAGCCAGCGAGCAAGAAGGCAGATTTTTCGGTGCACAAAACTGAGTTTACTTTGGATCCCACACAGGAAAAAGACACTAAAGGTGCAGAAACTGAATTCACTATTTTGCAAGTTTCAAATGTAAACAAATATGGCAGCTATAGGAAAAAAATTAGGCGTAGCCGCACTTAAAAAAACTTTTAAATTTCTAGTAATTCTACAACTATTGCATGCAGATTAACTACAGGCATAAGAACTTTAACTGGAAGATAAGAACAACATAATTCATTCATTTTTAAAGCAAAACATGCAAAATTTACCAACGTATAAAAATAATTAAAAAAAAAAAAAAAAACTGAGCTCACGCAGCCGAGTAACAAAGTGGGTATATCTGCATATTTATTTACTTTTGGTGCAACCAAAAAGGTAGGTGCACAACTACATGTTATATCATATGTAAAATTTCAACGTTTTTGAGTCTACTCGTTTTTGATTTATGCGACCTACATACATACCACATACATACGCGCGTACGTACGTTCGGTCCAGACGTCACAAAAAAGAAAATCTGTCCTGAATCCTTTTTGTAACCCGTTTTGGGAAAAAGAGTCCTTTATTCTGTTCTCACCTACAGATGTCAGGCAAAAACATCGTTAATTGTATCCGATAGTAGTCAATATGGGTATTTGCATTGAAATAGGATACCCAAAAATTTTCACGATTGCAACACTTCTTACCAAAATGTAACTTACTTCGTTCGATTTACCTACAACTTACTTCGTACGTAGTTTCGATTGCAACTTAATTCGTTACAAAGAAGTAAAAAACAGAGATAACGAATTTAAGAGAGGTAAATTAAATACTGCTGGCGATTGAGACAATAGTTAGTTCATTTGCTTCTTCTTTGTAACGCAAACGTGAAATTTATTTGAAAGTAAATTGTCAACAAATTTTCGAAGAGGGCATTTTAAAAACTCTTGCCAAATTCAACGGAAAAATTGCATGTGAAAGAAACGATAAGCATGAAACAAACAAAATAAAATGTATGTATGGAAAAGAGGTAGCGCCATCTTCTCTTCTCTACGTATAATTAAAGAAAGTCAAGGTGTGTGTGTGTGATTATGGCAAAGCCTCGAGGGCTATCTGCCTAAGGGGAGGGATGTCTTCGTGGAGGACTTACTAAGGGAAACTGGCTCGTATACACGTTACACACGGGGAAAACCACGAAAACGCCCGTGCAGCCAGCCCGTTCGCGGGATTCGAACCTCGGACCGAACTACCAGTGTTCGGCGACTTTACCGCTCAGCCGCTGGTGGGCTGTATAATTAAAGAAAGAGTCTGTCTGTCTGTGTGTGTGTCTTTCGTTCGCGTTGCGCGTAAGCTAATAGACCCACTGCTACGAAATTTGGCACATAGGTGCATCTAGACAAGAAACCAGTGCACCTCGAAGCGATTTTTTTCGAAATTCGGATTCGAATTTTTTTATTTTATGTTTTGTGACGAAATCGCGTCATTTTGAGACATAATAGGCTATAGCAAAGCGAGATTTTACTCTACACACTCCATTTCCACATCGTCATGAAACGTAGGCTATTTTACGAACTTAAAATAAATTTCGTGTTTCAATAAATCCATTTAATACGAATTTATTTAACAAAGTGAGCTTAACACCTTTTCAACGGGATTTTTTCTAAAAAAGTTTATGTTTGAAAATGTACAGTTTATTTTTCTTTGATTTTTGGACACGTTAAACTTTCATCCTTGCGACTGCTTTTACAAAAAGAATTTTGGAAAAATGATAATATTTTGTATTTAAAAAATTTTTTTTAAATGAAGCTTCCGAGTACACTTCTCACATCTTTAAAATTGTGATTTTGGCATCAATTTTCTTTCTTATTGTTGTTGATAGATTTTTGATGAAATCGCATCATTTTGAATAGTTTCATTCTTTTAGAAATATGGGTTTCAACAATTTTTCATAGTATTTCTATGTCAGTGTTTTTAAGAGATTGGCATATTTCATTGTCATTTTTTATATATACGTATAATACATTTTTATTGATGTTTTTTATAAAGTTGTTCTGCAGAGTAAAATTGTGCGCGGAATGTTTATTTTTAGTCCAAAGGGATTTGAATCCCGAAGGACTATTAGTTTCGTTTTGGCATTTTGCGTCGGACTCATAAATGTCGGTTCACTTTTCAAACTGTTGCCACAAAATGTTAGAGTCCTGCATTATATTTGAAGAAATTAAATAATGAAAAATCTGCATAAATGTATGTATATTTCTCGTATTG
Source organism: Stegodyphus dumicola (assembly GCF_044657685.1). NCBI lineage: Eukaryota > Metazoa > Arthropoda > Arachnida > Araneae > Eresidae > Stegodyphus > Stegodyphus dumicola. The sequence goes on from NC_140774.1 coordinate 208,515,987, forward strand.
TGATAAAACAACGGTACATAGAGTCATCGAATTTTGAATAACGTAATCCTCCAACGAATATGAGCTTGTGGAAGACCAAATTTGAAATTTGAAATTTATTTTATGATCGATTTCCTATTTTTTAAAACTTTGACGAATTTTTTGATTAACAAACTCAAGGATTTCAAAGCGAGCAATAGCAACGTTGTGCAGAAAAAACATTTTTATCTCCAGCGCGTGAGTCTCTGTATCGGAAATTCTAAAGATATGCTCGTTTTAAAACTATTTTGCGATATTGCTGTTGCACTGGATCTTATGGTTTAAGTGCGAGGAACATGATATTTAATAAAGAAAGGTAACACACAAAATGTTAAAAAACGCCTTTTTGGACGTAATTTAAAATCTGAAACATTTCAGATTTTGTTTTTATAAACTTTTTTTTTTTTTTTTTTTTTTTTTTTATTTTGAGTTTCTTTCATGTTATTTTTTGCTTATTTCACTGTTTGTAAGATATTGTCTATTATAAAACTAATTCACGAAACTCGATAGATTGCCAGTTGCGACAATAATAAGGAAGAAATCCCTTCTCTTAGGTAGATAGCTCTCGAGTGCTTTGCATTGATTTTAAATGATAATAATGCAGTTCTACAACTAAACCTTAAACTTCTTATGAACTTCGAATATGTGAGTGTTGCAAGAATAGGGATATTCTATTTATTGTAAAAGCAATTACTTCCAACTTTTTACAGCTGACTACATAATGTAGCTGCTTTAGAAACTAGTAACCAGAAAGTTTGTGTTGCCACAAATATTTTTGTTATTTAATCCTCTTTGTGACAAAAATTTTCGTCATGTTTCCACCTTGCGTGCATGATATTTTAAAAATAGCTAATGGTATATACTTGAAATTTAATGGAATTCTTTATATGAGCGCTATTTTCTAACTGAACCAAAAATGTGATGAATATTTTAGTATTAAAAAATTTATGCTCGAAAACATTGCAGATGTTTTTAAATAAAATTCATTTTATAAACTGAACTCCAAATAAAATAAAAATTTAACATGAAATTCTTAGAATTTTAGGTTCAGAGTAGTTTCCAAATGCTATAAAAGCTATATATTAAATATGGAATTAAATGATGCAACAGACTGTTTTAAACTGTGCGCGCAAGGTGGAAACTTGACGAAACATTTTGTCACAAAGCGGATTAAAGAAGAAAAATATTTGTGGCAACACAAACTTTCTGATTAGTATTTCAGAAAGCAGCTATATTATGTAGTCAGCTGTAAAAAGTTGGAAGTAATTGCTTTTAAAATAAATAAGTTATTTAAATTCTAGCAACAGTCACCTATTCGAAGATCTTATGGGTTTTAAGGTGTATGAGTCCTCTTAAAGCACAGCATGGATAGCGAACTCCCTTTTCCTGCCTAAAATAAAGTTGAGCCTGTCGCACACAGTACCGCACATTTGCCTATATTAGGCAGAACGAGTGAATACTTAGTTGGGCATTGCGGTGGAGTTATAAAAGCTTAAAACAGTACTTTACAATACATATTTATTCTGATGCTCTCTCGACCCTACAAAGCTTGGCAAATCCGGAAACAAGCAATAGACTTCTTTTGCATATAAAAAACATTTATAACAAAATAAGAGAGAAAAATGGTACATATTTTCATTTGGGTCAAGGCTCATATTGGTGTTACCGGGAATGAGAGGGCGGATATGTAAAAAAGAGGCAGCCCTGGGAGAGGGTGATATTTATGACGCTATTAATGATTCCAGAAGAATTACCTTGAGAAAAATAAAAGCAAGTATAATTGAGAAATGGGCTCGGGAATGGAATGGTTCAAATAAAAATAAGGGTTACTTGAGGATTTTGACCATAAAAAAGAAAAATGGATTTATTTAATAATATAGATACTATTCAAGTTATCACGGATCATGGTAGATTCCCGGCCTATTTAAAACGTTTTAATCTCCAGGGCAATGATCAATGCTTGGCTTGTGGGAAGTACGGAAATGTAGCTCATTTTGTGGAAGAATGTAAACTGACCGAGAGTGTGAGGACGAGATTTGGAAAAATAAATGAACAGAATGTAATTGAAAAAAGAAAATTCTTGAATAGCTAGGCAACAGAAATTATGAGGATTGTGAATGAAAACAAGACTATCATAGGAATAGGACATTAAATATTTTAATATTTTAATCTTTTTTGTTTGTTTGTCTGCGTCGGGTGTGCTGCGTTAACCACGAGGCCGATTATTGTCGGCCAGGAGGGTTGCAGCATACTCGTAAACTAAATTAAACTTAGTTGGGGAGACTGTAGAGTAATGCCTAATGAATGTAGAAGCTTTAAAACTGAAAAGCAAGTTTATTTAGTATGAAGCAAAGACAAAGTCCTGAGAAGATTCAAATAACATTCTTATTTAACGCTCGAAAGCAACAGAAAGCACCACTTGTGCTACATATGAACCTCCGCTACTTGCGGTATTTAACGTAACATTAAATTGAAAATTACATAATGCAGTCTGAGACTACACGCTTAAGATAGCTCAGGTAATGAACGGCGCGTATTTTAAAAGTCGGCTACCACGATGGCTAAAGCCGCAATCAAATTTTGGCAGAGCTGGCGGCAGTACGTAACTGCAACGCGGAGGCTCCCAGAAGCTTTTCAAACCTTCGGCTTCAATATAAAACAATTCCTTTTTATTCTGACGAGGAATGCGGAAAAATTTAAATCATAACAATTGGTTGCTTAACGTAAAATCCTACACCTTTAGAGTTTATTTTCCTCAGCAAGAAATTTGAAAAATTAGAAATCTCCTCGTCGGGATTCCAATTGCGGATCTTCCGGTTGCTAGCCGGATGTACTACCATGAAGCCACGAACACAGAGAATGAAATGATTTCTTACATTTTCGCCAACTTTATAGGCAAACCGGGGAGAGCCCGAGACCCAGTTGACCAAATGGTGAGGCGTTATCATCCATCTAGGGTCGGTGAAACCGATGATGTTAGAAGTTAATGAGGCATCTGGCAACATATTTTAGAGCTGACAGGGCCAAAAAATCTAGGTCCACCAGATTTGAGTTCGGATGCCATGGACAGATATTAGACCCTTTTAAGATCAGGAAACATTAGATATAAGCAATGTCCTTGTCAGGATTCAAACGAAGAATTTTCCACACTGTACTCACACCATAAATGCACACAACGGGGAAGGACGCGAGATGCGATAAATCTTTATATTCTCATTTCCTTAAACAAGAATGGAAAAAGCCAGAAACCTATTCGACCAAATAACAAATAATACTCCACCACACCGCACGTCACAGAAGAGGCATTAGATCATCCATACTCAATCTACAGACCACATACAGCCCAGCGAACACACGTGTATGGGCCGAAACGATATTTATGTACAGTTTTCGAAGCTTTCCACATACCGCTACTGTAGAATTTTATATTTCTTAAACGCATGTTTAAAACTCTAGCTTTGCATATCTAATGGCAAGAATTTTGTGACGCTGCTATTATAATACTAACAGCTATTACAATACAAATAGCTACTATTGCAATACTAACAGCTATTACAATACTAATAGCTACTATTACAATACTGACAGCTGCTGAATGTACGAAAAGTACATGAAAGACCCGAACTGTTTTATTAGTGTAATTACGTTTTCGATTATAGTAAACGTCGTTTCATGTGATCGCGGGTAATATCATCATTCGGATACTGTCATCCCAACCGCCTCTTCGTTTGTATACGAAAATAAGAAAAATGCATTGCTTACTGGGATCAATGGTTCGGTTAGTACGATCAAATATTACAGAATTATTTTTTCAAACTGAAGTGAAGTTGTCAAATACGATTAAAATAGATTACAAAAATTTCCACGCGACAGACAAATGTCCCCAAATAAGGAATTAGATGACCTAACAGCTTGGTTTGGATTTTAATAAACCATTTAAAATTAAGCAAAAGAAGCAACCTTAGTTTGACATTGATTTTTGTGAGCTTTCAGACTGAAGTCTCTTTTCTTCAGGAGCAGAAAAAAAACTTTTAGAAGAATTTTCCTCCCTTTTCCTTCTTCCTTGGGGGGAACCATGAAAACATCTAATAAAAGGTTGCTTTTTTTCGTTTTTCATTTCTTTTAAGCCCAAAGCGGCGATTTGCACAGAAGGGCTATTGATTTCGTTTGGCATTTTGCCTTGATTCACTTTTTAAACTGTTGCCACCGAATATTAGAGCCCTTTATTATATTTAAAGAAATTAAATAATGAAGAAACTGCGTAAATGTATGTATTTTTCTCGCACTGTGATAAAACAACGGTACCTAGAGCCATCCAGTTCTGAATAACGTACGTCTCCACCCGAATACTGGCATCTGGAAGCCCGAATTTGTTTTATTATTTATTTCATATTTTGTAAAGCATTTATGAGTTTTTGATTAAGAAACTCAACGATTTCAAAGAGAGTAATGGCAACATTGTAAGGAAAAATTTTTATCTCCAGCGCGTGAGACTGTGTATCGGAAATTCTAAAGATATGCTGTTTTTAAATATTTTGTGATATTGCTATTGAATTGAATTTTATGTGCTTTTAAGTATGAAGAACGTGTTATTGAAATAAGTAAAGGTAACACACAAAACGTTAAAAAAACGCCTGAGCATAATATAAAATCTGTTTAATTTCAGTTAAATAAAAAAGCTTTCAGATTTTTTTTTAACTGAAATAACTAACCCAAGATATGTTTCTTAAATTTAGAAAAATCTGACAACAGTCGAAATGAACTGATGACGAAAGTATAATTTCTAGCTAGGAGTCTTAAGAAAAGATACGCCGCCTAATTTTGCGCCGCAACGAAAAAGATCCAACACGAGTTGTTTCAGAGAGCAGCTGCAAAAAACGTTATTCATTTTTGCTTTCAGGTTTGGCGGAGGAGATATAGACAATACAAATTACTAGTATTTGGAGACGAAATTAGATCTGGAGTCATCGAAAATACCGACTTCCAACTCTATTCCCTGTCGTTCATGGCGTAGGAATGATGGCGCATCTAGTATCATTCTGTTTGATGCGTGTTCAGCTAATGAAAAAAAAACTAATAAATAAAGGTTTAACCTTTGCCCATACCATTCATGTGGGAAAGTTATTCGAAAACAGAATGAAAGAGGTTCATTACAGTAGAGGATGCTTGGTTTGTGATCACGTTTGTCCACCACCATTTTGATAACATTAAAGGAATGAGAAAAAATGCTTTTCAAAACAGCCACGGAAATTTATCTTAAATATAACTAGAAACATTTCGATAAGCAAAAAGTCTTTAGTCTGAAAATGTTAGGCTAAAGTTCGTTATGAACTGTTTATATTCATGATGTTTATGGATGTTACCGTCACTGACATCCATAAGTTTTAGCATTTTTCGTTGATTCACTACAGCCCACCAGCGGCCGAGCGGTAAAGTCGCTGAACACTGGTAGTTCGGTCCGAGGTTCGAATCCCGCGAACGGGCTGGCTGCATGGGCGTTTTCGTGGTTTTCCCCATGTGTAACGTGTATACGAGCCAGTTTCTCTTAGAAAACCCTCCACGAAGGCATCCCTCCTTTTAGGCAGATAGCCCTCGAGGCTTTGCCTTAATCACACACACATACGTTGATTCACTACAAGCGTTGTTTCACTTTTCAAATTCTTGCCACCAAATATTATCGTTCTGTATTATATTTAAAGAAATTAAACAGTGAAGAATCTGCATAAATGTATGTATGTTTCTCGCATTGTGATAAAACAATGGTACCTGAAGCCATCCAATTTTGAAGAACGTAATCCTCCTGCGAATATGGGCATCTGGAAGCTCAAATTTGGAGTTTGTTTTATTATCGATTTCATATTTTGTAAAACTTTAACAAACTCAAGGGCTTAAAAAGTGGCCAGTGGCAACGTTGTACACACACACACACACACACACAAAAAAAAAAAAAAAAAAAAAAAAAAAAACTTTTATCTCCAGCGCGCCAGGCCGTGTATAGGAAATTCTTAAGATAAGCTCATTTTATAATTATTTTGCGATATTGCTCTTGAACTGAATTTTATGTTTTGAGTGCGAAGAACACGATATTTAACAAATAAAGGTAACACACAAAACATTTAAAAAAGACCTCTTTGGACATAATTTAAAATATGAAACCTTTCAGAATCCCTCCCCCTATTAAAATCCGGCCTAGCGTTAAATTCTAACAACTCATCTTTATTAAGCCCACTTTAGATCCACTATTTGGATACATGTCTTTGTCATTTAGCAATTTCTGTATTTTATATTTATTTCATGATTTTAACTTTTATTTGGTTACTTGTTTAATTCGGTTTAAAAAATCGATGTTTTGATCCCATTAACAGAATTGTTGATCACAATAAGCGATGTAGTTTTTTATTGTGTGTTACCTGTTTTCGTATAAAAATGGAAAGGACGTCGACAATTCGATAACAATATCCGAATAAGATTAACCGCAATCACGTAAAGCGGCGACTACTGTATTTTTGTTCCGGAGGAAACAGTATAATAATTATTATGCAAAAATTCTTGCATGTCTAGTTTTTATCACCTCAAATGTGTCACAAACTCTGTAAAATACGACAAGTTACAGAAATAAATAAGTGACAAATTAATTAAAAAAGAAGTAAAAGTCTGAAAGCTTTGAGATTTTACATTACGCCCAAAGGGGGGGGGTTAACTTTTTGTGTATTACCTTTAGTTATTAAATTTCATGTTCTCCACTCTAAAACCATAAAATTCAATTCAACAGCAATATCGCAAAATATTTAAAAGAGCATTAAAATTTCCGATACACAGTCTCCCGCGCTGGAGATACCCCCCCCCCACGTACAGTGTTGCCATGGCTTGGTTTGAAATTGTTGAGTTTCTCAATCAAAAACTCATACTTTACAAAATATGAAATAGGTAATAAAACAAATTCAAAATTCGGGCTTCCAGATGCCCATATTCGAGTGGAGACGTTCGTTATTCAGAATTGGATGGCTCTATGTACCGTTGTTTCATCATAATGGGAGAAACATATATACATTGATGCAGATTCTTCATTAATTAATTTCTTTAAATATGATACTAATGTTTGGTGGCAGCAATTTAAAAAGTGACTACCCGTTTATAGTGAATCAACGCAATATACCAAAACGTAATTAATACCCCTTCTGGGCTAACGCCCTTTGGAATAAAAAGAAAAGAAGAGGAATCGGAATGTTCTTAATCTCACTAGCAACCTACGGTATAATACTATTAATTAATGTAATTGTTTATAAAATCTTTCGTAAAGCTATGTTACCCTACAAACATACAACAATATTAAAAAAATCAAAGTTCTGTAAAACTATTTCTTTCAGCCCATTTCTGTGAATTTTTCTCTCTTTGAGGCTGGTTAGTAAAATAACAGTCTAAAAGTCTTAGCAGATCAAAGCACACCACGTAAGAGTTATCTGCCTAAACGGAGCGATGCCTTAGTGGCACATTTTCTGAAGAAATCTGGCTCATGAGAAAACTATGAAAACATTATACAACCCATTCGCCAGGAATTCAACTCTGGTCGAATTACCAGATTTAAAAGATCTCATCCACTCGAGAAATTTTATGAACAGATTGGCACTTTGTAAGGTAAGATCAGTAACTGAAAAATCAGCATTACATTTCTTAATATTTACCTTGGCTTTGAATCTAACAAATTCTGGCAAGTGACTTGTGGACTATGAACCACTTGGAGGAAATCATGGCTAGACTGTGCTGCAGGCAGACTGCAAGCTTGGCCATTAGTTTTTTTTTTTTTTTTTTTAATTCTTTTTATGGCACTTTATGTGAAGGCAAATCATGGCCTTGGAAGTTAATAAGGATCCTAGAAAGAAGTGGAACAGACTCAGAAGCACCAACAGGAACGAAATAAAATATTCATTTTGTTGTTACTAATGCCAACTTGTCTCACCTATAGTCAGTCTAAGCCAACGAAATTCCTCGTGGTTATGAGGGCAAGTTTTACGTTTGTCGTTGGCAACAGCCATGAGCACCTTACAGGTGATAGCGCGATTTAGCTCAGTTTCGCCCCCAATTTTGATGAAGAGCACCCTGGGGGGGACAGGTCCGAGGGTCTCCCACCCCTCTTTCCCTACCACAACCTTTCGAGAGAACTTTCGGCTCGCCGGATATTTCGAGTGCCCCCATGCCGCACGGACACTATACATTTACAAACATTCACGAGTACTCCGGGATTTGAGCCCGGGCCCTGCGGCACGGCAGTCAGCGACGCTAACCATTATACCGGTGGGGCGACAATTGATATTAATACTTTGTTGAGCCAATTGCGTTCATTAGTAAATTTACAAACATTATAGAAATTTATCAGCAACAAATCACGTAAGATAAATTTTGAGTGCAACATTCTAGCGATCTAATGACTGATCAATAGGTTTTGTTGATTTACTTCTCATTTTGTTATCCAACTCAAGAAGGTTGTTTTTCCCCATGTGCAACATGGATACGAGCCAGTTTCCCTTAGAAAGTCGTCCACGAAGGCATCTTAGGCAGATAGCCTTCGTGTGCTTTTCCATAATTAAACAAATCCCATTTGCAGTGAAAACCATCATTCAAATAGGAAGAATTTTTAAAGCTTGAACAAAATTTCTATCATATTTGTCTGTGATTATTTCATATATAAAACCTATTGTTGCGTGCGTACGGGTACGTTATGAAATGAATGCACAAGTCCGATGAAAAATGAACAAAAATTTATTATTATCACAACAAAAATGCTTAAATTTTCTCAAATTATCATGCAGTATTACAATATCTCACAGTAGTTATCTTTTAACTACTCAAATGTCCAATAGAACTTAATTCCAAAACAGCTAAAGAAAGCTAATCCGCGAATTCGCTACAGTCAACAAGAGCAGTTTTCTAAACAACAAGCTAAGTAATTACCACGAACTGAGAGGTTTTCCTCCTTTTATAAGATTTTTAAATCGCGTGCGAGAATTTTCTGGTACTTTCTCGAAATCAAAAAGACATTTATTTATTTAATGTTAAATGCACGTGTTCTTGTATTTTCAATTTTTCCGGCTTAGCTTTCTTTTAATATTCGTCACGCGCTGCACTGCGCGGGAAATAAAACCATTTAATTTATAATTGAACTAACATTAGCTTTTTAAATACCAAATTCGTAAGACTGCCCCCTTCCCAAGGACTGCACGTCCCGGGCAGTACAATCCCTGGACAGGAAGCTAAACTTACAACTGTGGCATAAATGCATTAATAAGCATTACATTACAATACTAAACAACATGAACAATAAATACAATAAATAAAACAAATCAAATGCTATCAAATACAAATCAAATACTAAATACAAATCAAATCAAAAACACATCTAAAAACAAAAAGGACCATGGTCTTATACTATTTACAATTATTTACATTACGTACTATGGCCATAGTAATGAGCTAACCTGTCGTAATGAACTACTTTAGGTTTAGAGTTCGAAGACTTACGAATCCGAACCACGACGTCATTCAGCCTGTTTAGGACCGTGTACGGACAGTACCTCCTATATACGAAGCCAAGCCTCTAGGGTTGCTTGAACGGTCTGACGTCATCTAAGTCGTCATTCCTACCATCTTCCTCGCGGCAAAGAATGAAAGAATATACTTCGGTGTCGTAGCGTAGTGAACTGACTGTTGTTTGAAAGTGTAGTGTGCTCTAATAGAACATTTTTCATTTAAATTTATTTATTTTTTATTATGCCACATAAATGCTGTGTTGCAACATGCAAAGGAAATTATAAGAATGGCCCGAAGGTGGCTGTATTTAGTTTTCCTACGGAAGAACAACTGAGAAAACAATGGATTTGGAACTGCAAACGAAAAGATGGATTCAAGCCTACGAAACATTCAAAGGTAAGCATGCATTTCATTTTTAAATTAGAAAATTCCTGAAAGATTAATGTCATTGAAAGAAACATGACTTGAAAATGCGAAAACAAAAAATTCTCAATGCAAGGGAAATAATTTACTAAAGTTCCATTGTATTCAACCATAGAAAATAAAACGAAGTTTTAATTACTTTCTATACAAGCATAGTTATATATTTATTTACTAGGCAGAAATTTCTCTTATCCCATTATGAATGAGTATTATTAATGAATTCTTTCAGTAATTTATATTTTCGGCGTCGGGATCTTTATAACACGCACATTGATTTGGGATTGATTAATCTTTCAGGAATTTATGTTATACAGAGCTTATACTGAATTTTAAAGTGATTATAAAATGGACCCTTTTCTCAATAACTAGTCAATAGAAAATCCACCAACCTTATAAAGTTCATATTATAACTTTAAGTAGATAAATATAAAATGCTTCAAGTCGTAATTTTAAAGCCGTTAATTTAAAGTTGTTTTAGATATAAGTATTTAACTGTTTGGGTATACTATTTCTTTTGATTTAGATAAGTCTCGTTTCACCTATTTTATTTTTATTTTTTTTCTTTTTAAAACTGAATGTATGCAATGCCCCTTTATTATATGCTAGGAGCATTTGAGAATGCATTTTGCTCGTAACTCATGTGAACAGGAAATTAATGCTAATTATGCAATGTTCTAAACTTTATTAATTCTAAAATCCTTAAAAAAATTATGAAATATATGTAAAAGAAAACAATCGTATAAATGGACTAGTTTTGACAGTAATTATTTTAATTTCTGGAATAAGTTACAAGGTGTTTAAATTAAACTGTCTTGTTCAAATAATATTGCCTAAGATTGTAAGCTTACTAGTTTTCACTACATGTTAGCATAAATCCTAATTAGCCTATTAAATTGTTTCATGCACACACACATCTATAAAAGTACGAGTTTCTTATGCCAATAACACCTACCTTGTTACAGTGGTTCACTTGCTACTGGCAGTAAGTTCTTGTGGGCTTGAAATTTACATTAATTTCTTATCTAAAAACACTTATATAAGGGGTTTTGTTTATTTATACTTGTTGCAGTGGAATATGAAAATGTTTCATTGTATTAATAAGTTATATAACTTTTAAAATTTTTGAAAAAAGTTAAGAAAATTATATGGAAAATAAGCAATCTAGTGAGCCTTCCACAGTAATATAATGTCAAACACGATTGATGAATGTGAATATTTCACTCCAAAATTACATAAGAATAGCCTAAAATATTTAATTACTGCAAATAAACTGTTAAATATACAAATTCTTGTTTTTTTTCTTTGTGTATCATATTTTAGCACTTATACATGTTTTCAATAATTCAAGAAAAATGAATTTTTTTAATGACTAATGATGTTTTATGCTCTTAAATATAAACATTCATAGGCACACAAGTAAATTTGTACTTCTGGTTGTGAAATATCATTTGTAAAAATCATTTATCATTATATTTAGTCATATATCATTTGTAAAAATGTTTAGAAAAAGAGCCAGTAACTTTATATTTGAATGGTACGAATGAATGTGGTTAATCTTATTCTTATCCATCAACTGATGGTTAATCTTATTCTTTTTATAATTGTATTATCACCATTTTGAATGTAATTCCATAACCAAGTGTTGTTTTCAAATAACTGAAGAAAGAAATATTTAGGATGTAGCAATTATATATACATGAGCAATTGTATGTTACCTGAGGATGTATCAATTAAATATTACTTATGTTATATGCATTTGACATATGACAACAAACATGTGCTAATTATTTGCACTTTTCAAAACTTTTTGACAGCATCCATGGCTCTTTTTAGCCCAAAAGAGTTAATAGTTTTGTTTTAAGATTTTGCATTATTCACTTTAAATGGCTATATCTCTTCAAATTGTTACCATCCAAACATTATCGCCCTGTATTATTTTTAAAGAAATTAAATGATGAACGTTTTCCACAATGGTAACCCTTCCCTTAAGCAGATAGCTCTTGAGTGCTTTGCCATGATTAAATAAAAATACATTAAAACCCTTATTAGACTGTGCATGTATTTAAAGGATGGCGAATGCTTAAGATTTTATAATTGTTTAACCTATTGATGCATGTTTATTTATTTGTTCTTTTTCATATTAAAAGGTGTGTGAACTTCACTTCAAGCAAGAGGATGTTCTGAGGCAAACTGAATTCTTTGATGAGAAAACTGGAAATAAGATCATTATACCATTGTCATATCCTCGTTTAAAGAATGGTGTAATTCCAAGTCTGTTTCCTGATGGTCCGAGTCATCTTAGTTCCAGTGTTTCATCAAGGGAATCACCAGAGCATAAAAGACTCAAAAGAGAACAAGATGCACTCGAAAATCCTTAGCCTGTAGCTTAGCTGAAAAGGAAGAGTATGAACGAAAACAAATGTTTTATAATTTAGATGAACTAAAAATTTGTTTTAATACTGTGAATTTACCAGATAACTGGATAGTTATACACAGGCCTATACATACTATGATTCTTAATATTTCTAATGACAATCATCCAAGAATTCTAAAATCATTATTTATTGATTGTAATTTGAATATATCTGTAGCAATTAGAAATATACCTATTAAATCACTGAAGCAATATGTAATCCCATCAAAAATTAACAACCTTAAAGATCTTTTAAGTATTTTAGAGAAATTAGACCTATTTGCCTCAAATGATTCATCTGAAGACAGTATTCAAAATTATTTACAAATTGTAAATGAATTAATGACAATTTTAAAAGTAAAAATTCCACATAAAAACAATGAAATAAATTTTTTCGTTGAGCAACTATCAAACTTGAATTCAGAAAAACAACAATATAGGTATTCTGCAGACTTTCCAATATTTTCCACTTTACTTCACACAATTTAACCACATGCATATAATTTTATTCGAAATTCAGAAAATATTATTATGCCTCATCCACGGACCATTCAGAAAATTTTTTCAGATTTTAATATATATCCAATAAATGAACAATACAACCAAAAGTTCCTAAGCTACATAAAATTTAAATTTCAAGAACTATCAGAAAAAGATCTGCTTGTTATTTTAATGATTGATGAAATTCATCTAAATCAAGCATTTGATTATAAAGGTGGTAATTTGTGTGGAATGGCATATAATTGCAAAAATGCTGCGTCTAGTGCATATGTTTTCATGATTCGCAGCCTATTATCTGTTTATAAGGATGTTGGACATATTTTGCCGGTGAAAACACTTAGTGCGGATAATTTGTATATTTATATTAAAAAAATTGTTGTGGGATAGAAAATATTGGGTTTAAAATTATTGCTATTGTCACTGACAATAATTCGATTAATAAAAAGGCTATGTCTCTGTTTTCCGAACCACCTAAAGTTAGTATTGTTTATCAAAACCCTGTTGACAAATCTAGGCCAATGTTTTTTATTATTGATACAGTGCATATTTTAAAATGCATTAGAAATAACTGGATAAATCAAAAAAATAATAATCAGAGTATGTTTTTCCCAAGTTTTGATGATGCTTCACATATTGAAACTGCATCTTTTTCTTGTATTAAAAAATTACATGAATCTGAAACTGGTAAGTTATTAAAGTATGCTTATGGTCTGACAATAAAAGCTCTATACCCAACTAACTTAGAAAAACAAAGTGTAAAGCTTGCATTGCAGATTTTTAATGATAATGTTGTTGAAGCATTATCTGGAAACTTTATTAAAATAATAAACACATGGTGGTCAATTGTAAATGTGAAATCTATTTTTAAAGGGGTTCATAAAAATAATGTATTTGAAACACCTTTCACTGTGGCAGAAAATGATGAAAAATATGTTTTTATGAATAACTTTTTGAATTGGCTAGATAGTTGGAAAAATTTGAATTTAACCTCTGGTTGCCTAACCAAAGAAACTCACTTTGCAGTATACCATACAACGTATGCTTTAATTGAGATATCAAGGTATTGTATAAATGAGTTGGGTTTTAAATACCTTTTACTTGGAAAAATACAAACAGATATGTTAGAGGCTAGATTTGGTAAGTACAGGCAACTGGCTGGAGCTCACCATAATATTTCTATCAGACAGGTTTATGAAATAGAGGGTAAATTAAGACTTCAGAGTACATTACCAACCCTAATAAATTCTTCAAAATTTGGAAATATTCCTCTTCATGTATCTGATTTTAAAGACACTGAAGAACAAACTTTTGATGACATGATGTACAAACATTCATAGATGAAATAACAGTTGAAGATAGTGATATACACAACATAAAATTGGATGTACCTATTTTGACTTATATAGCTGGATATTGCTGTTATAGTATGCTAAAAAAGTTAAAATGTGATGTATGTAAATCCAATATTACTATTGATAAGGAGTTAGCTTTAGAAAACGATGAAAATATTCATTCATGGATTAAGGTTTTTGATAGAGGTCTTATGTATCCTCATCCTGATATTTTACATGCTGTTACATACAATTTTATTGTTGTTAAGAAACTTATTTCAGATGAATATGAGCAAAAATTTTTATTTTCGGCAAATCCACGAGTTACAGTGTGTAAAATTACTCTAAATTTACTTCATGAAAAATTTTTTTTAGAGTTGAATGACTGTCCTAAACTTCATGACCCTCAAATTATTTTGAAAAACATCATACAAGCATCAACGAATATTTTTCTAAATAATTACTGCAAAAAGTTGAATGATAATCTTTTAAGTAACAATTTAAATAAGCAACGGAAATTGAAAACATTAAAAAAATAATTTATGCATACAGCAGAAATGACATATACTATGTTTATAAGTTAGTAAACTTTATAAAATAAGATAGTGACACTAATCTATTGTTTCTTATTATCTTCAGACTTAACTTGTAATTCATTTTATTTAAATGAATATTTTTTGCAGAATGTAGATAGTATGTTAAATAAAAAAATAGTGCTTTTTCTATTTGTGTTGTGAAATCTTTACCAACTCTTTCAAAATGCATGCACACACACACACAAAAAAAAAGCATTTGTAATAGTTAACTAATTATGACAGTAAAGTGCTAAAGTTGTTAAGTCTCTTATATAATATCATTTTGTGCAAAATAGGTGTATTTATTGTAAACTAGAGAAATATTGATTTTTGAAGATAAAATACTTTGCCAATTAATATTACTATTGTTTAGATTTTGAAATCAGTATCTTGCAATTTTTAATGTTATTTTAATTGAAGCAGACATGTTTATTACATTAATTTTACACTGTAAGAAGAAAATAAATACAATTTGGTTTTACCTACAATTCCATATGAGTCATTTTTATAGATATTCATGCATTTTTATGGAGGAAATTCACTGTATTCTTATACAATATTTTCATTGTAATACATGCTAAATTCTGTCAAAACTAAAATTAAATACTTTGGAATTAAAATTTCTAATGATGTGGTTGTACATATACAGGGGAAAACTTATCAAAAATAAATTGAGTAAAAAAATATTTTTAATCCTTCTCAGCTGTAAGGCTTCATGCAGTTATACTAAACTATTTTGATATTAAAAAGACTTAACTGTAATAAAAAATAAGTAGCATCAAGTTACATAAATAAATAGTCATCCCACCCTTTTTCCCACTGTAGTATGCAATGCCATTTCCTATTACTTCCAGTTATAAATTTACTAGTACAAAAAATTCAGGCCAAAAAAAATAAATAAAATCCTTTTTATATGTTTTGCATCCTAATTGTGTTGCTTTCCTTTAATAAAAATCTGAATTATTTTGAAAATTTTAAATCTTACTTTACATCTTAACAATCAGGCTATATTTATTTTCATTTCTAATAGGAAAATACATAAAACTTGTTATTCTTTCAATTCTAAGAATTGAGGACATTTGATCTATTTAGATGTTTTAAAAGTTCCTACTGATTACCCTGATAAAAATTCCAGTAAGTACATATATAAACTTCATATTTATCATTTGCTAAAAAATTCTCAAATAAGTTACAATGAAATGCTTTCAGGAACAAAAATTTACAAGTTACAAAAAAAATTATATGCACATAATTAGACAAAAGGGATGTTACAAATAAGAATAAGAAACAATAAGAATGAAACATAAGAATTTTGAATTCCTAGCAAGTGTCAAGTTTGTTGAATTTTTACAATTTTTCTTTTTTTTTATTATTGGGTGTGGTGTGGTGTATTTAATTATGGCAAAGCACACTAGGGCTATCTGCCTAAGGGGAGGGATGCCTTTCGTGGAGGACTTTCTAAGGGAAACTGGCTCGTATACACGTTACACATGGGGAAAACCACGAAAACGCCCATGCAGCCAGCCCGTTCGCGGGATTCGAACCTCGGACCGAACTACCAGTGTTCAGCGACTTTACCGCTCGGCCGCTGGTGGGCTTTTATTATTGGGGAAGATGCAGTTATGTATTCTCAAATAATGATCTAATTTAAAATGCCTAAATATATGAAATGTTTTGCTACCGTATTTTAAAACTACCAATGAATAAATATTGATAGATGCTAAAAAATAGTATTTTTCAAATCATTCTCCAGGTTTCTCATCTGTTAAGAAATTCAGTCCCACACTGAAGTGAAAAAAAAGCGGAAAATGACTAAACAATTATGTGTAAATTTGTATTTACGAGAAACAGAAAGTGCCGTTAAAAATTGATTAAAATTAATTTAAGGATTTTTAGTGTTAATCAACTGTAAACTTGCTTAATTATGCGTTATCCTCTTTGTTAAGGAAGAAAATATTTAATAAAATATATATTCTTCAGAAAGCAAACCAGCATCAGCCAGATATTCAGTATATATTTATTACTACTAATCTGAAGTATGTTGAATTAATTTCTTTACTATACTGTTATTATTTTAAGCGTAAAAATATATAAGGAAAGTAAGGTTAGGTATTTGAAATTAGAAAATGCAGTCGATGAAATCAAATCGGAATATATATATTTGCACGCACACACACACACACACACACACACATATATATATATATATATATATATTTAAAACCAAACGATATAGTAAGCCTTATGCAAGGAAATAAAAACTACTTTTCATTTTCTCTCCTCTTAAAGGAATAACAGCGATAAGTGGTTTCATGTGGCAACCATGCTTTCTGTACATAAGGACGACTTTAGTGACGTAGTGTGCGGCGTGCCGTGGCTTCGTTTGTAGGAGGTACTGGTACGAACCATCAAGAGGTGACTGTAATTTCGGACAGAGTCCCTTCCGTCGAGTCGGATTCCACAACCACACCTTGTCTCCTTCGTGGAATTGATGTTCAGTAGCTCTTGTGTCGTATCGGGTCTTCATCTTCTCCGTCGCCAAGTTGACTCGCTCTTGTGCAAAGTTGTGCATCACTTCACTCTCTCTTGCTTGGCAAAAAGCCACAACTTAAGTACTTGGCGTTAGCAAGACAAATTTGCATAAATAAGTTAACGATTTTAATTCTGGCCGGAAGTAGAAAATTAGAAGTGATAGTAAAGATTTAAAATAAAATAAACGTTAGTACAACTTAGGATCCTTACAACCATACCTCTAAATTTACTGCTTTATGTTTTGAAAAAAGTGAGATATGAAACCGCAATTGAAGCTATTCCCTCTAGATGCATATCCACCAAATCTCCTGATGTGTCTCCTATGGATTAATGTGCATTTGTACTTTTAAAACAAGCTCTTTATACGTGGCATCCCCAAACATTGGACGGACTGTGGAACATTGTGAACGAGAAGTGGCATAAAATCAACCTTGATGTTTTCAGGAAAAGGCTTTTCTCTTACAAATCAAGATGTAATATGACGGTCCAAGAAAAGTGCTCTCAGACGGAATATATTAGAAAATGAAATTATAACGTTTGTTTATACATATAATTCTTTGCAAAATCCTTAAAAGGATACCTGAAAACCCCCTGCACTCAGTCATTTGCGATAGTTACGTTAAATTTTAAACTTCAGACTAAACGTTTCAGGATTATTCATAGAGTTTCCTTTATTCTCATTTTTATTAATAATGCCTCATAAATATTTATTCATATATATGAAAGTATATGAAAGGTTCATTTTCTAATTTATAAAATACGCTGTTTTTAAATATTTTTAACCCAGAGGGACATTAGCCCGAATTGTGTCCAACGTTTATGTCTGCAAATGAAAAAATGATGCCTTTGGGCGCAATACAAAGTCTGAAAGCTTTCAGTTTAATATTTGTTTTGGGTGTATCTGTGGGGTGTAAATTCTTTAACTTCCAGTATATATCCAATCGAGACATTTTTATAAAAGTTATTTAAATTAATTTCTTCCAAATTTCATGTCATGATTGATTTGTTTGAGTAAAAGTTAGGTTATTTGAAAAGGGCAAAGAAAAGGATGGTTACCTGCCTGGCGCGAGGGATGGCTTAGCGGAGAACGTTCTATGGGAAATCTTCTCATATACATCGAGATAAGGAAAACTGCAGAATCCAACCATGCAGCCAGCACGTCGGCGGGGAATCAAACAGGGTAAAACTCTTAGCATTCTTAAACAGAGGGCATATTGCTATGGGACACATATTGAAAATACTTCGTTTGAAAAGAAAGCAGTATATTCTCATTTATTATTACTAGTAAGTTTTGACATGAAGGCCACAGAGAGAAAAAAATGTAAAATACAAAATAACATCCTTATTCGTGTTTTAATGATAATCTGGAGGTTTTTTATACGAAATGCCGACAAATCACATAGGAAAAACGAAAAGGAAGTAGCAGACAACAAGGGAAAATATGCCTAAGAAAAATTTCAATAATAGCTACAGCTTAACTTAATTCAATGAGAAGTTATATTTAAAATAGAGCATATTGGTAAATCATAACTGAATATGGTGTGTAAACTAGTAAATTAATTTAAGAGCACAAGAAAAACAAATTTAGCAACGGCATTTAACTGCAAATAATATTTTAATTTCAGGTTACCATATAATTTAATTTAAATTTTGCAGTTCTGAAATGTAGCTCTAGAAAAGAATTTTAAAATGATTTTCTGTTTCCATTTCAGCTGTAGCGCAATCGATTGGACAGAAAACATCTTTCCTCCCTCTTATCGAAAAAGGCAATTTCTTCCGTCCAAATCCAATGCTCAGTCAATAAGGACGTCACTTAGTCAGTCATTGGTCAGTCAATGTTCAATTTTTATTCAGTCACTAGTCAGGCAAAGAGATCTTCACTTTCTCAGTCGATTTTCAGTGAATGTCCAATTTTTATTCTGTCACTGGTCAGTTAATCAGATCGTCACTCAGTCACTAGGCTGTCAATGAGATCGTCACTTAGTCAGTCTATGTCCAATTTTTATTCAGTCACTAGTCAGGCAAGGAGATCTTCACTTTCTCAGTTCCTGTACAGTGCATGTCCAAATTTTAGTCTGTCAGTGCTCAGTCAATGAGATCATCACTCAGTCACTGCTCAGTCAATGTCCAAATTTAGTCAGTCTCCGGCCTGTCAAAGAGATAGTCAGTCAGTGAGTCACTGGTCAGACAATGTCCAATTTTTAGTCAGTCAACGGGCAATCAAGGAGACCGTCACATAGTCAGTCAATGTCCAATTTTTAGGCAGGCCCTGGTCAGTCAATGTGATCGTCAGTTAGTGACTGGTCAGAAAATGTCTAATTTTTAGTCAGTCACTGGTCAGACAATGTCCTACTTTTATTCAATGAGATTGTCATTTAGTCAGTCACTGGTCAATGTCCAATTTTTAGGCAAGTACTGGTCAGTCGAGATTGGTGAATTGACAAACAAATCTATCACGAATACAAACTGAAATTGTGTAAACTTATCTCAGATCTATATAATATGTTTTAAGTCTTTTGTTTATTTTTAATTTTTTAAAGCAGAAATATTTCAGTAATGTTTTTCTTATGTTTGAAATTTTGAAACGCTTGCTATGATTCGAAGAAGGATGTTGAGTGTACTCGTCATCAAAGCAGATAACAGGGCCGGTACCAACGACGAGATCAACGAGCTGTTCTTCAGAATCTTCAGTTGGTTTCAGTTCTGTTCTGTCTTCTTGATCCAGTTTGCCATTCATTTTTGGTTCATTATTTGTGTTAAGGAGATTACCAGAATCGATGTCTCTTTGTGTTCCAAGATCGTTATGCGATACAATGCATTCAGCATCCAATGATTCAATAGAGGCATTGAAATTGAATTCTTCCTGTTTCAAGATGGTTATACTGCTATTCGTGCCTATTTGATTACCTGAGTTATCAGGTTTTGGAAAATCAAAATCCTTTTCTGTTTCCTGTTGGAGGTAATTAAATTGCTTTTCATCGCTGATATTGTGCACATCATAAGAATTATTATCGAAATCTTTGGAAAAATGGCCGATGTGGTCAGTATCACTATCAATATGCAACTTAAGAAGATTATTATCAAAAGCTTCGAGGAGATCGGTGTCACTGTCTATGTCCACATCAAAGGAATCATCATTAAATTCATTAATATCAGCATATGAATCAAGGAAATCTAAATTACGTACCGTGTTTCCGGCATTAAACTTGTGTTCATTACGGTTAATAAAGTTTTCCTCATTATTTTCCCGAATTCTCTCTTCTCTTCGAGAAAACAAAAGGAAGGCGGTCGCAAAACAAATAAGTATGCCCAATAGGCTGTCGATAAAGGGTGTTGGTATAAAAACGTAACACAATACTGTCAAAAAAAAGAACTCCATTTCTAAAAATGGTTCGAATGCGATTTCAGCATCAAAAATAACAAGCAAATAAGCTCCACACGTAAGATTTTAGCACCACTAGATTTGATATCTCTAATGATTATGTTTTATAAGCATTGTTAAAAATGTATACATTAACTTTGTTTTAATTCAACAAAGCCTAAAACAATTATTGGTAAATTCATTGTTCCGAACTTTATTAAAAGGATTCTTTGAATATGTAACAATGAAAGGTATTCTGATATATAACTCTACTCACAATAGAGGGAAGATTCTATGAGTCTGTCTTTCGTTCGGTCTGCGTGTAAGCTGATAGACTCAGGCCTACGAATTTGCTACATAGGTGCATACAGACAAGAGCCAGTGCACCTCGAAACGAGGTTACCAAAATTCGAATGACTTTTTAAATTTTATTTTTTTATTTTTGTTTTATTCATTTTTTTGATAAAATCGGTAATTCTCTCTCATTACATCAGCAATAATGGCACGCAACCATTATTGCTGTTGTATCCCTGTCGCCACTGTTGATGATATCAGCACTGTTGCCATTCGGAAAAATGAGGACGAAAATAAGCGTTTTAAGAACTTTTAATTAATATCTCTGCTTTTTGCTATTTTTTGGGATAAAGGTGGAAGCGGAAAACGAACCAACGCTAAACTGCCGCTGCCATACATATTCAAATAAATGTTTCTTTTTTGGGAGTTTCTTGCAATACAAAGCATAAACGTAATACTTATATGTACATATATATATACATATATATGAGATTAATATTATTAAAACGAAAATACTTGAATACTCTGGGAAAATATTTTTTATACAAAAAGTACTTTCAAAACATGAATTTGTCTTGGATTTATTAGTGCAAAGCACAGAGAATCATGTTTACCTGCCACTCTGATGGAAAGGGTTTCATCTACCTTTGACTGGGTAAAAATGAAGCTAAATATATGCACAATACAAAAATATATAAAACTATTTTTAATTCTTTAATAGTCACCTCTTTAAGATAAAATCAACTGGTTAGCGTAACATGAACTTACGTTATACAATTAGCGAGAACGATACACCAAAATGAGTTTTGGTGATCGACGTACTGAGTGTACATAGTGTTTTTTCTACTTTTCATTATTTACCCTTTATTACATTTACTTAATTATTGCTGATAAATCGATATGGACTTTGCGAAACCTTGGGGCAGCACATTGATGTTTATTATGCGTTACAAATTTCAACAACTGGTCTGTGCAACTATGCTCCGCTCACTCATGTTACATGCCTCAAAAACTACGGCCACAATATTCGTTAGCTTCAAGACATGGAGCAAGGAGGACGCTACTGCCGTAGCAATAACGAGGATAAAGTTAAGCCAACGGGTTTATGATACAGGTGTGCTAATTTGCTTTTACGATGTGAAAGTTACGCTTCAGATATTTTAAATCGCTATTTTACACAAGTTATCCCGCTGTTACATATTGCCACATTGGATGTGATTCCGAACTTCAAGTGAAAAGGTTTGTTCCAACATTGGGATTTATTTTTGACTTTTATATGATACCCACTAAGGAGAGATATAGATAGGTAACGATTTCAGGGTATTGTACCTCTTAAATAAGCGAAGACCTATGAACTATGACCTATATGTTATTAGAGGGAATGTAATTAGCGCTAGGAAGGCTTATAAATAATAACCTCAATCATATGCTTACATACGAAACCATCACAACAGACGACATTCTGACATCATAACAGACGACGACATTTCATACGACCATCATAACAGACATTCTGAACATGGAAAATGAGTGAATAGAACATAACACTTCAATTCTCTACATTCCTCAATAATAAGATATACTAATTTGGAAAGATGCTCAGTAGAATTCAAGTCAGGGCTTTTAAGTAACCAATTTATGACAGAGAAGTCAGAGGAATGCTCTTCCATCCAACCAACCAGTAGCCAACCCTAACCTTTGAGAAGCGCAGTTATCTTTCTGAGATACTCCCTTTCCGTGTGAATGACAGGGACATAAATGGATGGAGATGATAGCTCATCAACTCCACGTACAGAATCATATTGAGGAAGGTAAGAACAAGTACTAAAGATCCCAAACACAACCAGAAGAAAGCATCCCAAACCATGATTAAGCCTCCACGGCCTTGTACAGTTCCAATCTGTGACACCGGATTCATACATTCATGATTCTCTCGCCATATTCTGAGCCTCCCATCGGTATTAATTAGAGGGATCGAAACTCATCACTCCTACACATCTCATAGTGTCTATTCTCTATATTCTCTTGGCCAGGTAAGAATGGCAACTCGATGGCATGCATTTAGGAAAGGTACCCTAGTGTGTCTACGGCTTCCGAAGGCCATATGGTGAAGGGAGCGATACACGATCTTTTTACTCACTGTACGACTGTCGCTTGCTTTAGATAGGTGGTAATTTGGGCTAATATTTGGCTTCATTGACCATTGTAATATCTTATTATTTAATAAATAAATATAATTATTGTTGAAGTGGCAACGCCATATTTGTATCAAACCGTTACTCAGCAACGAGAGATATTGTTTTAAAAAAGATTTTGTATTCTGAAGATTTTACAGCTAGGAGTAGTATGAAATTTTGCCACTTAAGAATTGTATAAAATTGGTATATCACCGAGAACTAGAAATAAATTTTATGTTCTACTAAGAAGATTGTCTGTTTTGTAAATTACTGCAAAATACATTACAGTCTTAATAAATTGGAGGTTCCACCGAGATACTGGAAATTAGGAGTGCAATTATCAATTTCGATGGTGCTGGTCTCCTAATCCCAGAAATTTGCTGAATTTTTTAGAACAAGTTTGCTAATACCAATTGCCAAGTTTTTTTTTATTTCAAGGAGAAATGGATGTAAGAAGTCTGCCGTTATAAAGCCAGATTTGAAGCGGATCATTCAAAGGTTATCTTCT
The DNA here is from genome assembly GCF_044657685.1 of Stegodyphus dumicola. Classification (NCBI taxonomy): domain Eukaryota; kingdom Metazoa; phylum Arthropoda; class Arachnida; order Araneae; family Eresidae; genus Stegodyphus; species Stegodyphus dumicola. Next base: position 208,539,645 of record NC_140774.1, read on the forward strand.
GTGCTTCTGTAACTTGCGTCCGAACAAAAACTGTCAAAAATAGGATACTGCTGATCTCTGAAGATAAGATTAACTTTTGGTTTTCTTAAAAAAGCTTTTATTGAATTTTAATAATTTATTTCAGAATTATAGTTTATCGTGTAAGATTTTGTTTAAAATAACTGACCCCAAAATTATTCAGCTTGAATTTATAATTGATATTTGTGGTATAGAAGTATTTTGAAATTATTATTTATGCTTTACTTTTATTTGTATTGAATTTTTATGTTGATAAATGATATTTTAAGCCATCCCGGCATTTATAAAAAAAAAAGAACTGCTAGCTGAATTTTTGAATTTGTTGCCAATCAGGCGCGTGAAAATAAGTAATAACGTCAAACTGACGTAGAGTGAATTGATTATATTGCAGAATTGGCAAAGTCTGAGTTCTCGCCATCCAGGCGTGTATTAGATAGTAACGTCACCCCGACGTATTACAGATTGTATATTCTAAAAGTTGTATTGCCAAACTGGCAAAAATTGTTTTTGTTATCGCCAACCAGGCGTGGAGATAGATAGTAAAGTCGTCAAACTGACGTGGGTAAAATTCCATTGTATTGCCTAACTGGCAAAGGTGTTTATATAGTTATAACTAACGAGGCTTGTGAATAGTGAGTTAAAACGTCAACCCGACGTAGTATTATAGTATGGAACAGCTTTAGTATAGCCCACATTCAAAGTTTGGCGAATTTGGTTTGGCGCCAAAGCACATGAAATACGTTGTTTTGAAAAATGGTTGCCATCCAGATTTTCGACGAAACTCCGTGTTTCAAAAAATGGCGGCCATCTTGATTTCACCAGAAATCGTGGATAACAGAAATAAGTTTACGACTATTATACACGATTTTAAAAGAAAGAAATATTAAGAAATGATTAATAAAAATGATTAAGGTTAAAAGGATGTAATTTTAAAAACAATACCGGAAATCTTTAGCTATTTCACCTTTAATAAATAATTTGGTGTGACGTCACAATGTATTCTCCATGCTACGCGTAATTTCTATTTTCTCTTTAACAAAAACAATGAATTGTTTATTATTGTAAATTAACATCAAATTCTTTAAATTTACATTTCTGAGCTTAGGCGTAAATGAAAATAAGTATAATAAATTGTTTATATTTAAAATTATCATGATACAGTAAGCGAATTCTACCAGTTATTACAACGATAAAGAACGTCGCAGTCTCTCATACTTGTATTTCATACAGCTTCCATATTTTCAAAGATTTTTAAGCTTTAGCATTTATACAAATAAAAAAAGTTTTTTTTAATTAATACTCTGGAACATATCAATTTTTATCATATTTACAAATAAACGTTTTGCTACGTAACAACATAATCCCTTATATACCAGTAAGTAGACAATTTTCATTATTTTCTAGTACATTAATGAAAAACAGGTTCTTAAATTCCCAAATCACATTATATACTCTGTAGGCAGGCATACTAGAATTCTACACATAAATAAATAAAAAATTTAATTTCTCGCAATGAAAGAAAATATTATAAGAAAATAAATACTACAAATTAGGAACACTAAGCAATGCTTCACATACACACACACATACAGTGTCTCACAAAACTGATGGAACACTTGTGCTTTACAAAAGGAAACTGTAGTAAAATAAATTAAAAAAAACATGTAAAACTTTTTTGTGGGTGTGTTTCATACTTAAATTTAGTAACAATTATTACATAACATACATTTTCTCAAAATATTAAAATATCAATTTAATAAAAATACAATTGTTTAGAACGGAGCAAAAAATGGCTCACATAAGTGATGGGACACTTACTTTTATCCAAAAATTTTACTTTATAAAAGGTTTTAATATTTTGTCGGATTTCCTTTTACTTTTAAAACATGATTTAATCTTTTTGGTATGGATTCGACTAATTTTTTTGCGATTTCTGGAGTGATTTTACCCCATTCTTCTTGAATCACCGATTTTAATTGTTGTTTTGAAGAAATGGTGTGTTTGCGAAATTCTTCCTTGGGTTTTATGCACACCAAGATTCTACCGTCAGAATCAAATATATTAAATTTACTCTCATCAGCAAATATAACTTCATTCCAGTAATCAGAATTCTTATTTATGCGGGATTTTGCGAAAGCCAGTCTGAGGTTTCTATTCTTTTCACTCACGAAGAATTTTTTCCTGGCTGCTCTACCGTGATATCCAGCAGATCGAATTACTCTTCCAATAGTCTCAGGATTAATAATTACTCCATATAATGCTTGTAAATCAGCAGCAACTTTAGGAGCACTTATTCTTGGATTTTTTTTAATATTTCGAACGATAATTCGCTTTATTCATTGGATAGCTTTAATGGTCGACCAGGTCTTTTTTTATCCTGAATCATATGATTCTTTTTATATCGTTTAATTATACTAAAAACTGTTGAATGACTCAGGTTAACTGTTTCAGCAGTTTCTCTAATAGAATTTCCACGTTCAATTTGCAAATTAATAACTAATTTTCGAATTTCAGGCAAAGTTTCTTTTCGTTTAGCATTCATGGCTTCACAGAGATAAAAAACACAAAAATTCCAAAACAAACTGGAGAGAAATACTGCAGACGATTTTATAAATTATTGCCAATTGCTTTTGAGTAAAAATAAAAACCCCAAGAAATATTTTTATTGCTTACTTCAGACGATTTTTGTTGCATAGTACGTAGTAGTATCTAATGGTGTCCCATCACTTATGTGAACCATTTTTTGCTCCGTTCTAAACAATTGTATTTTTATTAAATTAATATTTTGAGAAAATGCATGTTATGTAATAATTGTTACTAAATTGAAGTATGAAACACACCCACAAAAAATATTTACATGTTTTTTTTAATTTATTTTATTACAGTGTCCTTTTGTAAAGCATAAGTGCCTATCACTTTTGTGAGACACTGTATTATCAAAGAACTCATATTATCAAGTGCGATTACGATTGCAAACACTACCGTATTATAATAATGAGGTAAAAGTTATTTATAGGGTCAAAGTTTACAGTTTTTGAGTAGATCGTCGGACTATCGATATATATCGTAAGTCGAAAAGCATTATAAACATATCAAAACCAAAAAATTAAAAATACAATTTAAATGAACAATGATGTCTTAAATATAATTCACAATTAAAACAACAATACAAATTTAAAATACGCAAACGATATGTTAAACATTGCATATAAAATACGTTACATTACAGCTCGTCATCATACATTATTTCGTTTTCCTTTATACACAACGATCCGTATTCGCTCGAAAAACATCAAAGCTCGGTGTCCATGTACACATCCATCTTTTTCCATCTTAAAAATATCAGAGAATTGCACAACCTCGGCATTGCGCACTATCTTGGCTCTGCCCATGTACACATCGATCTATTTTCACTTAAAAAAATCCTATAATTGCATTAACTAGGCACCGCGCACAACCTCTGCATTGCGCACTACATTGGCTTTGCCCATGTACACACCGATTTATTTTCACTTAAAAAACATCCTAGAATTGCACAAACTAGGCACCACGCACTACAATGGCTTCGCCCATGTACACATCGATCTATTTTCACTTAAAAAAAATCCTGGAATTGCACAAACTAGGCACCGCGCAGAACCTCGGCTTTGCGCACTACATTGGCTTTGCCCATGTACACATCGATCTATTTTCATTTAAAAAAACATCCTATAATTGCACAAACTAGGCACCGCGCACCACCTCGGCATTGCGCACTACGTTGGCTCTGCCCATATACACATCGATCTATTTTCACTTAAAAAAAATTCTAGAATTGCACAAACTATGCACCACGCACTACAATGGCTTTGCCCATATACACATCGATCTATTTTCACTTAAAAAAAATCCTGGAATTGCACAAACTAGGCACCGCGCAGAACCTCGGCTTTGCGCATGTACACATCGATCTATTTTCACTTCAAAAAAACATCCTATAATTGCACAAACTAGGCACCGCGCACCACCTCGGCATTGCGCACTACGTTGGCTCTGCCCATGTACACATCGATCTATTTTCACTTAAAAAAATCCTGGAATTGCACAAACTAGGCACCGCGCAGAACCTCGATTTTGCGCACTACATCGGCTTTGCCCATGTACACATCGATCTATTTTCACTTGAAAAAACATCCTAGAATAGCGCAAACTAGGCACCGCGCAAAACCTCGGCATTGTGCACTACATTGGCTCTGCTCATGTACACATCGATCTATTTCCACTTAGGCACCGCGCAGAACCTCGGCATTGTGCACTACATTGGCTCTGCCCATGTACACATCGATCTATTTTGACTTAAAAAATCTCCTAAAATTGCACAAACTAGGCACCGCACACAACCTCGGCATTGTGCACTACATTGTCTTTGCCCAGGTACACATCGACCTATTTTCATTTAAAAAAACATCCTATAATTGCACAAACTAGGCACCGCGCACAACCTCGGCATTGCGCACTACGTTGGCTCTGCCCATGTACACATCGATCTATTTTCACTTAAAAAAATTCTAGAATTGCACAAACTTTGCACCACGCACTACAATGGCTTTTCCCATATACACATCGATCTATTTTCACTTAAAAAAAAATCCTGGAATTGCACAAACTAGGCACCGCGCAGAACCTCGATTTTGCGCACTACATTGGCTTTGCCCATGTACACATCGATCTATTTTCACTTGAAAAAACATCCTAGAATAGCGCAAACTAGGCACCGCGCAAAACCTCGGCATTGTGCACTACATTGGCTCTGCTCATGTACACATCGATCTATTTCCACTTAGAAAAACATCCTAGAATTGCACAAACTAGGCACCGCGCAGAACCTCGGCATTGTGCACTACATTGGCTCTGCCCATGTACACATCGATCTATTTTGACCTAAAAAATCTCCTAAAATTGCACAAACTAGGCACCGCGCACAACCTCGGCATTGTGCACTACATTGGCTTTGCCCATGTACACATCGACCTATTTTCATTTAAAAAAGCATCCTATAATTGCACAAACTAGGCACCGCGCACAACCTCGGCATTGCGCACTACGTTGGCTCTGCCCATGTACACATCGATCTATTTTCACTTAAAAAAAATTCTAGAATTGCACAAACTTTGCACCACGCACTACAATGGCTTTTCCCATATACACATCGATCTATTTTCACTTAAAAAAAATCCTGGAATTGCACAAACTAGGCACCGCGCAGAACCTCGGCTTTGCGCACTACATTGGCTTTGCCCATGTACACATCGATCTATTTTCACTTAAAAAAATCCTAGAATAGCGCAAACTAGGCACCGCGCACAACCTCGGCATTGTGCACTACATTGGCTTTGCCCATGTACACATCGATATATTTTCACTTAAAAAAACATCCTATAATTGCACAAACTAGGCACCGCGCACAACCTCGGCATTGCGCACTACATTGACTTCGATCTATTTTCACTTAAAAAAAATCCTAGAATTGCACAAACTATGCACCACGCACTACAATGGCTTTGCCCATGTACACATCGACCTATTTTCATTTAAAAAAACATCCTATAATTGCACAAACTAGGCACCGCGCACAACCTCGGCATTGCGCACTACGTTGGCTCTGCCCATGTACACATCGATCTATTTTCACTAAAAAAAAATTCTAGAATTGCACAAACTTTGCACCACGCACTACAATGGCTTTTCCCATATACACATCGATCTATTTTCACTTAAAAAAATCCTGCAATTGCACAAACTAGGCACCGCGCAGAACCTCGATTTTGCGCACTACATTGGCTTTGCCCATGTACACATCGATCTATTTTCACTTGAAAAAACATCCTAGAATAGCGCAAACTAGGCACCGCGCAAAACCTCGGCATTGTGCACTACATTGGCTCTGCTCATGTACACATCGATCTATTTCCACTTAGAAAAACATCCTAGAATTGCACTAACTAGGCACCGCGCAGAACCTCGGCATTGTGCACTACATTGGCTCTGCCCATGTACACATCGATCTATTTTGACTTAAAAAATCTCCTAAAATTGCACAAACTAGACACCGCGCACAACCTCGGCATTGTGCACTACATTGGCTTTGCCCATGTACACATCGACCTATTTTCATTTAAAAAAACATCCTATAATTGCACAAACTAGGCACCGCGCACAACCTCGGCATTGCGCACTACGTTGGCTCTGCCCATGTACACATCGATCTATTTTCACTTAAAAAAATTCTAGAATTGCACAAACTTTGCACCACGCACTACAATGGCTTTTCCCATATACACATCGATCTATTTTCACTTAAAAAAAATCCTGGAATTGCACAAACTAGGCACCGCGCAGAACCTCGGCTTTGCGCACTACATTGGCTTTGCCCATGTACACATCGATCTATTTTCACTTAAAAAAATCCTAGAATAGCGCAAACTAGGCACCGTGCACAACCTCGGCATTGTGCACTACATTGGCTTTGCCCATGTACACATCGATCTATTTTCACTTAAAAAAACATCCTATAATTGCACAAACTAGGCACCGCGGACAACCTCGGCATTGCGCACTACATTGACTTCGATCTATTTTCACTTAAAAAAAATCCTAGAATTGCACAAACTATGCACCACGCACTACAATGGCTTTGCCCGTGTACACATCGACCTATTTTCATTTAAAAAAACATCCTATAATTGCACAAACTAGGCACCGCGCACAACCTCGGCATTGCGCACTACGTTGGCTCTGCCCATGTACACATCGATCTATTTTCACTTAAAAAAAATTCTAGAATTGCACAAACTTTGCACCACGCACTACAATGGCTTTTCCCATATACACATCGATCTATTTTCACTTAAAAAAAAATCCTGGAATTGCACAAACTAGGCACCGCGCAGAACCTCGATTTTGCGCACTACATTGGCTTTGCCCATGTACACATTGATCTATTTTCACTTGAAAAAACATCCTAGAATAGCGCAAACTAGGCACCGCGCAAAACCTCGGCATTGTGCACTACATTGGCTCTGCTCATGTACACATCGATCTATTTCCACTTAGAAAAACATCCTAGAATTGCACAAACTAGGCACCGCGCAGAACCTCGGCATTGTGCACTACATTGGCTCTGCCCATGTACACATCGATCTATTTTCACTTAAAAAAAATTCTAGAATTGCACAAACTATGCACCACGCACTACAATGGCTTTGCCCATGTACACATCGACCTATTTTCATTTAAAAAAACATCCTATAATTGCACAAACTAGGCACCGCGCACAACCTCGGCATTGCGCACTACGTTGGCTCTGCCCATGTACACATCGATCTATTTTCACTAAAAAAAATTCTAGAATTGCACAAACTTTGCACCACGCACTACAATGGCTTTTCCCATATACACATCGATCTATTTTCACTTAAAAAAAATCCTGGAATTGCACAAACTAGGCACCGCGCAGAACCTCGATTTTGCGCACTACATTGGCTTTGCCCATGTACACATCGATCTATTTTCACTTGAAAAAACATCTTAGAATAGCGCAAACTAGGCACCGCGCAAAACCTCGGCATTGTGCACTACATTGGCTCTGCTCATGTACACATCGATCTATTTCCACTTAGAAAAACATCCTAGAATTGCACAAACTAGGCACCGCGCAGAACCTCGGCATTGTGCACTACATTGGCTCTGCCCATGTACACATCGATCTATTTTGACTTAAAAAATCTCCTAAAATTGCACAAACTAGGCACCGCGCACAACCTCGGCATTGTGCACTACATTGGCTTTGCCCATGTACACATCGACCTATTTTCATTTAAAAAAACATCCTATAATTGCACAAACTAGGCACCGCGCACAACCTCGGCATTGCGCACTACGTTGGCTCTGCCCATGTACACATCGATCTATTTTCACTTAAAAAAATTCTAGAATTGCACAAACTTTGCACCACGCACTACAATGGCTTTTCCCATATACACATCGATCTATTTTCACTTAAAAAAAATCCTGGAATTGCACAAACTAGGCACCGCGCAGAACCTCGGCTTTGCGCACTACATTGGCTTTGCCCATGTACACATCGATCTATTTTCACTTAAAAAAATCCTAGAATAGCGCAAACTAGGCACCGTGCACAACCTCGGCATTGTGCACTACATTGGCTTTGCCCATGTACACATCGATCTATTTTCACTTAAAAAAACATCCTATAATTGCACAAACTAGGCACCGCGCACAACCTCGGCATTGCGCACTACATTGACTTCGATCTATTTTCACTTAAAAAAAATCCTAGAATTGCACAAACTATGCACCACGCACTACAATGGCTTTGCCCGTGTACACATCGACCTATTTTCATTTAAAAAAACATCCTATAATTGCACAAACTAGGCACCGCGCACAACCTCGGCATTGCGCACTACGTTGGCTCTGCCCATGTACACATCGATCTATTTTCACTTAAAAAAAATTCTAGAATTGCACAAACTTTGCACCACGCACTACAATGGCTTTTCCCATATACACATCGATCTATTTTCACTTAAAAAAAATCCTGGAATTGCACAAACTAGGCACCGCGCAGAACCTCGATTATGCGCACTACATTGGCTTTGCCCATGTACACATCGATCTATTTTCACTTGAAAAAACATCCTAGAATAGCGCAAACTAGGCACCGCGCAAAACCTCGGCATTGTGCACTACATTGGCTCTGCTCATGTACACATCGATCTATTTCCACTTAGAAAAACATCCTAGAATTGCACAAACTAGGCACCGCGCAGAACCTCGGCATTGTGCACTACATTGGCTCTGCCCATGTACACATCGATCTATTTTGACTTAAAATCTCCTAAAATTGCACAAACTAGGCACCGCGCACAACCTCGGCATTGTGCACTACATTGGCTTTGCCCATGTACACATCGACCTATTTTCATTTAAAAAAACATCCTATAATTGCACAAACTAGGCACCGCGCACAACCTCGGCATTGCGCACTACGTTGGCTCTGCCCATGTACACATCGATCTATTTTCACTTAAAAAAATTCTAGAATTGCACAAACTTTGCACCACGCACTACAATGGCTTTTCCCATATACACATCGATCTATTTTCACTTAAAAAAATCCTGGAATTGCACAAACTAGGCACCGCGCAGAACCTCGGCTTTGCGCACTACATTGGCTTTGCGCATGTACACATCGATCTATTTTCACTTAAAAAAATCCTAGAATAGCGCAAACTAGGCACCGTGCACAACCTCGGCATTGTGCACTACATTGGCTTTGCCCATGTACACATCGATCTATTTTCACTTAAAAAAACATCCTATAATTGCACAAACTAGGCACCGCGCACAACCTCGGCATTGCGCACTACATTGACTTCGATCTATTTTCACTTAAAAAAAATCCTAGAATTGCACAAACTATGCACCACGCACTACAATGGCTTTGCCCATGTACACATCGACCTATTTTCATTTAAAAAAACATCCTATAATTGCACAAACTAGGCACCGCGCACAACCTCGGCATTGCGCACTACGTTGGCTCTGCCCATGTACACATCGATCTATTTTCACTAAAAAAAATTCTAGAATTGCACAAACGTTGCACCACGCACTACAATGGCTTTTCCCATATACACATCGATCTATTTTCACTTAAAAAAAAATCCTGGAATTGCACAAACTAGGCACCGCGCAGAACCTCGATTTTGCGCACTACATTGGCTTTGCCCATGTACACATCGATCTATTTTCACTTGAAAAAACATCCTAGAATAGCGCAAACTAGGCACCGCGCAAAACCTCGGCATTGTGCACATTGGCTCTGCTCATGTACACATCGATCTATTTCCACTTAGAAAAACATCCTAGAATTGCACAAACTAGGCACCGCGCAGAACCTCGGCATTGTGCACTACATTGGCTCTGCCCATGTACACATCGATCTATTTTGACATAAAAAATCTCCTAAAATTGCACAAACTAGGCACCGCGCACAACCTCGGCATTGTGCACTACATTGGCTTTGCCCATGTACACATCGACCTATTTTCATTTAAAAAAACATCCTATAATTGCACAAACTAGGCACCGCGCACAACCTCGGCATTGCGCACTACGTTGGCTCTGCCCATGTACACATCGATCTATTTTCACTTAAAAAAATTCTAGAATTGCACAAACTTTGCACCACGCACTACAATGGCTTTTCCCATATACACATCGATCTATTTTCACTTAAAAAAAAATCCTGGAATTGCACAAACTAGGCACCGCGCAGAACCTCGGCTTTGCGCACTACATTGGCTTTGCCCATGTACACATCGATCTATTTTCACTTAAAAAAATCCTAGAATAGCGCAAACTAGGCACCGTGCACAACCTCGGCATTGTGCACTACATTGGCTTTGCCCATGTACACATCGATCTATTTTCACTTAAAAAAACATCCTATAATTGCACAAACTAGGCACCGCGCACAACCTCGGCATTGCGCACTACATTGACTTCGATATATTTTCACTTAAAAAAAATCCTAGAATTGCACAAACTATGCACCACGCACTACAATGGCTTTGCCCGTGTACACATCGACCTATTTTCATTTAAAAAAACATCCTATAATTGCACAAACTAGGCACCGCGCACAACCTCGGTATTGCGCACTACGTTGGCTCTGCCCATGTACACATCGATCTATTTTCACTTAAAAAAAATTCTAGAATTGCACAAACTTTGCACCACGCACTACAATGGCTTTTCCCATATACACATCGATCTATTTTCACTTAAAAAAAAATCCTGGAATTGCACAAACTAGGCACCGCGCAGAACCTCGATTTTGCGCACTACATTGACTTTGCCCATGTACACATTGATCTATTTTCACTTGAAAAAACATCCTAGAATAGCGCAAACTAGGCACCGCGCAAAACCTCGGCATTGTGCACTACATTGGCTCATGTACACATCGATCTATTTCCACTTAGAAAAACATCCTAGAATTGCACAAACTAGGCACCGCGCAGAACCTCGGCATTGTGCACTACATTGGCTCTGCCCATGTACACATCGATCTATTTTGACTTAAAAAATCTCCTAAAATTGCACAAACTAGGCACCGCGCACAACCTCGGCATTGTGCACTACATTGGCTTTGCCCATGTACACATCGACATATTTTCATTTAAAAAAACATCCTATAATTGCACAAACTAGGCACCGCGCACAACCTCGGCATTGCGCACTACGTTGGCTCTGCCCATGTACACATCGATCTATTTTCACTTAAAAAAAATTCTAGAATTGCACAAACTTTGCACCACGCACTACAATGGCTTTTCCCATATACACATCGATCTATTTTCACTTAAAAAAAAATCCTGGAATTGCACAAACTAGGCACCGCGCAGAACCTCGGCTTTGCGCACTACATTGGCTTTGCCCATGTACACATCGATCTATTTTCACTTAAAAAAATCCTAGAATAGCGCAAACTAGGCACCACGCACAACCTCGGCATTGTGCACTACATTGGCTTTGTCCATGTACACATCGATCTATTTTCACTTAAAAAAACATCCTATAATTGCACAAACTAGGCACCGCGCACAACCTCGGCATTGCGCACTACATTGACTTCGATCTATTTTCACTTAAAAAAAATCCTAGAATTGCACAAACTATGCACCACGCACTACAATGGCTTTGCCCATGTACACATCGACCTATTTTCATTTAAAAAAACATCCTATAATTGCACAAAATAGGCACCGCGCACAACCTCGGCATTGCGCACTACGTTGGCTCTGCCCATGTACACATCGATCTATTTTCACTTAAAAAAAATTCTAGAATTTCACAAACTTTGCACCACGCACTACAATGGCTTTTCCCATATACACATCGATCTATTTTCACTTAAAAAAATCCTGGAATTGCACAAACTAGGCACCGCGCAGAACCTCGATTTTGCGCACTACATTGGCTTTGCCCATGTACACATCGATCTATTTTCACTTGAAAAAACATCCTAGAATAGCGCAAACTAGGCACCGCGCAAAACCTCGGCATTGTGCACTACATTGGCTCTGCTCATGTACACATCGATCTATTTCCACTTAGAAAAACATCCTAGAATTGCACAAACTAGGCACCGCGCAGAACCTCGGCATTGTGCACTATATTGGCTCTGCCCATGTACACCTCGATCTATTTTGACTTAAAAAATCTCCTAAAATTGCACAAACTAGGCACCGCGCACAACCTCGGCATTGTGCACTACATTGGCTTTGCCCATGTACACATCGACCTATTTTCATTTAAAAAAACATCCTATAATTGCACAAACTAGGCACCGCGCACAACCTCGGCATTGCGCACTACGTTGGCTCTGCCCATGTACACATCGATCTATTTTGACATAAAAAATCTCCTAAAATTGCACAAACTAGGCACCGCGCACAACCTCGGCATTGTGCACTACATTGGCTTTGCCCATGTACACATCGACCTATTTTCATTTAAAAAAACATCCTATAATTGCACAAACTAGGCACCGCGCACAACCTCGGCATTGCGCACTACGTTGGCTCTGCCCATGTACACATCGATCTATTTTCACTTAAAAAAATTCTAGAATTGCACAAACTTTGCACCACGCACTACAATGGCTTTTCCCATATACACATCGATCTATTTTCACTTAAAAAAATCCTGGAATTGCACAAACTAGGCACCGCGCAGAACCTCGGCTTTGCGCACTACATTGGCTTTGCCCATGTACACATCGATCTATTTTCACTTAAAAAAATCCTAGAATAGCGCAAACTAGGCACCGTGCACAACCTCGGCATTGTGCACTACATTGGCTTTGCCCATGTACACATCGATCTATTTTCACTTAAAAAAACATCCTATAATTGCACAAACTAGGCACCGCGCACAACCTCGGCATTGCGCACTACATTGACTTCGATCTATTTTCACTTAAAAAAAATCCTAGAATTGCACAAACTATGCACCACGCACTACAATGGCTTTGCCCATGTACACATCGACCTATTTTCATTTAAAAAAACATCCTATAATTGCACAAACTAGGCACCGCGCACAACCTCGGTATTGCGCACTACGTTGGCTCTGCCCATGTACACATCGATCTATTTTCACTTAAAAAAAATTCTAGAATTGCACAAACTTTGCACCACGCACTACAATGGCTTTTCCCATATACACATCGATCTATTTTCACTTAAAAAAAATCCTGGAATTGCACAAACTAGGCACCGCGCAGAACCTCGATTTTGCGCACTACATTGACTTTGCCCATGTACACATTGATCTATTTTCACTTGAAAAAACATCCTAGAATAGCGCAAACTAGGCACCGCGCAAAACCTCGGCATTGTGCACTACATTGGCTCATGTACACATCGATCTATTTCCACTTAGAAAAACATCCTAGAATTGCACAAACTAGGCACCGCGCAGAACCTCGGCATTGTGCACTACATTGGCTCTGCCCATGTACACATCGATCTATTTTGACTTAAAAAATCTCCTAAAATTGCACAAACTAGGCACCGCGCACAACCTCGGCATTGTGCACTACATTGGCTTTGCCCATGTACACATCGACCTATTTTCATTTAAAAAAACATCCTATAATTGCACAAACTAGGCACCGCGCACAACCTCGGCATTGCGCACTACGTTGGCTCTGCCCATGTACACATCGATCTATTTTCACTTAAAAAAAATTCTAGAATTGCACAAACTTTGCACCACGCACTACAATGGCTTTTCCCATATACACATCGATCTATTTTCACTTAAAAAAAAATCCTGGAATTGCACAAACTAGGCACCGCGCAGAACCTCGGCTTTGCGCACTACATTGGCTTTGCCCATGTACACATCGATCTATTTTCACTTAAAAAACATCCTAGAATAGCGCAAACTAGGCACCGCGCACAACCTCGGCATTGTGCACTACATTGGCTTTGCCCATGTACACATCGATCTATTTTCATTTAAAAAAACATCCTATAATTGCACAAACTAGGCACCGCGCACCACCTCGGCATTGCGCACTACGTTGGCTCTGCCCATGTACACATCGATCTATTTTCACTTAAAAAAATTCTAGAATTGCACAAACTATGCACCACGCACTACAATGGCTTTTCCCATATACACATCGATCTATTTTCACTTAAAAAAAATCCTGGAATTGCACAAACTAGGCACCGCGCAGAGCCTCGGCTTTGCGCACTACATTGGCTTTGCCCATGTACACATCGATCTATTTTCACTTAAAAAAATCCTAGAATAGCGCAAACTAGGCACCACGCACAACCTCGGCATTGTGCACTACATTGGCTTTGTCCATGTACACATCGATCTATTTTCACTTAAAAAAACATCCTATAATTGCACAAACTAGGCACCGCGCACAACCTCGGCATTGCGCACTACATTGACTTCGATCTATTTTCACTTAAAAAAAATCCTAGAATTGCACAAACTATGCACCACGCACTACAATGGCTTTGCCCATGTACACATCGACCTATTTTCATTTAAAAAAACATCCTATAATTGCACAAAATAGGCACCGCGCACAACCTCGGCATTGCGCACTACGTTGGCTCTGCCCATGTACACATCGATCTATTTTCACTTAAAAAAAATTCTAGAATTTCACAAACTTTGCACCACGCACTACAATGGCTTTTCCCATATACACATCGATCTATTTTCACTTAAAAAAATCCTGGAATTGCACAAACTAGGCACCGCGCAGAACCTCGATTTTGCGCACTACATTGGCTTTGCCCATGTACACATCGATCTATTTTCACTTGAAAAAACATCCTAGAATAGCGCAAACTAGGCACCGCGCAAAACCTCGGCATTGTGCACTACATTGGCTCTGCTCATGTACACATCGATCTATTTCCACTTAGAAAAACATCCTAGAATTGCACAAACTAGGCACCGCGCAGAACCTCGGCATTGTGCAATATATTGGCTCTGCCCATGTACACCTCGATCTATTTTGACTTAAAAAATCTCCTAAAATTGCACAAACTAGGCACCGCGCACAACCTCGGCATTGTGCACTACATTGGCTTTGCCCATGTACACATCGACCTATTTTCATTTAAAAAAACATCCTATAATTGCACAAACTAGGCACCGCGCACAACCTCGGCATTGCGCACTACGTTGGCTCTGCCCATGTACACATCGATCTATTTTGACATAAAAAATCTCCTAAAATTGCACAAACTAGGCACCGCGCACAACCTCGGCATTGTGCACTACATTGGCTTTGCCCATGTACACATCGACCTATTTTCATTTAAAAAAACATCCTATAATTGCACAAACTAGGCACCGCGCACAACCTCGGCATTGCGCACTACGTTGGCTCTGCCCATGTACACATCGATCTATTTTCACTTAAAAAAATTCTAGAATTGCACAAATTTTGCACCACGCACTACAATGGCTTTTCCCATATACACATCGATCTATTTTCACTTAAAAAAATCCTGGAATTGCACAAACTAGGCACCGCGCAGAACCTCGGCTTTGCGCACTACATTGGCTTTGCCCATGTACACATCGATCTATTTTCACTTAAAAAAATCCTAGAATAGCGCAAACTAGGCACCGTGCACAACCTCGGCATTGTGCACTACATTGGCTTTGCCCATGTACACATCGATCTATTTTCACTTAAAAAAACATCCTATAATTGCACAAACTAGGCACCGCGCACAACCTCGGCATTGTGCACTACGTTGGCTCTGCCCATGTACACATCGATCTATTTTCACTTAAAAAAATTCTAGAATTGCACAAATTTTGCACCACGCACTACAATGGCTTTTCCCATATACACATCGATCTATTTTCACTTAAAAAAATCCTGGAATTGCACAAACTAGGCACCGCGCAGAACCTCGGCTTTGCGCACTACATTGGCTTTGCCCATGTACACATCGATCTATTTTCACTTAAAAAAATCCTAGAATAGCGCAAACTAGGCACCGTGCACAACCTCGGCATTGTGCACTACATTGGCTTTGCCCATGTACACATCGATCTATTTTCACTTAAAAAAAATCCTAGAATTGCACAAACTATGCACCACGCACTACAATGGCTTTGCCCATGTACACATCGACCTATTTTCATTTAAAAAAACATCCTATAATTGCACAAACTAGGCACCGCGCACAACCTCGGCATTGCGCACTACGTTGGCTCTGCCCATGTACACATCGATCTATTTTCACTAAAAAAAATTCTAGAATTGCACAAACTTTGCACCACGCACTACAATGGCTTTTCCCATATACACATCGATCTATTTTCACTTAAAAAAAAATCCTGGAATTGCACAAACTAGGCACCGCGCAGAACCTCGATTTTGCGCACTACATTGGCTTTGCCCATGTACACATCGATCTATTTTCACTTGAAAAAACATCCTAGAATAGCGCAAACTAGGCACCGCGCAAAACCTCGGCATTGTGCACTACATTGGTTCTGCTCATGTACATATCGATCTATTTCCACTTAGAAAAACATCCTAGAATTGCACAAACTAGGCACCGCGCAGAACCTCGGCATTGTGCACTACATTGGCTCTGCCCATGTACACATCGATCTATTTTGACATAAAAAATCTCCTAAAATTGCACAAACTAGGCACCGCGCACAACCTCGGCATTGTGCACTACATTGGCTTTGCCCATGTACACATCGACCTATTTTCATTTAAAAAAACATCCTATAATTGCACAAACTAGGCACCGCGCACAACCTCGGCATTGCGCACTACGTTGGCTCTGCCCATGTACACATCGATCTATTTTCACTTAAAAAAATTCTAGAATTGCACAAACTTTGCACCACGCACTACAATGGCTTTTCCCATATACACATCGATCTATTTTCACTTAAAAAAAAATCCTGGAATTGCACAAACTAGGCAACGCGCAGAACCTCGGCTTTGCGCACTACATTGGCTTTGCCCATGTACACATCGATCTATTTTCACTTAAAAAAATCCTAGAATAGCGCAAACTAGGCACCGTGCACAACCTCGGCATTGTGCACTACATTGGCTTTGCCCATGTACACATCGATCTATTTTCACTTAAAAAAACATCCTATAATTGCACAAACTAGGCAACGCGCACAACCTCGGCATTGCGCACTACATTGACTTCGATATATTTTCACTTAAAAAAAATCCTAGAATTGCACAAACTATGCACCACGCACTACAATGACTTTGCCCGTGTACACATCGACCTATTTTCATTTAAAAAAACATCCTATAATTGCACAAACTAGGCACCGCGCACAACCTCGGTATTGCGCACTACGTTGGCTCTGCCCATGTACACATCGATCTATTTTCACTTAAAAAAAATTCTAGAATTGCACAAACTTTGCACCACGCACTACAATTGCTTTTCCCATATACACATCGATCTATTTTCACTTAAAAAAAATCCTGGAATTGCACAAACTAGGCACCGCGCAGAACCTCGATTTTGCGCACTACATTGACTTTGCCCATGTACACATTGATCTATTTTCACTTGAAAAAACATCCTAGAATAGCGCAAACTAGGCACCGCGCAAAACCTCGGCATTGTGCACTACATTGGCTCATGTACACATCGATCTATTTCCACTTAGAAAAACATCCTAGAATTGCACAAACTAGGCACCGCGCAGAACCTCGGCATTGTGCACTACATTGGCTCTGCCCATGTACACATCGATCTATTTTGACTTAAAAAATCTCCTAAAATTGCACAAACTAGGCACCGCGCACAACCTCGGCATTGTGCACTACATTGGCTTTGCCCATGTACACATCGACCTATTTTCATTTAAAAAAACATCCTATAATTGCACAAACTAGGCACCGCGCACAACCTCGGCATTGCGCACTACGTTGGCTCTGCCCATGTACACATCGATCTATTTTCACTTAAAAAAAATTCTAGAATTGCACAAACTTTGCACCACGCACTACAATGGCTTTTCCCATATACACATCGATCTATTTTCACTTAAAAAAAAATCCTGGAATTGCACAAACTAGGCACCGCGCAGAACCTCGGCTTTGCGCACTACATTGGCTTTGCCCATGTACACATCGATCTATTTTCACTTAAAAAACATCCTAGAATAGCGCAAACTAGGCACCGCGCACAACCTCGGCATTGTGCACTACATTGGCTTTGCCCATGTACACATCGATCTATTTTCATTTAAAAAAACATCCTATAATTGCACAAACTAGACACCGCGCACCACCTCGGCATTGCGCACTACGTTGGCTCTGCCCATGTACACATCGATCTATTTTCACTTAAAAAAATTCTAGAATTGCACAAACTATGCACCACGCACTACAATGGCTTTTCCCATATACACATCGATCTATTTTCACTTAAAAAAAAATCCTGGAATTGCACAAACTAGGCACCGCGCAGAACCTCGGCTTTGCGCACTACATTGGCTTTGCCCATGTACACATCGATCTATTTTCACTTAAAAAAATCCTAGAATAGCGCAAACTAGGCACCACGCACAACCTCGGCATTGTGCACTACATTGGCTTTGTCCATGTACACATCGATCTATTTTCACTTAAAAAAACATCCTATAATTGCACAAACTAGGCACCGCGCACAACCTCGGCATTGCGCACTACATTGACTTCGATCTATTTTCACTTAAAAAAAATCCTAGAATTGCACAAACTATGCACCACGCACTACAATGGCTTTGCCCATGTACACATCGACCTATTTTCATTTAAAAAAACATCCTATAATTGCACAAAATAGGCACCGCGCACAACCTCGGCATTGCGCACTACGTTGGCTCTGCCCATGTACACATCGATCTATTTTCACTTAAAAAAAATTCTAGAATTTCACAAACTTTGCACCACGCACTACAATGGCTTTTCCCATATACACATCGATCTATTTTCACTTAAAAAAATCCTGGAATTGCACAAACTAGGCACCGCGCAGAACCTCGATTTTGCGCACTACATTGGCTTCGCCCATGTACACATCGATCTATTTTCACTTGAAAAAACATCCTAGAATAGCGCAAACTAGGCACCGCGCAAAACCTCGGCATTGTGCACTACATTGGCTCTGCTCATGTACACATCGATCTATTTCCACTTAGAAAAACATCCTAGAATTGCACAAACTAGGCACCGCGCAGAACCTCGGCATTGTGCACTATATTGGCTCTGCCCATGTACACCTCGATCTATTTTGACTTAAAAAATCTCCTAAAATTGCACAAACTAGGCACCGCGCACAACCTCGGCATTGTGCACTACATTGGCTTTGCCCATGTACACATCGACCTATTTTCATTTAAAAAAACATCCTATAATTGCACAAACTAGGCACCGCGCACAACCTCGGCATTGCGCACTACGTTGGCTCTGCCCATGTACACATCGATCTATTTTCACTTAAAAAAAATTCTAGAATTGCACAAACTTTGCACCACGCACTACAATGGCTTTTCCCATATACACATCGATCTATTTTCACTTAAAAAAAATCCTGGAATTGCACAAACTAGGCACCGCGCAGAACCTCGGCTTTGCGCACTACATTGGCTTTGCCCATGTACACATCGATCTATTTTCACTTAAAAAAAATCCTAGAATAGCGCAAACTAGGCACCGCGCACAACCTCGGCATTGTGCACTACATTGGCTTTGCCCATGTACACATCGATCTATTTTCACTTAAAAAAACATCCTATAATTGCACAAACTAGGCACCGCGCACAACGTCGGCATTGCGCACTACATTGACTTCGATCTATTTTCACTTAAAAAAAATCCTACAATTGCACAAACTATGCACCACGCACTACAATGGCTTTGGCCATGTACACATCGATCTATTTTCACTTAAAAAAAATCCTGGAATTGCACAAACTAGGTACCGCGCAGAACCTCGATTTTGCGCACTACATTGGCCTTGCCCATGTACACATCGATCTATTTTCACTTGAAAAAACATCCTAGAATAGCGCAAACTAGGCACCGCGCAAAATCTCGGCATTGTGCACTACATTGGCTCTGCCCATGTACACATCGATCTATTTCCACTTAGAAAAACATCCTAGAATTGCACAAACTAGGCACCGCGCAGAACCTCGGCATTGTGCACTACATTGGCTCTGCCCATGTACACATCGATCTATTTTGACTTAAAAATCTCCTAAAATTGCACAAACTAGGCACCGCGCACAACCTCGGCATTGTGCACTACATTGGCTTTGCCCATGTACACATCGACCTATTTTCATTTAAAAAAACATCCTATAATTGCACAAACTAGGCACCGCGCACAACCTCGGCATTGCGCACTACGTTGGCTCTGCCCATGTACACATCGATCTATTTTCACTTTAAAAAAATTCTAGAATTGCACAAACTTTGCACCACGCACTACAATGGCTTTGCCCATATACACATCGATCTATTTTCACTTAAAAAAAATCCTGGAATTGCACAAACTAGGCACCGCGCAGAACCTCGGCTTTGCGCACTACATTAGCTTTGCCCATGTACACATCGATCTATTTTCACTTAAAAAACATCCTAGAATAGCGCAAACTAGGCACCGCGCACAACCTCGGCATTGTGCACTACATTGGCTTTGCCCATGTACACACCGATCTATTTTCACTTAAAAAAATATCCTATAATTGCACAAACTAGGCACCGCGCACAACCTCGGCATTGCGCACTACATTGACTTCGATCTATTTTCACTTAAAAAAAATCCTAGAATTGCACAAACTATGCACCACGCACTACAATGGCTTTGCCCATGTACACATCGATCTATTTTCACTTGAAAAAACATCCTAGAATAGCGCAAACTAGGCACCGCGCAAAACCTCGGCATTGTGCACTACATTGGCTCTGCCCATGTACACATCGATCTATTTCCACTTAGAAAAACATCCTAGAATTGCACAAACTAGGCACCGCGCAGAACCTCGGCATTGTGCACTACATTGGCTCTGCCCATGTACACATCGATCTATTTTCACTTAAAAAAACATCCTATAATTGCACAAACTAGGCACCGCGCACAACCTCGGCGTTGCGCACTACATTGGCTCTGCCCATAGAAATCAAATACCGCTGGAAACGTAGACTTAATCCGAACAACACAGTCTACCAAGCTGAATTGTTAGCTATTTAAAAAGCAATCGATCTCTCATATGGTCACCAAGAAACTGTCTATATCTATAGTGACTCACTGTCGAGCATAGCCGCCATAGAAGGACCAGCCAGCCGAGACCCCTTCGTACTCAACATACAAAGGGCATTAGTCAACCTCCCACTCAATTATCGTCCCATCATTAGCTGGGTACCAGCGCACACAGGTGTAGTCGGCAACGAGCTGGCGGATGAACAGGCAAAACAAGCGGCTTCGGGTATCTTCCTGCCAGAACATGCTCTACCTCTGCCTTCCACTTATCTCAAAAAGATTACACGCGGCGACCATTACGCAGAATGGCAGCAGAGATGGGATACTTCCCGGACAGGTCGAAGGACGTATAAATTTATCCCAAAAGTTACAGACCTTGTCTTCTCCAACTCATCTTCATTGACTACGTTCCTCTCTGGGCACGGCCCGTTTCCTGATTACCTACACAGATTTGGACTTAGAGACTGTGATCTCTGTGAATGTGGACTAATCGGAACGCCAGACCATTATGCATTTACATGCAGATTGACAGAGGCGCACCACATGCGTCCTCCTTCAGATAGATATTGGAGGGAATGGACAAAAGTGCTACTAGAACGGAGGGGTGCGTGCTTTAAGCTTCACAAGATCATCAAGTTCTGCAGGGTACACTTTTCATTTGTCACCTAATACCTCCCAGCGCATAACCTTGCTACCAGATAAGTAATATCTGTTTGCTACTGTTATGTCCATATTATTTTCATCATACTCTTATCCTATTCGTTAGATGCATTTAACGTATTACCTTAAATACTACACTTTATGTGACTTACTTGACTGTAATAATCATCCTCGATGTGTTTATAGTATTAACTTAATTATTATAATTGATATCATATGCTTTCATTTTAATCTGAATTTTGTAACTACAGTATATGTTGTCAACACATTAACGTGTCTAATATATTAATTTAATCATTATAATCGTAATCTTATGCCTTCCACTTAAATTGAATGTAGTAAATACATAATCCAACGTATATATATGTAAGTGGATTCCCATCAGCATTAAGTAATGAACTGACACTCTTATAAGTATGTTTCATAAGCAAATTATCTTAAGAATGTATTATATTATGTATATTTAAGCATTGCCATAAGTAATGTAAGCAAGATCCTGTATGCGTATCAATAATATGTGTTGCCAGTTGTACAAAATTTCATGCTTGTTTAATCATTGTACCATGGTATTCTGTGCTTTGCTTACTGTACTCAGAAACTTCATTCTTAGTACTCATTCATCTCAGTATGTTGCCATTTTTATCTCTTATGTTTTTATTGCATATTACCAAGAAGTGTCATGTAATCAAAATGCGCACTAAGTCATGTCAGCCATAGCACTTCCCTATATTCTTTATTATTTTACTGCTATGTAATTATGCCTTATTGCAAATCGTGTAACCTACTAAGCAAGCATATCTAATCTAGAATTTATCATGCGCTTACTTAGTATTAATAGTTATAAGATAGTTGCATCATTTCGATGTCCGCACAAAATTCCTGAAACACAGCTGTATGTTTTGCATTAAATTAAGAAATTTTGAAACTTATAGTACTATTTGCGAACCTTGTTATGCACTTATGAGCTTTAGTATTAAATACTATTCTTTAGTTACTCACTATTAATTGTTATTAATATATCTCAGTATCATTCATTTACTTACCTATTCAAATTTGCAATGTTCTGCATTCGAGTATTTAATTATTTATCTTATAATCCTATATATTATGTAAGCGCATATTATGAAACGTATATATTATGTAATATGTAAATAACGTGTGTCTGCTAGGACCTATTTAATGTTAATAATATTCTGTGTGCACAGCTACTAATGAGTACAATATTTGTGCGGATAGTAAGTTATATAATTTGTTCATTGAGCAAAACAGTAATAATAATTGATACTATGTATATTTTTTTTAATGCTATGTGTAATTTTAGTGCTATGTATAACCTTCATACTATGTATGTAATCTTCATGCTATGTATATCATCATGCTATGTATGTATGTATGTACAGTATGTCTTTAGTATGTGACACGGACAGATACGCAGCATAGATTAAGCCAAGTTCACCAATAACGATTTGTAGTGAAGTCCGGACACCTTACTAACTCAATGTACTAAATTTCATGCAGTGCTCTTAACCCATTACTGCCGATGGAACATTACACAATCAGAGCAATTGTAATTACACGCGCGTATGAATAATACTCAGCTCAGTACAGCACTTACATCTTTTCATGTAGCAGACAACGTCTGCAAAGGTGCCATTGTAACAACCATTACTGTG
Organism: Stegodyphus dumicola; assembly: GCF_044657685.1. Classification (NCBI taxonomy): domain Eukaryota; kingdom Metazoa; phylum Arthropoda; class Arachnida; order Araneae; family Eresidae; genus Stegodyphus; species Stegodyphus dumicola. The sequence continues at coordinate 208,563,370 of NC_140774.1, forward strand.
AATCGGTAACTTCTGACTTAGACTCAATAAATGCCGCTGGTTTGCGGGGCTCGCCCTGGCAGTGGCGGAAGTAGATAGTAGATGATTTCTACAGGTCAGGCACTATTCCGATTGGTTATACCTGAGGCCGGAAGCCTGGTCTGTAGTGCTCTGCCCATGTACACATTGATCTATTTCCACTTGAAAAAACATCCTAGAATTGCAGAAACTAGGCACTGCGCACTACATTGGCTCTGCCCATGTACACATCGATCTATTTTCACTTAAAAAAATATCCTGGAATTGCACAAGCTAGGCACCGCTCACAACCTCTGCATTGGCTTTGTCCATGTATATAGCGATCTCTTTTCACTTAAAAATCAGAAATTGAATAAACTCTGCATTGCTCATATACTAAGAAATCTGCTTTCACTTAAAAGAAATCGGAGAATTGCAGAAATTCTCGCATAAGCAACTCCATTAATTCGCGTTGTAAAAAAAAAAAAAAAAAGTTTCTAGAAAAATTGAGCTTACTACATGCGAATCAAGATCCTAGCCTAATTGATTTCTCAGCCGTACATTTCTTGCAAATACTACCTTTCGATGACTTTTTCTGACTAACTAACCAGCATGGTATCTTAATTTTTCACAGAAAATGTTATCCTTCATTAATCGACAATCCATCAAAAATCCTCTAAAAAGTTCATACTCTATTGTTAATTCATACATAAGATATCTGTTCCCAAAATTTTACGCTTGCTTGAAAACTCCCACCTTAAATTTTCCTTTATAATCTCCTGATACTTAATTACAACATCACTAACAGCAGATTTAGAGCAAGCAATAACTAAACGCAAAAATATCACCTCAAGTAGCCAAAAAAATATATATATATATACAAAATAGTATTCACGGTATCTGAGCGTTAAACAATCGCCAATAACAGTGTTACGAATTATGTATTTAGATATTAATTTTAGTAGAATTCTAATTTAAAATGTTGTATTTCCTCCTGCAACGCAGCGTGAGACAAATTTTAAGACAAATCTATAACGGAAAAGTAAGAATACAGGGCACGTGCATTAAACTTTCAGTAAACGGATATGTCGGTAATTTGTATTGAAATTGAATAAATGTAACTGACTACTAAATTAGCTGTAACCGTAATTCCATCCTCTTGTTTACATTGCGTTTGGCGAATAGTATGGGTTACCAGATCATATCATTTATCGCCGCTCTTGGCGATATTTTTTTTGTTTAAAATTCCGGGTGGGCTATACTAAAGCTGTGCCTATAGTATATTGTACCAACCTGGCAAAGTTGTTTAAATAATTCTCTCCAATTGGTTAGTGTGAATTTCGTATTCGAGAAATTAAATCTCGCCAGAAATTATATATTTTTAATACAAGTACGAGCTTTTAGATTGTATTTCAAAAGGAAGCCTATTAAAGGTAACTTGTGTCAACATGTCATTCTTAGCTGGGAGTAAAACACAGGATTTAAAAGTATTAGCAGAAGAGTTAGGTTTAACCGTGAAACCTGAATTTAAGATTGCTTAGTTGCATAAACTGATTACTGAAAGTCCCGGTTATAATGAGGAGTTTACTCGAGAACTACTGGCTGCAATTAGAGAAGAAAGGGGAAAAAAGGAAGAATGCGAAAGAGAAGGAAGAGAAAAAGAACGCGAAAGAGAAGAAAGAGAAAAAGAACGCGAAAGACAAGAGAGAGAAAGAGAAAGAAGAGAAGAACGCGAAAGGGAAGAAAGAGAAAAAGAACGTGAAAGAGAAGAAAGAGAAAGAAGAGAAGAACGCGAAAGGAAAGAAAGAGAAAGGGAACGCGCAAGAGAAGAAAGAGAAAAGGAACGCGAAAGAGAAGAAATTGAAAAAACAGAAGAGCGTGAAAGAAAATAAAGAGAAAGAAAACAAGAGCGTGAAAGAGAAGAGCGAATTAGAGCCTTTGAGCTACAGAAACTTCAGTTGGAAGCAATGGCTGCAACAGTGCAACCGGTACAAACAACGCAGTTACCTGAGCAGCCTTTAAAAATCAGAATTCACGATGTCATGCCACGTTTCAACCCTAAAGAAGATGAAATAAGTTTATTTCTGGTGTTATTTGAGCGTCAAGCTAAAATAATGAATATACCTGCTGAAAATCAAGTGACTCAACTTATTTCATTGCTGCCTCCCGACATTGTTCAGCTTATTGCTAGAGAACCAGAAGAGGACGCGAAAAAGTATGAATATGTAAAAACTTTACTGTTACAACGATTTAAATTAAGTGCGGAAAAATTTCGACAACTATTTAATAAACATTAAAAATCTACTGAAAGTACTTGGTATGATTTCTACTATGAATTAAAGAATTATTTAAAAGGTTGGCTTAACGGATTAAACATTAAAACTTTTGAACAGCTAAAAGATCTCATGCTGGTTGATCAAATAAAAAAGCGTACCTCTCCTGATTTCAATGAACATTTTATGGATCAATGGACAACCATCATTTCACCTACTGAAATAGTTAAGAAAATTGAAGATTTTGAAGATGTGAGAAAAACAATAAAACCGAAATTTTCTACCAATCAGACTGAGAAATTTAACAAAGGATCATTTAAACCGCGTTATGATAATTTTGTGAAAAAAATAGAGCAACCGCCTCATTTAAAGCATTCTGATAGATGGGATGATTCAAAATACAAGAAAGATCATCAGCAAAGGAATCAGTTCCAAAACAAAAACCAAGAGAATTTATATGACAAAAGATACCGACCACGTTGTTTCGAGTATGGATCATATGAACATTTTAAGCCTCAGTGCCCTCGCTTAAAACCAAATGAAAAGATAAATTGCGTATTTTCGAATGATGATTTGTTAAAGACGTGTACAATTAACGGTTTAGTTAATGGGTATGAAATGCCTATTCTTCGAGACACAGGAGCCACAGTAGATGTTATATCTCGAAAATATGTAGATAAAGCAAAAATGATTGGAAAACATGTCTGGGTACTATCTCTTAAATGACCATTTAGTATGTCTACCGTTAGCTGAAATTGAAATTAATTGCGAACTTGGTCATATAAAGACAAAAGCAGCTGTTGTTACAAATGATCCTGGCAGATATGTATTGGGTAACAAAACTGCTCAGTTGTTCAAAGATAAACAGTTCTTAAATTTAGAAAGAATAAATGCGGTTTTGACACGATCTCAAGTAAAACGATCTCGAGAAGGAGATCGAAGTAGAGACACCGAAATGGGGAAAAAAGAAGAACTGTCTGTTATTGAGTCTGACGAAGCTATTTTACCGCAAGCTGATGAGAAAAACAAGGAAATTAAGAAAATAATTAATTCTAATTCAAAGGAATGTAAAGGAGAAAAAGAAATTAGATGAAAATGGAAATGAAAGGGAAGTAATTGTTATTCCTGAAAAATATAGGGATCAAATGCAGAACTACACAACTTTTATTCAGAACCAAACAAATAATAGTACTAAAACTCAAGGTAATTGGGTCAATACTCACCCTCCTAAAAGTCAAGCTCCTGTCAATGCTTCACAGAAATCTGACAAACAATCTAAGCGTTCATCTCTTGATGAGGAAACTGAAGTTGTATATATGGAAGTTGACTCACATTATTTACCTGGTGATTCATCTTCTATGGATCATGTGTATGATTATTCCTCTACAAGTTCCCCAGTTCCTTCTCCAAAAATTAAAGATGTGTTTGACAGTTCGTTAGCAGCAGATCAAAGAAATTCTTATAAAAGAACTCATGAAGGTGCTTCTAAAGCTGAGAAATTAAAAATAAATTCAGAATATAAGCTCGCGTCAGAAACCTTAGCAAAGAGGCATAAACATGATAGAGGATACTCAAAGTTGCCACATTCAATGAGAATGCAAGTAGCAGATAAGAACAAACAATCATCTCGCAAAGAGCAAAAACTATCTTACAAGAAAGAACTGACAAAATTAAACGATTCTCAGTTAAACGTTCCAGATGAATTGCCAAGTTTTGGAGTTGAGATGCCATTTAAAGAGAAGTTTTTATAGAAACTAAACAGACAAGAGCGAGTTGTTGAAGAAGAAAAACTGCCACAAAAGCCTCTGTCACACTCACCAGATTTCAGTAAGAAGTTTACAGGAACTGAAAAAAAGTACTCTACCACAGAAAAGGAATGCGCCGCCATAATATTTGTTGTAAAGAAACTTCAATGTTATTTAGACGGCCATACTAAATTCCTCATCATGACCGATCATAATCCCTTAGTTTGGCTCAAAAATAATGTGAGTTTAAATCCACGACTTATGAGATGGGCACTAGTACTACAACCCTACAATTACACGATCGTTCATCGAAATGGTAAAAACCATAAAAATGTAGACGCATTAAATCGTACTCCCTGGCTTGATTAAATAATTTGTTTCTCTATATAGATAAAAAAATATTTTGTTCCTTCCTCTCTTCTTCAGTGTATGCTATTATGCTATTTCTTGTTTAATTCTCCTTTAAATGCTTGTATTTTAATTCTGTGTTGTGCTGATATTATTGTTTTAAAAACTGTAAACTTTAATTTATAAAAATATAAATTAAAGTTTATCTGGAGGGGGGAGAGGTTGTAATATCTTGTTATATAATAAATAAATATAATTATTGTTGAAGTGGCAACGCCATATTTGTATCAAAACGTTACTCAGCAACGAGACATATTGTTTTAAAAAAGATTTTGTATTCTGAAGATTTTACAGCTAGGAGTAGTATGAAATTTTGCCACTTAAAAATTGTATAAAAGTTGTGTATCACCGAGAACTAGAAATAAAATTTATGTTCTACTAAGAAGATTGTCTGTTTTGTAAATTACTGCCAAATACATTACACCATGTACAATACGGCTGAGATTTCTCATACCACGATTGTTCTAAGTTAAATGTGCTTTGCACTTTGCAGAGTCTCTACTTCTTTTTCCCACCATCCGTGTATTCTCGGTATGCTCTTGACACTGTTGACCGTTAAAATCCTATCCCGCTGAGGATTTTAGAAATTGTATGGCCCATGCGACGAGAGATTACTATCTGCCCGATATTGAAATTTTACCTATACTGGTATATGAAACAAGTGATTATCGACAAGCATAGTGTATGTGCATTTACCACAACTCCTTCACGTAAGCCCAGATGCGGCGCAGCGCTATTCAATTTGCATAGCCATGTCTATCCCTAATTTAGTGGCACTTCAGTGTAGTTACAACTCATGAAGCTTGGGCATACGTGTAACGATTGCAAGAGATAAACATGAATTTATTGCCGAAAAAGAGGAGCAAAAGACTTAATATATTGGTTCCGAGAAAAAAAAAATTTTTTTTCTAAAGGTTTTATTGTTCTTACTGGATTCTTTTATAAGGGGAAACTTAAAATAAGGAAAGTAGAAAAAAATATCAAAATCAATTTGGATTACAATCAGAAATAACTTTAAACAGCTATATGAAAAGACGAAATTCCATCTCTTTATCCAAACAATCTTGACTGTATTAAGTTCCATCAGGATAAGGCTACAAACCATACCTCTAAATCTACCGCTTTATGTTTTGCAAAAAGTGATATATGAAACCGCAATTGAAGCCATCCCCTCTAGATGCATATCCACCAAATCTCCTGATGTGTCTCCTATGGATTAATGTGCATTTGTACATTTAAAACAAGCTGTTTATACGTGGCATCCCCAAACATTGGACGGACTGTGGAACATTGTGAACGAGAAGTGGCATAAAATCAACCTTGATGTTTTCAGGAAAAGGCTTTCTCTTACAAATCAAGATGTAATATGATGGTTCAACAAAAGGGCTCTCAGCCGGAATATATTAGAAAATGAAATTATAACGTTTGTTTATATATATAATTCTTTTCAAAATCCTTAAAAGGATACCTGAAAACCCCCTGCACTCAGTCATTTGCGATAGTTACGTTAAATTTTAAACTTCAGACTAAACGTTTCAGGATTATTCATAGAGTTTCCTTTATTCTCATTTTTATTAATAATGCTTCATAAATATTTATTCAAATATATGAAAGTATATGAAAGGTTCATTTTCTAATTTATAAAATACGCTGTTTTTAAATATTTTTAACCCAGAGGGACATTAGCCCGAATTCTGTCCAAACGTTTATGTCTGCAAATGAAAAAATGATGCCTTTGGGCGCAATACAAAGTCTGAAAGCTTTCAGTTTAATATTTGTTTTGGGTGTATCTGTGGGGTGTAAATTCTTTACCTTCCAGTATATATCCAATCGAGACATTTTTATAAAAGTTATTTAAATTAATTTCTTCCAAATTTCATTTCATGATTGATTTGTTTGAGTAAAAGTTAGGTTATTTGAAAAGGGGAAAGAAAAGGATGGTTACCTGCCTGGCGCGAGGGATGGCTTAGCGGAGAACGTTCTATGGGAAATCTTATATACATCGAGATAAGGAAAACTGCAGAATCCAACCATGCAGCCAGCACGTTGGCGGGGAATCAAACAGGGTAAAACTCTTAGTATTCTTAAACAGAGGGCATATTGCTATGGGACACATATTGAAAATACTTCGTTTGAAAAGAAAGCAGTATATTCTCATTTATTATTTCTAGTAAGTTTTGACATGAAGGCGACAGAGAGAAAAACATGTAAAATACAAAATAACATCCTTATTCGTGTTTTAATGATAATCTGGAGGTTTTTTATACGAAATGCCGACAAATCACATAGGAAAAACGAAAAGGAAGTAGCAGACAACAAGGGAAAATATGCCTAAGAAAAATTTCAATAATAGCTACAGCTTAACTTAATTCAATGAGAAGTTATATTTAAAATAGAGCATATTGGTAAATCATAACTGAATATGGTGTGTAAACTAGTAAATTAATTTAAGAGCACAAGAAAAACAAATTTAGCAACGGCATTTAACTGCAAATAATATTTTAATTTCAGGTTACCATATAATTTAATTTAAATTTTGCAGTTCTGAAATGTAGCTCTAGAAAAGAATTTTAAAATGATTTTCTGTTTCCATTTCAGCTGTAGCACAATCGATTGGACTGAAAACATCTTTCCTCTCTCTTATCGAAAAAGGCAATTTCTTCCGTCCAAATCCAATGCTCAGTCAATAAGGACGTCACTTAGTCAGTCATTGGTCAGTCACTGGTCAGGCAAAGAGATCTTCACTTTCTCAGTCGATTTTCAGTGAATGTCCAATTTTTATTCTGTCACTGGTCAGTGAATCAGATCGTCACTCAGTCACTAGGCTGTCAATGAGATCGTCACTTAGTCAGGCAATGTCCAATTTTTATTCAGTCACTAGTCAGGCAAGGAGATCTTCAGTTTCTCAGTTCCTGTTCAGTGCATGTCCAAATTTTAGTCTGTCAGTGCTCAGTCAATGAGATCGTCACTCAGTCACTGCTCAGTCAATGTCCAAATTTAGTCAGTCTCCGGCCTGTGAAAGAGATAGTCAGTTAGTCAGTCACTGGTCAGACAATGTCCAATTTTTAGTCAGTCAACGGGCAATCAAGGAGACCGTCACATAGTCAGTCAATGTCCGATTTTTAGGCAGGCCCTGGTCAGTCAATGTGATCGTCAGTTAGTGACTGGTCAGAAAATGTCTAATTTTTAGTCAGTCACTGGTCAGACAATGTCCTACTTTTATTCAATGAGATTGTCATTTAGTCAGTCACTGGTCAATGTCCAATTTTTAGGCAAGTACTGGTCAGTCGAGATTGGTGTCATGGCAAACAAATCTATCACGAATACAAACTGAAATTGTGTAAACTTATCTCAGATCTATATAATATGTTTTAAGTCCTTTGTTTATTTTTAATTTTTTAAAGCAGAAATATTTCAGTAATGTTTTTCTTATGTTTGAAATTTTGAAACGCTTGCTATGATTCGAAGAAGGATGTTGAGTGCACTCGTCATCAAAGCAGATAACAGGGCCGGTACCAACGACGAGATCAACGAGCTGTTCTTCAGAATCTTCAGTTGGTTTCAGTTCTGTTCTGTCTTCTTGATCCAGTTTGCCATTCATTTTTGGTTCATTATTTGTGTTAAGGAGATTACCAGAATCGATGTCTCTTTGTGTTGCAAGATCGTTATGCGATACAATGCATTCAGCATCCAATGATTCAATAGAGGCATTCAAACTGAATTCTTCCTGGTTCAAGATGGTTATGCTGCTATTCGTGCCTATTTGATTACCTGAGTTATCAGGTTTGGAAAATCAAAACCCTTTTCTGTTCCTGTTGGAGGTAATTAAATTGCTTTTCATCGCTGATATTGTGCACATCATAAGAATTATTATCGAAATCTTTGGAAAAATGGCCGATGTGGTCAGTATCACTATCAATATGCAACTTAAGAAGATTATTATCAAAAGCTTCGAGGAGATCGGTGTCACTGTCTATGTCCACATCAAAGGAATCATCATTAAATTCATTAATATCAGCATATGAATCAAGGAAATCTAAATTACGTACCGTGTTTCCGGCATTAAACTTGTGTTCATTACGGTTAATAAAGTTTTCCTCATTATTTTCCCGAATTCTCTCTTCTCTTCGAGAAAACAAAAGGAAGGCAGTCGCAAAACAAATAAGTATGCCCAATAGGCTGTCGATAAGGGGTGTTGGTATAAAAACGTAACACAATACTGTCAAAAAAAAAAGAACTCCATTTCTAAAAATGGTTGGAATGCAATTTCAGCATGAAAAATAACAAGCAAATAAGCTCCACACGTAAGATTTTAGCACCACTAGATTTGATATCTCTAATGATTATGGTTTATAAGCATTGTTAAAAATGTATACATTAACTTTGTTTTAATTCAACAAAGCCTAAAACAATTATTGGTAAATTCATTCTCCGAACGTTATTAAAAGGATTCTTTGAATATGTAACAATGAAAGGTATTCTGATATATAACTCTACTCACAATAGAGCGAAGATTCTATGAGTCTGTCTTTCGTTCGGTCTGCGTGTAAGCTGATAGACCCAGGCCTACGAATTTGCTACATAGGTGCATACAGACAAGAGCCAGTGCACCTCGAAACGAGGTTTCCAAAATTCGAATGACTTTTTAAATTTTATTTTTTTATTTTTGTTTTATTCATTTTTTTGATGAAATCTGTAATTCTCTCTCATTACATCAGCAATAAGGGCACGCAACCATTATTGCTGTTGTATCCCTGTCGCCACTGTTGATGATATCAGCACTATTGCCATTCGGAAAAATGAGGACGAAAATAAGCGTTTTAAGAACTTTTAATTAATATCTCTGCTTTTTGCTATTTTTTGGGATAAAAGTGGAAGCGGAAAACGAACCAACGCTAAATTGCCGCTGCCATACATATTCAAATAAATGTTTCTTTTTGGGGAGTTTCTTGCAATACAAAGCATAAACGTAATACTTATATGTACATATATATATATAACCAGAGATTAATATTATTAAAACGAAAATACTTGAATACTCTGAGAAAATATTTTTTATACAAAAAGCACTTTCAAAACATGAATTTGTCTTGGATTTATTAGTGCAAAGCACAGAGAATCATGTTTACCTGCCACTCTGATGGAAAGGGTTTCATCTACCTTTCACTGGGTAAAAATGAAGCTAAATATATGCACAATACAAAAATATATAAAACTATTTTTAATTCTTTAATAGTCACCTAATTAAGATAAAATCAACTGGTTAGCGTAACATGAACTTACGTCATACAATTAGCGAGAACGATACACCCAAATGAGTTTTGGTGATCGATGTACTGAGTGTACATAGTGTTTTTTCTACTTTTCATTATTTACCCTTTATTACATTTACTTAATTATTGCTGATAAATTGATATGGACTTTGCGAAACCTTGGGGCAGCACATTGATGTTTATTATGCGTTACAAATTTCAACAACTGGTCTGTGCAACTATGCTCCGCTCACTCATGTTACATGCCTCAACAACTACGGCCACGATATTCGTTAGCTTCAAGACACGGAGCAAGGAGGACGCTACTGCCGTAGCACTAACGAGGATAAAGTTAAGCCAACGGGTTTATGCTACAGGTGTGCTAATTTGCCTTTACGATGTGAAAGTTACGCTTCAGATATTTTAAATCGCTATTTTACACAAGTTATCCCACTGTTACATATTGCCACATTGGATGTTATTCCGAACTTCAAGTGAAAAGGTTTGTTCCAACATTGGGATTTATTTTTGACTTTTATATGATACCCACTAAGGACAGATATAGATAGGTAACGATTTCAGGGTATTGTACCTCTTAAATAAGCGAAGACCTATGAACTATGACCTATATGTTATTAGAGGGAATGTAATTAGCGCTAGGAAGGCTTATAAATAATAACCTGAATCATATGCTTACATACGAAACCTTCACAACAGACGACATTCTGACATCATAACAGACGACGACATTTCATACGACCATCATAACAGACATTCTGAACATGGAAAACGAGTGAATAGAACATAACACTTCAATTCTCTACATTCCTCAATAATAAGATATACTAATTTGGAAAGATGCTCAGTAGAATTCAAGTCAGGGCTTTTAAGTAACCAATTTATGACAGAGAAGTCAGAGGAATGCTCTTCCATCCAACCAACCAGTAGCCAACCCTAACCTTTGAGAGGCGCAGTTATCTTTCTGAGATACTCCCTTTCCGTGTGAATGACAGGGACATAAATGGATGGAGATGATAGCTCATCTACTGCACGTACAGAATCATACTGAGGAAGGTAAGAACAAGTACTAAAGATCCCAAACACAACCAGAAGAAAGCATCCCAGACCATGATTAAGCCTCCACGGCCTTGTACAGTTCCAATCTGTGACACCGGATTCATACATTCATGATTCTCTCGCCATATTCTGAGCCTCCCATCGGTATTAATTAGAGGGATCGAAACTCATCACTCCTACACATTTCATAGTGTCTATTCTCTATATTCTGTTGGCCAGGTAAGAATGGCAACTCGATGGCATGCATTTAGGAAAGGTACCCTAGTGTGTCTACGGCTTCCGAAGGCCATATGGTGAAGGGAGCGATACACGATCTTTTTACTCACTGTACGACTGTCGCTTGCTTTAGCTAGGTGGTAATTTGGGCTAATATTTGGCTTCATTGACCATTGTAATATCTTATTATTTAATAAATAAATATAATTATTGTTGAAGTGGCAACGCCATATTTGTATCAAACCGTTACTCAGCAACGAGAGATATTGTTTTAAAAAATATTTTGTATTCTGAAGATTTTACAGCTATGAGTAGTATGAAATTTTGCCACTTAAGAATTGTATAAAATTGGTATATCACCGAGAACTAGAAATAAATTTTATGTTCTACTAAGAAGATTGTCTGTTTTGTAAATTACTGCAAAATACATTACAGTCTTAATAAATTGGAGGTTCCACCGAGATACTGGAAATTAGGAGTGCAATTATCAATTTCGATGGTGCTGGTCTCCTAATCCCAGAAATTTGCTGAATTTTTTAGAACAAGTTTGCTAATACCAATTGCCAAGTTTTTTTTTATTTCAAGGAGAAATGGATGTAAGAAGTCTGCCGTTATAAAGCCAGATTTGAAGCGGATCATTCAAAGGTTATCTTCTGTGCTTCTGTAACTTGCGTCCGAACAAAAACTGTCAAAAATAGGATACTGCTGATCTCTGAAGATAAGATTAACTTTTGGTTTTCTTAAAAAAGCTTTTATTGAATTTTAATACTTTATTTCAGAATTATAGTTTATCGTGTAAGATTTTGTTTAAAATAACTGACCCCAAAATTATTCAGCTTGAATTTATAATTGATATTTGTGGTATAGAAGTATTTTGAAATTATTATTTATGCTTTACTTTTATTTGTATTGAATTTTTATGTTGATAAATGATATTTTAAGCCATCCCGGCATTTATAAAAAAAAAAGAACTGCTAGCTGAATTTTTGAATTTGTTGCCAATCAGGCGCGTGAAAATAAGTAATAACGTCAAACTGACGTAGAGTGAATTGATTATATTGCAGAATTGGCAAAGTCTGAGTTCTCGCCATCCAGGCGTGTATTAGATAGTAACGTCACCCCGACGTATTACAGATTGTATATTCTAAAAGTTGTATTGCCAAACTGGCAAAAATTGTTTTTGTTATCGCCAACCAGGCGTGGAGATAGATAGTAAAGTCGTCAAACTGACGTGGGTAAAATTCCATTGTATTGCCTAACTGGCAAAGGTGTTTATATAGTTATAACTAACGAGGCTTGTGAATAGTGAGTTAAAACGTCAACCCGACGTTGTATTATAGTATTTTGTGCCAACCTGGCAAAGTTGTTTAAATAATTCTCTCCAATTGGTTAGTGTGAATTTCGTATTCGAGAAATTAAATCTCGCCAGAAATTATATATTTTTAATACAAGTACGAGCTTTTAGATTGTATTTCAAAAGGAAGCCTATTAAAGGTAACTTGTGTCAACATGTCATTCTTAGCTGGGAGTAAAAAACAGGATTTAAAAGTATTAGCAGCAGAGTTAGGTTTAACCGTGTAACCTGAATTTAAGATTGCTCAGTTGCATAAACTGATTACTGAAAGTCCCGGTTATGATGAGGAGTTTACTCGAGAACTACTGGCTGCAATTAGAGAAGAAAGGGAAAAAAAGGAAGAATGCGAAAGAGGAAGAGAAAAAGAACGCGAAAGAGAAGAAAGAGAAAAAGATCGCGAAAGACAAGAGAAAGAAGAGAAGGACGCGAAAGGGAAGAAAGAGAAAGGGAACGCGCAAGAGAAAAAGAGAAAAGGAACGCAAAAGAGAAGAAAGAGAAAGAAAAGAAGAGCGTGAAAAAAAAAAAAGAAAGAGAAAGAAAAGAAGAGCGTGAAAGAGAAGAGCGAATTAGAGCCTTTGAGCTACAGAAACTTCAGTTGGAAGCAATGGCTGCAACAGTGCAACCGGTACAAACAACGCAGTTACCTGAGCAGCCTTTAAAAATCAGAATTCACGATGTCATGCCACGTTTCAACCCTAAAGAAGATGAAATAAGTTTATTTCTGGTGTTATTTGAGCGTCAAGCTAAAATAATGAATATACCTGCTGAAAATCAAGTGACTCAACTTATTTCATTGCTGCCTCCCGACATTGTTCAGCTTATTGCTAGAGAACCAGAAGAGGACGCGAAAAAGTATGAATATGTAAAAACTTTACTGTTACAACGATTTAAATTAAGTGCGGAAAAATTTCGACAACTATTTAATAAACATTAAAAATCTACTGAAAGTACTTGGTATGATTTCTACTATGAATTAAAGAATTATTTAAAAGGTTGGCTTAACGGATTAAACATTAAAACTTTTGAACAGCTAAAAGATCTCATGCTGGTTGATCAAATAAAAAAGCGTACCTCTCCTGATTTCAATGAACATTTTATGGATCAATGGACAACCATCATTTCACCTACTGAAATAGTTAAGAAAATTGAAGATTTTGAAGATGTGAGAAAAACAATAAAACCGAAATTTTCTACCAATCAGACTGAGAAATTTAACAAAGGATCATTTAAACCGCGTTATGATAATTTTGTGAAAAAAATAGAGCAACCGCCTCATTTAAAGCATTCTGATAGATGGGATGATTCAAAATACAAGAAAGATCATCAGCAAAGGAATCAGTTCCAAAACAAAAACCAAGAGAATTTATATGACAAAAGATACCGACCACGTTGTTTCGAGTATGGATCATATGAACATTTTAAGCCTCAGTGCCCTCGCTTAAAACCAAATGAAAAGATAAATTGCGTATTTTCGAATGATGATTTGTTAAAGACGTATACAATTAACGGTTTAGTTAATGGGTATGAAATGCCTATTCTTCGAGACACAGGAGCCACAGTAGATGTTATATCTCGAAAATATGTAGATAAAGCAAAAATGATTGGAGAACATGTCTGGGTACAATATCTCTTAAATGACCATTTAGTATGTCTCCCGTTAGCTGAAATTGAAATTAATGGCGAACTTGGTCATATAAAGACAAAAGCAGCTGTTGTTACAAATGATCCTGGCAGATATGTATTGGGTAACAAAACTGCTCAGTTGTTCAAAGATAAACAGTTCTTAAATTTAGAAAGAATAAATGCGGTTTTGACACGATCTCAAGTGAAACGATCTCGAGAAGGAGATCGAAGTAGAGACACCGAAATGGGGAAAAAAGAAGAACTGTCTGTTATTGAGTCTGACGAAGCTATTTTACCGCAAGCTGATGAGAAAGACAAGGAAATTAAGAAAACAATTAATTCTAATTCAAAGGAATTAATTGAATCTCAGCATCAAAGCAGAGATCTAGCCTCAATGCTTAGCGAAGCTAAAGGTGAAAATTTCGAAAATGATTTCAAAGTAAAGGAGAAAAAGAAATTAGATAAAAATGGAAATGAAAGGGAAGTAATTGTTATTCCTGAAAAATATAGGGATCAAATGCAGAACTACACAACTTTTATTCAGAACCAAACAAATAATAGTACTAAAACTCAAGGTAATTGGGTCAATACTCACCCTCCTAAAAGTCAAGCTCCTGTCAATGCTTCACAGAAATCTGACAAACAATCTAAGCGTTCATCTCTTGATGAGGAAACTGAAGTTGTATATATGGAAGTTGACTCACATTATTTACCTGGTGATTCATCTTCTATGGATCATGTGTATGATTATTCCTCTACAAGTTCCCCAGTTCCTTCTTCTCCGAAAAGTAAAGATGTGTTTGACAGTTCGTTAGCAGAAGATCAAAGATATTCTTATAAAAGAACTCATGAAGGTGCTTCTAAAGCTGAGAAATTAGAAATAAATTCAGAATATAAGCTCGCGTCAGAAACCTTAGCAAAGAGGCATAAACATGATAGAGGATACTCAAAGTTGCCACATTCAATGAGAATGCAAGTAGCAGATAAGAACAAAGAATCATCTCGCAAAGAGCAAAATCTATCTTACAAGAAAGAACTGACAAAATTAAACGATTCTCAGTTAAAAGTTCCAGATGAATTGCCAAGTTTTGGAGTTGAGATGCCAGTCAAAGAGAAGTTTTTAAAGAAACTAAACAGACAAGAGCGAGTTGTTGAACAAGAAAAACTGCCACAAAAGCCTCTGTCACACTCACCAGATTTCAGTAAGAAGTTTACAGAAACTGAAAAAAAGTACTCTACCACAGAAAAGGAATGCGCCGCCATAATATTTGTTGTAAAGAAACTTCAATGTTATTTAGACGGCCATACTAAATTCCTCATCAAAACCGATCATAATCCCTTAGTTTGGCTCAAAAATAATGTGAGTTTAAATCCACGACTTATGAGATGGGCACTAGTACTACAACCCTACAATTACACGATCGTTCATCGAAGTGGTAAAAACCATAAAAATGTAGACGCATTAAGTCGTACTCCCTGGCCTGATTAAATAATTTGTTTCTCTATATAGATAAAAAAATATTTTGTTCCTTCCTCTCTTCTTCAGTGTATGATGCTATTATGCTATTTCTTGTTTAATTCTCCTTTAAATGCTTGTATTTTAATTCTGTGTTGTGCTGATATTATTGTTTTAAAAACTGTAAACTTTAATTTATAAAAATATAAATTAAAGTTTATCTGGAGGGGGGAGACGTTGTAATATCTTGTTATTTAATAAATAAATATAATTATTGTTGAAGTGGCAACGCCATATTTGTATCAAAACGTTACTCAGCAACGAGGCATATTGTTTTAAAAAAGATTTTGTATTCTGAAGATTTTACAGCTAGGAGTAGTATGAAATTTTGCCACTTAAAAATTGAGTACTTTTCCGTTTTGCCGGCGCAAGCGATAAAGTCGCCAATAATGATACAACCGATGCCAAACGGAATATTTTCGCTGGTAACCTTTTACGCCTCATTTTGAAAACAAGTCGCAGCTTTTTCTTATCAGATTGATTGTTTCTTTCAATACTGGCATATAATTACATAGAATTTTTATCAGATAGTTCAGTTTTATGTCTAAGGCCATTTTCGGTAATTAAGTCAATTAGGATGCAATCACAGCGCTTACCCGAAGCCGAAAATATAGAAAAGGTAAAGTCAAGGGTTAAATTCATCAATTCTAATGAGAATGCATTAGCGAAGTAAAGCACTGCAGTTTTACATAATTTCTGAGTAAGCTATTCGTACGAATTGAAATATTTCTTGCATTTAAACTTAATTTCCAAATTTAGATTTAACTTGAAATTAATGTAGATAATTGCTGAGAGCATTAGATTTTTGTAGAGTAGTTTACGTGAGATGAGATCGCTTGGGGTCACGTGATATGAACGGGCGAATCAGAATGTTGAACCATGAAAGCATAGTAAATTTTTAATTGATGTCTTTTTAGAAATTTATTGTCTTTATTTATTGGCTTTTTATAAAATTTTAAGTGATATTAAAATGTTTATGCCTTCAAAAAAAGAATTCTTAGAACTAACATTTTTTAAATATTTTTTATGTGTATACTGTATGTTGTCGCCAATAAATTCTGCTTGGCGAGATTTGCGCCAACGAAACGGAAAAGTACCAAAAATTGTATAAAATTTGTCTATCACCGAGAACTAGAAATAAAATTTATGTTCTACTAAGAAGATTGTCTGTTTTGTAAATTACTGCAAAATACATTACACCGTGTACAATACGGCTGAGACTTCTCATACCACGATTGTTCTAACTTAAATCTGCTTTGCACTTTGCAGAGTCGCTACTTCTTTTTCCCACCATGCGTGTATTCTCGGTATGCTCTTGACACTGTCGACCGTTAAAATCCTATCCCGCTGAGGATTTTAGAAATTGTATAACCCATGCGACGAGAGATTACTATCTGCCCGATATTGAAATTTTACATATACTGGTATATTAAACAAGTGATTATCGACAAGCATAGTGTATGTGCATTTACCACAACTCCTTCACGTAAGCCCAGATGCAGCGCAGCGCTATTCAATTTGCATAGCCATGTCTATCCCTAATTTAGTGGCACTTCAGTGTAGTTAAAACTCATGAAGCTTGGGCATACGTGTAACGATTGCAAGAGATAAACATGAATTTATTGCCGAAAAAGAGGAGCAAAAGACTTAATATATTGGTTCCGAGAAAAAAAAAAATTTTTTTTTTCTAAAGGTTTTATTGTTCTTACTGGATTCTTTTATAACGGGAAACTTAAAATAAGGAAAGTAGAAAAAAATATCAAAATCAATTCGGATTACAATCAGAAATAACTTTAAACACCTATATGAAAAGACGAAATTCCATCTCTTTATCCAAACAATCTTGACTGTATTAAGTTCCATCAGGATAAGGCTACAAACCATACCTCTAAATCTACCGCTTTATGTTTTGCAAAAAGTGATATATGAAACCGCAATTGAAGCCATCCCCTCTAGATGCATATCCACCAAATCTCCTGATGTGTCTCCTATGGATTAATGTGCATTTGTACATTTAAAACAAGCTGTTTATACGTGGCATCCCCAAACATTGGACGGACTGTGGAACATTGTGAACGAGAAGTGGCATAAAATCAACCTTGATGTTTTCAGGAAAAGGCTTTTCTCTTACAAATCAAGATGTAATATGATGGTTCAACAAAAGGGCTCTCAGCCGGAATATATTAGAAAATGAAATTATAACGTTTGTTTATATACATAATTCTTTGCAAAATCCTTAGAAGGATACCTGAAAACCCCCTGCACTCAGTCATTTGCGATAGTTACGTTAAATTTTAAACTTCAGACTAAACGTTTCAGGATTATTCATAGAGTTTCCTTTATTCTAATTTTTATTAATAATGCTTCATAAATATTTATTCAAATATATGAAAGTATATGAAAGGTTCATTTTCTAATTTATAAAATACGCTGTTTTTAAATATTTTTAACCCAGAGGGACATTAGCCCGAATTCTGTCCAAACGTTTATGTCTGCAAATGAAAAAATGATGCCTTTGGGCGCAATACAAAGTCTGAAAGCTTTCAGTTAATTATTTGTTTTGGGTGTATCTGTGGGGTGTAAATTCTTTAACTTCCAGTATATATCCAATCGAGAGATTTTTATAAAAGTTATTTAAATAATTTTTCTTCCGAATTTCATGTCATGATTGATTTGTTTGAGTAAAAGTTAGGTTATTTGAAAAGGGCAAAGAAAAGGATGGTTACCTGCCTGGCGCGAGGGATGGCTTAGCGGAGAACGTTCTATGGGAAATCTTCTCATATACATCGAGATAAGGAAAACTGCAGAATCCAACCATGCAGCCAGCACGTCGGCGGGGAATCAAACAGGGTAAAACTCTTAGCATTCTTAAACAGAGGGCATATTGCTATAGGACACATATTGAAAATACTTCGTTTGAATAGAAAGCAGTATATTCTGATTTATTATTTCTAGTAAGTTATTTCTAGTACATGTTATTTCTAGTATGTTATTTCTAGTACATGAAGGCCACGGAGAGAAAAAAATGTAAAATACAAAATAACATCCATATTCGGGTTTTAATGATAATCTGGAGGTTTTTTATACGAAATGCCGACAAATCACATAGGAAAAACGAAAAGGAAGCAGCAGATAACAAGGGAAAATATGCCTAAGAAAAATTTCAATAATAGCTACAGCTTAACTTAATTCAATGAGAAGTTATATTTAAAATAGAGCATATTGGTAAATCATAACTGAATATGGTGTGTAAACTAGTAAATTAATTTAAGAGCACAAGAAAAACAAATTTAGCAACGGCATTTAACTGCAAATAATATTTTAATTTCAGGTTACCATATAATTTAATTTAAATTTTGCAGTTCTGAAATGTAGCTCTAGAAAAGAATTTTAAAACGATTTTCTGTTTCCATTTCAGCTGTAACGCAATCGATTGGACTGAAAACATCTTTCCTCTCTCTTATCGAAAAAGGCAATTTCTTCCGTCCAAATCCAATGCTCAGTCAATAAGGACGTCACTTAGTCAGTCATTGGTCAGTCAATGTTCAATTTTTATTCAGTCACTGGTCAGGCAAAGAGATCTTCACTTTCTCAGTCGATTTTCAGTGAATGTCCAATTTTTATTCTGTCACTGGTCAGTTAATCAGATCGTCACTCAGTCACTAGGCTGTCAATCAGATCGTCACTTAGTCAGTCAATGTCCAATTTTTATTCAGTCACTAGTCAGGCAAGGAGATCTTCACTTTCTCAGTTCCTGTTCAGTGCATGTCCAAATTTTAGTCTGTCAGTGCTCAGTCAATGAGATCGTCACTCAGTCACTGCTCAGTCAATGTCCAAATTTAGTCAGTCTCCGGCCTGTCAAAGAGATAGTCAGTTAGTCAGTCACTGGTCAGACAATGTCCAATTTTTAGTCAGTCAACGGGCAATCAAGGAGACCGTCACATAGTCAGTCAATGTCCAATTTTTAGGCAGGCCCTGGTCAGTCAATGTGATCGTCAGTTAGTGACTGGTCAGAAAATGTCTAATTTTTAGTCAGTCACTGGTCAGACAATGTCCTACTTTTATTCAATGAGATTGTCATTTAGTCAGTCACTGGTCAATGTCCAATTTTTAGGCAAGTACTGGTCAGTCGAGATTGGTGACATGGCAAACAAATCTATTACGAATACAAACTGAAATTGTGTAAACTTATCTCAGATCTATATAATATGTTTTAAGTCCTTTGTTTATTTTTAATTTTTTAAAGCAGAAATATTTCAGTAATGTTTTTCTTATGTTTGAAATTTTGAAACGCTTGCTATGATTCGAAGAAGGATGTTGAGTGTACTCGTCATCAAAGCAGATAACAGGGCCGGTACCAACGACGAGATCAACGAGCTGTTCTTCAGAATCTTCAGTTGGTTTCAGTTCTGTTCTGTCTTCTTGATCCAGTTTGCCATTCATTTTTGGTTCATTATTTGTGTTAAGGAGATTACCAGAATCGATGTCTCTTTGTGTTCCAAGATCGTTATGCGATACAATGCATTCAGCATCCAATGATTCAATAGAGGCATTCCAACTGAATTCTTCCTGGTTCAAGATGGTTATACTGCTATTCGTGCCTATTTGATTACCTGAGTTATCAGGTTTTGGAAAATCAAAATCCTTTTCTGTTTCCTGTTGGAGGTAATTAAATTGCTTTTCATCGCTGACATTGTGCACATCATAAGAATTATTATCGAAATCTTTGGAAAAATGGCCGATGTGGTCAGTATCACTATCAATATGCAACTTAAGAAGATTATTATCAAAAGCTTCGAGGAGATCGGTGTCACTGTCTATGTCCACATCAAAGGAATCATCATTAAATTCATTAATATCAGCATATGAATCAAGGAAATCTAAATTACGTACCGTGTTTCCGGCATTACACTTGTGTTCATTACGGTTAATAAAGTTTTCCTCATTATTTTCCCGAATTCTCTCTTCTCTTCGAGAAAACAAAAGGAAGGCGGTCGCAAAACAAATAAGTATGCCCAATAGGCTGTCGATAAAGGGTGTTGGTATAAAAATGTAACACAATACTGTCAAAAAAAAGAACTCCATTTCTAAAAATGGTTCGAATGCGATTTCAGCATCAAAAATAACAAGCAAATAAGCTCCACACGTAAGATTTTAGCACCACTAGATTTGATATCTCTAATGATTATGGTTTATAAGCATTGTTAAAAATGTATACATTAACTTTGTTTTAATTCAACAAAGCCTAAACAATTATTGGTAAATTCATTGTTTCGAACGTTATTAAAAGGATTCTTTGAATATGTAACAATGAAAGGTATTCTGATATATAACTCTACTGACAATAGAGGGAAGATTCTATGAGTCTGTCTTTCGTTCGGTCTGCGTGTAAGCTGACAGACCCAGGCCTACGAATTTGCTACATAGGTGCATCCAGACAAGAGCCAGTGCACCTCGAAACGAGGTTTCCAAAATTCGAATGACTTTTTAAATTTTATTTTTTTATTTTTGTTTTATTCATTTTTTTGATGAAATCGGTAATTCTCTCTCATTACATCAGCAATAATGGCACGCAACCATTATTGCTGTTGTATCCCTGCCACCATTGTTGATGATATCAGCACTGTTGCCATTCGGAAAAATGAGGACGAAAATTAGCGTTTTAAGAACTTTTAATTAATATCTCTGCTTTTTGCTATTTTTTGGGATAAAAGTGGAAGCGGAAAACGAACCAACGCTAAATTGCCGCTGCCATACATATTCAAATAAATGTTTCTTTTTGGGGAGTTTCTTGCAATACAAAGCATAAACGTAATACTTATATGTACATATATATATATAACCAGAGATTAATATTATTAAAACGAAAATACTTGAATACTCTGAGAAAATATTTTTTATACAAAAAGCACTTTCAAAACATGAATTTGTCTTGGATTTATTAGTGCAAAGCACAGAGAATCATGTTTACCTGCCACTCTGATGGAAAGGGTTTCATCTACCTTTGACTGGGTAAAAATGAAGCTAAATATATGCACAATACAAAAATATATAAAACTATTTTTAATTCTTTAATAGTCACCTAATTAAGATAAAATCAACTGGTTAGCGTAACATGAACTTACGTCATACAATTAGCGAGAACGATACACCAAAATGAGTTTTGGTGATCGATGTACTGAGTGTACATAGTGTTTTTTCTACTTTTCATTATTTACCCTTTATTACATTTACTTAATTATTGCTGATAAATTGATATAGACATTGCGAAACCTTGGGGCAGCACATTGATGTTTATTATGCGTTAAAAATTTCAACAACTGGTCTGTGCAACTATGCTCCGCTCACTCATATTACATGCCTCAACAACTACGGCCACGATATTCCGTTAGCTTCAAGACACGGAGCAAGGAGGACGCTACAGCCGTAGCACTAACGGGGATAAAGTTAAGCCAACGGGTTTGTGCTACAGATGTGCTAATTTGCTTTTGCGATGTGAAAGTTACGCTTCAGATATTTTAAATCGCTATTTTACACAAGTTATCCCACTGTTACATATTGCCACATTGTATGTTATTCCGAACTTCAAGTGAAAAGGTTTGTTCCAACATTGGGATTTATTTTTGACTTTTATATGATACCCACTAAGGACAGATATAGATAGGTAACGATTTCAGCGTATTGTACCTCTTAAATAAGCGAAGACCTATGAACTATGACCTATATGTTGTTAGAGGAAATGTATTTAGCGCTAGGAAGGCTTATAAATAATAAGCTCAATCATATGCTTACATACGAAACTATCACAACAGACGACATTTTGACATCATAACAGGCGACGACATTTCATACGACCATCATAACAGACATTCTGAACATGGAAAACGAGTGAATAGAACATAACACTTCAATTCTCTACATTCCTCAATAATAAGATATACTAATTTGGAAAGATGCTCAGTAGAATTCAAGTCAGGGCTTTTAAGTAACCAATTTATGACAGAGAAGTGCTCTTCTCTGTCATAAATTGGTTCAGAGGAATGCTCTTCCATCCAACCAACTAGTAGCCAACCGTAACCTTTGAGAGGCGCAGTTATCTTTCTGAGATACTCCCTTTCCGTGTGAATGACAGGGACATAAATGGATGGAGATGATAGCTCATCAACTCCACGTACAGAATCATATTGAGGGAGGTAAGAACAAGTACTAAAGATCCCAAACACAACCAGAAGAAAGCATCCCAGACCATGATTAAGCCTCCAGGCCTTGTACAGTTCCAATCTGTCACACCGGATTCATACATTCATGATTCTCTCGCCATATTCTGAGCCTCCCATCGGTATTAATTAGAGGGATCGAGACTCATCACTCCTACACATTTCATGTCCACTAGTGTCTATTCTCTATATTCTCTTGCCCAGGTAAGAATGGCAACTCGATGGCATGCATTTAGGAAAGGTACCCTAGTGTGTCTACGGCTTCCGAAGCCCATATGGTGAAGGGAGCGATACACGATCTTTTTACTGACTGTACGACTGTCGCTTGCTTTAGCTAGGTGGTAATTTGGGATAATATTTGGCTTCATTGACCATGTACAATACGGCTGAGACTTCTCATACCACGATTGTTCTAACTTAAATGTGCTTTGCACTTTGCAGAGTCGCTACTTCTTTTTCCCACCATCCGTGTATTCTCGGTATGCTCTTGACACTGTCGACCGTTAAAATCCTATCCCGCTGAGGATTATAGAAATTGTATGGCCCAAGCGACGAGAGATTACTATCTGTCCGATATTGAAATTTTACCTATACTGGTATAAGAAACAACTGATTATCGAGAAGCATAGTGTATGTGCATTTATCAACAACTCCCTCACGTAAGCCCAGATGCGGCGCAGCGCTATTCAAGTTGCATAGCCATGTCTATCCCTAATTTAGTGGCACTTCAGTGTAGTTACAACTCATGAAGCTTGGGAATACGTGTAACGATTGCAAGAGATAAACATGAATTTATTGCCGAAAAAGAGGAGCAAAAGACTTAATATATTGGTTCAGAGAAAAAAAAAATTTTTTTTTCTAAAGGTTTTATTGTTCTTACTGGATTCTTTTATAAGGGGAAACTTAAAATAAGGAAAGTAGAAAAAAATATCAAAATCAATTCGGATTACAATCAGAAATAACTTTAAACACCTATATTAAAAGACGAAATTCCATCACTTTATCCAAACAATCTTGACTGTATTAAGTTCCATCAGGATAAGGCTACAAACCATACCTCTAAATCTACCGCTTTATGTTTTGCAAAAAGTGATATATGAAACCGCAATTGAAGCCATTCCCTCTAGATGCATATCCACCAAATCTCCTGATGTGTCTCCTATGGATTAATGTGCATTTGTACTTTTAAAACAAGCTCTTTATACGTGGCATCCCCAAACATTGGACGGACTGTGGAACATTGTGAACGAGAAGTGGCATAAAATCAACCTTGATGTTTTCAGGAAAAGGCTTTTGTCTTACAAATCAAGATGTAATATGATGGTTCAACAAAAGGGCTCTCAGCCGGAATATATTAGAAAATGAAATTATAACGTTTGTTTATATATATAATTCTTTGCAAAATCCTTAAAAGGATACCTCAAAACCCCCTGCACTCAGTCATTTGCGATAGTTACGTTAAATTTTAAACTTCAGACTAAACGTTTCAGGATTATTCATAGAGTTTCCTTTATTCTAATTTTTATTAATAATGCTTCATAAATATTTATTCAAATATATGGAAGTATATGAAAGGTTCATTTTCTAATTTATAAAATACGCTGTTTTTAAATATTTTTAACCCAGAGGGACATTAGCCCGAATTCTGTCCAAACGTTTATGTCTGCAAATGAAAAAAATGATGCCTTTGGGCGCAATACAAAGTCTGAAAGCTTTCAGTTTAATATTTGTTTTGGGTGTATTTGTGGGGTGTAAATTCTTTAATTACTGGGTGTAATTCTAGTATATATCCAATCGAGACATTTTTATAAAAGTTATTTAAATTAATTTCTTCCAAATTTCATGTCATGATTGATTTGTTTGAGTAAAAGTTAGGTTATTTGAAAAGGGCAAAGAAAAGGATGGTTACCTGCCTGGCGCGAGGGATGGCTTAGCGGAGAACGTTCTATGGGAAATCTTCTTATATATATCGAGATAAGGAAAACTGCAGAATCCAACCATGCAGCCAGCACGTTGGCGGGGAATCAAACAGGGTAAAACTCTTAGCATTCTTAAACAGAGGGCATATTGCTATGGGACACATATTGAAAATACTTCGTTTGAAAAGAAAGCAGTATATTCTCATTTATTATTTCTAGTAAGTTTTGACATGAAGGCCACAGAGAGAAAAAAATGTAAAATACAAAATAACATCCATATTCGGGTTTTAATGATAATCTGGAGGTTTTTTATACGAAATGCCGACAAATCACATAGGAAAAACGAAAAGGAAGCAGCAGATAACAAGGGAAAATATGCCTAAGAAAAATTTCAATAATAGCTACAGCTTAACTTAATTCAATGAGAAGTTATATTTAAAATAGAGCATATTGGTAAATCATAACTGAATATGGTGTGTAAACTAGTAAATTAATTTAAGAGCACAAGAAAAACAAATTTAGCAACGGCATTTAACTGAAAATAATATTTTAATTTCAGGTTACCATATAATTTAATTTAAATTTTGCAGTTCTGAAATGTAGCTCTAGAAAAGAATTTTAAAATGATTTTCTGTTTCCATTTCAGCTGTAGCGCAATCGATTGGACTGAAAACATCTTTCCTCTCTCTTATCGAAAAAGGCAATTTCTTCCGTCCAAATCCAATGCTCAGTCAATAAGGACGTCACTTAGTCAGTCATTGGTCAGTCAATGTCCAATTTTTAGTCAGTCAACGGGCAATCAAGGAGACCGTCACATAGTCACTCAATGTCCAATTTTTAGGCAGGCCCTGGTCAGTCAATGTGATCGTCAGTTAGTGACTGGTCAGAAAATGTCTAATTTTTAGTTAGTCACTGGTCAGACAATGACCTACTTTTATTCAATGAGATTGTCATTTAGTCAATCACTGGTCAATGTCCAATTTTTAGGCAAGTACTGGTCAGTCGAGATTGGTGTCATGGCAAACAAATCTATCACGAATACAAACTGAAATTGTGTAAACTTATCTCAGATCTATATAATATGTTTTAAGTCCTTTGTTTATTTTTAATTTTTTAAAGCAGAAATATTTCAGTAATGTTTTTCTTATGTTTGAAATTTTGAAACGCTTGCTATGATTCGAAGAAGGATGTTGAGTGTACTCGTCATCAAAGCAGATAACAGGGCCGGTACCAACGACGAGATCAACGAGCTGTTCTTCAGAATCTTCAGTTGGTTTCAGTTCTGTTCTGTCTTCTTGATCCAGTTTGCCATTCATTTTTGGTTCATTATTTGTGTTAAGGAGATTACCAGAATCGATGTCTCTTTGTGTTCCAAGATTGTTATGCGATACAATGCATTCAGCATCCAATGATTCAATAGAGGCATTCAAACTGAATTCTTCCTGGTTCAAGATGGTTATGCTGCTATTCGTGCCTATTTGATTACCTGAGTTATCAGGTTTTGGAAAATTAAAATCCTTTTCTGTTTCCTGTTGGAGGTAATTAAATTGCTTTTCATCGCTGATATTGTGCACATCATAAGAATTATTATCCAAATCTTTGGAAAAATGGCCGATGTGGTCAGTATCACTATCAATATGCAACTTAAGAAGATTATTATCAAAAGCTTCGAGGAGATCGGTGTCACTGTCTATGTCCACATCAAAGGAATCATCATTAAATTCATTAATATCAGCATATGAATCAAGGAAATCTAAATTACGTACCGTGTTTCCGGCATTAAACTTGTGTTCATTACGGTTAATAAAGTTTTCCTCATTATTTTCCCGAATTCTCTCTTCTCTTCGAGAAAACAAAAGGAAGGCAGTCGCAAAACAAATAAGTATGCCCAATAGGCTGTCGATAAAGGGTGTTGGTATAAAAACGTAACACAATACTGTCAAAAAAAAGAACTCCATTTCTAAAAATGGTTCGAATGCGATTTCAGCATTAAAAATAACAATCAAATAAGCTCCACACGTAAGATTTTAGCACCACTAGATTTGATATCTCTAATGATTATGGATTATAAGCATTGTTAAAAATGTATACATTAACTTTGTTTTAATTCAACAAAGCCTAAACAATTCTTGGTAAATTCATTGTTTCGAACGTTATTAAAAGGATTCTTTGAATATGTAACAATGAAAGGTACTCTGATATATAACTCTACTCACAATAGAGGGAAGATTCTATGAGTCTGTCTTTCGTTCGGTCTGCGTGTAAGCTGATAGACCCAGGCCTACGAATTTGCTACATAGGTGCATCCAGACAAGAGCCAGTGCACCTCGAAACGAGGTTTCCAAAATTCGAATGACTTTTTAAATTTTATTTTTTTATTTTTGTTTTATTCATTTTTTTGATTAAATCGGTAATTCTCTCTCATTACATCAGCAATAATGGCACGCAACCATTATTGCTGTTGTATCCCTGCCGCCATTGTTGATGATATCAGCACTGTTGCCATTCGGAAAAATGAGGACGAAAATTAGCGTTTTAAGAACTTTTAATTAATATCTCTGCTTTTTGCTATTTTTTGGGATAAAAGTGGAAGCGGAAAACGAACCAACGCTAAATTGCCGCTGCCATACATATTCAAATAAATGTTTCTTTTTGGGGAGTTTCTTGCAATACAAAGCATAAACGTAATACTTATATGTACATATATATATATAACCAGAGATTAATATTATTAAAACGAAAATACTTGAATACTCTGAGAAAATATTTTTTATACAAAAAGCACTTTCAAAACATGAATTTGTCTTGGATTTATTAGTGCAAAGCACAGAGAATCATGTTTACCTGCCACTCTGATGGAAAGGGTTTCATCTACCTTTGACTGGGTAAAAATGAAGCTAAATATATGCACAATACAAAAATATATAAAACTATTTTTAATTCTTTAATAGTCACCTCTTTAAGATAAAATCAACTGGTTAGCGTAACATGAACTTACGTTATATAATTAGCGAGAACGATACACCAAAATGAGTTTTGGTGATCGATGTACTGAGTGTACATAGTGTTTTTTCTACTTTTCATTATTTACTCTTTATTACATTTACATAATTATTGCTGATAAATCGATAGGGATTTTGCGAAACCTTGGGGCAGCACATTGATGTGTATTATGCGTTTTAAAAATTTCAACAACTGGTCTGTGCAACTATGCTCCGCTCACTTATGTTACATGCCTCAACAACTACAACCACGATATTCCGTTAGCTTCAAGACACGGAGCAAGAAGGACGCTACAGCCGTAGCACTAACGAGGATAAATTTAAGCCAACGGGTTTATGCTACAGATGTGCTAATTTGCTTTTACGATGTGAAAGTTACGCTTCAGATATTTTAAATCGCTATTTTACACAAGTTATCCCACTGTTACATATTGCCACATTGGATGTTATTCCGAACTTCAAGTGAAAAGGTCTGTTCCAACATTGGGATTTATGTTTGACTTTTATATGATACCCACTAAGGACAGATATAGATAGGTAACGATTTCAGGGTATTGTACCTCTTAAATGAGCGAAGACCTATGAACTATGACCTATATGTTGTTAGAGGAAATGTATTTAGCGCTAGGAAGGCTTATAAATAATAAGCTCAATCATATGCTTACATACGAAACTATCACAACAGACGACATTTCATACGACCATCATAACAGACATTCTGAACATGGAAAACGAGTGAATAGAACATAACACTTCAATTCTCTACATTCCTCAATAATAAGATATACTAATTTGGAAAGATGCTCAGTAGAATTCAAGTAAGGGCTTTTAAGTAACCAATTTATGACAGAGAAGTCAGAGGAATGCTCTTCCATCCAACCAACTAGTAGCCAACCGTAACCTTTGAGAGGCGCAGTTATCTTTCTGAGATACTCCCTTTCCGTGTGAATGACAGGGACATAAATGGATGGAGATGATAGCTCATCAACTCCACGTACAGAATCATATTGAGGGAGGTAAGAACAAGTACTAAAGATCCCAAACACAACCAGAAGAAAGCATCCCAGACCATGATTAAGCCTCCAGGCCTTGTACAGTTCCAATCTGTCACACCGGATTCATACATTCATGATTCTCTCGCCATATTCTGAGCCTCCCATCGGTATTAATTAGAGGGATCGAGACTCATCACTCCTACACATTTCATGTCCACTAGTGTCTATTCTCTATATTCTCTTGCCCAGGTAAGAATGGCAACTCGATGGCATGCATTTAGGAAAGGTACCCTAGTGTGTCTACGGCTTCCGAAGCCCATATGGTGAAGGGAGCGATACACGATCTTTTTACTGACTGTACGACTGTCGCTTGCTTTAGCTAGGTGGTAATTTGGGCTAATATTTGGCTTCATTGACCATGTGCAATACGGCTGAGACTTCTCATACCACGATTGTTCTAACTTAAATGTGCTTTGCACTTTGCAGAGTCGCTATTTCTTTTTCCCACCATCCGTGTATTCTCGGTATGCTCTTGACACTGTCGACTGTTAAAATCCTATCCCGCTGAGGATTATAGAAATTGTATGGCCCAAGCGACGAGAGATTACTATCTGCCCGATATTGAAATTTTACCTATACTGGTATAAGAAACAACTGATTATCGAGAAGCATAGTGTATGTGCATTTATCACAACTCCCTCACGTAAGCCCAGATGCGGCGCAGCGCTATTCAATTTGCATAGCCATGTCTATCCCTAATTTAGTGGCACTTCAGTGTAGTTACAACTCATGAAGCTTGGGCATACGTGTAACGATTGCAAGAGATAAACATGAATTTATTGCCGAAAAAGAGGAGCAAAAGACTTAATATATTGGTTCAGAGAAAAAAAAATTTTTTTTCTAAAGGTTTTATTGTTCTTACTGGTTTTATTGTTCTTTTATAAGGGAAAATTTAAAATAAGGAAAGTAGAAAAAAATATCAAAATCAATTCGGATTACAATCAGAAATAACTTTAAACACCTATATTAAAAGACGAAATTTGATCTCTTTATCCAAACAATCTTGACGGTATTAAGTTCCATCAGGATTAGGCTACAAACCATACCTCTAAATCTACTCTTTATATTTTGAAAAAATTGAGATATGAAACCGCAACTGAAGCTATTCCCTCTAAATCCATATCCTCCATATCTCCTGATGTGTCTCCTATGGATTAATGTGCATTTGTACTTTAAAAACAATCACTTGTACCTTGCAAAACATGCCCACCGTGAAAAACAAGTTCACCGCTCCTCAGCATCCTCTTACTTCCTCCCCGGGGGGCGATACCGCCCCAATTGAGAACCAATGTTCAATCACTTGACTAGCTAATATTTACTGCATTTTCCCCTCGTTTCTTCTCAGGTTACTTGGATCATAGCAAAACACACGCGGGATGCCTTCGTGGAGGAAACTTATTCGCATTTACCTTACACATGAGAAAAATCACGAAATTTCTCTTGAAACTAACTCGTTCGCTGGGATTTGAACCCCGGTCGAACTATAAGAGTGTTAACCGATCCTACCGCTGGAACGCTGATGGGTATGTATTTTCTTTAAGAATTTAGAACACAAATGACCTTCAGTTTCCTTATATCACCAAAGTCTTCTACCGTTTCATATAAAAATAAAATTACTAAAAATATGTGTGAAAAGACATGTAAATATTTTGGTTGAATTTGGATTCAATTTAATTACCTTCATTTCAGGCTATAATTTACGTAATAGCACACTAAATATTTGAATTTATGAACACATGAGGATTACCCGCACCCAAAAAGTTCGAGAATAATAAAAGTTCATGATGGCCAAGAGCCTCGAGTGGCCGTGCGGTGAAGGTCGCTGAACTTTGGTAGTTCGAATCCCGCGAACGGGCTGGCTGCATGGTCGTTTTCGTGGTTTTACCCATGCATAACGTGTATACGAGCCAGTTTTCCTTAGAAAGACCTCCACAAAGGCCTCCCTCCGCTTAGGCGGCCCTCGAGGCTTTGCCGTAATCATATAAACCAAACCATCATGATGGTAAAGCCATTTAAATAAACGTACATTGTTCTACGCCAGTGCTGTAATTCGACATTCCACAAAAATGTGTCTCGCTCAGATAACCAATATCGACTCACTAGCGGCCGAGCGCTAAAATCGCTGGACACTGGTAGTTCCGACCTGGGTTCGAATCCAGGCGAACGGGCTGGCTGCATGGTCGTTTTCGTGGTTTTCCCCATGTTTAACATGCATACGAGCCAGTTTCCCTAGGAAAGTCCTCCACGAAGGCATCATTCCTCTTACGCAGACACCCCTACTGTTCTTTGCCATAATAATAAACTAGAATATGTATTCATCTCCCGCAAAAGGGAGAAAATTACAGCCAGTGCAGAAAATTTTTAGATTCACTTTTGCAGATTAAATTTCCCATAAAATAAAGAAACAGTATTCAGTACACATAAATCATTATTTGAATGGATGTAAATACTTACTGTAGACTACATAAACCTTATTTCCAGCTTAATGTAAAATATTTTCCCCTTAAAATTTATATAATAAAAAACAGTTAATTCATATTACTTCGAATACTTGCTTACTTACATAGTTAAAATAAAATCGGGTGTAAAGTTTATGCATATTTATCATTAATACTACATTTTACCTATTAACATTTAAAACTATTACAAGACTAAATTACTCCTGAATGCTTATTTATAAGCCTTCAGCCCTTATATTTGATCAAACTCGACTCATTTGGAAAGTATTAAATCATGTGTTTGTTCTCTTGCAAAATCCTGTGAACTCTGTGATTTCTTGAAAAACCGAAACTGAAAATTATACTTATGATTGCTAAATATTATATTCGTAAGATTATTAGCTCAGAAGGGCTATTCATTTCAAAACGCCATTTTGCATCGATTCACTTTTCAAACTGTTGTCAAGAAATATTATCGTAATGTATTATATTTAAAGAAACTAAATAATGAAAAATCTGCATGAATGTTTCTCGCATCGTGAAGAAACAACGGTACCTAGGGCCATATAATTTTGAAAAACGTAGTCCTCCAACCGAACACGGACCGGAATTTTTAATTTGTTTTATTATCTAGTTCATATTTTGTAAAACTTTAACGAATTTTTTATTAACAAGCTCAATGATTTTAAAGCGAGCAATGGCAACACTGTACGGGGAAAAAAAAAAAAAAAATCTCCAGCGCGCGATACTGTGTATCGGAAATTCTAAAGATATGCTCATTTTAAAATTATTTTCCATTATTGCTGTCAAAGTGAATTTTACGGTTTAAGTGCGAAGAACACGATATTTAATAAATAAAGGTAATCCACAAAACGTTAAAAAAACGCCCCAATCTACAAAACGTTAAAAAAAAAAACGCCCCTTTGAGAGTAATGTAAATTCTGAAAGGTCATATTTTTTTTTTTAATTAAAAAAAAATATTAAATTTAGTTTTCTTATTTGGACTAAAAGACAGCCTGAAATTCTCAAACGTACACATTTTCAAAACATAAAGGTATAAATGCAATGGGACTCGGAGACAAGAAACAAGCAGTGCTATTGGCAAAATAAAGTCGGATTCCCCCCCCCCGAACAGGGGCACCTTGAAGCCCGAATTTTTAATTCATTTTATTATGTTGTAAAGTTTATTTTAATTTTATAACAATTATTTTTAATTTTGAAACCCTTTCCTTTAAATTCTTGTTTCCCCATTACAAACCCCCTACCAGAATGAGTTTTTAGTAACGCGTTGCATGTAAATGAGATAGAAGGAGTATTTAAAGAAGGTTCAGTCTAATCGCGGCATACATTATATATAATCTTCTTTTGTTATTTATTACACTGTAATGTATTTTGCTTACTGCACTTTTGGATGAATTCAATCCAAATCGCGTGATACACGCGATCATGAACTCTGATTTGATATGCTGTCATCAGTAATGATTTATTACGCTGTCCAAGTTAATCTGCATAGCCATTAGAACTAACTCTTCTACTCTTCTAAGACTGTTTTATGTATGGCTTATGTATCAACTAGCCAACGAACGGAAACACCAAACATTATATTTAAAAGGTGCACAGAATTTTACTCTGCGGAAAAACAACTTTATCAAAAACAAAACAAAAAAAAAAAAAAATTAAATTAAAATGTATTACATATAAAAAAATCACAATGAAATAAGCAATACCCCTTAATACAGACATTAATTATCCTAATAAATAAATTAACCAACTTCCCTTGTAAGGATCCTAAGTTTTACTAACGTTTATTTTATTTTAAATCTTTACTATCATTTCTTATTTTCTACTTCCGGCCAGAATTAAAAGCTTTTAACTTATTTATGCAAATTTGTCTTGCTAACGCCAAGTACTTAAGTTGTGGCTTTTTGCCAAGCAAGAGAGAGGAAGGAGTTATTAGAAGCAGGCCTCTGGCCATAGTAGTTTTACTCGTTTGCTGGTTGCCTTCAAGGCCAGAGGTTTAATCTTCTTGATAATTTTAAACGTATCGTAGTTTTAGCAGCTCTTTGTACTACATACGGCTTTTTGTTAATTAACGGCCAATCTTAAAGTAGGCACTTGTATATTAATCCAAAGTTAGTTTAGTTAGAGTTTTAGTTAATATTTTTATATTCTTACGTTCAGACCACAAGTGGTTGGTCTCTGTATTCCGAAGTTCCGGAAAGCTCTGTAAAGATAGAAAAATAAAGGGTTTCGTATACCCTTCCTGTGTGTATTGTCTACTTCACAATTTATCGAACATAGCTTGAGTAAGCTCCCTGTTCCGAGTCAGGACAGTTCATGTTTCCAAAGCAAGTAAAGAGGAATACCAGTCCTGATACCCTTGCAAAATCCTAACAGTTCAAATGGTATAAAGCATGGGTGTGTAAAGTGCGGCCCAAACGCAAATTATGAAAGTATTTAAATTTACACATTTTTATTTTTAAAAATGTTTGAATTTGATTCATATATAATCGATTCATTCACATTGATTTTATAAAGATTACCTACCCCACAATAAATATCCTAATTTTCACAATCATGCTTTATTAATGTCTTCAGCTTTTGGAAGTACCTATATTTGTGAACAATTATTTCAAAAATGAAGCATACAAAAAACAAAAATAGGACAGACAAACATCTTGAAAATGCATTAAGAATTGCAACCTCGTCTATTGAACCCGATATCGATTTGCTTGTTCAACAAAAGCAAATTCATCCATCTCATTAGCTTGAATTTTTTCTATCTTTATGAAATCCAAACTAAATGAAACAAAACTTTTACAAATTAATCATAAATATGTACCTATACATGCCTAATTCAAATTTAAAAAAATCAATAATAAAAAGAAGTTAATTTGTTTTAATAAAACAACATAGAGCTCATTTTTATTTCAATTTGTTAAAAAATATGTTTCATAAAAAAATCATGCAAAACTTTTTATATAATTAAAACATAATATAAAAAATTGCAATGAAATAAGCAATAAATCTCCATATTTTCAAGAGAAAACAGTCAGTCCAATATCCAAAGCAATGAATGAAAAACTGTTGCCAAAACCCCATTTCCAAAAGAATAAAACTATCATCAAAAAGCTTTCAATCTAAATTCTGCTTTGTAGATGACATGATTCAAAATATACAAACCTCTTTGCCATTAGCTAATAAAGAGAGAGAGAAAAGGAAATTCTTTCTGTTGTGCCTCGCGAGAATAAGAAGATTGCGATGTGAGTGTTGGGCGTCCAAAAATCAAAAGAAAATAAGCAGCACTTAATCTCATATTTTCAACAATCAGCAGTCCAGTATACAAAGCATTGAATGAAAAACCACATTTCTAAAAGAATGAAGCTATTCAAAATTATGCGATTTCATCAAGAAAGATAAAGTAAAACAAATCTGATTTGAATTTTGAAAAAATCGCTTCGAGGTGCACTGGCTCTTGTCTAGATGCACCGATGTACCAAATTTCATAGCCCTGGATCTATCAGCTTACGCGCAGCACAAACAAAAGACACACACACAGACTCTTTTTTTTTTCTTTTATTACATGTAGGTTTGGTTTGGTTTATTTAATTATGACAAAGCACACTAGGACTATCTGCCTAAGGGAAGGGATGCCTTCGTGGAGGACTTTCTAAGGGAAGCTGGCTCGTATACACGTTACACATGGGGAAAACCACGAAAACGCCCATGCACAGCACATGCAGCCAGCCCGTTCGCAGGATTTGAACCTCAGACCGAACTACCAGTGTTCAGCGACTTTATCGCTCAGCCGCTGGTGGGCCTCTAGTAGAGAAGAGATTAATCACCCTCCATCCATCCTAACTGTCCTCCTAGACTCATTGACCAAGTAATCGCTCTAATTCAAGCGCCCACTTGTACACACCAAGACAGCCGGAAAACAACATGCATTTAGCAAGTTAATCATGGTGACTAGCGGAACTTTGAACTTCAGCAGGAGAGCTTAGACCTTAGTGGGGCGTGTTTGCCGTCCGGCTACTCAGTTATTAAGCCCAATATCCTATGCTCGGCCGTATTGTACGTATCTGTTGATAATCGCCAGCTAATTTAATTTAGGGCCAACTAGTTGGGTTATTGTGTCTAGCTTCGGCTACGTCTGTTTAATTTAGTGTTAGGTTATTTTCTTAAAGCTTGCTTTAGAAGGCCAAATGGAGGCTAGTAGAGGAAATGAGAGTTCTGGATCGGGAGCTTAGGGAGCGGGAGTTGAGAGAGCTCCCGAGAAGGAAGGCTCAGCCGTGGAAGGGACGCTTATCTGAAAATGGGGACAGGGAGCCTTATCAGGAAGTGGATGCGAGTAGAGTAGTTGCTACGTCACAGAAAAAGGACGTGTGCTTAGATTATTTTCTTTTTTTAATTTGGTGATTATAGGCATATAGTAGTTATATGATAATTTGTAAACTTGCTTATTTATATTGAGTTCTTAAAAACGTATATCAAGTAGGTGTTTTAAGTGACTGATACAGTTATTATCTTGAAACAGATATTAGCATATAATAAAATGTTTCCTTCACAGTATAACCTCTTCCGAAGATAATTATTTTCTTACTTTTATTTATCCTATGACTGAATATATGCAAAACTGCTACATGTCATCACTATTTAATAAGAGATTATATTTTACCGATTTATCGGAGGTGATTTCCCTTCGTTAATAAATTTTTAGCCTTTGTGTTTTTTCTTCGTATTGATTATCTCCTAGTTACCCTGAACGAGGATTATTTTCGAATTTAATGATTGAGTGATCCTATACACTCAGAATTTTACCTTATTTCTTAAATCTTCTGTTCATAATATTACATATACTTTCCGTAATCTTCATTACATTACTCATTTTTATTCTTAAATTCATTTTACCCAGAGTTTTTTCAGACTTGTTAGGCAATACTTTTAACTTACTCGTTATATTTTATGAGTGCAATTACTAAAACACGCATTTTCGTGTATTATATTATTCAATGTAATTTTTAACTTTTTTCGTTCTTTTCAACGTTAGCGATCTTCAACATATTCTGTATTTTAACTTATTTCATGCATTTTCTAATCATATAGATGACTTGTATTTAATTTTAGATGTAACATTTCTAGCTTGTTTTGTACATTTTAACCTTCACACTATTTAATATACTCAAATTTTTAACCAGTTTCTATTTTCACACTATATACATGACTTTTACTTGATTTCTCTCATACATCTTAACCTCCATGATTTCCAATATAGTCCTAATTTTAACATAATTGCTATATTTTCACATCATATAGACTTTTATTTAATTTTAGGTGTAAATTTTAACTTCCAACATACTCTGAATTTTAACTAATTTGCTATATTTTTACACTATGTACATGACTTTCATTTAATTTATAGCTACTTTCATACGTTTTAACCTTCGTAATTTCAAATATACTTTACATTTTAGTTTAATTCCTATATTTTCTGACCATATATATGAATTTTGTTTAATTTTAGATGTAATTTTTAACTTGTTTCGTACATTTTAAACCTTCGTAATTTTTAAAGTACTCTAATTTTGAACTTGCTTATTAAATTTTAATACCATATACCTAACTTATTTAATTCTAGATGTAAATTTTAACACCTTTTCTATTTTTTATCGCTTTTAGTTTTCAACATACTAAGAATTTTAACTAATTTGTTATATTTTCACATGACTTTCCTTTAATTTGTAACGACTTTCATACGTTTTAACCTTCCTAATTTCAAACAGGCTCTTAATTTTAGCTTAATTCCTCTATTTTCTTACCATGTATATGAGCTTTATTTAATTTTAGATATTATTTTTAACATGTTTCGTACATTTTATACCTTCATAATTTTTAGAGTACTCTAATTTTGAACTTTTTTATTACATTTTCCTGCCATACGCATGAACTTTAGTTAATTTTAGATGTAATTTTCATACTTTTCCGGCACTGGGTTTCTTTCTAGTTTCCAACATACTCTAAAGTTTAACTCTGTTTTATAATTTTTTATTGTAATTGCGCTTGTGATATTACTATTTCAGCTAAATTAACACGCTTAAATTTCTTAAAAATAGAGATCGATTTCAATTAAGCATTTTATTTTACAACCTTTAACTGTTATTCATATCCAATTCGTTGAATAGCCCTTACTTAGTCCATATTTTATAGTACTATTTTAATTTGCCAATTCTACAATTTATCATTCTGTAGTACTCTTACCATGACTTATCCTACTACTTTACTTCATTATTAACTTCATTCGCATTTTCAAACTTTAACATTTCCTGCATATTCTGGCATTTCCTTTTAATTCTTAATACCCTTTATATCTGAATATATGTTTTTATGCTCTTCAGTGTTACCAATGTTCAGTTTTGAATCTTGATTCTCATTAAGCTAGTTTGATAGATTCCGAATTTTTAGAATGAAATCTCAACTTTCATCCATAATTTTAGACCCATATTCATTCTTTCATGTACTCATAGAAAATTCTTTCTCATTATTTTGAACGCTCAGTACCTTTTAATTCAGTAATTTGTACTAATTGAATGCCTTCTACATCACTTTAAATGTCTTGACTATGTAAATTTTCACTTTATTACCTTTCCCTACACTAAGTACGGATATTTCTGCCTTCATGAACGGCTTTCATGTGAAATGGACGAAATTTGACGTTACATGTATAAAAGAAATTTCTAAAATAAATATTTCCAGTATTGAATAAGAGATGAATGACCATCGATTTTACCCATTGGTTACAATTTCATCTCTTGAAAGTTTGTTTTATTGATATGCATTTATTTCTAACGCATAGTGTTAATACATTTTTTTTAACTTAGCCCAGTTCCAACTTAATTCACTAGACAATTTCATATATAGACTATTTTTCAATTTCTTAGACTAAAATGTTCTTTTCGCAAATGTCAGTTTGCATTAATTTATTTTCTTATGAATGAAATCTTTTGAAGTACTTTACAAAACATATATCATTACCAATATTTACAGAAGGAACCAAAGAGTAAGAGACATTTTACCCAAATCTCTACTACAATTTCGAATATTTTAACCTTCTTCATCACAAATACAGAAATTTCTTCGTACAATACTCACCATAGCAGTTAAATATTCCTTACTAATACACATTTAACAAGTAATAACTCATTTTCAATAAAAAATTACACCCAAATAAGTATTACGTTTTCTTATAATTGTACATATATGTTTGCATTACAGGAACTTTCTATGCATTTTCGAGAACTGTAATTTACTAAATATTACCTTTTTCTGAGTGAAAAACTCCAAAGACCACCTAAATCATTCATCTTTTCCTGCAGTATTCCCACAGTACACAATAACTATCTTAGAACTATTTTCTTAATATTAAGAACTAAATATGAAATAAACATTTTTCACTGTAGAATATTTAAGCTTTTACCCAAATCAGAATATAATCTTTACTGAATTTAAGTTATTTACCCAGAATTCCCAAGAAAATGTGCGATGGAAAGCAATATATTTACCTAAAAATGAGTCTTAATACATTTTTATTGGTTCCAGATTTACTATCAGTGGGAAAAACCTGAAGTTCACTTTATATACCCTCGTCAGTATACACAGAAAAGTCATGAACCTTTCTGTAGTACAATTAGCCCTTTACATACGTTTAATATTAATCTAAATAATTTAATTAACTTTCAACTAGGATTTTTAAAAGAAAAGAATATTTATGCGATGCATTATTAAATTACTCCCACGCGTTGTTAAGGAAAATGCAATTAAATATTCACGTACACACTAAGAAAATTCCACTCGTTAGGAACAGTAAAACCTTACCAATACTTAAACGAAATGTAAAATCGTGTAATGCATTAATATAAAACCTGAGTAACAAATCATATCTTATAA
Organism: Stegodyphus dumicola; assembly: GCF_044657685.1. NCBI lineage: Eukaryota > Metazoa > Arthropoda > Arachnida > Araneae > Eresidae > Stegodyphus > Stegodyphus dumicola. The sequence goes on from NC_140774.1 coordinate 208,602,406, forward strand.
GCAGTATACGGTTAAAAAGAATTTTCTTATAACTTATCAACTTTTAAGAAGTAAGAGTAAGGTAATTAACCAACTTTTTAGAAATGCTCTTTTATTTTCTAAATCTACCCTTTTGTAGTAACAAGAAAATTCAGTGATACCCCTATTTTATTTTTATGTAGCATGTGCATTTCTCCTAACAGATGAAAATCCAGATATCTCACTTTTCCAAAGATTTAGCTTTAGACTTACTTTCATAGGAAAAGGAAAATAATTTTACTTAAAAAACAGGATATCTTCTACTAAAAGACCTTGAAAAAAATCGCGATCACTACTGTATGTAGCACTCAGTGATTTAGTTTCAAACCAAATTTTGATATTGTTTAATCCTGCAAGCAACAATTTTCACCTTCGAGTTAAATTTTATACGACTGCAACAGATTTTTCAATGACTTTCATACTCACAATGTGTAAAAGACTTCTAGTTTTGACTATTTTTATTTCTAATATTGAGAAATACATTGATTATTTTCAGGAAACGTCATTTCACAATCATATTTTACCACTCTGAAACTTTTGAATAACACTTTCTATCATAACGACAACCAGATACTACATTATTTTTTTTACAAAAACATGAACATTTTTTTTTTTTTTTTTTCTTCTAAATCCTCTTCTAGAGATACTAATAAATTCTGCTATAGAAAGAAGATTCAATTCCTATTATAACTCTATATACTATTTTCAAAGAGAAAATACACTCTAGATGATAACATATCACCCATATATTTTTAAAAATTTAGAACAATTTCAGTAAGGCAAATTATCTACAGAGTTTTCAAACGCGGATATATTTCTGAAAGAAACTACCTAACATACCGCTCATTTACTTCTAAACCATTTAAATAAAACCAAACAATTAATAAAATATTTGAATTTTTGATAAAGTTTAGTACATCTATCTATACAGTTATTTAATTCATGAAGTACCAAATTTTGAAAATAATAAGAGTAAAAACATCACTATTTTAGAATTTAGGAAGAGATCTTCAATAATGAGAGTGAACATATACCGAACTTCATGCAAGATTTTTATCGTTTCATACCAAACATTTCACTATTTCGTAGATTCTAAGAACATAGCCCAATCTTTTTCAAAGAATATATATCATTTCACATTAATTAGAGAGTGCCATACGAGTTTAATTGCAGGTGCTTACTGAATGACGCTAAACCTTTCAAGGAAAAAATCAAATAATTTTCATCTTTCATGAAAATTTTTGAATAACAATATTTCATAAGAGCTAGAAGACTTAGTGCAATGAAACTGTATCAAAAATAGAAAACTATTTTCCAAAATATGAATTCCCATTGGAAATTTTAGATATTCTTATGTAAAGTTATATCCGAAGTTATATCACTTCAGTCGAACTTGAAGACCAACCAGATTTATTACATGATTTGATACATTTCTCGTATTTTTTCCGAAAATAGAAGTTTATATTTTTCATACGCAAACTATTACAACGAATTACTGACATTTTATTCCCATATTACTTACCATTTTTTACTGCACAAAACTATTGTAAGTTCCATGTTCGAAGCTCAGCATCCATAAATTTCACATAATACTACAGTTACACAGTGCAAATTATAAGATTTAAGATTAATTTCATACGTAAGCGATGATACAATAGAGAATATGGAAAAGGCATTAGTGATATGGATAAAAGACCAAAATCAAAAATGGATTCCAACTGATACTAATGCTATTACAAATAAAGATTTATAAAACACTTAAGAACCAGTAACCGTCGACTTCACTAGGAGGGCGGAGAAGGAAAGTATCTTTTTCTGTAAGTCATGGTTGGTTTGAGAGATTTAAACAAAGACATTCTTTACATAATCTAAGATTGAAATTAGAAAGCACATCTGCTGATTCGGATGCAGCACAACAATATCCAGCAAAATTTGGTGAAATCATTGGTGTCAACTCCTACACTTCTAATCAGATCTTCAATGCTCATGGGTCTGGGTTGTTCTGGAAAAAAATGCCTGAAAGAATTTATTAGCTAAAGCTTGCAAATCAGCTAGTGGTCATAAGGTAGCGAAAAGTCGTATTACAATTGTTTTCTGTTGCAGCACTTCAGGCGATTATATAATGAAACCATTGTTTATTAACAAATAAAAAAACTACACTCATTTAAAGGAATAAACATAAATAACCTTCCCGTTTATTGGATGGCTAATAAAAAAAGCATGTGTCACAGCCATAGCTTTCAATGAATGGTTTCTTAACATGTTTGTCCTAGATGTTAAAACTTATTTAAGTAAAAACGGATTGCCTTTTAAGGCTCTTCTATTAATTGATAATGTACCTATCATCCTCAAGATTTACAACACAAAAATATAGAAGTTGTCTGTTTACCAAAGAATACAACTTCCTTATTACAGCCATTAGATCAAGGAATAATTTTGACTTTTAAGGCATTGTATGTCAAACAAATTTTCAGGTATATTTTAGAACAAATGGAGAATGATGAATCTCTTACTCTTACGGATGACTGAAAGAAATTTACAATCTTAGATTGTGTTAAGCATGTTGGACTGTCATATACTTAGATTAAACAATCAACGCTTAACGCAAGCTGGAAAGCAATGTGGTCGGATGGTGCTAAAGACGAGAATGATAGATTACCATTAGATCACGAATATTCTCAGACCTAAATTGGTCCAAACTAATAAGAAGGTTTTGAGGATTTAGCTCAGGCAGATATTAAAGAAATAATGGCTGGTGAAGAACTAAATGAGGATGAGTTAGTTAACATAATTCATGAAACAAACATGATGAAGACAATGATTCTGATGAAGAGCAATCTTAACCAGTTGCATTCACAGCAAGAGCCATCAGCGTAGGACTTGAATTGGGAAGAAAATTAGGTAATCATTTTTTACAATATGATACAAATGTTGAATGAGCTCTCCGATTCCAATGGGAGCTTAGTAAGTGCTTAAATCAATATGAGGAGGTTTACAAAGATTTAAGGAAAAACCATAGGCAATTGTTAATTACGGATTTCACTACAAAGTCTTGTTGATCTGAAATCTTCCCTAATCCGTCAAACCATTGAAGCAGAATCTTATCAAGAATGATCGTGTGATGAAAATGACATTGTACCAATCAAGAAGAAAAGTGATTAATTCATTAAAGTGATTAAACTTATAATAATTTTTTGAATGATCTTATATTTTCCTAATGTAAAATAAATTAAATATGCACTTCTATTATCTACATATATTTGTTATTTTATGAACAAAGAATAATGCTATTTATTTTAAGATGTCTTAATTTTGTTTTATCTAACTAAATTATGCACATTTAATGTTTTTCTCATTTTACATAGCAAAATCCAAGATTTCGATTTACACGGTTTTGTGCGGAAACCATCTTCCGTGTAAATCGAGGGATAGGTGTATATAACGTGCATCTGATTTTCTTGCAGACATTGGCTGATGGGCTCGGGGTCCAGGTATATTGTGAATTTTAGGTTTCGTTTGAAGTAAATTCAAAGCGATTTCTCTTCTAAAATTCATGCGAATGATTTCTAATATAAAGTTTTTGTGTAAATGTGTGCAAAATTCACTCAGCAGCCACAATCATATTCAGCATTTTGATAAATAAGTTCTAATACCATTTTTTGCTACGAAACTGGTCGATAACGTCTAAGAAATCAATCCAAAAGGTCTACTCCACCCATTCCTTCACTATATAATTTTATAATGTGAGGTTGGAGAACATAAACTTCCTTTTTTTTAAGCTTGGACACATCTTTTTGCTCTTTCTAATGGTTTGTGAGTGATAACATTTGATGAAATAGTTACAACAGAACTGTAGTTTCAACGGCACATATATACAAATTACCCAATTTGAAATTTTGACATTTCTTTTGCTGTTTTAAGAGGACTTTGTTCCATTCTCGAATCTTGTACTGTGCCATTTGCCTTTGTTAGACAAATCTGTCAGCAGACTGTGCGATGAAAAAAAATTATGGAAAAATACTTTGTTTCTCTAGATTTCAAAGACAACTTTTGATCTAAGCTGCAAATTTGCATTTTTCAACTTTTCGGAGAACCTAATAAATCCTTATGAAGCAGATGTGGTCATTTCTAACAAAAGAAACAAGCAGATATCGGAGCTCAAAACAGGGAACTACAGCTGAAACCAATTACCACATCCTCCTTGGTGAGAGAGGTCATACCCTCTTCCAGTCCTCTGCCCCATCCTTTCTACAGAAATAAATGACACACCATTAATGCCTCTAAAAAAGGGCATGTTTACGAGATACGAGCACTGAATGTATTTAAAAATCTAATAAAGAAAAATATACGTGTGATATCACTGATTTTGCATATCATTACGTGCCAATTTTACACAGTCTTGAGGAAATATTTCTCATTATTATTTGAATTTCTTTTATTAACTTATTAAACTTGTCCTTTTCAAGTATGATGGGGAAATGTTTGGGTGGATTTGAATTTTTAGGAATTTTATAAAAAATTTTTGTTTAGTACTGTAAAAATCGTAAAAAAAGCTAATTTTTAGAAATTTTTTTATGCTGAAATATTCATGTTTAAAAAATAAATCATACCTTCTATAGTAAACGGCAATTTTTTCAAACTGACAGATATATTTTATTTTTTAAAAAATATTAAACATGATGTTCCAAAAAAGGAACACTGGCATGTAAAAGGTTAATAATTCTATTTTAAATATGCTAATGAGTTAATTCAGTTCATAAAATTCTAACTATTGTTTTCAAAGAAGATAATATAATAAACAATATACTAGAAAACAAATTACGATTTTATTACTTTGCAGCTTTAGTGCAAGAGGCAATTAATTCATTACTTATAATTACCTCATATAGATGTAGTAAAACTGCTCCATTATAGTGATAAGACTGCATTTTTATTGTAATAAGATGACTTGGTAGAAGTAAGTTGCAATGGACTGGCGGTGGTTCTCTGCATCATAACCTGAAGACATGATTGCATAGTTAGAACAATGGATGCATAAAAAAAAACTTGCAGACATGGCCTAAATTCCACAAATAATTTTATTTCTGGATAATGCATATTATCACTGTGATTGCAGTATGCACCTCCCAGTTTTGTACAGATTACATCATTTTAAAGGATGAAAATTAGAAAAGTAATCTCTGTGGCAAGGCAAAAATAACAGAGCAATAATTTTTGTAACTAATCAAAAAAACATCCGTCATCTAATCTGCGTTGCGCACTCATCGATGAAGTTTGAACCCAACACCTGTACATTAAACTGCCATGTGATCTGAAATGGAATGCTGTATAAAAGCTTAAATGCGTCGCAACTCTCTCTTTTCTGTCATCCCTTCTGCTTCCAGAAGACTGTGCCTCCTTGCTGCAGAGTTTACTTTTCACATCGATTTTGTGTGTCTGCGCATACTGAAAAGTGTGCACATCTTCTGAAAGATTCTAACAGTGTTTATAGTGAAAAAAGTGTCAGCGAATATTCAAGTTTGGTGCTTTAATTTTGTGTTTAGTACTGTAAATTCTTCAGAAAAATTATAATTCAATGGTAATTATTTTGCAAATTTTTCAATGTTCAGTTTTCAGAAAAAAGTAAAATTTAATAATGAAAACAAGATCACATTCAAAAGAAAATGAAGAAGAAACTGAAACTGACACAATCAGTGTGGATAAATTTCCGTGAGCCATATTCGATGGAACAAATCATGACATTCCAATAAATAAATACTTTTTATTGTTTGAAAAGAAATGTGACTCTAAAAATGTCGCCGCGAAAGATAAAGCCTTACTGTTTTTTTGAACGTTTAAAAGACGAGCCCTTAGCATTTTATTTAAGAGAATATGTTGAGTTAGAATGGAAAGAAGTAAGGAATAAATTTCTTATGTATTTTGCTAGTGCAGAAACCATCACTTTTAGTGACTTTATTAACTGCACTTACTCCAAATTCACTGAGATTGACAAATATTATAGACAAAAGTTAAAATTGGCATAAAGTCTAAAATTAGATAACAAAATTATCATCAATATGTTAAATCAGGGTCTGCCTGAACAGCAGAAAATGTAAGCACAATCCAAGATTAGATCAACACTGCTAGGAAATTGTTTCTTAGTTCAAGTTTGTCTACCTCAGCTTCATTGGGAGAACAAAAATTTGCAATTCCAAGACCAAGTATACATCCAAGTTTTTACAAGTTTAGATGTAGGTTTTTAAGACCATTTTTCAATCCTAGGTATAATGTTCCACAAACATCGAGAAATTCCCAGCCACGTCAACTGTCTTATCTGCATAGATCATTTCCTTCTTTAAGTCTAAACAATCAAAGTTGTCAACAAATCAAACCAAAAAAAGAAGTGAAATTATTTTAAAGTTAAGGTATAAATTAGTTAAAAAGAAGTCCTCGCAATTCTAGGCACAGGGTCTCAGGTAAATGTGCTATCTGAAAATATTTAAAATTCTATTGATGCAAAAATTGAACTTACTCAAAATAATCCTAATACTAAATTATGTTTATTATCCACAGGTCTTGTTGTAACTAAAGTAATTAAATTACTATGCAAAATAGGTAAAATTAGTAATACTATAGTATTTTATGTTGTGAATTCTAATTTATCTTATTTATTATTATCATTATCTTGTGTTTCCTTATTTAAATAGCAATTAAATTTAAATAATTATGAAGTGTATCAATTTAAATGCATGATAAGTAAAGTTATTCAATTAAATAAACATTCTCAGACTAAATTTGTATGTAAGAATAGTGTTAAGTACTAAAAATTTTTATAATTATGCTAAAAATAGTGAATTTGATCAATAGCAAAAATTATTAAGTAACTATAATCATATATTTGCTAAAAACAAATATGATGTGGCTGTATGAATATAGAACCTCCATGAGTATTCTTAACTTCAGAATTACCCATAGCCTCTCGATCCTATAGAGCCCCTAAAGATAGTGAAATTAATAGATAAATAGATGAATTATTACATTGCTAGTATCATGAAAACCATCTTTTAGTCCTTATGCTGCACCTGTAACTTTAGCTTTGTTAACAGATGATGAGAGATGAACAAGTATAATCCAGGTTATGTATTGGTTATTTGAAACTTGATCAAATTACCAAAACAGACTGTAAACCTATTCCTAGAATTGATGTTGTGTTAGATAAGTTAACAAATGCAAACATTTTTTCCACATTGGACTTAACATCAGGTTATTAGCATATAAAATTAAATGATAAAGTTACTGAAAAATTGGCATTTACTACAAATTTTGTTATTTATGAATTTACTAGATTATCTTTTGGTTGGAAAATTTCCTCAGCTGTTTTTCAAACAGCTCTTGGACAAATTTTAAACAAATGTCAGATTCAATTTCCTTTAAATTATTTTGATGACATTATAGTGTTTTCCGCACATTTTGATGAACATCTTAAAATAATATTTGATATATATGAAAAACAAAATATAAAATTACTTTGTTAAAGAAAAAATAAATTTTCTAGGATATGAGGTTCAAGCAGGAAAATATCAGCCCAGTAATGCAAATATTGAGGTTATTAAAATATTACAACCTCCCTAAAAATGTTAAAGAATTACGAAGATTTTTGGGAAGTATAAAAGTATATCATAAATTTATTCAAAATTATGCAATAATTAGAGCTCCTTTAACAAATTTACTTAAAAAAGATACTCCTTATAAGTGGACTAACGACTGTCAAATAACTTTTCAAAAATTAAAAGATGTGTTCATTTCAAGACCCAGTCTAGCTTTGTTTAATCCAAAATATCCCTGTCATGTATTTTTAGATGCATCTAAAGAAGCTGCTGGTGCAGTTTTAGAACAAGATCCAGATGTTAACCTACATCCAATTGCTTCCCATTCTAGAAAATTAAGGTCTTATGAACAAAATTATGCAATTACTGAATCAGAATTTTTAGCAATTATTGATGCCATAGATAATTTTTATTATTATTTACATGATAATCATTTCACTGTACATCCTGATCATGCTGCTTTAGTTTGGCTTAATAATATTAAACATCCTACAGGTAGGTTATTCAGATGGTCTTCGAAATTATCTATGTATGACTTTGATATTAAGTACAAAAAAGGTTTTACTAATGTTGAAGCTGATACGTTAACTAGAAACCTTATTTGTCAACATTTAAGTTTGCAGGTTAATTTATTATCATTAGAAGAAATTAAAGAACATCAAAATTTAGATAATGTCTCTAATCCTAAGTATAAGAAAATTAATGATGTATTAATTACTAAAAAACAAGGATTATATAAAATTGTAATACCCATATCTCTCAGAACTAAATTACTCGAAAGGTTTCACTTACAATTTGGTGATATTGTGTCCTCAATGTCAAATTTATTATCTCTTCAATTATTGACCAGGAACTGTTCAAGATGTTAGAAATTACTGTAAACATTGTGAAGTATGTCAGTTTAATAAGAAAAGTAACAAAAAAGAATTGGGTTAATACAATTTTTACCATCCCTTGAGGAACCTTTTGAAATATTGTCTATTGATACTGTTGGTGGATTAAATTATTATAACTCTACTAAAAACTTAACATTATTATCGACCATGCTATTCAGTATACTTGGACTTTTGTTTCCAAAAGTGTAACTACTGATTCTTATACAAATTGTTTAAGACAAATTTTTCAAATTCAAATACCAAAGAAAATTTTAAGTGATAGAAATGCTGCTTTTACATCTTCAAAATTTAAGCACTTGCAAGGTATATCCTAATTTTATAACAGTTATTTTTAAGTTAAAGCTAATCTCCTGTCTCTTGCAGCTTCAGCTTGAGTTTTTAGAATCATGTTAAATACAAATTACAAGGAGTACTATTTAAGTCGATGTTCCACTGACTTCGAGAGAGAGAATTAGAATTCCTGAATAGCGTGTGTTTGCTTACGTCTCTCTAAGCTGTTACTATGCTCCCGTATTACGTGCCCTTGATAGCTTCGCTAGCTAATTTAATATTAGAAGCCAACTTAGAAACTGTGTTAGCTTTGGCTAAATCTCTTTAGTTAGACATTAGCTAAGTTCTTATTTCTTACATTTTTGAGTTAAGCCTAAGGCTTTGTTGTACGTCCTGAGAAAAGGACCAATTTTATTTTGAGCAATAAAGAATAATTAACCCTTCTTGAGTTTAAGTTTCTATTTTTAGACTTGAGCAATTATTCACTTAGTAGTTCACTAGGTTTTTCAACACTTAGTTAATAGATAAAAGCAAGGAAACCTACAGTGATGCCCTAAGCATTTTTGATGAACCATGCCGTTGGAAAATGAAGACCTTCCAAATGTTGCAGTCACCAGCAAACCTTATGGAGGGATTATGTTTCATCGTAGAAACCACGTGAGCAGCTATGAAGCTAGCAATAACATTCGATGGCCAATGTTCCATGATGACTTTCTTAGAGCAGCTGAATCAGCATTTTACTTTACATCCCAAAAACCAGCTGCAGAAAGTTACATTTGCTACAGCTAACCTAAAATGCCAGGCCCTGAGTTGGTTCAAGGGTATCGGTTCAAGGGTATCAGGTTCAAGGGTATTGCTCGTTCAAGGGAACCGAGCAAAGTTGGAGGCAGAGTTAGTTAGTAAATATCAGACAAGCGTCGAAGCTTTGATGGACTTTATTCTTTGAAAAATTAAAATATTTAATTTATTGTATGGAAAAAAGCCAGATAAGGAATTAAAGTGATTTTGCCTAGCCTGCTGGGGTCGATTCAAGATTTCCCGGAGGTAGAAAAATGGCCAGACCTTGGAAAACCTATTTCAGCTGGCTGTGAAGTTCCAAAGTAAATGAGCTGCTGAAAACACATGTTCAGAAAACTTCCGCCAGTATTCGAGGTTTTCGCCTTAACAGAAACCTCAAAGTAAGCAGAATTCTTACTGGCAGGCGGGGAAAGCTGAAAAAGAAGATAACAAGAAGACGGGTTAGTCGAAAGTATTTGGAGATCACAGTAAGAAGCTGCAGAAGCAAGGGATTTAAACTGATCAGGGCAGCCGAAAAGAGGGCCAGGTCAACCCCTGGAACAACAGGGGAAAAAAAAAAAAAAAAAAAAAACCATTGGAAATTAAATTAAATATGGTAGTTATACAAAAATTGTTCCTTGCCGGAAATTCATATTTTATTGAACAACGTCCCTACTACTGCCTTACTGGACACTGCAGCGCAATGCAGCTTTTTGGAGCAAGACTTCTTTAAAAGGAATTTTCGCCATTACGATAGTTTAAAACTACAAGACAAAGGGAAATTGCTGCCTAAGGAAAACAGTGTTGTCTGCATTGGAAAAGTAAGGCTGCACATGCAAACAAAGAATGAGATATGAAAAGTTAATTTTCTGGTAGTGAAAGACCTATTAACTTCAGTTATTTTGGAGGTTGACTTTTAATGCACAGCAAGTGCAAAATTTAATTTTAAGAACTCTATTTTACAGGTCCAGATGGATACTGTTGAAGAAGAAGAGCGGGCCATGCCAGATGTTGACCTCAACCATCTTCAGGAAGAGGAGAAAAAGAAAATGAAAAATTTGGTAAGAAAATTTTGTAAATTATTCGATGAGAAACCTGGTTTCTGTCAGGTCGTGCAGCACGAGACAGATGTAGGAAACACTCCCCCAGTCCGGTCTAAGGTGTGATCTTAGCGATAAGACCACGTGAAGGAAGAAATCCTGGAACAGCATATTAAACAGATGCTGGCAAATAAAATAATTGTTCCGATTAGCAACTCCTACGGAAGCCCGGTAGTTTTATATAGAACGAAAAATGGCCTTGCATACCCAGATCTGAATTCATGGAGTGTTTTTTTAATTTGATACAACACTTACAGGAGAGTTAGAGGCGAGTCTGTTAAATTATCTGTGGCTTAAGCAATAATATACAAAATGAATCAATAAATTTGATAAGAAATGCAATTTTATGCAAAATTGTAGAAATAACAAAAATTACTAAATATTTCCCATTATTGGCAATTGTACTACAGGCATAAGTGTCTGTACGCCAACGTGAACTGTCTGTGCAGTCGATATTTGTGGTGGCAGAAAACTTTCATTAAAACCCAATACATTTAAATTTTTACACCAGAACAGTTTATTAACGATGTTGTTCTCTTTGAAATTGCAGCAACACTTTTGAGCAGATTTCTTTAAGTACCACCACTTCTTTTTAACTTTATTTTAGACTTTTCACATTATTGTTTTTCATTATTGGATACTGCAGTTTTAGGTCTAATATGGACTTTTTTCTTTCTTTCTGAAAGGGAAACGAAGTTTAAATGAATGCAGTTATAAAAGAATTTCAAAGTATTCGATAAATAAAAAAAATTTATTTACATGGAAAAGTTAAGGCCAATAACTGAAGTAATTCTTATATATACAAGTCTTGTTCGAAACATCATAACAGTTTCAGTTCCCGCTTCAGAAGGCTGCCGCAGATTTTCTGCACAAGGGACAAGTACCATTCTGTAATTGAGATTTAAATTATACAAAATAATAAATAAAATATACTTAAGCATGGTTAAAAAAATTATGGGAGAACAGAGACAAAATACATTGAATACATGAGATTGCATATGCAAGCAGATGTATGAACAATATCCACATACATTTATCTTTAAACGAGGATGGCATTTACTTACCATTCTAAACCACTGAAGAATACGTTCCTTAGGATAAAAATGGCTGCATGGCAAACATTTCGCTTTCTCCGTTTCACAAAGATCTTTTAAACACACACGAAAATTTATTCTCTTATCTGAGGAAGAAATGTAATTAAGAAATTTAAAAAAAAAACCATTCTATAAAAGAATTGTTTCATATAATCTATAAAGGAAAATATACTTGTTCTAACTTTAAAATTAAACTGATTTATTGAACTCAGTAGTAGTAAAAGAAAAATTATTCAGATTTCTACCATAAAAGTAAAATTTATTAAAAAATTTTTTCAATGTAACAAATTTCATGAATAAGTAAATCTTTCTTTATTTATAAATCAAAACAATTTCTATTATAAGCATTAATATACCATCAAATGAAAACAACACGAGCGTTCTTCCCTGCCTTAATGATCTAGCACCTCTGTTTTTGGAAAGCATAATTTAAGTATACAATTTTCTAACCATTATTTCTTATAATAATTAATAGCTGTATCATAACGGTTTAATGCTCTGTGCCCTGAAAAGTCCTTACCTGGCTTTTATTTTTGTGTGGGTTGTACACATATACTTCCAACTACAAAACTGTTTAAAATGATGCAAGTGTTCATATTTTGCAATTTAATGTTGAAAGACATCAATTTGGTAAAAATTATGAAATTTTACTTTTCATATCTCCCTCCAGTTCCTATACTTGTTTGAAAAATTTCAGAATAAAACAAAAAAAATGCTTGAATCTCATACAACAAAACTGATAAAGATATTCGATATTAAAATCGGAGATCCTAATGAGGAGCTGTACACAAATGAAAAAACAAAATTTTTATATTTGTACATAACTAAAAATAAAATTTCAGTTAGGAAAAAGATTCTTAATTAATATGCATTTCTATGGATATTATTCTGAAAAATACTGATCAATATAAAATTTTGCAAAATGCAGATCTCGTATACAAAATCTTGTAGAATTTCTATTATATATAATTTCCATTACACACACATATAGACCATATCGACAAAAATCTTTACGTAGTACAGTACTCACAACTTATTAAAATTATTTTCGTTCCAAGCACATTCGAGTTTTATTACAAACGATATCAGTTTTAAACATTCAATGTAAAATAATAACTACCAATTAATTAATTAATTTAAAAGCAATAATTCAAAATTAACACAAAAATTAAACTATTTATGTAGTTTTGAAACTTGTTTTTTTTACAAAACTATTTTTATAAAACAGGTGAAATTTTATCCCATACAAATGACTGTTCTATGTGTTCATATCCCCCTCAAATTGTTTAAAAAGTTTTTAAATTGCACACTGTAAAAAAAAAAAAAAAGGGTCGCTCTTTACAGGCAAAAGTTTTGTAAAGTTACAGAAATTAAAACGTTACATGAGAATTTCCTGAAACGTAAACAGACCGAAATATAACTGTGTTGGAAGCAGACGATTTAAGAGTACACTTACAGGCAAAGACTAAGGTTTCAGTTTGGAACACTTGGATCAGGTAACCGATTGGAGAGCGGAGCGGGGGGATCTCAGCCAATCAGGAGAAAACAACAATAATTACTTTAAAGATAGTAGCAGATATATACATGGCTGCCTGTGTGTTTGTAACGTTCCTGAGCGTTAAGTAAATCTTTCATAATTACTGTTTGAAGTATTGTTATTTATTTTATGGATAATTCTTATGCACTTTACACTGTTATATATATTGATCCAGTATTTTAACATTTAGCCCTTGCTACTAGTACATATCAATACCCATAATATGTATTCTATTTAAGATGCTCATAATATGTATTCTATTCTTTATACTTAACCAAAGAATATGTGTTCTATAAATATTCTTTGGTCTAACGGCAGGATGATTTGTACTAGAACGAGTATCTAGCAAGCACATGCACTATCTACATTGAATATAGTGCAAAATACTTATTCTAAATATAGATTTAATAATAGTATTTGTGATTGTGAATCCAATAAATTCAGCCTTCAATTGACCATTTTATTTATAACCAGTATTTTTTATACAACCAGCAGTAATTAATTGAAACAGTGATATCGTATTAATTTCGTATGAAAATTTTATAATTCCAAAATGAAGTAATTACATTTGATTAAAAATTTATCATATGATAATTTTCGTAATGTTTTGTTTTCCTGCCTAGGGGCAACTTCGTTATTCTATATATTTTAGTATATTAATATCAACAGGGAAAAAGTGAAAATGACCTAAAATATTTTTCTAGCAATACGTTAACCCATTTATGCCTAGCGCTCCATTAATGTAACGGTAGTTGTGAACAAAAACAACATATTGCACTTTATTCCCCAGAATATCATTTCATTAATATTTTATAAACTACAAGTTTTATTAAACTCTGTAACTGCCATTGCATATTTATAATGTTTTAAACATATAATATAACATGCAAATCATAAAGTAACTTCTTTTAAAAAAACAAATTGTGACTATGTGGAATTTTAAACCATTCTGTATGTGTATGTCAGTATTAAAAATCAATTAATAATAATAATTTTTTAATAAAACATTAATTTTAGAATTAACAATATAAACATACATAAATACAATGTCAATTCAAGCCACTTTTCCTTATAAATTCCTCCATAAGTACATGCGTCCCTTTAGGCAACTAGCTTTACATGCTTTGCCATGTTCCAGCAAACCAAATTATACAAATATGCAAAAAACTGTACTTTTAAGTTAATGCAAGATATAAAATTCTACATATTTGTAAGCTACATTAGTTTACTTACAGCTTGGCATTTAGTTATCCAATGATTTGCTAGTAACAACTAATGTAGAATGCAAATATCTTTTAAATAAAAGAAAATTAGAAGGGTCTGATTTTTAGATATTTTTAGACCTCTCGAATACGCATCGAGTGTGCTATCATTACATAACAAAGGCATGATGGGAGGAGGGAGAAAATACCTATACAGTAACTGAAGGTAATATTTCTTGCTTCTGTTATTGCTAATGCAAAAAGAAAAGCAACGGTATGAAAGACCTGAAGTGTATTTATAATTTAAGCAATTTGCAGTTGCAGAATGTCCAGTATTCCAAGGGACCTTTCTTAAAAATATTTATTTAAAAAAATATTTAAACATAAAATTTACAAACTTTGTAGATGTGGAATATCACTCTTAATTTATTAATTTAATAGTATTTTGCATAACACTGGTAATAATTATTAGTTAAATTTTATGCAGTTTCTGATCTGAGTTTAACTTTGTAATGTTAATTTTATATATAAATTCAAATGTTCTGTTTGGTAAAGTAGAAATTCTGGAATATTTCAAAAAGAACAAAAATGTACTCTATCTATTAAGACAAGTGATTTTTTTTTTTTTTTTTTTTTTTTTTTTTTTTTTTTTTTTTAAAGCTGAAAACAAATTTCTGTGAAAAATTAAAATTATAATTCTAAATGCAAAACGAAGGAATAAATTTGAAAATTATCAGATAAACCCCAATGTTGGTAATTTTTGCAATTTTTTAGAAAATTTTTTATACTTTTCTGAATGAAATACGCTATTTTTTATTAATATTAATTACTACAACTAAATTACTGTGATTTAAATACATAATTTGGCTTAAAATTTATTTGAATTTAATTTTCTAATTTATTTCAATTGAGTATATTTCATATAACATAAGTCTAAAAATAAACTTAATTCTCATCCTGTTTACTGAAATAATTTTTTAAAGATAAATGTCATTTGTTTTCCTTAGATTTTTTTCATGAAGATACATGTTTATATATGTGGGGAGATAGAGGTATTACCATGTTTACTCACAGAATTTTTTCCCTTTTTTTTATTAATTTTATAGTAAGAAAATCGAGAGAGGAAAATTGTTCTATCAATTTAATTTTGAAAGACGTGATTACAGTAAGAATATACCAAATAAAACATATTTAAGGATTTTGTAACTAATTATTTATTTAAAAGAAACCTACTTTAATGCATTTGTAATATTAGCATTTCAGTACCTAATAAGATAATTTCATTCCTGCTTCCCTCTGCTTTTAATTTCATCCACTGCTATTATTGTCCAGGGCTATTCCCTACATCTCAAAGCATTTACTACTTCTAAAATTGCAGTTTGCGTCATCTTCTGAAGCATGCAAGTCATCACCATTCAGTCTGTCTTACCACATGCAATAATTTTTCAAACTTTTAAAATGGATTCGTCCACATACTCATTGTTTTTGTCATGCTAAGAAAGACAAACTTTTGCTTATTACCTGCAAAGGCCATGCTGAACCTTGTCATATCTAAGTGTTGGATTTTATGCCAGCCTAATACAAAAAATTACCCTTAAAGTGAGCAAGCACCAATCGATACTCACTCTGCAATTTTCACCAATCGATACTCACTCTGCAATTTTGCCACATCAGCTGCATAGTCAAATTCTCTAATTATTTATATAAGATTTGAGGCCTAATGAGTAGCAAAGATGACAGCAAGAATGGGAGAAATCAGAGTTATAGAGAAGTAGAAATGAGATAACTTATTAAATGTTGTAATTATGTGGATTCTTATTGAAATGCAAGTTTTTTTTAAAGAAATAAAATTATGATAGTTACTAGTAGCTTATCCATGATTACTTTGCATTTATATTCTTACTTTACAATTTTCTTTGGAAGTTAAAATTTTTTCCTAATTTTCCCCTCTCCATTTCAGATGATAAAATTAGTATATATATATATATATATATATTATTATTAAAAAAAAAAAAGGGGGAATACTGCACGAACAGCATTAGATAGCCCCATTTTTCTTGAAGCTGTTCACTGTTATTCTTTTATTAATCAGAGCCCATGCACCCAAAATCCAAGGCAAATTAGTTATTAAGATGAAAACGACACCTACATGAATGAATGTTTTAAAATTTAAGGGAAACTCACTGTATGAAAGACTGAAGGAAGGTGAAAATTAGGTAAATAATTTTAAAAATTTCAGAAGCCTGTGATAAAAAGAAAGCTAGGAAGAAATAAGTGAGTAAATACATTACTTAGGGTTTGAGATTCAGTGATTCATTTGGCACAAATTTCTAATATTGCTTTAGAAATTTAAAGGTAATAGATAATTTAATATTTTTTCAATGCTAGAAAATTTTTTCTGAAATTAAGTATACTCAGGGTTCGTACACATTTCTGCACATGGAAATTAAGCACTTTTAGGGACCATTAATGAAAAAAATTAAGGACCTATGAGCAAATGGGAACTGAATAAATTCAATTAAAAATATTATTCTATGCCTGAATTTCACTTTTGTAATACCATCCTAAAAATAAAATAGATCCCCAAGTAGTATGCATTATTACTAAACATGAATTAACATAATTATTAATAAGTTTAAGAATAAAATAAAGTTCATGCAGTTTATCAAGTAGCATTAAATATTTTACACTTATAATAGGTTGGACATATTTGAAAGATGATAAGTGACATTTACGTTTTACTAATAGTTAGCTGTATGTTGATTTTTTTATGTGTTATTTTGTCACATACTTGATAAGTCTAGATCAAAGGTTCTCAACCGGTGGTATGCAAGAAAAAAAATAGGTGGTACACAAAGAAGAAAAGTATTTTTAACTATTTATTTCAAAAATTAAAATCCCAACATCCTAATTGAGTTTTTTTCTCTAACACTCGTAAATTTATGCGATCTGAGCTTTGTTCAAGATTGGTGGTGGTAGTAGTACTTTGTAGTGGTGGTACTAAAGGTTTTCAATTTTTGTTTAGATGGTACACATTAGTCAAAAGGTTGAGAACTGCTGGTCTAGAGGTTTAGTAAATAGCAGGTAGATTTTATGTCAAACGACATAAGTTAAAATGAGAAGAAAGATCATAATCAGCATGATTCATAACAAAAGACTGAATGTTATCACCGCTACTGCTTGTCTAAAGAGAGACCTGCTAATTAGAACAAACTCGAAAGACCTGGTGTAGGCACGGTTAGCAAGTGTTGAAAGTTATTTAGACTCTGTTTGATGCAGTTAGTGTCATAGCTTTGTGCAGAATTCCAGGGATTGTAACACAGTTAATATACTTTCAGGTTCCAATAAGCCATTCAAGCACCAGAGGTAATAATTTATTTTGTATTATTTTAAGTCTTACTAGATGCAAAGAATAAGTTTTACTTGAATTTATGCATTTCTGTGTTTTATCTTGTAACCACAGTGAATATTAATGAAAGGAAATAATTCGCTTTAATATGTAGAGATAATTTTTAAGGGTAAGCAGTTAGTTATAAATAATTAAATTAGGTAAATAGGTAACCTTAGTCATTATGGATTTACATGGTCACTATTATTATTTTTTAACAATATTTGTTAAAAAAGCCCTATTAAAATCAAAATCTAATAAAATTTCACAGTTTAAAATACATGTAATTTATGACACTGATTCTTAAATGATATTAGAATAATTACACATTAAAAGCTACAAAACACTTATGTTTTGTAACAATAACACTTAATATTTATCCGTCATTTTAATTTGAAGACTTCTCAAACATTTTGGCTAATTTATATCGATTTCCTTCTCTTTAAGCATCTTTTCTAACAATAATTAAAGATTTGCCTCAATATGCAAACCAATGCTCTCACTAGTTTCTGCGTGCTTTATCTCCTAACTTGTCAACCACTCCATCATGTACCTATGAGAGTTTACTTGATTTGGTAAAAGTTAAATAGTCCCAAACCCCGATAGATGTGAAGCAAATTATCACTATGTCTGAAAGTAACTACAATATCAGACAAAGGTTTAAATAAGCCTCTTATTTAAAAAGAACTTCGAACAAACATAAAGGCATGTTCTGATGCTAACAAAGTCAATCACAATGACGTAATTAAACAAGAACAGTCAAATTCAAACTAAAAATGTGGATTAGTGGTCAAAGATTATACAATTTAATTTAATCTGGCTCAGTAACTCTACCATATAATGAAATAGAAATGGAAAATTATAGTAAAGGCTGAAATCATAAATAATTGGGTAATTTACATAATAATAACTGCACGTATCTTTGAAGAATAATTTTCTTTATGTATTCAATTTCTTTCTTCAACACGTTTCCTTTTCATTTTATAATTTTTGGATTTAATTAAGGATTTCTGTTATTCTAAAAAACACTAAATGCATTTAGAATGTACAGAAAAAGTGGCTAATTTTATTTCTTTAGTAACGTGAATACTCAGAAGAAATGTGAAATATATATGGTAAAGGCCAGTTACAGAGCTGATGTAGCAGAATTTTTAGAATTAAATGACACACCAAACAACAAAATCTAGAAATGGCAAAACTTTTAGAATTTAGAGCTGGCATTGGAAGCATTTAGAAAGGCACTAGGCAACAGAATATATATCCAAAGAGATTGCATCAAGTGGGAAAATGCCTATGTGTATTTTGTATTTTGCATGGGCGCAGCCCCGGCCCCCCTAGCCGATTTAAATCGGCCACATGGCCAAAACGGGACAGGCCCGTCCAACACAAAAACGAGAAGCCACCGAGCCGGCCATGCTCAAAATTTACACAAGGAAAACCACAATTCAAAATTTACCTGAAAAGACTTAATATTTAAACAACCGAGAAACCAAAGCCCGAGACCCGAGTAACAAAAAAGGTTAAAAAAGGAAACATAACAAACACAAAATTACGAGAGCAAATGGTTGCAATTTTATTGCCTATGTGTATGGTATATTAAGACATATTAGATTAATCTTTTAAATTGCAAGTTTTCAATTTCTTTATGAATAAAAAAAATCCCTTTCTATAATGCCTGCCCATGTGAAAAGATTAGAAGCATTTTTGATATTTTACATGCTTGTGTCTAGTGAAAAGTAGAGAAAATAAGGAGAAGATAAACATGTTAAGATTCTAATATCAGAAGTAAAACATTCAGATATTATATATTTTTTTGTTGTTGTTGTTCTTCCAGATGTTCTCTAAAAAGTAAGAAACTCATTGCAAACTTTCTGTAAAATACATCCATTACGTGTTGATACCATGGAGACATTTTTTAAATCTTCTAGAATCGTGGGTCTATAAATCTTGCCTTCAAATCCTTCTAAACTGCAATGTCTAAAACGCTAAAAAAAATTATCCCTACCATTTCTGTAACAGCAAAAAATCAGAAATAATTTTTTTTTTTTGGGGGGGGGGAAAAAGGAGGAGGGAAGAAGTATAAAATTAATTTTATAGAGAAAACTGATGCACATTCTGAGAATTTTGAATATTCTGAGACAATTACATGGGAAAAACTCTTACTAAGAAAAAATTAAAAACAAGACATTTTTAATTAATTACATAACTAATTTTGCTTTTGCTAAGAGCTGTTTCGTAAATTGTGCTTTATAGCATTATACCTTGTTTATTTTTCAGATTCAAAATATTGTATAATAAGTTGCCAAAATGAAACTTTATAATATGACACTAAAAAATAAAAATGTTTTATTTTAATGTTATTTTTTAAATATTTCAATATATTACCATCATTTTATTGAAATTTATCAATGCTTTAAAAAAAACGTCGAAAAAGCCTCAAATCTCGGAATTAAAAAGTTTCTATAGAAACTAAGCTTAAAATCGCCAAAATGTTAAAAAGTCGCCAAATTTAGAACCGTTTTATAAAAGAATTCACATTTCCAAAAGTGAAAAGTTGTTTAAGAGCTCTTTATTAGAAAAAATGAATTTCGAAATGCTTATATTTCACTTCTTGCTTAAAAACTCGAGTATCCCATCATTTATATTAGAAATAGAAACAAATTGTAACTCATGAACGCATTCAAAAGATAACCATATATACAGCAGTGAATCGCCAAAAACATTCCTCCAAAATGCTAATTTCAAAATGGCAGTCGTAAAAACAGAGAGAAATTTCAGATGATTAAAATTAATGACCTTCTGCTAATTTTGGCCATAATTAAGGACTTTTAAGAACCAAAAATTGATTCCAAAAATCTAAGGACTCTTAAGGATTGTAGAAACCCTGAGGGACACACAAAGAGTCGCAAAGAATTTATGAATGATAAAAGAAAAGATCAAAGTAGTCTATTGAATGTTTTATAGATACGGGATGCAGTACTATTCTAATGAAGACTTCCGTCTTCGAAATTACGATTGCCGATACAAACGGAAAGGGACAAAAAAAAATATTTGGAATCGAGAATGTATATCCCACATCTGCAGTGACCTCGTGTTAAAGCTCAGGTTTATCAACAAAAATCAAAACAACCCCAAATTTGTTTATCCTAAATGATCAGACACAGCTGCATGACATGTATCAGAAGAGATATTTTAATTTATAAATATCTCTCCCGATACATGCCATGCAGCCAACATTTATGTCATTATTTTAACATAAGGGTTGGCTTATGTCACAATAAAGTGATATGTCTAACATACGATACCCTAATAAAATTCCATTTGTGCAACTGAAAAACGAAATGGAGTGTGAACACATTAAGAAACCAATGCTATGAATGTTATATGCTAAGAAACCAATGGAAGTAACAGGATAAACTTTGTGCATGCTGTAACCCCATATATAAATCATGAACTGATATTATTTCAAAACACACATGGAAGTCCGGATTCAGTAAAGGAAGTTACTAATTGGTAGGGTAAATATTCCCAGTTATGAACACAGGACACAATTGCAGATTAAAAGGAAACCAGGGTAATAGATATAACAGAAGATTGGGAATTAAAGGAAATAGATATGCCTAGTATAAACAAAGATGATGAACAAAACCATGTATATTCTATTTCTCAAAATATTCAACCAATTAAGATAGCTGATATAAAATTTGCTGATGAAAGAACTGATATCTTGAAGTTATTAAATGAATTTAGAGATTGCTTTGCTCTTAATTTAAATGAATTAGGATGCATGGATGTAATAAAAATGGACATCAAGGAAACGGACGGAAGGAAGCCTGTAGCTTCTCGCCCCTACAAAGCAAATACAGCTGAACATAATGTGATAAAAGAAATTGCTAAATGGAAAGATAATGGGATAGTTTCCGAAACTAGATCCCCTTATGCTTATCCAGCGTTACTAGTAAAGAAACAACCGGACAACATTGAGTGGTGATTGATTACTGCAGACTTTACAATTAGACAATAAAAGATAAGTTCCCTTTCCCTCGAATATTTGATAGTTTAGAGTGTTTAGGAGGATGTAAAATTTACACTACTGTGGATTTAATCCATGGCTATTTGCAAATACTGTTTAGAAGAAGACATTGAAGACAACGCTCAGTACTCCTGATGAAACAGGACAGTCCGAAAGAATGACATTTGGGTTTGCAAATGCTCCTGCTCAGTTTCAGCATCAAAAGTCGCATGTCCTAGGCCCCTTGTTGAATACTAAGGTGTTACGTTATGTAGATGATATACTTATTCCTGCAAAATCTTGGGAAGAGATGATTTTCAAATTACAAGAGGTACTAGAATGCCTAAGATGGGCAAATTTAATCTTGAAATTATTAACATGCGAATTTGTGAGTAGTTGATTTTTTGGGTTTTATTACAAAACGAAGGTGGTGTAAGACCAGACTGTTGAAAAACAAAAGCCATAACATAATTTCCAGAACCAAAGAATATACACGAAGTGCGAAGGTTCTCGGGTCTAACTGGATTTTTCAGACGATTTGTGCCGAAGTATGCAACATGGTGAAGATGGAAAATGGCAATCTTGTTTTGTTGCATTAGCAAGAAAACAACAAAAGCAGAGAAGAAGTACCATTCCAGCAAATTGGAGTTAATAGCAATCGTATGGATGTTAGATAGGTTAAAACAGTTCTTAATTAGCATAAAATTTACAATTATTACCGACTGCCAAGCCCTTATGAATGCGAATTCATAAGGGCTTGGCATATGAATATGAATATGAATATGAATGCGAGGAATTCAAATTAAGGACTTCCTACCGAATTTGGTCGAAATCAATAACTTTTAAGGACCAGAAATAGATTCCAAAAAAATCTAAGGACTCTTTAAGGACCGTACGAACTCTGCTGAGGCTTATCCAGGGCCAGTGCTAGACATTTTGTGGCTCAATGCAGTCTCTGTGGGTCTGAAATTCCACTGCCAAGCTTCTGTCTAAATTCTGAAAATTTTGCCCCCCCCCCCCGTAAAATTTTTGCCATTCCTTAATTTTGTTGCTTTGTGCTTCTCTAAACTCTAAAAATTTTGCCTCTCCTATATTCTGCTGCCCAGAGCGACTACACCAGCTCGCATTGTTCCTGGTCTTACCTGAATAACCAGTGAATAATTCTCAATTCAAGTAGCAGTAAATGAAATCTTTCAGCATATAAATATCATTGCATATGGAAAGAAATTTCTGTTAAATTTCTCATCAATGGACTCAGTACTTCACAGCGGAGTGAATATAAAAAGGTTACCCATGTTCTTTGGTATTCAGTTTCTAATATATTAAAAAAAAAAATTGTTTAGACTTCACTGCCTCACTTCTCAAGTTGCAGTGTGTTGATACTTTCATTCAGTGATGGAAGCAAAAAATAATTATTCGCCAGGTTGGCATCAGTGCCAAAATGATATTACAAATTGGGATTCTCCACATATTTTATTATGGAAAAATATAAAATTTGTAAGCATAAAAAAATGACAAAGTGAAGAGAGGGGAAGGTTGCTGGTGATCGAAATATTTGGATTTTAGATCATTCCGGGTATCGGATATCAAGATTTTGTACTTTTTACTGAATTTTTCATTCCTACACTCAGTAAGAAAATTTCCTATTATATAGTATTCTCAAAAAGACCTCACAGAATTACAATTGAAGGGAAAAATCCATGTTGAATCATTTTAATTAAATTTATACTTTAAGGCCAAAAATCATGAATATTTCATTTTAAATATTTCAAAATATTTCATTTTAAAATTTGAGATTTTTGGCAAAAAATCTCAAATTTTAAAATGAAATACCTTCGTCAATTTTGCTGCATTATTATGAAAAAATATAAAATTTGTAAGCATAAAAAATGACAAAGTGAAGAGAGGGGAAGGTTGCTGGTGATCGAAATATTTGGATTTTAGATCACTCCGGGTATCGGACATCCAGATTTTGTACTTTCCACTGAATTTTTCATTCCTTCACTCAGTTAGAAAAATTTTTATTATATAGTATTCTCAAAAAGACTTCATAGAACTACAACTGAAGGGAAAAATCCATGTTGAATCATTTTAATTAAATTTATACTCCAAGGCAAGCCAAAAATGATGCCAAAAATCTCCAATTTTAAAATGAAATAAATTGCTCAATTTTTGCAGCAATTTATTTTTTGTGAGTATAAAAATTTTCCTAAATTTAACTACAGGGACAGAGGGACTTACATACTAAACTGGATTTAAAAATTTAAAAGTGCCAAATATTAGCATCATTTGAAATGTTTTTGTATTACAATACATCGTTTGAAATCTGGACGTCCAATATCCAAAGGTATGGACAACCAGCTAAAAATACATTAAAAATACAGAATGAAAGATAGAAAGAGGAACAGTTGTTAATTTATTATATTCAATAACAAAACTAGGCTCATCAAGGATTACTCATGGTTACATGAAATCAAAGTAAAAAATTTTATGCGTTTGGCGAGTTTCTGTTTACGAAAAATGGCCAACAGGAAAATTAAAGTACTAAACAACTCTACAAGCAATTCAAACAGCTTAAAATTAAGAGTTCTGAAAATCATGTTGAAAAGATAATAATCGGGTAAAAAATGCTAAGCTTCGAGCATGTAATACTACATGGATTTTACATGGCTTTACATAATTTTTTCATTATACCAAAATCAGAAAAATGTTTTAATAAAATTAATGCATGTTTTACAGCCAATGGAACTCAAAAGCATGAAACCGACTACAAATCAAACATTTAATGACATTTAGAAAACAAAAAGCCATTAATTACTTTGAATAAAAAGGGGATAAATGCCTTAAAAAACAGTTTTTGAGAAAGCATGTCTTACTAATTTCTTTTCTCCGAGGAAGAAATTATAAATCAGTATTACCTTAAGAAACACACTACACAGATGCAAGTATTTAGCAAAATATTCAGGTATGATATGAATCTAATAGTTGTTTTAATTAATACAATTTGATGATAATTAGCATAATGGAATAAGATAAGCACAGGATATCATAATACAGAAATGTTTCATTATAAGTAAGGAGGAAAAAAAAGTTTGATGTGAAGTTAAATGATTAAAATGGAAGCATATAGAGTTAAAATGCTTACCAATCTGCTCCTTTGATAGTTACATTTTCAGTTCAAGCCATTCGTAACTGTAGGAAAAAAAGGAATTATAATTAATAGCAAGAATTAATCATAAACATGCCACAAGAATGGGTGTTATTTAAACATGGAATCGTTAAATATTCTTAGCTACTTAGAAAGAAAGTGAAAAATTGCTGTAAGTCATAAAAAATGTGAATATTCAAAGAGTTTTATATGAAAAACAAAATAATTAAGAAATAATTTAACTATTTTAAAGAATGTTCCTTCAACAAGAATCCGAAATTTATTAAAAGGTTTATTTAGCACATTTAAACTATCATTTTAATAACATGATTAAAATTTTGGTGGTTACCTTCATACATATATATAGTTGGTAATCATGAATCAGTTAGGAGTAGATAAGTGTAGAGAATAATGTTACATCAGTAACATTCATGCAAGGAAGTGGACACAAGGATTCACAATATTGCGCTTTTCGCAACATCCAGATATTCAGATCTAAAGGACTATTTTAAACTACTAAAATTTTAAACCACACAAAAGGGGAAAAATGGGGTAGCTATATCTCCTTATCTACTGGGCCAATTGACAAAATTCAGATTGAGTTTTCTTACATTTAAAAAACAAGACTTAACAGTTGTTCTAACAAAGGTATAACTTCAACACAAAATCAGACTTTTCTGAAAAAACATACAATTTTTTTCTATATTTCGATTCTACACCTCAAATTATGCCAAAATGCCAAATTTTGTAAAAATATCATGCATAGTTTTTTAAAAAATCAACTCTTAAAATGTTAGCTACTCACTGTTAATTGAATTTGGTAGATATTTATAAAATTTACTTGATTTTTCTAAAATTAAATTTACTTGATTCTTTCTTTCACAATCCAAAATTTAGTTTCAATCCAAATAAAATTTGCACACTTTTTCTGATTTATTTTTTAAATTTGTATTTCTTAACAATTTTTATAAATTTTTTGAAAAAAAATCTGAATTATAACCTATAAAATTTTTACGATCATCTTTAAAAGTAGAAGTATTTCTAGGTATATCTTCAAAAATATTAGTTTTTTATTAAACATTTCTGAAGACACATATGAATTTATATAATGGCCGCACTTTGAAATTTTACATCCTTTTTTGGCGGGGGGAGGGAGACATTACCCGTAACTATGGTTTCCAAATTTTGTTACGATCTTCAATGAGTTTCCACATCTATTTTTAACTTAGCATTTCCAAAAACAATTTTACAGAAAATTAATCAGATGAAATCCTTTCAATTTTACTTATGTTGAACAATAAATACAGTACAAAGTCCGAAATCCAGACGTCCATTATCCGGAATGATCTAAAATCTGGACCCCAAAGCCACAAACATTTTTTTTTTTTTTTTAATGCTTTACGCATGCGAATTTGATTTTTTCTTCCATAATAAAATATGGAGATTTTCACTTGAAAATTCCAATTCTTAATTTCCCTTAAGGCACTAAATAAAATACCTTGTTATGGAAAAACAATCACGTAATGGCGGTATCGAGTGCCGGCCCTAGATAAAGCCTTAAGTATATGTGGAAGTTTATTTATTCAGGACTCAGATTATTTTGAAGCATGTGCAAGAAATAAACATAGGTATAGTTGTTGTGTAATTTGAAGAAAAAGGCTAGAGGGCGCTGTTGCTCGCTTAGTTGTAAGAGAATAAAGTTTGTTCATGTTGAAGGCGGCGGCCTAAGAATACGCTCTGTATATAGTAATTAAAATATTGTTAAAAATGAAAAAGTGTTAAAATTAGTAAACCCACTGAACCACCATTATCTGACTTGGAGATGCACAAAATTATTAGATGGTGCATCGGCGTAAGGAATTAAGGCTTTGTGAAGATTTTAGGTGTTCGATCCAAGTGTTTCGATTTCAATGGATATTTCATATTCAAGGGACAATGGAATTCCAAATAAAGGTAGGGAAATCTTAAATTAATTATTTAGTGATTATTTGTAGTACATTAGTAAGTATTTATTATTGCTGTCGTGGGTGTATTTAAATTAAATAAAATGGAAGAGAAGTTAGATAGATTGAAACGTAAACATTCCACATTGAGATCGTCTGTTAGTAGGTTAATTAAAGTGATTGAAGATAAATTAAAAATTGAAGGGGATGAAAATTTGATTAAAGAATTACGAGAATTGTTTGAATTATTAACCGAAAAGAAAAATAATTTGAGAACGCTTGATGATGAAATACAAGAGTTAATTGATGTTAACTTAATTGAAGAAGATTGTAGTATAAGCGAAGAATACAATGGCAAATGTATAATTGCTTGTAGTCAAATTAAGCAGTTTCTAGGTGCGGTTACCGCAGTACCGCCAGCGAGGAATCCCCAAAGTTCTGATTTAAACCAGTCTAGTGGTAATGGAATTTTGCATGTAAGTTCCAGTTCTAGTGGGAGTAGTACGCTGAAATTACCAAAATTAATGATTGATAAATTTTGGGGAGACCCCAAACAATGGAATGAATTTTGGAATAGTTTCGAAAATTCGATACATAAAAACGAAACGCTTTCAAAAATACAAAAATTTGTATACTTAAAAACATTCTTAACGGGACAAGCTTCGAATGTTGTGTCAGGCTTTGAGTTAACAGAAAGTAATTATGATAGTTGTGTAGCATTACTAAAGGACAGATATGGTCGAAAAGACCTGATCATTAATTCATTCATGAATAAAATTCTCAATTTAGAAGCTGTTAAAAATTCTGCTAACGTAAAGGCTTTACGTAAATTATATGACGAATTAGAAGTTTCGATTCGTAATTTGGAAACTTTAGAAGTAACTTCTGGCTCATATGGACATTTATTAATTCCAATATTATTAAAATTAATTCCGGACGATTTAGTTTTGGAATTTAATCGGCAAAGAGGATCGAAAGATAAAGTTGAAGTTTCGGAATTAACACAATTTATTAAAACGGAAATAGAATGCAGGGAAGTTTCAAATCTAGTATTAAGCGAAAGGAAAAATCCTGTGCCTCCGCGAGTCTATCAATCAAAATATGAAACTAGAAAATATATAAAAAATACACCCACGGCTGCATTTCATACTGCAGTTAACCGAAAATGCATCTTTTGTGATAATTTGCACGAGTCATTTAAATGCGAAGTGAGTGTTTCTGATAAATTAAAGAAACTAAGATTCGAAAACCGCTGCTTTTCTTGTTTTAAAAAATTCCATACATCAGAAAGGTGCAGAAATAAAACTAAATGTAATAAATGTGACGGTATGTATCACAATGAATCGATTTGTACTAATAAATCCCTTGTAAACAAAAAGTTGGAACAAGGTTATTCCAAAAATGAAACTGAATCTCTGACTTTGAATTCTGAGGAAAGAAATAAAGTTCAAAACTTAAAATTGATTGCTTCTGTTCCTCAAGGTGATAATAATAATGACTGTAATTCTAGGGAAATATTATTACAAACTTGTACAGTTTATGCTTGTTCTAAGTATAAATCAAAATTAACTAGATTAATTCTTGATCAAGGCAGTCACAGATCCTTTATAACGAAAAAATTGGCCGACCATTTAAAACTTACTCTAATCCGTTATGAAAGACTTTCTGTTTATTCATTTGGTGCGACGAAGGCAATGAATCATTCCTATCCAGTCGTTGAAATCGAAATTCAGAATTGGAAACAAAATAATAAAATAAAAATTGAATGTTTGATCTCGGATGTTATTTCCTCGGCGTCCATCAGTGTGCCTAGTAAACAAATTGCAGACTTCATGGAGCATATGGGGTTGCAGATCGCCGATTGTGCAAGAAAAAATAACATAGATGTTGAGATATTAATTGGAGGGGATGAATTCTGGAATGTAGTTTATTCTGAAAGAATTAAAATATCTGAAGGGTTGTACGCAGTCAGTTCTGTGTTTGGTTGGGTTGCCGCAGGAATCCAGAAAAATAAAACAAACAAAAATTGTTCTGAAAATTTAGCGGTAATGACAAACACTGTTGTGTTGAAAGATTTAAAAGGTTTTTGGGAATTAGAACATATGGGAATTAATGATTCTGATGATTATTCCGATATTGACTGCGAAATAGACCAGTTTGAAAGAAATTTGCAGTTTAAAAACGGAAGATATGAGGCAAATTTAATCTGGAAATACAGTCCGAATAATCTAGGAAATAATTTTGAGGTAGCTAAGAAACGATTCGCAAACTTTCACAATAAACTAAGTAAAACTCCGGAGATTTTTCGGGAATATAAAAATATAATTGAGAACCAGATATTAGAAGGAATTGTGGAGGAATGTCCAAATAATGATACAAATTTGGGATATTTTATGCCTCACCGAGCAGTGATACGACCTAGTGAAACTACTAAGGTAAGAATTGTGTACGATGCTAGCTCAAGGACAGAGGACACGAATTCGTTAAATGACTGCCTTGAATCGGGACCTAATCTAAATCCAAATATACTAGACATTATGTTAAATTTTCGTAAGTTTAAGATAGCGTTTTGTGGAGACGTTGAAAAAGCCTTTTTGATGATAGGAATTGCTGAAGGTGATAGAAAATTTCTAAAATTTCTTTGGTTTAATGAAAATAATGACTCCTTTAAGATTATGCAAATGTGTCGCGTAGCTTTCGGTTTGACTATATCTCCTTTCATTTTGGCCGCCACTATAAAATATCACATTCGAAAATATAAAGATAAAATGCCAGACAGTTTCCAAATGTTAAATTCTTCTGTCTATGTCGATGACCTATATTTTGGAGCAGGAACGGTTGAAGATGCATATCGGTTATCTGTAGATGCGGTTAATATATTTAAGGATGCTGGGATGAATTTCAGAAAATTAAGAACTAATTCTAAAGCATTAAACGATTTATGGGTCTTAAATGGGATTAAGGAATCAGATAACAAATTAACTAGTGAATCGAATTTCTTAGGCATGATTTGGAATTCCATTGAAGACAATATAAAGTTAAATTTAAAAAATTTAATTGACTTTTCTACTGGAAACGATTTTGCTACAAAAAGGAAACTTTTGCAAAGTATCGCCCAAATATACGATCCATTTGGATTTATTGCACCCTTTGTTATTCGGGCAAAAATTATTATGCAAGAAATCTGGTGTTCCGGTTCTGACTGGGATGAGGTTCTTCCTGCAGAGATTAAGGACAAATTCAACATTTGGCGGGAGGAACTTAATGATTTAACTGAAATATCGATTCAGCGAAATTTCTTTGATGACGATCCAATGAATATAAGCCTTCACCTATTTTCGGACGCTAGTCCTAAAGCATATGGGGCCATCGCATATTTCAGATATTGTACGAGTGATTCTAAAATTAAAACTTCCTTTATCATGTCGAAATGCAGAGTTGCACCTTTAAGAGCAATCACGCTTCCTCGTTTAGAGTTAATGGGAGCACTCGTGGCTGCTCGAATGTATAAATATTTGAAAAAATTGTTTGGTGATTTAATTGAGGATGTTTATTTTTGGAGTGATTCCGAAATCGCCATTACTTGGATTAAAGGTTCGCCAAATAACTGGAAACCATTTATCGCCAATCGTGTTACAGAAATACAGAGTATATGAAACAACAAATTGTGGAACCACTGCGAAGGAAAACAAAATCCTTCCGATTTACTAACTCGAGGAATTAGTGCTCAGTCACTAATTAAGAATGATCTGTGGTGGCATGGGCCACACTGGTTACGTTTTCCTACTGAAAACTTTCCAAAACAAAAGAAATTAAAACCAAATTCAGAATCGTTGGAGTTAAGAAAAAGTATTATTTTGACTGCACCTGTAATTAACAATGAATCCCCAATTTTGCATATAGAAAAATTCAGTTCTTTAGGAAAATTACTTCGAATTACTGCCTATGTATTTAGATTTATTGGGAGACTTCGGAAAAGGTCTACAGAGAATGGACCTTTAAGTGCTTTTGAGATTAAAGCAGCTGAACATTATTGGGTAAAAATTACGCAACGAGAATCGTATCAAGCGGAAATAATTAAGTTATCAGATAAAAAATCAAT
Organism: Stegodyphus dumicola; assembly: GCF_044657685.1. Classification (NCBI taxonomy): domain Eukaryota; kingdom Metazoa; phylum Arthropoda; class Arachnida; order Araneae; family Eresidae; genus Stegodyphus; species Stegodyphus dumicola. Next base: position 208,633,479 of record NC_140774.1, read on the forward strand.
TCTCGATTCTTCCATCTACTCCCTTAATCCAAGGCTTGATGAGGAGGGAATTCTTCGGTTGAAAGGTCGCATTCAATTTGCAGACTGTCAAGAGAATTTAAAACATCCTATTCTATTACCCTCAAAATGCAAGTTTACCGAGTTGATCATCACGGACTCGCATGAAAGGGTATTCCATGCTGGAGTTAATTCGACACTAACTCAGATCAGAGACAAATATTGGATCATTAAGGGAAGACAGCGTGTTAAGACTATCATCAGCAAATGTGTGATATGCAAACGATATAGTGCTCGTCCTGGGGTACAGGATATCGCTCCACTTCCTCCAGACAGAATCCAAGAGTCGCCTCCATTTGCTGTGACCGGGTTGGACTTCGCCGGTCCATTTTTTACGAAAGACAGGCAAGGTAAAGTTTACATGCTGTTGTTAACGTGTGAGGTCACTCGTGCCTTACATATAGAGATAGTAACTGATCTCAGCACTGAAAGTTTTTTGCTAGCTTTCCAAAGATTTTTAGCTCGCTGAGGACTGTGTACCATCGTGTACTCCGATAATGCCAAGACTTTTAAAAGAGCTGATAGAGAACTAAAACATATTTTTAAAACTTTGTGTGACTCATCTGTGAAAGAATTATTTTCTGCTAGAGGCATAAATTGGAAATTTATTATTGAGAGGGGTCCATGGTGGGGAGGGTTTTGGGAGCGTATGGTACGAACCATAAAATCCAGCTTGCGAAAAATTATTGGTCGATCATCCCTTACTGTGAAAGAGCTTGAAACAGTGCTCATTGAAATCGAGGCAATGATTAATTGTAGACCAATTACCTACGTGTTTACCGATCCCAATGAACCTTCTCCACTAACACCCTCTCATTTTCTGGTTGGTAGACGATTGCTATCTCTGCCTGCTAATAAAATAACATCAAATAATTTGATTGGGTCAAGAAATTCAATTATTAAACGATATAAATACCATCAAGATATTTTAAATCATTTTTGGAAGCATTGGAGATCAGAGTATCTTTTTAATCTGAGATTTGCCAATATTTGTCCTCCACACTCTAACGCATCTCACTTTAAAATCAACGATATTGTCTTGATTCATGACGACAAACATCCCAGAAATCTTTGGACAATAGGTAAAATTTTGGAATTAATGCCAGGCAGAGATGGTAAAATAAGATCTTGCATAATTAAAACACCTACTGGTACCTTAAAAAAAGCCTATACAATTGTTATATAATATGGAACTTAACTAATGTTTGTATTTTGTATTTTTAGGTTTGATTATCCTGACCTTGCTGATAGGTATCATTTAATGTTTTGTAAAATTTTATGTGCTTATAATTATGTATGCATGTTTGTTATATTTAACCATTTCTCCAGGATTTATTGTCGAAATATTAATTGAATATTCTAGGATTTATTATTGAAAGATGAACTCTCCACCGAGTTCAGGTGGGGAGTGTTGTGTAATTTGAAGAAAAAGGCTAGAGGGCGCTGTTGCTCGCTTAGTTGTAAGAGAATAAAGTTTGTTCATGTTGAAGGCGGCGGCCTAAGAATACGCTCTGTATATAGTAATTAAAATATTGTTAAAAATGAAAAAGTGTTAAAATTAGTAAACCCACTGAATCACCATTATCTGACTTGGAGATGCACAAAATTATTAGAATAGTAAATAACTAAACTAATACAGTTCAGGCTTAATTCAGTACTCTATCGGAGCAAGACAAAATTTAGCGAAACAGCTTGGCTTTCGTCGTCAAGATTGTGATACACAGCCAATAATGTATAATCGATGCTATTAAGTTAGGCTAAAATTATCTTTACTGATTCTAAGGCATTTCAATTAATGCAGCAGACTGCACTGCGCTCTGCTCTTCTAATTTGATCCAGCTTATTATTTTTTGCAGACTCTTTTTATTACGGCAATTTTATAAAAACTAAGCTTGAACTTTCAATTAAGTCGAAAAGTGTTTCCAATTCTGGAGTTGCCAAAGGATATCCATAGCGAAACTAAGTTTTCATGTCCATTAAACAAAAAGTGGAATTTCTGCAAAATATGGATAAAGGCATATCCGTCTCAAAATTATGCGAGGAATATGGCATTGGAAAGTCCACTATATATGAGACAAGAAAAAATAAAAAGGAACTTTTTGAATTTTTTGTGGAAGCATCTTAAACAACTTGCATTGAAAGAAATGTTTCATAAAGTAAACAAATGAATATTAAGCTTTCTTTTGTAAATTTTAATACCCTTTAGATCATAATTCTTCTTTATTTCATAAATTACGGTTTCATATTTTTAATTTTATAATTTCTGCATGCAATCCTACCAGATTTAAACTGATGATCTATAATCCGGAATCGCCGAAGTCCCGACGAGTCTGTATTAACGGCTTTTGACTGTATATAACAAAACATCACTGTTGCCACAAAAAATCTACATTATAAGGAACATATTAAATTGTGTATTAACTGAGTTCGTGCACGTTCCTGAACAGGCCCATTTCCTTCCAATGGATTCACACTCCATCATTGATACAGAATTGTATTGAATTTTAATTGTATAATTTCTGCATGCCATCTTACCAGATTTAAATTGATGATCTATTATCCAGAAAAATCCCAAATCTGGAATCGCTGAAGTCCCGACCAGTCCGGATTTCAGACTTTGTACTGTATTTATTAATACCATATGAAGAGATACTTTTAAGAATATTACTCAAATTTTTAATGCATTTTATTTTCACTTTTTTTAAGTGTTTGTTAGAGTAAATTTTTAATTTTGCAATGTTATTGTCTGTTATTTTACTTAATTTTATATACAACAAAATTTATTTTGTAGATTTCAAAATTGTGCATCATAAACATATTTAATACTTCTAAATATATAAAACAATACATAAAAAATATAAATAAAACATGCTTATCTTCTACTACAGATATGTTTAACAGCAACAAAATTTAATAATAAGATTTTTCTTTTCTTTCACGGTTGAAGCAAATGCAAGAAATAAAAATAATTCTGAAGACATTTTTTATGTTGAAAGGTATTTAGTGGCATTAACTGCACAAGATATTTTTAAGCAAGTTGTAGCTTCTATTTAAAAGAGCCACTGATATTATCATCCAAGACTCATATTTTCAAACTACAGTTAATTTTTATATAAACATGAGGTTTAGAATAATCACTTTCCTAAAAATCAAATAATGACACAAACATCACATTCTTTGGAGCCTGAATTAATCAGAATCACAGAAGTTTAGTGGTTATGTAGAAACTATCCGCAGCAGGACAACTCAGAAAGTTCTGGGAACAAGTAAAATATACACAAAAAATTTTGGAATCATTTACCATGATCTCTATTAAATAAATTTAAGATGATTTCTCAAAATAAAAATTCCACTTTTTAAAAAATTAAATCCTGGAAAGCACTTTCCTGTTTTCACACATGTGCTTAAAATTCTAATTTAGAATGCAATTGTCAAAAACTGAATCATTGCCTATGAAAAAATACTTCATTTTCAGATTAGATATCAATTCCCCTCCCCCCTCAGTAGTACATAGAGTTCAAACTGCAAAATGTCCTGCAAAAAAGAAATAAAAATGCATTTCAATAGTCAGTACATAACGGAATATGCTATACAATATTTACATATATGTTGCTTCAAAGCACTAAACTGGGACGTAAATTTCTTCTGAAATTTAAGATGAATATGAAAAAGGTACACAATAAATAATTATTAAACTAACTTGAAGACCTTTAACCAAGAATTTAAACATGCTGCTAATTAATGTACACAGAATCATAACCTCTAGTGCAGTAATACGAAATAGCAAATGTAATAAACAGTAACTCTTTAATCAACATTAAGAAAACTGCTGAAACTGAACATGAAACACAAAGTTAATAATTTCAAAAAAAGTAATAAAAAAAGTGTTTCAAACCTTTACATATAATAACATGTATACACACTTTTGGGCATAATAGCAATTCAGCCTTTTAGGGCATAGTGCATGCTGCAGGAAAGGTTTGAGATGGCACACAAAGTTGTCTCAGTTCACCAGTTCCTTTGGCCAGTGAAGGCAAACTCATTAGTCAACAGAGTCAATTATCAACAGTTCAACACTGAAATCTCTTTACAAAGCCATATTTTTTAAACTTAAATTACATAGATATTTATACTGTTATACACTTAATTAGATGCTGGCTTTTAGTGAGAACGTTTTCGATCTGATTAAGGTACGTTCGCTAAGTTTCAACTTTTTTCCAACTCTCCCATCCATACTTAACTTGTATTCTTGTTTCGTGTATCTTCTTCCATTCATTCTCTGTATATGTCTAAATCATCTTGTACCTTTCTCAATACTACATCTTTTTTCGCTCCACAACACTCCCTAAAATTAACTCAATACTTCAGTTTTTAAGTCTTAGTTAAACTATATATGTATGTTGAATAAAATTTGATATTATACTTAATAATGATACTATTTATTGATAAAAGAGAATTGTAAGATAGCAAAAAACTTAAATCACAATAATGACTAACAGAACACTAATGTGAACAATGGCCTTGCATCTCCTTGAAAAGTTTGCATTTTGTATGTTGTTTTTAATTTTAAGCATTATTCCAAGTTTTCATGAATAAGAGGACTTCTCGATTTACTCTTGACAAAAAGTTCATGTTTGAAAATGATTGTTCGTATGAATATGTAGACTCAAATAAGGAAAACATCAAACGTTAGTTTTTTAAGCTGATTATATGTGTCGGGAATAATATTATTCCACATGTTAAAAATCAGCATATCTTCCTTCTCCAGGTTACTCGTGCTGTGAACTAAGCACACATTATTTTTCTCAATGTTTCTGTGCCTGAGATGTTCAAATTTCAAGTTCCGTATATATATATATATATTTTTTTTTTAATCCAGCAATTGATTTCAGAGTTGCCAATGTGAATACTAAACAGAAAAATTCAATTCTGTTTCACTAGTATTAAGGGGTTTTTAAACAAAGGCTAACGTTGCTTTGCTAATTCTGAATTCCTGAAACCTGCTGAGAAAAACTTCTCTCGTATCTAAAACTGTTAATTTGAAATAGCAAATGTCAATATTAGATCTATTTTCTTGGGGATGTTTCAACAGGCTTGGAAAGTGAATCAAAGTTTCTGTTTCAAAATCTTGAGCAAAAAGAGATAATTTGCTTTCAAATGAAATACTTACCATCGTAAATGAAATAGCTTCTTACAACATCAGAAAAATTGTGTTTCCTTTCTTCTGTAGTTTTTTTCATTAAGCTGATTTAGATGAGATGTAACGTCTACCATAAAATAAAATTTTTGGATCCACTGATCATTCATTAGTTCTAGATTATAAACACTCTTTTCAAGGAGAAATGCTTTAATTTCTGTTAATAAGGATGCAAAATGTTTCAAAACATTTCCTCTTGATAACCAATGCACTTTATTATTCAGCAGAAGATCTGAGTACTTGCTCTCTATTTCAACTAAAAATTCCTTAACTGGTGATGATTAAAAACTTTAGTTATAATGGGGTTCATAATAATATAATCACGAATTCCATAACTTTGCAAATTTCTTCTGGAAATGTCTGCGCACAAAGCACTTTTTGATGAATGATACGAGGGTAAGTAAGATCTTGTTACTGATTTTTCCTTTCAAAATAATAACAAATATGTTTCTTACGCCGGTCATTCTTTTTGCCCTGTCTGTTGCAATTGAGACAAGTTTATCGAGTGGAATATGATGTTTATGAATACATCCAATTACAGCAATTGCAATATCTTCTTCACGTGTTTGACTTTCTTCTTCACGTGTTTGAAGGGCAGTGGGTTTTTGGGGGAATAGAGCACAAATCAGGTCGCTGTTTTTTAGTTGCTGTGCCAGACAGAACAGCGGATACTCTTCTCGCTTTAATTAAGGATTGGATCAAACCGGGAACCCAGATTATTTCGGACTGCTGGAAAGCTTATGACCGTTTGAGCGAAGAAGGTTTTAATCACTTGCAAGTTAACCATTTGCTCCATTTCGTAGATCCTGAAACCGGAGCTCATACTAACACAGTTGAAAGACAATGGCGTGACTTCAAAAATTCTTTGCCGGTTTACAATCGTCGAGGAGATTTTGAAGGATACATAGCCTGGTATTTGTTTAGGAAAATTTGCTCTGCATTGAATGAGCATCCATATGTTAAATTTCTTGAAATTATTAGAGACATAGACTGGGAAGATTGGCATGTACTTCAGGGAGGGGCGGTTAAAGGATCTTCGAAATCTTAAAAACAATACCTATTATTGGATTTTTTTTTCAAATTTTTTTGTTATTTTTCATCTTCATGATCCATTAATTTGGCTCTAAATTGCTTTATCTATTTATATATTTTTTTTTTAATTTTTTTATTCCTGCCCTTGATATTACATTTTCCAAATTTTTTTCATTGATATCTAAATTATGATTCCGATTTTTTTTTTGTGATACTTATCAATAAACAACAGATTAAATGATTCAAGAAAAATGTAAGTACATATTTTTCTTTTATTTTATAATTGTATACTTCAATTTTTGTTAAAAAAATTCATACACTATTTTTAAAAATTGCTGAGATAATTATTGTCACATATGTTTTACTGTTAATTATATTCTATACATTTATATTTTTATATTTTTTTATATAAGGTATTTTAAAGTATTTGAATTTAATAATATTCTAATTCTTTTAAATGTTGGATGATGGTTTTTAATTCGATATTCAATTTCAGTAATAATTTAATCTAATTAAATGTTGGCACAATGTTTTATAGCAGTGTTTTTATTCTCTTCTTTGCTATATGAAAGTAATAACCAAACCAAAACCGAAAGTAATAACCTTACTTTAGTATTTTATACTCATAGTAAATGTATTTATTTACACTTGCCTGCCATCTTAAAAAACGGCATTTTCAACAAAAAATTAATCTATTACTTCTAACGATATTTATTTTTTTTTAAGTTTCGAATACTTTGAAAACAGCGTTTTTCAAGATGGCTGACGTTTGTAAAAATCGTGCCAACATATGCGCCAACGTAAATCGCCAAAAATCTGTGCAACCGTCTAACAAAGTAGCACCCAAGCTGTTACCCGGATGGGCACTGATGCGTTGGTGAATGTCCCCCTGCAAGATTGTTTGCCATACATGCTCCAATATTCAAGTTAGATCACTCTGATCTACAATGGTACAAGATGCTTGCTCATCAGAGCCCAGACATACTCTATTGAAAAGAGACATTTGGCAACCATGCCTGCCATAGAAGTGTTGAAAAAACACAAAGACTACCATAAGTAAAAAGGTGCAAGGTTGAGCATTATCCTATGGAAATATATGTTCAGAGGTACGTGAAAGGAATGGCAACACTATGGGGTGCTGAATCTTGTATTCGATGCTGTAAGGATGTCATGTAATGACAACCACCGAGGTCCAGCTAACAAATGAAATAACCATACCATAACTTCTGGCTGATAGACTCTGTGGAGAACAACAATTAGGTGAGTATGCCACCACCGTTCTGGGCATCTCCAGAAACATCTTCACTGGTCATTGGGGTTCATCACTGAATATAATTCTATTTCAGTCTGCGAGATCCCAGGCCAAATGCACTTCCCACCACAGCAGACATGCTTGACGGTGTGGAACAGTGAGGGGCAGTCAGTGCCATGATTTCAGCCCCCATTTACCAAGTTTTTATATTAACAGTCACTCTGATGTTCTGGTTACTTGTTGGATCATTCATAAGCACCGATTGGACAATCAGGCTGTTCTCGCATTCTGTTGTTACTCTCAGTCAACCGCTACTTTTTTGAAGCTCCGTACAACCATGCTTCGCCTGTTCCTAACAACATCATCAAAAATGGTAACATCGCTCTGACCCAATTTCCTAGCAACCCCTGCTATTTGACCATCTTGCTGTTGTTAATACAACTGCAGGTTCTCTCTCAAATGGTGACATTTGCTCATAATGCTTGAGAAGCCATCTGCAAAGCATTGGTACAGTCCATGTGGGTTGACAGAACAGACTGGCATGGAAATTATGCCTTATCATTAGAATGCCCTGTTATTTTATATACCATCCGGATGCTCTGTAGTAATGAGCTGGAGCTCCAACTAGTCAGTCATTAGCTGCCAAAAGTTATCATAAGGTATGGGCATATACAATTGCGCCCCATTCATATAATACCACATTGATGCGTCACTTTTTAGAGTGTACAAATGAATTAAAAGCTATTTAACATTTAAGGCTATTTTTAGACATTTTGAGCAGCTATGTGAAGGAAATAGGGAAAAAACCTTACAGAAGTATAGAAGACTGAATTTCTCTACTGAAAGCCATAACTAATTCCCTTTATGCTGTTCATACCGTAACCTATATTGTAATCTGAACTCCATCCACAATGCAAGCCATTTGTTTTGCAATGATGCTCAGCTTCCTTTCTTGTACAATCTACTATGCACTTAACCAGAGCAGTTGCTTTACTCCTTCTGCATGTAATTTTTTTCCTATGACAGAATTGGCAAACACTGATCGAAACACAGATCAGTGCTTCACCAGAAATGATGAGAATGAAAACCCTGCATTTGTAACAAAATTGCCATAATTTTTTATAGAAAAATGAGGGCACTGCTTTTGAAGTAGATTTTATTTTTAATGCAGTTTTTATGTTAATTAGACTCCATATGTCACCTTCAGTCACCATGGCTTGCACGAGTAACTGAAAAGTCAAAATTGCACACAGAAGACAATACACAATTTTCTGAAAATTTTTTTAAGTTGCCTTTCTCCACTTTATCTGCACTTTGGAAGAACTTTTTTTTTTTCCTCCCAAAATGACTTAAGTATGCTTACTGCATAGTTTTAAATAAAAATACACACAAAAACCAAACACATGTGCTCAATGGCTTCAACAGGTACAGTACTAGAGTCCAATAACACTCGCACAGTGCGATGTCAGCATAATGATTTAACTGTGACAAACCAATTCTACTCTATCAGTACAATTGCTGCAGCCAGTAACACATATTAATCATGACATCAACACAATCATACATGTTTATCAATCACTTTTGCTTACTCATGTAGTCACTTGACTCAAACTTGGAATTTTCTGTAGCAATTTTTGTTATATCTTAAAAAGCATAAAATTAACTTTAGACCAAAACTCAGTCACATCATCATAATAGCGGATTTGAGTTCTGAATTATTCATGGGAAACAGGACAACCATTTAAGTCCCAAGATCCTTCAAAAAAGTATTAAAAAGTTCAAGTCAAGAATTTGTATGCTAAATTAAATACTGTTAAGAAAAACAAGTTTGAAAACATCATTAACCAACATATAGACTGAAAAGAATTATATCAGACTTATTGTGTCAAGATGTGGACCAAAAGATAGTTCTAATTTATGGTTAAGACAAGATAAGCATCATCATTTACATACTTAACCCACTCTTAAGATTACTGATCCTGACTCTGCCAGTCACTTATGAAAAAATGAAGATACAAATATTTCAAACTAAATGATCCTGCTTACATTTACAATTACAGAAGTGATCTTAGGATCCAGCTTGTACAGCCATTATATCCTACATTATATAAAGTGCAGAAACAAAACATTTTGAACACTACCCAATCACCTAAAGGGGAATAAAATGTTATGGTTTTGAATTCGATTTACACAAGCCTGATTTCATCATCTACTACAATGTTTTAAAAATATGAGTTATGTTCTTTATGCTAAGCTTGTACCGTATGCATTAAATGATGCTTAAACAATATATTTTGTAAACTTTAAAACATAAACCAACTGCAGTAACACATTATTAAATAATATGATAAAGGTAGGTTAGGTTATTTGAATATGGGAAAGCTACAAGGGCTGTCTGCCTAAGAGGTGGAGGACAATTTGAGACAAGCTGGCTTGTATTTATCAGCCTGTCCCCATGAGTTTTGACCCAAACTGGATCAAACTGTCAGTATTCAGTAGTGTGGGCCACTGGTGAGGCAATACAATAAAGAATATGCCAACATTAATGTACTGCGGAAAGAACATACTCATCAGCATTTGTATCCATATCTTCTTCAATAAAAAAAACTCAACATTTTCATATTCATCATCTTCATCAGACTCCCGTTCACAGAATTCAACATGGGCAGGCTCATTTTCATATGCATAAAGAGGTACAGGCATTGATAACAAGCTAAAAATAATAAAATTTATAATATCAATAGAAACAGATGCTGCCAAAATATAAAACAGGTTTTAAAATTTTTAAATTAAAAGGAAATAGTGCTCTTTTTCTGATGAAACATTACATTAAATATTTATTCCCAGTCAGAACGAATAAATTAAAAAATAAAGCACAATGAAACAAATTAAAACTCTCAAAAATTACAATAAAAAATTCATATTATACAGTGTCAAACATTCCTCTCTACATACATATAATTCTAAGTTAAATTTAAAGATTCACTTCATTCAAGGTAATTATCAGCATGGCTTTACCCAAATATTAATTAATTTACCATTCTTCTAGTGTATTTATTGGGAAATTAATTGACTTAGCAAAATAAGAAAATGCGCAAAATTTAAAGTTAGAACTCCTTTCACAATCAATCCTATCTTTTTAAGTTAGAAGGAAAAATTAGTCACCAAAATCAGGTAAAGACAAATTATCAAATACAGTACAAAGTCCGAGATCCGGACTCGTCTGCAATCCCAAATTTTAGGTCATCAGTTTACATTTAGTAAGATAGCATGTAGAAATTATCAAATTAAAAGTATGAATAGTTGTTTACAAAATAATGATGCATTTATGACTTTAAGAGAATGAAAGTTTACAATAAATAAATAAACTTCGATATTTATTTGCTTAAGATAAAATAACCCGCTGAACAAGTATTAATTTAGGATTCAAACAAAACAAAAAAAATCAGTGTTACATCTGCAAATTTTCACAGGACTAGTTTCAATGGTTTTAGCGAACCATCGAAACTTAAAATAATTTACATTTAGAGAAATGTCAATCAATATCCAATATACCAGTTTAATATCAACATAAAAGATTACCAGGTCAATCTTTGGATTATGGTAACTTGGTGATTTTTTGGCGAAAATTTGGTGACCAACCCTGCTACAGCAACCTGCTAGTTTTTGTTTGAACGCCATTTTGTTTTCATGAAGTAAAGGCATTTTTTTTTTTTTACTCAACATTTTTTCCAACAATCTGCTAGCCGAATTACGCTTATGCTAGAACTTTTATGGAACAAAAGTGCTTAATCATGATGAAGATTAGGTGCGAAATTGGGAGAAAGTGCAGAATCGCAAACTGCTTGCCACGTTTTCAAGAATTGCACATACACGGTATCCATGTACATGTCGACCTATTTTCAATCAAAACAAATCCCAGAATTGCACAAAAATGGCATTGCGTAAACTCTTGACTTTATCCATGTACACTGCTAAAGTCCTAGCTAGTAACCTTTATCGTCTTACCAAAATGTCGCCAAACTACCTGTTACCATATTCCAAAGATTAGCCGATTACCATCCTGTTTGGTATATAGTTACTAGCATTTTTTTTAAAAAAATCTTAGGTATTGCTGCTCAAGATATTTCTAAACTGTCATAAGTTAATACTCACTGATGAAATATGTCATGAGTTAATACTTGGTGATGAAAGCTTAAAATAATGAAAAATTATTTCCCAGTTTGGCATCAGGGTTATAAGTTATTTGGTAGTTATTTGGTATAAGTTATTTCTAAACTGTCATAAGTTAATACTCACTGATGAAATATGTCATGAGTTAATACTTGGTGATGAAAGCTTAAAATAATGAAAAATTATTTCCCAGTTTGGCATCAGGGTTATAAGTTATTTGGTAGGTGTAAATTTGGCAGAGAACTTTGGTAGTGTTTCAGTTTGCGACATATGCCAAGCAAAAAGCTGTTTGTAGAGCCAAATTATTGATAATAGAATATGCCTATAGTGTAGTGGCTCACGTTTGTTTTCTAACACTTATGCTTTTCACCTTTACTTGCAAATGTCTGTTATTAAATATTACCAAAATGGCTTTTTATTTCCCATAGAACATATCACTATATTGACTATGGTAAGGAGCTAGCCTGTTATAATGAACGACTTTAGGCTTGGAATTTGATGACTTAGGGATCAGAACTACAACATTGTTCAGCCTGTGTAAGTACCATCCCAAGGTGACTATTTAGGAGAGAGTCCTTTCCATCAAATCGGATTCCTCAAACAAACCTTGTCTCCTTCCTTCAATCGATGTCCTGTAGCTCTCGTGTCATATCGAGTCTTCATCTTCTCTGTTGCCAAGTTAACTCACTCTTGTGCAAAATCATGTATAATTTTGAACCATAGCTGGACATCTTGGATGTACTCTTCAGGGAATGAAGGCGCATCCAAAGGACAACAAACAAGAGATCACTAGACAGACGAAGGTCGCAACTGAAGAGCATATGGGATGAGAAATAAGCCAGTGGTCTCATGGACAGCACTGGCAATAGGTCAGTAAGAATAGTGGTAGTGTCTTGTCCTAGTCCTTTTCGTTTTTGGAAACCATCAGGGAGAGGTTATTAAGGATGGTTCAATTAAACCTCTTTACCATACCGTCTGACTGAGGATGTAAAAGTGTCGATTGGGTTTTGTCGACGACAAGTAGCTTGCAGAGTTCTTTAATTACAGTTGAGCTAAAATTTCTTCTTTTACAGGAATGTAACTGAAGAGGCAATCTGAATCTGGAAATCCAGTGCTGTAACATTACATCTGCTACCGTGATAGCCTCTTGATCGGGAATAGGATGATACACTTCAGGCCACTTGGTAAAGTAACCAGTGACAATAAGGACGTATTTGTTGCCATCAGCAGTTTGTGGCAGATGTCCCAGGATGTCAAAGGCAATACATCCAAAAGGTATTCCTACATTGTAATTTTGTAGCTTCCCTTGGTTGCATTTCTTCGTTCTTTCCGACCAGCACAGGCATCGCAAGATCGGCACCACTTTTGCACGTCATCCTTTGCGTTACTGCAATAGAACTCTTGAACTCTCTGCAAAGTCTTCTCTGTTAAAGTTAATTCGCTATTGTGCAAAATCATGTATCATTTTGAACCATGCCTGAACATCTTGGATGTACCCAAAGTGGTCCAATTCAAATTTCTGGTATAAGACACTGTTTCAAATATGGAGCGAGTCCCAGAAAGCCCAGTATTATTTTGCCGTAGAACTATCGATTGAAATGTCCTGTCAGGTAGGTTTTGTGTTTGAAAACTCCATTAAGTCAATTATAGGTTTAATGTCACTGTCCTGCAGCTGGTCTTTCCTGACTTCTTTGTCACTGCATAGGTCTCAATCAGCCGATGTTGATTTCATACGACCGGTTTAAGCAGCTTGTATTTCCCATTGACCTTGACACAATATGAGCAGCTTTTTAGGGCAGGGTCTTCTAGACAGGGCACATCGACATTTACATGTGATGATCCCTTCTGATGACAGACAGTCATGTCATATTCCTGGAGTCTGTATCTACCAGGCTATTTGGATTTCAAAATTCTTGAAATTTAAAAGACAGGTCAATGATGCATGATCCCATGTGGAGCAGGAATTTTCTGCTGCAGAGATAATGATGGAAATGTCCTATAGCCTTAACTATGGCAAGCAAAACACGTTGGAACAGATGTTAGAACCTCCTTCAGGTTGCTAAATGCTAAATCCACACAAACTTTTGTTTGCTGTCTGTGAAGTGGTCTTGCGATGTATGAAAAATTCTTCACAAATCTCCTATAGTAGTTGCAAAGACCCAGGAAACTTCTCAGCTGATGCACATTTTCGGGGTGTCTCCGGCCTTCAACCACTGACACCTTTTCTGGATGTGTACCCACCTTCAGCAGAGATGACACGTCCGATGTAAGTCACTTCTTGTCTGAATAATTTGCATTTGGCAGGACTCAACTTTAGACTGGCTTCGTTCACTTTCTGAAGTACCTTTCTAAGATTTTCTAAATGTTCTTCATAACTCTTCCCGACGATGATGATCATCCAAGTATATGAGACAAGCTTCACAGGAAAGACCTCTCAGCACAGTCTCCATGAGGCACATGAATGTCGCTAACGCATTACATAATCCAAATGGTGTCCAAGAATATAATCAATTTTAGGAAGAGGGCAGCTGTCTTTCTTTGTACCCTCGTTTAACCCTTTGATGCATGGTGGTCGTGCCCTGAAACCACCATTTTCAGATTTTTTTTTTCTCCTCTTTTTTCCGAAATTTTTGAGTGAAAATGAATTGATTACTGATCTTTTACATCTAAATAACACAAAATGACTGTAAAATCATATATGTTTTAGGTATTAATACTTCAGATCGGATGCCTTTTAAAATTCGTTTTCGATGAGACAAAATAACTTCCTTTTATTAATATATACAACTTTAAATTTCAAAAGTTAGTCATCGCACATCAGGATTTCTGTCATAAACAATAAATAATTGCAGTAATTAAACTGCATATATATAAAAAACCTCTATATATGTGGCATTTGCTATGTGGTTTCAGGGCGCGACCACTGCACCACTAGAGCATTGTGTCACAATGCTTACAATCCTCTAGAGGCTTGGTGGTCACGCCTTGAAACCACTGGCATTTGTTTCTCAATGACGTTCGCTTGCTTTTCAAATAGGAATGTTTATTTTTACCCGGATATAGATAAAGGGTTTTGAAACCACAGAGTTTAAGTTTAATTCATTCAATGAAATTTATTTATTTCTAGGAAACATTTTCCTTAATAAAGGCTAAAAATTGAAAACTAGGAAGCATAAAGTTACCAGTAAGAAATCTCTAACAAAGTGAAAGACCATCCACATAATCCAATTGCTATATTAATTAATCTCAAAATAAATAAGAAATATTGACTTCCAGTTAACAGTTACAGAAAGAGGCTCTCTGCAGAAGCATATATGTTTTATGAAAAGAAATTTTCCCTAAATATATTAATGATTACTATTTTTATGTCATAATTTATCAGTTCTAAAGATAGCAAAAAAAGAAAAAGAATTTTCAGGAAAGCTTAACTTTGAACATTTCTATTATTTTGTGAAAGCAAAAAAAATCTGTTTATTTTACAATTTTTAATTAACATAATCTAATATTTTAAAGCATATGCATAACTTTATGATAAGAAACATATTCATGGAAGGGTTATTTCACATTAGGAAAAGCTTCTATCATTCTACAACTTTTATTTATTTTTAATTAAAACAAATTTTAAGACTATTTAACAGGAAGAGAGAAATAAAATGGAATGGAAATATCCCTATTATAAATAACCAATAAAAGTCCTGAATTTTTTTAAAAAAGTGTGGAAATTTTTCTCTTTTTAAATATTTAACATCACTGGATAAATAGTAGCATTTAGGTTGATTAGCATATTTCAGCTAAATATTCACCGTATCCTTAACTCTTACTATCTATCACAATATCAAATATACCTAATATTAAAAGTTTGAAAAACATTATTATAATTAAACTGTCTTGGTCTAAACATCTTACCAGATTAATAAAGTTCTGCTTCAAGTAAGAGAAAACCAGTTATGTAATTAATTGATAATACTGTATTATATTCTACAGGATATCTTTGTTGGTTTTCCAAGAGGTTTTTCCTTTCGAATTCTGTCCTGCTTCAGAAAATATGTTATAGTGTCAAAAGCTGTTAAATACATGATTTTAGAAATTTTCAGAAAGATCATTTGAGAAATTTTACTAAAAAATTTCCTTTTTCTACTTGCAAACCAAAAACAAATTTAAGAGTTTCTAGTTTATTTACAGCGTGAACTCCGTCTAAGGTATTTTGTGCGTTATGGCATTTTGTCCCATTTTTAACGAGCATTTTAAGCACACGGTTCTGAAGAATAATGGTCAACTTAATATAATATGTGACATGACGAAAATATGGTCAGCCTATTTTTGAAGTTATACTTTACATCTGGATTTATTGTATTGAAGACTAAGAAAACGCATAATTCAAGGAAACTAACGTTTTATAATTTTAGTTTCGCACATTTAAATATTCTGGCACTTTTTTAGGAAACTAAACATATTCGACTACATTTGCACATCAAAAATTTTAATTTACTCGTATATTGAATTCCTGTGTACAAACGGAACACAAATATTAATATTTTGTATAGTTGAAAAAAAATATATAAGTGAATACATACAAAACAAGCCTTAAGCTTCCTTCTCCATATCCATAATCATCTGCTAATAAGACACACGTGAAGTTATAGAACTTTTAAAATCAAAAGCCCGCGGTACACAACAGATTTGTTCTTTGGTGTAACCAAAACCACAACCGGCGAATCAGCTTTACGCTGCAACGCAGTGTTGCCAAATCGCGCAATTTTTTCGCAAATTTGCTACTTTTGACAAAACTATGCTGCCAAAATTTATGTGCTTGTAATTTTGCGAAATTTTCGCTGCTCTTTTTTCTTAAACGCACACATGTTAAAATATATTTTCTCTTAAAATTAATTTATAATAAAAAATTTCCCCCCCCCTCACTTGTTCCACCAGATAGGTCATGAGGCTTGCAGAAGTAAGGAAATACATCAGCAACAGATAAGAGCTATTAATACAGATGAATAAGACAACAGAATAATATATGAAACCTAGATCTGGAGAGAATAACGAATATATTGTTCCGGATTTTGTATTTTAGTTAGCAATTTTTAGTAGAATTTTAATTAAAATCGTTTTATTTCACCGTGTAATGCAGCGTATGAAGAGTTTTAAGAGAAGCTACGCCGAAAAAGTAAAAATACTGGAGCACGCGGTGCTTGTAATAATAGATATCTGGTAATGTACGAGTATATTTAATCCGAATAAATGTAATTGACTACTGTGCTAGCTGTGACCGTTAATTCTAATCTTTTGCTTTACAGAAACTGGTGCACGATTGAAAAGTTTTAAAACGCCGGAGAGAAATATCTCAGTTCAGTTGTTTACATAACTGTTTTGTTGAGTGTAGCGAATTTGCAGTGAGATCGGATTAGCTTTCTCTGAGCTTTGGATTGCGTTTTATTTGATGTTTTAGTAGTTTAAAATGTAACTACTGCGTGATATTGTGCGCATATCTAAGAGGAAAAATCCAGCATTGTGTTTTAATTCTTGTGATAAGAATAAATTTCGGCGCCCCTCTGGCCTAGGCTCCCTTATACAGTGAACAATTTTGCCACCCCCATGCGGCGGCCTTTATAGCAGTTCTTTCAATCATGGCCGTAAGAATGTACAACGTTCTTCAATTCATTAAAAAATATGACTTATTTTGATATCGGATTTCTAACTTTAACATTAGGTTAAGTGTCATTAGGTTAACTGGAAGCAGAAAAGATGAAAAATATGCAACAGTTTTCGCCGGGAATCGAACTACGGACCTTTGAAATACCGGTTCAGAGCGCAGAACCACTACACCACGAAGGCATGCTACAGAAGTTTGAGAAATACCTTCCTTATATACTCTCCTTTTTAAAGGGCGACTAGGGTTTTAGGGAACCTAGTCGCCAAATCCTGGGTGCGGAGAATCATCATTCACAACCCTTTTAGTTCGGGCGCCACTTGTAGAGTCATTAGGATTTATTTGGATGCAGGCAACCAATATAAAAAATGAGCAACCGCCTTCGCCGGGAATCGAACCACGGGCACCAGTCCAGCGTGCTACCGTTACGCCACGAAGGCACGCTAGGGAAGTGGGAGAAATACCTTATAACTTGGCATGTTTTGATTGTCAATAAAATACATTCGCTAGATTTGGCGCGAGGTTAAATGAGCACGTTTACTAAATTTGGCGCTTTTGCGCATATATTTTCGCTGCAATTTTTTACAGTCCCTAAAATGGAAAAGAACCAATTTTATTTTTATTATTGGTTTCTTTAAATTTGAAATTACAATCATTTAGTTGGAATACTTTTCCCTCCTTGAACATTTGCATATCTTGACATTTGCATGTTATGGGTGATAACGAACAGTAGTATTTTTTTATTTATTACATGAGTTATGAGAACTAGTTATTATGTAAGAATTTAAAGTACTCTTTTTTTCATCAGTATCTGATTCAGAAGTATATGTATGTGCGTATATAAGTGTAAACATACACAGACACAAATGTATATACATATATACATTTCTGCACCCGGTCCTAATAACAGAACAGTACGGAATTAAATTTAACTTACACCATTTGAAATAAAATTACTGCAGAGATTTGCATTGTTCAAGTACTTTTCCCCTACACTCTATTATATGTACGTACGAAGGATGTGTTTATGCACATACCTATATACGCACATACATTTCTGAATCCGGAAGAGTGATACCATATACACACACATATATATATATTGTTGTATGATCTCAAATTCATTTAGTTCGAAAACAAGTTATTCTAATACTTGCGCAATAGCTGCAAAGTAAGATAATAATAGTTTATTTACTAAAGAAATATTGACTATATTATCTCCTAATATTAATTTTAGTAGAAGTATCTAAAAAGAGTGAACCCACAGGTAGAACCCACAGTTTAATTCTGAAAATTGTTTTAAAGTAACTTGAATGTAAATTGTTAAAAATGTTTTACGGGGACTTGAATAAAATCATGAATAACAAAATTTCAATTGGAAAAAGAAATTAAATTAAAAGCAAGTAATTATTGCCATTGATCGGAAATTAGTTGACTTTTCAAGTATTTTAAGCATTCGTAAAAGAAAAAAAAAAAAAAAAATGCTTATAAACTACTTGTATGAAAGTGCTTTCTGTACACAAACGCAAGAAAATTTTATATTAAAGAACACTAAATCACAAAAGCACGTATGAAAGTAAATCCCAAAATAGAAATAGAAAAAAAGTAATCAACTTCATGCATCGTTATCATTACAAAAATCAATTTCATACATTTGTTTTTTATTGAATGGAAGAAAAATCAACTTCATACTATCTTAATTTATTTTTTAATCGACCGTCCGAGGACAGTGATAAGTTTTCTTTTCTGAAGGTCAGTATCTGTCAGATTATTATTACATTATAAGGTGTTACATTATAAGGTATTATGATTACATTATAAGGTATTTTTTCCACCTTCTTAGCGAGACTTCGTGGTGTAGTAGTGTGCACGCTCAGCGCGTAATTGAGAGGTCCGCGGTTCGATTTCCGGCAAGGCATTGCCACTTTTCCTTTTCTCCTGCTTCCAAACAACCTAATGTCTCTACAACATATTTTATTCAAATTTATCATACATGAGTTAAACTACCTGCGTTTCACTTTTTAGAATGAGCATAAAATTTTACTAACCATAATTATAAGGAACTAAATAAATGATTGCTAAAATGAAGACAGCGTAAGGTTGCTTATGGACATCGTGTATATCAGCGGTAGTTAACCTTTCTATACCTACCACCAACTTTGTAGGTAGTAAAATGCCCTTACCGCTCACCGGTTTCGCAGTAACCTAATTTAGCGTCAATGCAAAGTAAATGTTTGAGTGCAGCTTTACTAAAATACATAAAGTTAAATTTATCCATTTATTTGTAGAAACATTAGGTCATTCTGAAGCAGGAGACATGTAAAATGAGCAATGCCCTCGCCGGGACTCGAACCACAGACCTCTCGATATACGCCAAATGTACTGGCCATAACACCACGAAGGCACGCTAAGAAGGTGGGAGAAAAACCTTATATACTCCCCGTTTTAAAAGGCTAACGGGGATTAGCGGACTCAATCGCCAAATCCTGGTGGTGGAGAATAATCATCCACCAACGTTTTTAGTTCAGGCGCCAGTGTAGAGAGATTAGATACTTTTTGAAAGCAGGAGAGGACACAAATGAGCTATACCCTCGCCGGGGCTCGGACCACTGTCCTCTCGATATGCACCGAGTGTGCTGCCCATTACACCACGAAGGAACGCTAAGAAGGCGGGAGAACACTTTATATATTAATATTTGCTCATATTTTTATGAGATAGAAAGTTACGTTCCGCGTAGCTAGCTGGGACATCGGTTCCAGCGAAAATATTTCGCTAGGAGCCTTTCGATGGTAGGAAAAGAAGAAACTCGTTTCTAGAAAAGATTTCTCCTAGCGTCACTCTTTGTTAAGATGTGATAATCCCATCATCGCGCTATAGTCACAGAACAACACCTAAGTGAAATGGCGAAGGAATGGAACAGAAATGGAACAGAAAATATGGAAACAGAAATATGGAAACAGAAAAGAGCAGCTCGCGGGGGAACGGACTTTAGAACCAGATGCACAAAAGCCTCTACCGCCCACCATTAATTCTTTCGCATCGAAAGAGGATCCAATCTATTTTCGTCAAACATCGGAAAGGCCCGTGTGGGCAAATATCTCTTGGAATGGTTTTCCTTCCCCCATGACAAGTAGAATGCTACAGAACTAACTATAACTTACTTACGTAAAGCGACAACTTCTTTCTTGGATGCTTTCACCACAGTGTGCAGTTTCCCCTTGGGACAGGATTGCAACTTTGGGAATCAACAGCTAAACACTGACAGTAAACAATGGAAAAAGATGGTACATTAAAATAACAGATTTACTTTTATTCTCTTCAAAAGAATGGTTAGGTCGTCGATGATTAGGATGAACTCCCGAAAGCAATGCACTAACGAGATGGGGGAAAGCACTAGGTAGAAATTTATTCAGACATTCGGGCGGCCTGCCGATATCTCAATCCTCGGGCGTTTGGGACGACTTCGATGCGAAAGCGTTAAAGCTTAAATAGCCCATTAGTGGACGGTAGGAACCAGATTGACCCTTCCTGGTGTCATATACAGGGTGCGTCATAAAAATGTATGCACACTTTGAACTATCATATAAAATGTATTTTCTTAGCTACAGGGTTAAATTTATAAGGAAACGTAATGTTATGTTTTCTCCACATATGGCAGCAGAGTCGTCGATCGAGCTGTGCAATCCAGGTAGTGCCAAGAGAGTAACGTTGACATGGCGGGTGGTATGTTTGCGCTTCCAAGAGCGGAAGCGGGTTATTAAATGGTACTGGAAGTTTGAGAATGTTGTTGACGCTTAGGTACAGAGATGTGATAATGGGACGGATCCGCCTTCAAGGTTAACAATTATACGTCTACGAGAAAAATCCGAGGTTCACAGAGCAATGTCTGATTTACAGTAAGGCCGACCTTACGCGGTTGCATGTGGTGAATCCTCAGCTCCAATGCTCTAAGCGTTTCAATGTTCACCACAAAAATATTAAAGGCAATGTCATATGAATGTATTGTAAGTGCTAGTGGTGAGTGATAAGGTACCAGGACAGTGGATAGGACGCAGGGGACCAATCGAGTTTCCCATGCTTCTTACGCCGTTCGATTTTTAAATGCCTACTCACACTTTCCCTATATCTTGTTCAAATTTTCAGTCGTTAATAAAATACATTTTATTCGTCTACTCAAGTTCAAATACATTTTTTTAAACTTGTAGTGAATGATGATACTTGATGTTAATACACGGTTTTTTTTTTTCATATATTAAAAATTTTTACTTTATTTATTTATTTATTTTATTTTATTTTATTTTATTTTATTTTATTTATTTATTTATTTATTTATTTATTTTTTTTTTTTTTTTTTTTTTTTTTTTTTTTTTTTTGTATTTTTAAAATTTTTCTTTGTTGACCTAAGTAGGAATTGACTTTAAAAATCTTTTTATTTAATTAATTATTAATTAATTAATTTTCAATCGTTAATAAAATACTTCTTGTTTATCCACACAAGTTCAAATACATTTTTTTAGACTTGTAGTCAGGGGCGTAGCTAGAGGGGGGGCAAGGGGGGCATCTGTCCCCGGGCGCAGAATCCAAGGGGCGCCAAACTGATGTTACCACATTTTAGAATTAAATGTTTTCCATCCTTGGCAAGCAGTAGGCCGCGCGAAATCTTCAGTTGTCCCTGGGCGCTGAAAACCCTAGCTACGACTCTGCTTGTAGTGGATGACACTTGATGTTAATACAGTTTTTTCACCTATTATTATTATTATTATTTTTGTATTTAAAAAATCTTTCTTTGTTGACCTAAGTAGGAATTTTTTTTTTTTTTTTTTTTTTTTTTTTTTTAATACTACTTGTTTCTTATGAGGATAGGTGATAGGAGATAAGGTGGATAGAAGATAAGATGTACCGTTCGTAAACCACGTCACCATGATACATTTTGGGATCAGATTAAAGCGGAGGGCGAAGAAATCCCATTGCACATTTTGGTGACAAGTACGGAATGAGTCTTGATTCGTACTGAGAAATGTATCAATGAAGGCCAGCAATTTGAACATGACACCATTTGGAACATTCTGTTTGACCAGTGAATTAAGCATATCCGGGTATTTTAAATAGTGTCTAACCTTTTAAAAGGGAAGCACTACAAGTATTTTGGTCAACTGTGCAGTCGGCGATATCCTGATCTGCATTAGAATGGCGTCGCGAAATGTTGAGTGTTGTTGCGCTGAAGATCTATTCGATTTTGTGTGGAGAAAATTCAAGGTACCGGAAGTGCAGCTTCAGGAAATATATCATAGAGATAAAAACCACAAAATCTAAATTTACCGAACCTATTGGAAGGTGGGTTGTCATCTTTCAGCTAGCTGCCAGGAAAGGTGCCAAATTGCGATTTGAAGAATCGCTTAAATCGGGGGGGTGGAGTCAATTTCGCTAAGGTTTACGATGAATTTTCGGTAAATTTTCTTATAAACAAACGAGATATTTTTCATCAAATTGCGGCTTCGTGAGCCTTTTACGCTGAATTAACTTTGTATCAGTACAGTCACTGCGATGTGAACCAAAAGCAAGTTCTGTGTTTAGCACCAAGTTTGTGGTCTAAATTCTTCGTTGAACATTTTAGCAAATCCTTTAACGAAAAGGAAGGCTTTGAGGAGTTCCAAAGAAGAGCAAAAAATGAGTTCGCAAATTGGTACGTGAAACTAGATCACTTTCCCTACTTAAATATCCTTATAAAGTGAATCAAGCTGAATTCACGAGAATGCTTAATCCTGAAAGCGACGGCAAATCTACTAATTTGAACAACTCTTTAATAAGGTCTATGCACGGTAAGCAATTTCAGAATAAAGATTTCGGGCTCAAACGATGTAGAGTATTTTCGGTGCAGAAAACTCAATTAGAAATGAATCTGCAGGAAAGTTCTCAGCAAACCGACTCAGAAAGTCAATTAGAAGCTGACTCGGAAAGTGAACTGGCTCAAAAAGGGACGCCTGCATCAGAAAATCAATCAAAGGATGTCTCGGAAAGTGAATCGTAACAAGAACAACTAAGGTCCGAATCAAGAAATCGTCAGAAGATGACTCAGAAAGTGAATCGCAGCAAGAAGAAACGAAGCCTGGACCGAAAAATCAGTCAGAAGAGGACTCTGAAAGTGAATCGGAGCAAAAACTGATGGTCTGGGTGTGAATCTCGATTAGAAGATGACGCAGAAAGTGAATTGCAGCAAGAGGTACTAAAGTCTGAACCACAATCTTGATCAGATGAGGACTCTGAAAGCGAAACACCGCAGAAGCTACTGAAACTTGACTAGGAATGTAAATTTCAGCAGAAAGAAAGACCGATTCGTAAAGCCAGTCAAAAGTTCGCTCAAGAAAGTAAAGTGGAACCGAAAAAAAGACCAATTCGGAAAGTCAGTCACAGAAGTACACTTGGCAAAGTGAAGTGCAGCAGAATCAAAAATTGACTTTGGCGAAAAACAAAAGCAACTAAAAGCTGACTCTGAAAGTCTACAAAAGGCTGAATGATGGTGAAACTTAATTACAGTTCTGAAGCAATGTGACCAGCTCGTGGAACTTTAATGTTTAAAGAGGTATGTTCAATAGCAGTGAAACTAACAGAAACTAATGGCCATATCTTAATGAAAGACTGCAATCATTAAATCCATATTAATTTTTACCATTTTTCTTAACATTGTATTTTTAAGTGAAATTTTGATGTATGATTTTTGAATGTTTTTAAGTTTTAACCTTATAACTTCACTTTTTAGAGTTTCTTTTAAACCATTTAGACCTGGTATATATTAACATTTTAAGTGTTTAGCGGTGTACTTGTGGACAGCATTATCATTTAAAAAATACATGCAAGATATTTTAAGTTAGCATTTAATGGTTTAATCCTAGTATCCGGTGCACACGGGATTTGGCTACTTTATGATCAGTAAAAACGGGACATACACGATGAGTAGTTAACGGGTCATTCAAAGAAAATATATAGTTAAACATAGTATATACTAGGTATATAGTATATATACTATGTATATACACACATAGCATATAGTGTATAGTATATATATATATAGAGATATACAGACTTTTTTTGGATCATTTTTGGTGTTGGCGATAATTTTCAAAGTCGCGCCAAGGCTGCACCGTATACTAGGATTTTACCCATTTAATTAATCCAAGATCTTTAAAATTACAGGTAGGTGAAAATTATAATGTAGTTTTAAAGTAACGCACAAAATGTTAAAAGAGTCCCTATGGACGTAATTTAAACAAATAAATTATTTGATTTAATAGTCGGAAATAATATACCAATAATGTGATAAAACCATTCGAATGAAATGAACAAAAATAATTATCTGATGAAAATATAAAATAAACATATTTTCATCAGATAATTTGCTTAGTTAAAAACACTTCCTTTATTAACTAAACAGTGTCTATGTGGCTAGGTATTGCTTTTGGAACAGTAAGAAAGTAAGTAAATTCAGTAAAGAACACTGTTAAGTCCTGTAAAAATAAGCAATTATAAATTCAAAAGATCTGGGACACATTTTCCTTTGAACAACTTGTAATTTGTTTCTCGTTTATTCAATTGTTTTAAGTTTATAAGCATTTTTAAGTAACCTCGACTTTCAAATATTTTCGCTGAATAAGAAATTTCACTTTTCAATAGCTTTGAAAGATTATACATGGCAGTTTCATACAATAATAAAACCTCTAGCAAAAAGATTGTACATGTTTTCAAATAATCTCAAATAATTTCGTTGAATAAGAAATTTCAGTTCCTGATAGGGTTAAAAAAAAGTTATACTTTGCAGTTTCATACAGAAACAGAACTTCTCTAGCAAAAATCTATCACCTTTATCCAATTTAAATGGATTTTGACGTGCCCGATGTTCTGATGTAAAACATTTAGTTGGTAGATTATATACCATACTCGAAAATTATAATTCCTTTCATTAAATAACCATAAAATAGCAACCACTGCCTCTAAATTTTGCAATCTTAATTTTCTGGTCATTAACCGAAGTCTGAAATGCTTAGTAGCAGATGAAATATTTTCAGGAAAATATATTTCTTTTAACTAGAAATAATGTTTGCAATAATAAAGTTGGTAAGTATTTTTCAAGTAACCTCAACTTGCAAAATTTTCGCTGAATAAGAAATTTCAGTTCCTGATGGGTTTAAAAACAGTTCGCAGTTTCATACAGAAATAGAACTTTAGCAAAAATCTATCACCTTAATCCAATTTAAATGGATTTAGATGTACCTGATGTTCTGATGTAAAACATTTAGTTGGTCGATTATATGCCAAGCTCGAAAATTAGAATTCTTGGCATTAATTAACCATAAAATAACATCCACTACCTATAAATCTTGCAATCTTAATTTTATTCTGGGTATTAAGCCGAAGTCTGAAATACTTAGTAGCAGATAAAATATTCTTATTTTGAGAAAAATTTATTTCTTGTATCTAGAAATAATGTTTGCAGTAATAATGAACTCAAATATTTGTTGCGCATTTGAACATATTTTAGTGATCATCAGTATCGAAATAGTGTTCATTTGGAAAAGGTAATCGTGAAACGAACTGTGAATTTCTTCTATTCCTGTCATCAGAATCATTCCATCAGCCACCGTGCTCAACACCGCTAATTAAACCTACATAATGATCCTAGTTAGCCTATGTGACTAAAGTATAAATGTTGCATATTCAAGTCCTTTAAAATTATGTCATTCCTTCCAATTTGTGCTCAGCAGCGCTTTAAAATCGCTGAACACTCGTAGTTCGTCCAAGGATCCAATCCGCCAACGGGCTGACTGTATGGGCGTTTTCGTGGTTTCTCTATGTGTAACGAGCCAGTTTCCCTTAGAAAACCCTCCACGAAGGCATTCCTCCCCTTAGGCAGATAGCCCTCGAGGCTTTGCCATAATTAAATAACCTTACCTAACCCTTAGAAAGTCCACCACGAAGGCTTCCCGCCCCTCAGGCAGATACAGTCGAGACTTTGCCGTAATCACAGAAACCAAACCAATCTTTCCCGGCATTACATGCACGAAAGCAACACTTTCCTTAAGCTTAACTTGGTTTAGCCCTCAGGGTTAGCTTAGTCCTCGAGGTTTTGCTGTACCTTATCAAACGAAACCTTTCAATCTGATGTCAGGATATTCTTGGATATCTCACTTTTCTAATACCGTTCTTGCACATATACCTCAAGATAATTATAGCAAGCAAGGCTTTTATACCTCAAGATAAGTATAGCAAGCAAGGTTTTTAAATACATTTAAAATTGTATCGAATATAAGCACATTAGTTTTCTTACAATTTGATTATCTGCGGTTATTTACTTATTACAGATTCTTTTTAACAAACGATATTAAGTGTAAATCTATATACATTTTCATACATACGTTTATGCACATTTTAAAACTGGTACCATAGCAAACATGGCTTTTATGGTACCATTTCTAATAAATGTGAGAGACTTCAGCGTGGGCTGAATCGAATTGCTTGTAATAGTTTTGGTGTTAAATCGAATGTTAGCGCAATTATTTATAAACAAGGCATCGTACCCCTTATTTCATATGGATGTAGAGCTTGGGGATTGTCTCTAAAAAAGAAAATTAACTCTAAACGCCTGCTTCGAGTTCAAAGACGAATTTTGCTGCGAGTTATAAGCGGTTACCGAACTATTAGTTACAATGCTGTTTTCTCTCTTGCCGGATTTCCACCACTGGATTTGTTTATTCTGACTTTTATAGATTATAAGAATAGTCTTGCAAATTACTCCAATTCTCACTTTGATCGTTTATTGCCCTTGTCTGTTCTACCACATCCTTCTGTAAGACAACCAGTACAGATTCTGGATAGTACGGACACTGATGTTAATTCATTCTCATTTGTGCTGTATACGGATGGTAGTAGGATTGATGATAAAGTTGGTTTTGCTTATGTTATTTTTGAAGATGATATTGAAATTGAGTGTCACCAATTTCGCATTAGAAATGAATGTACTGTATATATTTCTGAACTTCTGTGTATTAATTTTGCAATCAAGTGGATAATTAGCCAGAATGGAAGTGGTTCCAGCTACTTAATCTGTACGGATTCACTCTCTTCCCTGGAATCTCTTAAAAATACCTCTTTATGTAATGATATTATTGTCAATATACAGCAGTCTCTCGGAGATCTGGAGAAGAGGGGTATTTCAGTGTTTTTTACATTTGTCCGTGGTCATTCGGGTAATTATGGAAACGAGAGAGCTGATTGGCTTGCTAAGAATGCAACTAAAAATGATATTAACGTTGATGTAAATATTCCAAAATCTTATTTAAAAAAACATTCAAAGCTAAAACGATTGAGCGGTGGAACTGTGATTATATCTCTTCTGATAAGGGATCTGTTACAAAAGCATTCTTCCCAACTATTTTTTAAAAACTGAAAAGTAAGGACTTGTTGCTCAATTTTAAAGTTACGCAATTTTTGTCTGGACATGGTAAGTTTAATGTTTATCTTGAACGATTTAAGCTGATATCTTCCAATTTGTGTAATTGCAATCTTAGCGTTGAGCAGAGTGTTTTCCACTTCCTTTTTGATTGCCCACTGCTTGATAAAGCAAGAAATCTTTTGAAATGTAGATTCAAATTCATTGGCCGCCGAAATGTTATGATTTTGTATCCTCGATTTCGGCCTACCGAGCTTTCAATGATTTTGTTGACTTTTATTTTAAACACTGTTAATGATTTCTTTATACATTTTTATACTTTTGTATTTACTTGTGTTTTTTTTTCCTTGTTATGATTTCATTGTATTGTTGAAAACTGATGATATTACTTACTATTCTGCCTTTTTCACTTACGATTTGTAAGTCTCGTGCGATACTTTGTGGTGCACGAGGATTTCGTTTTCTTTAAATTTAAAAAAAAAAAAAAAAAATGGTACCATGATCTGAATAATCCTAATGCATAACCCACCGAACAGTATATTAAGAATCCATCGTTATATAAATAAACCTGCTTAATGTTCTTTATCTGAACGTTTGTGTTTGTCCAATACTCAAAATATGTTATATAACTATGGGGAATTTGCGAGAGGATTCATGTTATGGAAAACTCCGTGTAGAACATTTTAAGGCAATCGAGCCAAAAATTTCGTTATGCAAGGGGAAAATCATGAGAACAATTCTGCAGTCGATGCGTTCTCGGAGATTCGATGCAAGATTAGTCTTGAACTATTTGGTAGAGTTACACACTGAACTAACTGACTGTTTAAATGTTTTAACTTAATGCTCAATAACACTATTTTCAGCTTCTGCAATTAATTACAATTCAGTAGTTCAATATAATTCAACAACTATATTTGGGTTTTTGATATAAAAATTCTAAAATGTTTAAGCAAAGATTGGCTGTATTTTTGACAATACATTCAGTTACGTACTGCGAATTTAACAGTATAGGACTGACTGCAGTTATAACCATGAGTGAAAAAAATAGGATTTTAAATTGCATATCTTGCTCGCATCTTTTAAACTGAATATTTTTAATTCTTAACAGTTTCCAAGGGGAACAACAACGTTTTTGTTTTCAGAATGTACATATAAAAGTTTGCAAATGTATCATTTTATTTCAATTTTGTTTATTGAGATAAGGAATTGTAAATGTATCACCTTTATCGAACACATACCAAACAATTTCCTCCAGAAAAATATAGGCCCTGAGATCACCATTTCTGTGATTAAGTATAATTTCGTCATTAGCTCATTTGGATTGTGATATAATTTTCATAAGCATGACAAACACACTTTTTAGGGTATTGTTTCAATAAAATGGGGTGAAACAGAATGGCACTATTAAAAATATTAATTAGAAAACAAGAATACGCTTGTGAGAGATAAGAGTAATACGTTGTGATGACTTCGCTACTTATAGACGCATATGAATCAGCCCCCCCCCAAAAAAGAGGTTACAATCATCGGCATTTTTTTTTTACTTATTACGTGCTCCGCCGTTAGGAATACACTACACGAAAAGGGAGGAATGCTCCGTGGAGGCCTTTTTAAGGAAAACCGCCTCCTATCCAAGTTACAAAACTTACCTGACTAGCTCTCGAGCCTTCAGTATGCTTTCAAGAAACAAAGCGTTCAAAACTTCTTCCCCGACAAATTCACCTCATTTAAAGGATATATTTAATTACAGATTTCACAGATGCAGGCCCTAAACTGGAATCTCTAAGGTACTGGTAAGGGTAGGGCAAAATATCTCTTGCTGTTAGCCAGTATACAGACGAATGTATCAAAGTATGCACATTACAAGGGGAAAACCCCGAAAACGCCCATGTAGCCAGCCCGCTCTTCGGAACTCGAACCCCGGACCAAACTACCAGTGTTCAGCGGCTTTTGCCGCTGGTGGGCCGAGTGTCAGCATTTGAAATGCTACATTTCTTTTTTTCATTCAGCATTTTCTTTTCTTTCATTCAGCATTTGAAATACTAGCATTTGAGCTATTACTTTTTTCCAGAGTGTAGACAGATGGAACTAGTTGTTTAGCAGCGGTTGTTGGGGTAGGTGAAGTAAGTTCGCAGAAGCTTCAGAGCAATTTAAATCGCAAGACTTTTAGAAAAGTGATTTCGCTTGCAGGTGCTAGCCGCAATTCGTTGTTCTGATTCAGTATCTGGAGGGTGGACATATTATGACTGTCGATCGTTACTGTGCCTCTCAGACAAGATTACGTAAAGTCATCCAACGTAAACGCATCCTGTAGAACAATGGGCCCAATAGCGGCCGAGCGGTAACGTCGTTGAACACTGGTAGTTCGGTCCGAGGCTCGAATCCCGCGAACGGACTGGCTGCATGGGTGTTTTCGTGGTTTTCCACATGTGTAACATGTATACGAGCCAGTTTCCCTTAAAAAATCCTCCATGAAGGCATCCCTTCGTTAAGGGGGTCTCATACACCTTAAACTCCTTATGATATTCAAATATGTGATTGTTGGAAGAATTGAGATATTTCATTTATTTTTAAAGCAATTACTTCCAACTTTTTACAGATGACTGCATAATATAGCTGCTTTGGGAACTAGTAACCAGAAAGTTTGTGTTGCCACACATATTATTGTAATTTAATCCACTTTGTGACAAAATTTTTCGTCATGTTTTGCCGCGCATGATATTTTAAAAATGGCTAATGGTACATACTTGAAATTTGTTGGAATTCTTTATATGGGCACTATTTTCTAACTGAACCCAAAATTTGACGAATATTTTAATATTAAAAATTTTACGCACAAAAACATTACAGATTTTTTTAATAAAATACATTTTATAAACTGAACTCCAAATAAAATAAAAATTTAACATGAAATTCTTAGAATTTTTGGTTCACAGTAGTTTCCAAATGTTATAAGAGCTATATATTAAGTATGGAATTAAATTATGCAACACAATGTTTTAAACTGTGCGAGCAAGGTGGAAACACGACGAAAACGTTTGTTACAAAGCGGATTAAATTAGAAAGATCATTATGCCACAAATATTTTTATGATTACTATTTCAGAAAGCAGCTATATTATGTTGTCATCCGGTAAAAAGTTGGAAGTAATTGCTCTTAAAATAAATAAGTTATCCCAATTCTTGCAACAGTCACATATTCGAAGATCTTATGGGTTATAAGGTGTATCAGTTCCCTTAAGGCAGCTCGAGTGCTTTGCCATAATCTAATAAACCAAACCAAACCTGTAGAACAATGCTCGCCAATCTCGATACCCCATACTCAAGAATTGCTGCAAAAGTTTAAATGGGAAGTCGGGAGTCTGCCTCCATATAGCCTAGGTTTAGCCCAAGTTAGTTTCTTTCCTTATAATAGAAGAAGCATCTATCTGAAATGAGATTCTCTTCAGTGATGTGAAAATAACCACCCTGAAGTGGCTCAATGGGCAGGGGCCCACCAGCGGCAGAGCGGTAAAGTCGCTAAACACTGGTAGTTCGGTCCGAGGCTCGAATCCCGCGAACGGGCTGGCTGCATGGGTGTTTTCGTGGTTTTCACCATGTGTAACGTGTATACGAGCCAGTTTTCCTTAGAAAGTCCTCCACGAAGGCATCCATACCCTTAGGCAGATAGCCCTCGTGTGCTTTGCCATAATTATATACACCAAATACACCAATGGGCAGGTACATGATTTCTGCAAATCCGGGTTAAACAAGTGGTGCTGTGGTCATATAAATGCCTAAATAGGTTTGGTGATTATGTGGGAAAATGATAGACAAGTGTGCCTCTTAATTTCCTTTTGTATTTTGTATCTATTTTTAATAAATAATTTTTATTACCCTTGTAACATTTTTTTTTTTTTGGATCCACCCTTGTATTTCTACGAAAAATTGTTTAATGCGAATTGCTTAAAATTGCCTGATATTTCAGTACAGTTTTATAGGAAATGTGAACAATTAATAATAAAAACTAGAATTTCAAGTAAAAGCAGAAAAAGACTAGGCAAGTGTGGGTTCGCTAATGAATGACGCACTTTAATTACTTAAAAATTCTAATGACTTAAAAAAAAAATCTTACTTCTTACTTAAAAATTCATTACTTAAAAACGACTCATTTAAAGTCATGAAAATGCTTAATTTTGAAAGATTAAGCATTTCTTTTCTTCCAGTCTTCAACACAGTTCAGTACGGTGAGCAGTTAAAGAATAAATTTTAAAGAAATTGTCTCGATATTGTCGGTGCAGAAAACGAAGCTTGACAAGAACTCGTAAAGTGAATTAATGAAAACTTAACCATGAGTTGACCGGGGAAGTGAACATCAGAAATGCTCATTAGAAACTAATACAGAAGGCTGTTTAGAATTCGACTCAGAATGTGAATTCCAACGGTTGCGACTGAAAATCGGTTCGGAAAATCTACAAGATCCTCCTAGAGTGTGCAGGGAACTGGTTTTCAATCTGAAATAAAGAACCAAAGGAAGAGAGATGTTAAGAAAGCTTAAGAGGAAGAGGATGCTTTTGCTTATGGCAAAGCACTCGAGAGCTATATGCCTAAGAGGAGGGAAGCCTTCGTGGAGACTTCCTAAGGGAACTAGCTCGCATACACGTTAACGCCATGCAGCCAGCCCGGTTGCGGGATTCGAACCTCGGACCGAACTTCTGTGTTCAGCGATTTTACCGCTCGGCCGCTGGTGGGCCAACAAGAAAGTGGAAGTGAAATGAATTAAAATGCAGTTATGCAGATTGAATGCCTAGTCCTTGAAATACGAATGTACAAGAGATGCAGAAGAGAATTTTAATATATTTTAACAAAGTAGTCACACTGGGGCAAGTGAAACGAATAGGTAAACCTTTAGAAGTAATTGTAACATTTAAAATTACATAAATTTTCTCTGCCTATTTTTTTCAGCATTGTATTTTCAAGCAAAAATTTTTATTAGATGGTTTCTTGATCGATTAACCATTAAGCAAAATAAGTAGGTGCTTAGAACATCGAGCAAAAGGGGCATTCCAAAAAGGACTCGAGAACACCAAAATATTTCATCTTTGACGGACTTGACAAAGTTATGCGCCTGAATCTCTTGGAGCTGCTAAAATTGTGCTTCGCTTTTTTATTAGACCAACAAAAATGTACTGTATTCATATTTTCGTAAAATTTTTCATTGCCAGTTTTATCACGAAATGAGCAAGTACATTTAAATTAAGACCACAAGCGTAAATATATAAGGGGACACCAGAATGTTTTAAGCACCTCTAAATGTCTTAATCCGGGAGATTTATTACTATTTTTAAATCAATATGCAAAGCATTTATAAATTAGTATTTGCGTTATTCAATTTTTTTTTTTTTTTTTTTTTTTGTGGTGCACACGTCGCCTAACAACGAGATTGTTTATGTTTAGGAACGTGCACGAACTCGGTTAATACACAATAATTTAATAATGTAGATTTTTTGGGGCATTATAATGTAGATTTTTGTGGCAACAGTTATTTTTTTATATATTGCTTTGAGGTTGATAAATCACGGAATGTTATTCTTTTTGTAATGTTTAGAATGCTAAGTAAATAAGTTCATTGTTAGTTAAAAAGGTTTTCTCTGCGAAACATATTACCATTCGTCCGAAGTTATTAAATAAGTCAAGAAATGAATAATTTCAAACAGTTTATTTCTCGAGTTACAGCTCTGGATTGCACTCGCAGACGCGGAGCGGCGTAAATGAGACACTTTACCGCTTGTTATATCGTAGCGCACGGCACCGCAACCGTGAAGTTTAATCGTAGCGCAAGTGGTTAAAGCCTGCTGAATACTGGTAGTTTTTCCGGATTCAAACACAGGTGACAGGTGAATGCGGGTCCGGAGACCCGGGCGGCTTTCGTAGACTATTCGGGTATTTTCCGGAGCCAACAAGTGTCTAGCATAAGCAACTCCTGATTCTCCAAGAGTTGATTCACTGAATTATACTGATTCGTTCTGTTGGACAAAACGGCTATATGGGCGTTTTCGTGTTTTTCCCCCATGTGTAACGTGTACACGAGCCAGTTTCCCTTAGAAAATCCTCCACGAAGGCATCCCATCCCTTAGGCAGCTAGCCCTCGAGACTAGCCGTAATCTCATAAAACCAAACCAAACCGTTCGTTTGGAGAGGTGTTGATGCCCTCAGGTAAACAGAAATATACCTGCATTTAAAAACATTATATACATGAGAGTAGTCGAAGCCCTAAGTTATATCACTCATGATGATACACTAAAATACACGTTGAGTTACAAAAACATATTTCGCACATACAACTAAGACGTTAATACAGTGTCTTGAGAGCATTAGCTCTGCACAGGAAGACGCCAAAGTCCTCAATATGAAGCGTACCATGTGACCGTGTGGGAAATGTATAGTTGAAATAATATTAGCATTATTAATTGCCCTGCTGAATTTTGCCGTAGTTACATACTTCTATCTGAATGCGGCTATCTACATGCGTCTGATGAATATGTTACGGTGAAACACCGAAATCTGGAGAATGTTGACTTTCACCGGTGAATGTCAACATTCACACAGTCTCTTGGTGTACGTCCGAAATATTTTCCAAATACTCTTATTTCTGACTTACACCGGTCAATGTTGATATTCACCATGTACTAATGGTGAATGTTGAATATATAACAATATTATATTTTCTTCTCCGCAATTCAGTCGCGAATAAAAGCACTTGAGACTTGAAATAAGAACTTAAGAACATGAGAACCTAAAACACACAATACATTCAAAATGAGAAAGGAAAATAATAGAAGTTAAAAACTTACTTAATTATACAGTGCGTTCTAAATGAGAAAATAAAATAACGGTAATAAAAAACTTACTAAATTATGTGATTCAAATCTTATATATTGCAACAACTTAAACTATTATGGCACTTTATGACCTCTCTTTTCGACTTTCACCAGAACATATCTGTGATTGTCGACATACACCGGTGAGGGTCCGAATATACAAGAATGTAGTGAAATATTCGGTCTTTCACCGACGTATTTGGTGAATGTTGATATTCTCCGGTGAAAGTCGACATTCTCCAATTTCGGTCTTTCACGGTAACAAATATACTTAGAGTAACAAGGGAATGCGATTCGAACAGAGGCGAATGGGCTGCATGGTTGGATTACTATAAGACAGCTTCGCTTTGAAAGCAGGGGACTACAAGCCGACGGACGGAAAAACCCAGGGATAAATAGAAGGGCTAGCTCATTTCTTTGTTTGACTCCTCGCCGACGCGAGCCTGATGGGGGGACGTAACAGGCAATAATCTGACGTCGCTGTGATGCCACCTGTCCTGATTTCCCGCGTTTAAAACAGTAGTTTCATTGAGCTGCGAGACGATTTTCTAGAGGTTACATATCCCAAATTAATTTTAATAATATATATATCTGTTTTCTAATAATGTATATATGTAAAATAATTTATATATATGCAATTTTAGTCAGTTTTATTTTAAATTCTATATTGTAAAGTATCGTTTACATAATATGTCTTTTTGAGCAACAGTAACGTGCCGTAGCACTTACAAAAGTATGAAAGGATGATATATTTTATTTCATGGAACCAAAGGATCCAAATGAGAGTTTGCTTTTGACGAAAGAATGGATACACAAATGTCAAAGAGAAGATTCTATTAATGTGAAGAGCGGAAAAATCTGCAGCGAACATTTTCTATGCATTGTTTATGAAGATGATATGAAAAATCGCTTGTTTGGATAGCCACAAAAAGAAACTGTTGAAATGGAATGCTGTGCCGAAAGTAAATTATGATGACAATGATAAATCGAAATTGATGATGACAATAATAAATCAAATTTTAATGATTTTGAAATAAAACTCACAAATCGGAGAATTTGGAAAAATGTCTAAAGCATATTTTTATAAAGACGCAGATTAATGCATTACTGAAAAAGAAGAAAAAAATCAGGTGGACTAGTGAAAATATTTCACGTT
Source organism: Stegodyphus dumicola (assembly GCF_044657685.1). Classification (NCBI taxonomy): domain Eukaryota; kingdom Metazoa; phylum Arthropoda; class Arachnida; order Araneae; family Eresidae; genus Stegodyphus; species Stegodyphus dumicola. The sequence goes on from NC_140774.1 coordinate 208,669,297, forward strand.
GCATTGTCATAAGAGCTCTGTCATCTTAAAGCTATGATATTTGGAAATAAAAAAAATTAAAAAAAAAATTGGAATATCTTTACCTAGTATTATCAAATTAAAGAAATGGTGTTTATTTTATTTTTTAGTGTTTTCTAAATTTTAGTGTAGTCCAAGAATTCAAAGTAATGTTCTTACTCTAAAGAAGGAAAGAGGCGAATATTTGTATTCTGTAGAAAAAATATGCGTTCTCAGTTTCTACGAAATGCATATAGATTGAAAACTCTGCTATGACTCTAAACTGGACTAAGTTGGTTCTTTTCAAAATGTGCAGTTTGTTTTAATCAGAGGTCTCATTTCGCGCTCTGCCTCAAATTACTGAGAAACCGCGTTTTAGATAGAGGATTTGTTTTAGAAGATGTAACTGTTTTAAATTTTGATATTATTAAAGAGGTTTTAAATAGAGATTGAGAAGAAATCAAATTGTGTCACAAACTAAAACCAAATTATTTAATGGTCAAGGGAAACGAAAAACAAAAAGTCGCTCCAGAGAAAACATTATTTTCAAAAAATACCGCAAAAGGTATACTCTACCCCCACAGGAAATCAGAAAGCATCTGACTTCTATGAGTTAATCGATATCTTCGGTATTATGAATAGTACTAAAATAGTACCAACAAGAATAACAAGTATTTAACAAACTAATTTTTGCTAAGTACTTGTTAAAGTTATTCTTATTGTATCCTTTGTAACTAATTATTGATTAGATTTTGTGCTAGATTAGCATTCTAGATAAAATATAATAGTATAAAACATCAAAGTAATTGGTATAAAAAGACCTGCTTCCTTTACTCACACTTTTGAAAAATTAAATTCTGTTTTAGGTACTCTGAATAAAGCTATTTTGTCAAAATTAAGGTAACAATCTTATATACATTTATTTAATTGTAATATAGATATAAGTATAAATTACAAAATTATTTAAAAAATATCTATTATATTGAATCGGAAGAGAATTATAACAATGTAAAATTTACAATTAGGCAAAAAATCAAACGTAGGTTAGCAGAAATGTTGCCATATATGTCATATATGTTTAAACCTATGTCAATGTAAAGTTGTTTTTTGAGTAAATTTAAATAGCTGCTATTATAGTTATCTTAGAAGCAGTATAAAAATTCTCTCAGTTAGCATGCAAATAAAGAAATGATTAGAAATAAACGTGCATTAAATAAAAAAACCTGCAAATAAAAATTAAAAAAAAACCACGGAACTTTATGTTAAAAGAGTAGCACATTTTATCTATCATTTTAAAATTGAGTAAGCATTATTAAATTTTTTAATCGTTCAGTCTAAAATGCATAAAGCAGTAACATTGCCTCTTCCAAATTATAGCTATCTTTCACACACAGCTCATTTTAAACGCTGGTTCAAAAACGCTAATTTCCAAGCTGTGAATTATATTGGCGCGCTCAGTGTCATCATGGCTACGTCATCACTTCTCACTTTCTGCTTCAGGGGGAAAAGCTCTATGAGCTAGCCCTTCTCTTCTAAGTCCTGGGAAAAACCGCTGGTGAACACTGGTAGTTCTACTCTGCTTCGATTCCGGCGAGCTGCATGGGCGTTTTCGTGGTTTTCCCCATGTGTAATGTGCTTACGAGCCAATTTTCCTTAGAAAGTCCTCCACGGAGACATTTCTTTCCTTAAGCAGATAGCCCTAGTATGCTTTGGCACAATTTGTTAAACTAACTAAAATTGTATATTGAAATAATCTCGCAGCATTACGCGAAATGTAGGTTCTGACTTTGGTCCACTTTTGATCTGATTTCTGAAGTACTGAAATGCCAGACTGGCATCTTAAAGAACTCTCATTGCCGGTCGCAGTAAGCTGTGCTGTTTTATTCTTCTTAACTCGTAAGTTTCCTCACCAGGTACAGAGTGGTTAAGGATTCTGAATACTGGTAGTTGGTTTCGATTTGATCCTGGATTTCAATTTTTTGTGAGTTTTCGTCATGTGTAGGGTGAATATGAGCCGGTTTCCCTCCGAATATCTTCCACGAAGGCATTCCACCTCTTAGGCAGATAGCTCTTGTAACTCTGACGTCCACAAATAACCTACCTTAATTATTATTATTATTATTATTATTATTTGAATTTCTTAAATGAGATACAATTTTTTTTTACTATTTTCCCAAGTCTGAAATAGAGGGGAGGGAGCAAGTGCAGGACACAACTTGCAAAATAAATAAACGAATCGTTAAATTCTAATGGTGAGGTTATTTAAATACAGCAAAGCACACGAGAATCATCTGTCTAAGGGAAGGGACGCCTTTGTGGAGGACCTACCAAGAGGAAACTAACTGGTATTAACGTTACTCATGTGGAAAGTAAACATGCAACCAACTCTCTCCCCTGAAATCAAGTCAGGTCCAACTCTCAACATTCGCCGGTTTTAATCACTTTGCCATTGAGGGGGGGGGCTATAAGTCCGCAATTGAATTTTTTTAATACTGTCTGAAATGGGGAGGAGGGAGGAAGTGCAGTACAGATACTTGTAAAATAAATAAACGAATCGTTAAATTCTAATGGTGAGGTTATTTAAACACAGCAAAGCACATGAGAACCATCTGTCTAAGGAAAGGGACGCCTTTGTGTATAGAGATTTTAAATAGGTTTCCTATATATACTTTGTTCCAAACTAAGTTTTTTAATTCACCTATCTTTAAAGGTTATTTACCATTTAAAAATCTGTTTTAGTTAAACTTTTGTATCTATACATTAAAGCACAACACTTACCAAACAATTATCTACAACAAGACACCTGCGGCAGCAACGCTGTTCATAAGCCAACGTTAAACGAAATACGTTGTTTTTAACCTCTTATAACAGTGTTCTTGATTTCAAATAAGTGTATAAAAAGAGTTTTTAGATATGTCATTCAGTTTCATCTCTATTTATTGAAATAACAGTCCTATATTTCTTACTTCTACAAAACTTTTACTTCAATCGAAGTGAGGATTGGAGTATATTTTTTCGCTGGAAGTGTCTAGTTGGCGCTTATATCTTAATAGAGAGAATGCTTCATAAAGGAAAATTTCCCATTTTTACATAATCGTACATAATTTAAAGTTTTCTGCTTTCCTTTAAGTTCTTTTATTAAATAGAATTTTAAAATATTTGATTCACTTAATTATCACACTAAATTCTAGAGAATGTTTAGTCCAAATGGGAGTTAGCCCAGATTAATAGTCCCGAAACGGCATTTTCAGTTGTATCACTTATGCGATATATGGCTTTTAAGATTGTTGCCACAAAATATTATCGCCTTGTATTATATTTAAAGAAAATAAATAATGCAGAATTTGCATGAATGTATGCATGTTTTTCGCATTGTGAAAAAACATCGATACCTAGAGTCATCCAATTTTGAATTACGTAGTCCTCCACTCGAATATGGGCATCTGGAAACCCGAATTTAGAATTTGTTTTATTGTCTATTTCATATTTTGCAAACCTTTAACGAATTTTTGTTAAAAAAAAACACTACAATTTCAAAGCAAACAGTGGCAACACTGTAGGGGAACTCTCTGGTGCATTCGAACTTCTACGACCCGGGAAGACTATTTTAAACTGGATCAAATAAAATTTTAAGTCTTTAATGTCATCTGCCATTTCGCCTTCACATAATACATTAACATAATATCGTTGATCACAGGAAAGACCCAAGCGTCAGTGTCTGCCTGAAAAAAAAAAAAAAAAAAAAAGTATGAAATGTTTCAGATTTTAAATTACGTCCAAAGGGGCGTTTTTTAACATTTTGTGTGTTACATCATGTTCCTCGCACTTAAACCATAAAATCCAGTGCAACAGCAATATCGCAAAATAGTTTTAAAACGAGCATATCTTTAGAATTTCCGATACAGAGACTCACGCGCTGGAGATAAAAATGTTTTTTCTGCACAACATTGCCATTGCTCGCTTTGAAATCCTTGAGTTTGTTAATCAAAAGTTCGTCAAAGTTTTAAGAAATAGGAAATCGATCATAAAACAAATTTCAAATTTCAAATTTGGTCTTCCACATGCTCATATTCGTTGGAGGATTACGTTATTCAAAATTCGATGACTCTATGTACCGTTATTTTATGACAATGTGAGAAATATACATACATTTACGCAGATTTTCATTATTTAATTTCTTCAAATATAATGCAGGACTCTAACATTTTATGGCAACAGTTTGAAAAGTGAACCGACATTTATCCGTCCGACGCAAAATGCCAAAACGAAACTAATAGTCCTTCGGGATTCAAATCCCTTTGGACTAAAAAAAAAAAAAATATTTAAGCATTAAGCAGCATGCATTCATTAAAACACCTTTGAAGATCATAACTTGAGTGTTCGTAACTTGAGACACCGTTCATCATGGAGGCGATTTTGCTCAGATAATGTTTGTGACCCGAGTTTCTATTATTTCTAATAAAGGGCGGACTTACTATAGAGAAAATCGGCACGGATTTGCCTATTGCCAAGGTTTCAATGGCAGTCCTTAGTCTGTTATTATGGATAAATAAATGATGAAATATTAAAAACGAAATAGAGGAAAGAAAGACCATTGCATGAGATAAGCAAAAAATAAATTATTTACCTTTAAAGGATTCATTGCAAACCTTTAACAAAGTACTGCATTATCCAGTGCCTTCTTAATTTGGGAATCTCTTGGGCTCAAAACCCGGAGGAAACTTAAATGTTTGTAAGTGGATAGTGTCTCTCCGAAATGTGGCACTTATATTACTGGCAAGCCGAATGTCCAGTCGAGGGGAGGATGGTAGAGAAAGAAAAATTGGGTGTTCTCCATCAAAACTGGCACTGATCTTCCGTTTTCTCAGAGATGTAGTGTCAGTTAATTTTCCCATTTTAAATTTTAAGCAATTATTAAACACACAAATGTTTACTCTGTGTTTTAGATTACTGTTGAAATATCTCTGCTGTCCAATAATGATTCTCTTTGGTTTTATTTAAACTTCGGGCCCATCAGCGCCGAGCGGTAAAAGTCGCTATACACTGGTAGTTCGGTCGGAGGTTCGAATCTCGCGAACGGGCTGGCTGCAAGGGTGTTTTCGTGGTTTTCCCCATGTGTAACGTCTATACGAGCCAGTTTCCCTTAGAAAGTCCTCCACGAAGGCATCCCTACCCTTAGGCAAATATCCCTCGAGGCTTTGCCATAATCACACACGACATACTTGTTTTACGTTGTCAGTACTTCTTTATCAAGTTCAAATTTTTCTCATAACATAAAATAAATTTACATTCATTTCCACGAATTAAGCGCTATCAGTTATTGCAATCTATCTTTACATGTCATAGATACATTTAACTTTAAAAATTTTTGTTCAGTACATTACACACCAATTTTACTTATTCCCAATAGAAATACTAACAGAAAAGGTACCTCTTATTGCATATTCTTGTGCTAAGCTATGTAATTTGCATTCATTCTGCTAATCGTAATATGCCTGCTTTCTTAATATGTTTCTTCACTTCTCATCTTTTTGTGCATCATTCAGGAGTGAGCAATGTATCTGGAGGCTTGCCTCCATTAGATGAGTAAGCAATTGTGCACGTACCCTGCTCACTATTATTAATGTATTGTTGAATTGATTATCTCAATTGTATTGTTGAACGTTTAATATTTCTTGTTATTTGCAGCAGACTAATGCTTCTTTGAATGTAGAGCCACTCAAGTGAATGCCACAGCACCTTTAAGTAAAAAGGAAGTATTGTAATCGCGAAAAATTTCAGGCATCATATTTCAAGGCAAATATCCATTTTCACCGCTATCCAATGCAGTTTAACGATGTTTTTGCGTGAAATCTGCACGTAAGGGCAGGATAAAGGACTCTTTTTCCTCCAAAAAAACTGTAAAACTATTTTAAAATTAATTCTGAAGAGAATTTTTCGCGGCGTCTGTGCGTACGTATATCGCATAACTCAAAAACGAGTAGCCTCAGAACGTTGAAATTTTGTATATAGGACTACTATAACATGTAGATGTGCACCTCGTATTTTGGTTGCAATCGGCCGCACCCGAAGTATATAAATATATGTATATATATATCCACTCTGTTACTCGGCTCAGTGATCTCAGGTTTTTACTCTTATATGTTTGTAAATTGTGCATTTTTTGCTTTAAAAATGATTGAATTATGTTGTTCTTATCTTCGGGTTAAGGTTTTTTATGCATTTAGTATATCTGTATGCAATATGTTTAGAATCATCAACAATTTAAAAGTTGCTTAAGTGCCGCTAAGCCTAATAATTTTTCCACGGCGGCCATTGCTTGTTTACATTTGAAACAGCAGAATAGTAGATTTGTTGCCAATCTAGAGAAAGTAACCTTCGCAATAACAAAGATAACGCTTTCTTTTATTATTGCGAATTAAATCATGCTTAATCCATTCTGAAATTTATTCGAGGAAATAAGTGTTTAAAATTTGCTTAATAATTTTCAATAGACATTTTGAGTTTTAATGTATTTTTGCCTTGTCGCGAAGTGAGAACTGAATTAATTGAATGAGAAATACTGAATCGTCTGTGAAAAACTGTTTCTTTTTGTTGCTGCTGTTCTTTGCTTAATTTCTTTTATACATCGTTTTAGATTTATTATGGTATTTGAATAGAACATGTGGAAGCGATTAGATAATTCTTAAGATGATATGAATTTTGTGCATTCTGAGTTAAAGAATGAACGAAATGTAACGCTGTTAAGTGAACCTAGGGACAGAGTGTCTCTGTAGTAAACAAATGCACTGAATTTTAAAAGGCTATTATTCTATTGTGGTTTATGCGCTATCGACGAAGTAGATTTAATTTAATCCAATAAGTTTAAATGAAATGCAAGAAAACTGCGTATAATTTAATATTCCGTACAAGCAAGTCATGTCGTGCACACATCAGATTTTTTTATATTCTATTAGTTTTCTTTTAAAGTTGTTCGAAAAAATTATTCAGTATCTTTTTACGTAAACCTTATATCGCATCATATTACGCATGTGCATTGGCTTACAAATACATATTATTTTAGTTTGTATATTTTATATCTAATTCTTGAAGATGATTGATGAAATATAAATTCCATAGTAACACGAAAATGAAACTCGATTCTTACATTTTCGTATTATATATGTTACTGGCAAAGTATGAAACGCCGGTGTTCTATAGAATGCTTAGGCACTGTATATAATGCAAGACGTTTTTAGGCAAAGTATGAAATATGAGAATAATTACATACTTTCCCTAGGCATTGCGTATAATATCTAGGCATTCTATAGAATGACAAATGCTTTTTAGGCAAAGTTTGAAAAAAAAAAAGTTCCTGATAAGGTTATTATTAAAAAGAGCATATCTTTAGAATTTCCGATATACAGCCTCGCGCGCTGGAGATTTTTTCTGTACAGTTTTGCCATTCTTCGCTTTGAAATCGTTGAGTTTCTTAATCAAAAATTCGTTAAAGTTTTACGAAGTATGAAATAGATAATAAAAGAAATTCCAAATTTGGGTTTTCAGATAGATGCCGATGTTCGGGTGGTGACTTACGTTATTCAGAATTGGATGGCTCTAGATACCGTTGTTTTATTACAACGCGAGAAACATGCATACATTTATATGCAGATTCTTCATTATTTAATATTTTAAATATAATACAGGGCTCTAATATTGGGTGGCAACAATTTAAAAAGTGATTCGCCGTTTATAGTAAATCAACGCAAAATGACAAAAATGGCTATTAATTTCATTTTGGGCTAAAAATTTTAAAACCCAGTCTCACGGTGTGGAGTGTCATTGTTTCTTCCGTACAGTCTTGCCATTGCTCGCTTTGAAATCGTTGACTTTGTTAATCAAAAATTCGTTAAAGTTTTACAAAATGTAAAATCGATAATAAATCAAATTTCAAATTTGGGCTTCCAAATGTCCATATTCGGGTGGAAATGTTCAATATTCAAAATTTGATGCCTCGAGGTTAATTAGAAATTGCAAATAATTCTTTGATATGTTCGACTGAAATGTATTAATTCCTTCTCATTCAAGGCGATTACGTTTAATCAACAGTTCACTTGATTTGTTGGGAATTAACAGAAATCTTTCGAAAACTAGATCATTTAGGATACGGTTCATACGCTTTCGCTATAAAGAATCAAATTGGAAAACATTAAAAAAATCTTGAAGAAAAATCTCTTTTCTATGTTATAACGGCAAAAAAATATCTTTTACTTATATGTGCTATTAAAAAAGTGTGTTAGCGTAAATTGATGGTTTAAAATTCATTTTATCTGTGTACTATCATTTAACATTTATAGTGAGTGTTATTTTATCCTATGAGTATCATTCCTAAGGAAGGTTTCTTTCTAGCAAGCTGTAAAAAAGGCCGATTGCAAAATTTGTGTGTCATATTTTTAACTGCCTACCTTCAAAGTGAAAATCTGATCTTTTGCTTTTGTTTATTATTTGAAAGAAAATTACTAACTAGTAGCACAATTTTCAAATAATAATTGTAAAAGAAAAAAAATCAAATAAATATTAAAAAAAAAAATCTGAAGTCTTTCAGATTTTACATCACGCTTAAAGAGGCGCTCTTTTAACGTTTTGTATGTTACCTTTATTTATTAAATATCATGTTCTTCGCATTTAAACCATAAAATTAAGTATTATAACAACTAAACTCGCTTGGTCTCCTGGAATAGGCATTGCAGTCAATTATGTGTATCCCGAAATGCCGGAATAGCAGTGAACTGGGGAAAATAAAGGGTAATTATACCCTTCTATCTGTGTCATATCTTCTACAATTTCAAAGAACATAGTTTAAAGTAAACTCATTGTTCTACTCGGAACACTCACATGTATGCCAAATCAATTAGGCGAAATAGTAGTTCTGATAAATGTTTTAATAGGAACTGGCAGCGGGAATTTTTTCCCCACCCTCAATTGGGGCAATTTTTTCCCACCCCAGTTGGGGCAATTTTTCCCCACCCCAGTTGGGGCAATTTTTTCCCCACCCTAGTTGGGGCAATTTTTTCCCACCCTAGTTGGGGCAATTTTTTCCCACCCCAGTTGGGGCAATTTTTCCCCACCCCAGTTGGGGCATTTTCCCCAGCCCAATTGTGGCAATTATTTCCCACCCCGGTTGGGGCAATTTTTTCCCCACCCTAGTTGGGGCAATTTTTTCCCATCCCAGTTGGGGCAATTTTCCCCCACCCCAGTTGGGGCAATTTTTTCCCACCCGAATTGGGGCACATTTTTTGCCAGTGGTAACCAGAAATGAGATTTCATACCCAAAATTTATCGCTAATCGAAGGGGCACCCAGTTCTACACCATAGCCTTAGTTTTTAACAATTTAACACTCTTTTCTAACAGTAAACACTCTTTTCTAACAATCTTTTTAACACTCTTTTCTAACAATAACCTTAGTATTGCACCATCTTTTTCAAGCACTGATCGGGTGCTGCAGCCCTTCACTTCTGCGGAAGAGAAAGCGTTCTTATAATAGACATAATTAATAGTTTTCTCTTAATAGTTTAACTTCAACTATAAATGATTTTTGCTGTCACGATTGTATTTTCTTACTTAATGCAGAGAAAAATCTCTCCTGTGTTTCGTTCTTTCCTGTCTGTGAGTAACGTCTATATAAGTAGCATTATATTTACTAAATAGTCAGAAATTCCGATATCTGCATGGATTTCCACGGTCAGAACTTCCAATATCTGCATTGACCTAAGTGCAATGGATATGATTTGAAAGTTTCATTAGCGGCTGAGCGGTAAAGTTGCTGAACACTGGTAGCTTTGACCTGTGTTCCATTCCAGTCAAATCGGCTGGCTGCAGGGACGTCTTCGTGGCTTCCCCAATGTGTAACTTGTATAAGAACCAGTTTTCCTTCGAAAGTCCACCGGGATCTAGTTATATTCATATAATGAAAATTTATCCTTTGACTATAGAGTTTTTCTATTTGCATTTCATGGTCTTAGTTCTTTCATATCCTAGTTCTTTATAAAAGAATTTTATGTGTTTGATGTTTTTGCAGGTTTTATTATACACTTGCTATTTTATACTTGCATGTAATGTTGTCTTAAATTTCCATGCAGTGTGCATTGAATAGTGCATGGTTTCTTGTCTTTATTTATAAGTTTTGGAAATACACAACCTTTTGTTTGGCGCAACATAACTCTCATGGGCTTTGTGCCAAAATAACCCAACCAACACTTAAAAAGTCCTTCATGAAGACATCCCTCCCCTTAGGAAAATACCCCTCGCGAGCTTTGCCATTGTTAAATAAACCAAACTTGAAAAGTTCCATCATCAAATCACATTCTGTTTTCGTATCTATTCGTCGCGTTCTCTGTCGCGATAGATTATCTTAGTGTAGCAAGGATTTAGTACCTAGACAATACGACCACAGTTATGCACATCAAAAATCGCATAACTGGAACTGGTGTACTATACTGTATATATGAACTCTGACTCAATCCATGAACTTTTCATGAACTGCCAATGAACTGTGAACCATCTATGAACTGCTACAATGTCCCCAAAACATCCCATTAATATCACAATAACTTAACCAAGTTAATTATGTTTAATGTTTTTCCATTCAGTTCTATTTGTTTATTTGTGTACGTATACTGATAGTTATATTTCACCATCAAAGACTGTAAGGTATGGTATTGCAATGTTATTGCCACCAGCAACTGTATCTTTCGGCCCACAAGTTCTCTATGCCTTAATGATAACGTTTCAATTAACACCGATGCGTGGCGTAAGTATACCCTGTGGAGGTGTTCTTCTTAAGACGGTTAGTGTGAAGGAGCGACACCAGTTCTGCCAATGGCGATGTGTTGGTGCTTCCCACACTTAGTCCTGTCCTGTACATTTATTTACAGTTCTCATCATTATGAAAGAATCAGGGGATTTTTCTGGAAGAATATTTTCCCTGGAACCGTTTCATCATCAAACATACTGCTTATTTCCTTTTTATAGTTATGTTTCAGTCTAAAAGGTCTGTCTTCATACCTTAGGCTACTTTAGCCCTTCAAGATTTTTAGGTACTCCTTTTCTCCAAGACATAGTTGAAAGAACTCTTAACGAAAATACTGTAGCTATTACAAGCTAAAAAATAAAGAGAGGGGGAACAGTTGCTACTACAAATTGGTGTCTAAGATATGTCAGATGCGAAGAATGGGTAATATGAATTGCGTGATTGCTTTGCTACACGAACTGAGGGTGTAATTCCATAGGCCTAATCTCGAACCGAACTACCAGTGTTCAGAGACTTTATCGCTCGGTCGCTGGTGAGCCCACATACTCTAATGCGTAAGTATTTCAGCCACGCTATTAAAATCCTTGTTGCTGAGAAGCTTTATGAGTGCCTCTTTCCTTTAGGCTACGTCAAGAGTAATTTCAAGGCAAATTACGCTGACAGCTGATTTAGAATCTTTAAACCGGAATTTAGGAAGTGAATTCTTATTTTCTTTTATAGATTGATAGATAACTATAGGATACTTGAAACTCGATGTTAGGTTAAGTATAAGAGTAAGGACCACCTGTTATTACTTACACTAAGTATGCCCCTTATACTAGTTATCCAGAGTTATTAATTTCAGGGCAAATTACCCTGACAGCTGATTTAGAATCTTTAAACCGGAATTTAGGAAGTGAATTCTTACTTTCTTTTATAGATTGATAGATAACTATAGGATACTTGAAACTCGATGTTAGGTTAAGTATAAGAGTAAGGACCACCTGTTATTACTTACACTAAGTATGCCCCTTATACTAGTTATCCAGAGTTATTAATTTCAGGGCAAATTACCCTGACAGCTGATTTAGAATCTTTAAACCGGAATTTAGGAAGTGAATTCTTATTTTCTTTTATAGATTGATAGATAACTATAGGATACTTGAAACTCGATGTTAGGTTAAGTATAAGAGTAAGGACCACCTGTTATTACTTACACTAAGTATACCCCTTATACTAGTTATCCAGAGTTATTAATTTCAGGGCAAATTACCCTGACAGCTGATTTAGAATCTTTAAACCGGAATTTAGGAAGTGAATTCTTATTTTCTTTTATAGATTGATAGATAACTATAGGATACTTGAAACTCGATGTTAGGTTAAGTATAAGAGTAAGGACCACCTGTTATTACTTACACTAAGTATGCCCCTTATACTAGTTATCCAGAGTTATTAATTTCAGGGCAAATTACCCTGACAGCTGATTTAGAATCTTTAAACCGGAATTTAGGAAGTGAATTCTTACTTTCTTTTATAGATTGATAGATAACTATAGGATACTTGAAACTCGATGTTAGGTTAAGTATAAGAGTAAGGACCACCTGTTATTACTTACACTAAGTATACCCCTTATACTAGTTATCCAGAGTTATTAATTTCAGGGCAAATTACCCTGACAGCTGATTTAGAATCTTTAAACCGGAATTTAGGAAGTGAATTCTTATTTTCTTTTATAGATTGATAGATAACTATAGGATACTTGAAACTCGATGTTAGGTTAAGTATAAGAGTAAGGAACACCTATTATTACTTACACTAAGTATGCCCCTTATACTAGTTATCCAGAGTTGCAACGCCTTCCTAGGGCCCATGGTACCATTCTGGTGCGGAGATGCTGCTGTTTGCAAAATGATTTGAGTAGTATCACTCGTTGCAGAGTTTTTAGACCCTTTGGTGCCAGAATATCCATTATTTGGGCTATGCGCTTCTTCACATGGTTATTACTGATTGCGCATTGGACGCACGAAATCGCATCTTGTTCTAGTCTTGGTTTTCTCAGGTGCAGACGTGTTGCTATGATGCGTGTGAAGAGATAATGCTCTGGATCACCCCCTCTCCCCATGTACGCATAGATTTGAATGTGCGAGATTTAATTGTGTTTCGTTCCACAGCGTGTCCTCTTTTCACTGAAAGTCATTTTGGATAATCTTTGGAATATGGTAACAGGTAGTTTGTCAATATTTTAGTAAGGCGATAAACGTTACTAGCTAGGACTTTAACAATAATCTGAGAAGTACGCAGTTCGAAACACAGATTATTTTATCTCAGAGAAATGAGGGATCATGAGACATGTAATGTGACATTTTACGGAAAATTCCAACCGGGATTTTAGCTAATAAGCACTTAAAAACAATTTCGCTGCTAAAGTGCAGAATCGCCCACTTATTTGTTTGGCGCTTTTTACAAGAGTAAGAAGAATTGGAATTTTGTCAATTTTCTTTGACTTTTTAAGTGAAAATAGGTCGATGTGTACATGGATAAAGTCAAGAGTGTGCGCAATGCCATTTTTGTGCAATTCTGGGATGTTGTTTAAGTGAAAATAGGTCGACGTGTACATGGATACCGTGTATATGCAATTCTTAAAAACGCGGCATGCAGTGGGAGATTCTACACTTTCTCCCAATTTCGCACCTAATCTTCGTCATGTTTAAGCACTTATGTTCAATAAAAGTTCTAGCATAAGCGTCATTCGGCTAGCAGATTGTTGGAAAAAAAATGTTCATTAAAAAAAAAAAAAAAAAAAAAAAAAAAAAAACTAGCAGGTTGCTGTAGCAGGGCTGGTCGCCAAAGTTTCGCCGAAAATTTGCCAAGTTACCATAATCCGAAGATTCACCGTCATTTTTACTCGTTAATATGATAGTTTACCAATTACTTGTGTTTTACACAAAAAAAGAATAAATAGGTAACTTAAAACATCTACATTTGTTCTTTGAATTTTGCAATAATTTGTAGAAAACTACTTCTTTACCTTTACATTAAAACAGGGTTTCTTAAACTTTTTGCAGTTGCGACCTCCCTTTTATCACTGAGATTTCTTCGCGACCCCCAGGACCCCATAATATTCACAATAGTTTTGTGGGACCCCATAAGTACTGCACAAATCCGACACGCGCGTGAGTGAAACTGTGAATTTTTTCACTTGCACTGTAATATACTATTGCAGTTTCAGGTCATTAACTTTAAGACATAAAACAATGTGAAAATTTTAAATAAGTAACAGACGAAATGACAGCGTCACGTGCAAAGCAAAGAAAATGAATATTTATATTATGAAACTATATTTTAAAGCAGGGTATATTTTAAAGCAGTTTAAAGAATACGTCGAAACGTTTTCGTTTTTTCTTCTTTGTCTGTATTGTCTTATCTTTATCTATTTTCAGTTACATTGCTTAAAAGTATTTGGTAACTAAAATTATTATAAGTTAAAGAAATATCAAAACTGCTAAAATTTTTGGCGACTCGCAGTTTAAGAAACCCTGCTTTAAAATATACTTATATCTCTCAAAGAATTTTACGAAGCTCTTTATGTTTCTTTTATTTCTACCTGTATTCTGGTAATGAGTTTAAAACTTCAATGTAGGGGTTCTCAACCACAAAGGAAATATTCCTTGGGGGAGATAAGTTTGATAGTTTCAGGGGGAATGCGGTGAGCTTTTTAATTACCTATTTTAATTTATAAATATAAAAAAATTACTTTTATTCAAGTTTTGATATTTATGAAGACTTTTCCACTTTTCTTTGTTTAGTTTATAAAACACAATAAAAAGAATCTAAATTTATGTATTTTTCGAGTTTATGAAAGGATGGGAAAGGGAAATCGTCTAGTATTGGTGAAAGAGGCGCATTGGGTATTTGGCATATGTGATAACGGCAACGCCTCAGGGCCATCTGCCTAGGTCTATCTATACGCCTTCGCAGAGGACTTTCTAATGGAAACTACCTCGTATACACGTTACACATGGGGAAAACCACAAAAACGTCAATGCAGACAGCCCGTTCGCAGGATTCGAACCTCGGACCGAACTACCAGTGTTCCGCGATTTTACCGCTCGGCCGCTGGTAGGCAGACGGTGCAGGGCGGGGAAAAAAAAGTGAAAACTATTGCTTGAGTAGAATCACGGATATAAGAATATTTTAAGAAATGGTGGATGTTGGAAAAAAAAAAAAATTCGGCTAAAGTGCAGAATCGCCCACTTAATTGATTGGCGTTCGTTTGGCGCTTCTTTAAGAGTAAGAAGAATTGGAGTTTTGTCAATTTTCTTTGACTTTTTAAGTGAAAATAGGTCGATGTGTACATGGATAAAGTCAAGAGAGTGCGGGATGCCATTTTTGTGCAATTCTGGGATGATTTTTTTTAAAGTGAAAATAGGTCGATGTGATACCGATGTGGATGCCGAGTATGTGCAATTCTTAAAAACGCGTCAAGCAGTCGGCGAATTCTGCACTTTCCCCAGGTTTTCTCGCGCAAAACATTTTAACGAATTGTAGAACATAATTTCATTAGTGCCGGAATAGTACAGAGTTCATTATTGCAGACAATAATGGGAAATTATTCAATTGGGGCAGGATAATTGTAATTATCTAGCAAGGGAACTACGTTGATCTCTCAAGTCTTTTAACGAACAACTAAAAGCTCGGTTTCTGCTCTAAATAGGTATCGGTGATGATAGAATTAAGTCGAAAATTTGCAACGAAAATCGTATATAAATAGGAAAACAAACAAACACATTTTCGCAAAAATATGCCATTTTGTGACATATTTTAGTTGTACTTTTCTGTTGTGGCAGCGCTACCGAGAAAAAGAAAACGATATCAGTTGCCATGGAAATTGCAGACGACATTTTATTTTCAGTCCAAAGGAACAATTTGCCCACAAGAACTAATACTTTCGTTTCAGCATTTTGAGCCGATTAACTATAAATGTCGGCTCACTTTTCAAATTGTAAAACAGGCTATTGACCTTAATTTCTCATTATCTAAACCAGTCGAATTACTTAATGAAATACACTTAATGAATGTGAATTTTAATAATCATATCTTAATAAATAATAGACTTAATAAATAATAGTCTTTTATGACAAATAGTGTCATAAAAGACGGCATATCATTAATTTTAATTACTTTATACATTCAATTCGGTACGTTACACTTAATTGACTGATAACTGACATTGCCAATATTTTCAGCATTCATCTGAGCTGTTGTCACCCGATACTATTTAAAGTATTATATTTAAAGAAATTAATTAACAAAGAATCTGCATGTTTCTCGCATTGTGAGAAAACAACGGTACCTAGAGCCATCCAATTCTGAGTAACGTAGGCCTCCATCCGAACATGGACACCTGGAAGCACAAACTTTGAATGTCCAATTTGTTTTATGATCTATTTCATGTTGTGTAAACCTTGAATAATGAATTTTTCATTTACAAACTCAACGATTTCAAAGCGAGCTGTGCAACACTGTATGGAATACAACATTTTTATCTGCAACTCACTAGTCTGTCTATCGAAAATAATAAAGATGTGCTGTTTTTAAATATTTTGTGAATTTAGTGTTGAATGGAATTTTATGCGGCTTGACCGCTAGGTGCGTGAGATTTAATAAATAAAATGAACACACAGAACGTTAATAATTAAAATACAAAAAAGTGTTTCGTGAAGCCGAATTCATACGATTAACTGAGAAAAGACTGAAAAGAACAAAAAAAAATGTATGCCAATACTTACGGCGCATCGTGAATTCAAGCATGTACAACTATGGTGCTTTTGAAATTTATATGACAGTCCTTTCAAGAGCATTCTGGCTAAAGCCGTTTGGGCTAAAATATTTAAAAACAGCATAGTTTAGAAATCGACTACCCTACGAGGTGGAGATTGAAATATTTTATTCTGTACAGTGTTGCCTCGACTCGCTTTGAAATCGTTGAGTAATCTTTAGCGCTCGAGACTGTGTATCAGAAATTCTAAAGATATGCTCTTTTTGTTAAAATTATTTTTAAATATTGCTGTTGAATTTAATTTTATGGTTTGTAAAGTTGCGCGCCTCCAACCTGCACGCAACAACTGGTGACTGCTGAAACTGGAAAGTAGACAGAGTCTTGAGAAGGGTTTAAGTCCCTTTTTATTCAACTTTAGAAGTTACAAATGCGTGCTCTTGACGCTCACAAACTACGCCGACCCGGCGGTAAAATAAAAATACGAAACTAAAAAAGAGATAATAACAAGAGACTAACTACGAGGCTCTCTAAACCTCAACCTCACCGCGTTCTAAAGTAAACTCTGAATATTGCGTTGAAAGATTAACAATTTGCCGAGGCAAGCACACAGGCCGAAACGCGTGGTTCTTCAATTTCTAACTAGCCACCTCCACACTCGTGAAGCAAGAAAGCACACTTCGAACTCGTCTCCTTTCTATTTAACTCAGAATACTTCCGCTGATAATTTGAATCCTTGCGCGTTCTACTAAAATTTACATGTTCTGGCATTGGCAGTTCCAGGGAAAAGTAAGGCTTGACAGGAAAGATAAATGTTAGTTAAAATAAATATAAACCCTACAGGTTTAAGAGCGAAGAACGTGAAATAAAAAAGGTAACTCACAAAACGTTAAGAAAACGCCCCTTTGGGCGTAATATAAAATCTGAAACCTCTCTGATTTTTTTTGTACCTTATTTTCTTTATTAGACCACAGGAGAGTTTGCTCAGAAGTGTTATTAGTCTCGAAACTGGATTTTGCGTTCAATCACTGTAAAACACTGAATCACTTTTGAAACTGTAGCGACCAAGTGTTATCACTCTATATTATTTTAAAAGAAAAACATGTAATTTATTTTTAAACATTCTTCAAAGGTTTTCCACATCGCTACATTACGGACTCGAATAAGCAAACCGGAATTTATCTACGACGTAATACATTTCTGAAACAATACAATACAAAAAAAAAAAAAAAAAAAAAAAAAAAATCTGAAATGTTTCAGATTTTAAATTACGTCCAAAGGGGCGTTTTTTAACATTTTGTGTGTTACCTTTCTTTATTAAATATCATGTTCCTCGCACTTAAACCATAAGATCCAGTGCAACAGCAATATCGCAAAATAGTTTTAAAACGAGCCTATCTTTAGAATTTCCGATACAGAGACTCACGCGCTGGAGATAAAAATGTTTTTTTCTGCACAACGTTGCCATTGCTCGCTTTGAAATCCTTGAGTTTGTTAATCAAAAATTCGTCAAAGTTTTAAAAAATAGGAAATCGATCATAAAACAAATTTCAAATTTCAAATTTGGTCTTCCACATGCTCATATTCGTTGGAGGATTACGTTATTCAAAATTCGATGACTCTATGTACCGTTGTTTTATCACAATACGAGAAATATACATACATTTATGCAGATTTTTCATTATTTAATTTCTTCAAATATAATGCAGGACTGTAACATTTTGTGGCAACAGTTTGAAAAGTGAACCGACATTTATCCGTCCGACGCAAAATGCCAAAACGAAACTAATAGTCCTTCGGGATTCAAATCCCTTTGGACTAAAAACAAGGACAGAGGATGTTAGTTTTGTAAGCGAGTAAATTATTGTAGTGGAACAAAAGAAGGGCGAATGACAAGCGAGCCAAAGTACGAATACATTAAACAGATGATAGTTCGGGATCCTATTGCAAGAATGTTTACATTAAGCAAATTAAATTTCAGACACGTAACAGTTTAATATTAGGATGATGGGTTAAGATTTCATCGCATTCCAGGAGTCATTTCGCGACTGAGGTCAAATGACGCATCTTTTTTCAGAATTACAAGAAGTAGAGATTATATCAGAAAAGTTATTGCTTTGCTATTTTTGGCGTGAAAAGGGGAACATGATCAAAACTCCAACTTGCTTTATTTGCCGCGATTAACCTGCGAAATTGCAGGTTGTGTTCCGGCTATCGAACTTTGGTGCTTCTAGGAGCGCTGCAGGTAAGGAAATGCCGAACGTAGTTCTCGTGGAGACAGGATAGCAGATGCAGGGGGTGTGACGAATGTCACTTGATGAGCGATAAGATATCTGGTTGGCGATGAGGTATCCAGCCATCGTAGCGCTGTAAATCTGAAGTTTTGCAATAGTTATACATAAAATAGTACTAAATCAGTTCATAAAAGGTGTGTGTTGCAGTCATAAATGCAGAAAATAAAATACGATTCCAAAAAGTATAATAGTTATATCTTGTGGGCGTGGCTGTGTGTGTGACATGATCATCCGGCTAAGCATGATCAAATGAAATCGAAATCGAAATCGAGTCAATGGCTAGGCGGCAATTAGTAGCCAACCGCTACTTTAACCTTCTCTGTTGGTAAATTGCCCTAAGGCGTTGGTACTTAAGTTTTTAATTAAGGCGATTTACGCCGCGCCAACTAGGCGAAACTTGTCAAATTTTGTGAAATGTAGGTGGAGTAAGGGAGATGATTGGCAGGAGCCTGTCACGTGGGTGGTCACCAGCTTACGCGTACAATGAGAAATATTGGAAATATTAATAATTATCAAGTTTTGAAACAGGTTACCTAGATTGGAATAATTAAACTAATATCGCGATCTAAATGAAGACAAATGGCACAACTAAGTGCAACAGATTAGCTAAACAAAATATTCAAATTCATCCTTTCTGTAAAACACAGATTGGACAGTGGTAGTCACGTGGGAGTCACCCTCCCGTGAACTGTCCACAGCCCAATGCATATCAAATGTAAAAGGCTATTTGTAATTTATTATTAAAATGGTAGGTATTTTATATTTTATATATATGCATATATATATGCATTTTTCAGATAATAATTATAGTAATTGATGGAGCAAGTGGCACTTAAAATATATTTAGGTCTTTTACCGTTAAATAACATCACAGTTGTATATTTTTTTTGTTTTACTGCTGACAGTGTGTGGATTGTTGTGAAACGTTTAAAATGAGTGAAAATAAAAGGTTCAGAGCTGCACAATATTTAATTCTTCAGGAATCCTCTTAATTTCGTATATAGGAAGGGGAGTTTTGCACTTAGATTTGTGTGCAGTTTGCAAGAACACCAACTACACATTTCTGTACAGTCTGCAAGACTTTCCGATTAGTTCTGCGTCGAAGGAAAGCAAGCATAACATAGCATAGGAAGTAGAACGGAGTTAATGATGAGTAACATGATTTTAATAGACAAAAAGCCATTTCGAACACTTAAGCTGGTGTATTTAATTTAATTATGGCAAAGCACACGAGGGCTATCTGCCTAAGGGGAGGGACGCCTTCGTGGAGGACTTTCTAAACGAACACTTAAGCGAAACTTAACATAGGCAATTATATAACCTTTTTAAATTGAACTTCTGTTGCTAATGCAAGGTTACGAAATAAAAAATTCTAAAATAGATTTAATTTTTTAACTAATCTCTACATATAATAAAAGAAAGTGTCTGTGTGTCTTTTGTTCGTGCTGCGCTTAAAATAATAGACCCAGGGCTACGAACTTTGGTACATAGGTGCATCTAGAACAGTGTACCTTGAAAGCGATTTCTTTTCGAAATTCGAATCGGATTTTTTTATCTTTTTGATTTTATCGCATTATTTTGAATAGTTTCATTCTTTTAGAAATGTAGTTTTGGTAACAGGTTTTCATACAGTTGTATACTAGATTGGTGACAAAAATATGAGATAAAATGCTGCTTTTTTTTCTTTTGAATTTTGGGCGTAAATTTAATTTTTAAACGAGTGTACTGTTCTGTTACCAGGACCCGATCCAGAAATGTATGTATGGACAGATACATGTGTTCATGCATGCATTATATGTGTAACAACAATTGGGTCCCCTAATCCGTAGTCGCACTTTAAAAGGGGGAGTATATAAAGTATTTCTTCCGTCTTAGCATGCCATGTGTAGTGGTCACCACGCTCGACGCGTTTTCGAGATGTCCGTGGTTCGAGTCCTGGTGAGGGCACTGCTCATTTTTCGCTTCTCCTGCTTTCGAAAAATTCCTAATGTCTTTTCTACAAAGTAATATATTTTATTTAGATTGCCTTTCTCTGGAAGAGGGACTGAAAATTAAAATAAGAATATATTTGACATAAATTTCAATTTGTTTTTCTTTATCGATCGTGCATAAGACAAATAAAGATTAGTTCTCTCATAAAGATATTGTATATTTCTGAAGCAACAGTACATGAAAAATGAGCAATGCTCTCGCCGGGACCCGAACCCGGATTTCTCGAATACGCGCCCAGTGTGCTAACCTGTACTACAATTGTGCGTAAGAAAACACTGCTGATTATGTCTTGAAACTCAACTCTTTCATAATACAGTTTGTTTAACCATTTTTAAAATACAATTTTCCGCATTAAAATTAGCAGTTTGAAAACGAAAACTTCGTATTAATGATGGACACATTTAAGATTTATTAATGGAATACTTTGGGAACACCGCGAAAACGCTCATGCAGACAGCCCGTTCTCGGGATTCGAACCTCGAACCGAACTACCAGCGTTCGGCGACTTTACCGCTTGGCCGCTGGCGAGTCATTGGGTACTCGATTACGGCATTAATGTTTGGTTCTGCGCATGCTCGGCGCCATTGCTGTCTGTGGTTATGCGAGCTCTTCAATTTATCATTATTTTTTGGTAATTACATCGTGTATATGAAATTTCGCGTTTTATTTTACATTAAAATGTGATCTGAAGTTGTTTGAGATGTAGTGTACATTTATAACATTTATTTGGAGAGCTACAAGCATATTCAGCGGGTAGCAGAATGGATTGTTTATGTTTGCTGAATTTTGATTTGAAGTCGTTTGGCCTAAAAGCTGTGCGAGTTGGTTCACCTCGAAGCGATTCGGTATGTATTTCGTTTTGCTTCGTTATTTTACACATTAAACAGATTTTTATAAATTTTACAGGAATTTGGGAATCATTTTGTTTCGTAGCATATGATAGTGAGAAATTGCACATTACTCAATACTTTGAAGTGATATCGATGAATGCGTGTGTAAACTGTATTGGCAAATCTTTCTTGAATAACTTTCTGTCTATTTATTTGTGTTATTTGGAGGAAAACGTGATAATTATTTATATCTGATATGTATACATGAGTACGATTGAGTACTGAAATTATTACCGTACTTTTAAAGAACAAATATTTATTTGTGTTTTATCAGTGCTTAAACTTATTTTCACACCGTATGCACACCCTATTCTGTTATTACCTTATTATATTGTTTTGAAATTAAGAAACAGACATACATCTGAAAACTGTGCTTCATTGTGGGTAAGCTTTTTATGAGTAGTTTCTGTATATTAGGAATGTATTGGAGTATTTTCACATCTTTTGCACGGATTTTTGTATTGAATATTACTTATATATACTTCACTGAAATAGTGAGGCGAAGCTGGATATGAATACTGTGTCATTGTACATAGACTTTCTACGAGTATTCTCAGTGTATTTAGAGCAGAGTCTCTTAAACTGTAGGTCACCTGCAGCAGAGTGTCGCCAAACATTTTATGAGCTTTGATATTTCTTTGACTTATAATAATAATTTTACAATTAACAAATAGTTTTACACAATATATCTGAAGATGGATAAAGATAAGACCATACAGACAAAATCGAAAAACGAAAACGTTTTGACGCATTCTTTTTACAATATAAACGTTCATTTTACTTGCTTTGCACGTGACGCTGTCATTTCGTCTGTTACTCGTTGAAAATGTTCACATTGTTCTATGTTTTAAAATTAGAAATAAAATTAATGACTTAAAATTGCAAAAGTTTGGGCAATGCTTATGGTGCCGCGAAAAAATCTCAGTGGAAAAAAGGGGTCGCGACTGAAAGAAGTCTAAGAAGCCCTGATTTAGAGTGTTCTGGAGTATTTTCACACACGATTTGCACAGAAACACTAAAGCAAGCGCGTCAACTCGCCAATGAAAGAAACAAAGCAAAGCATATATGTTACTTTACTATATTTTCTCTACTGGAAGGTAACATGCAACTTTTATAAGATGTCATCCTCGCATGTAATGAGTTTGGGTAAAAAGGATACATTTTAAATATAAGATAAGCATATAAATGCTGTTCGTATCTAGGGGATATATATCAGATGAATACGTAGGTTTGCAGTTCCTTTTATTTAATTTCATCCACCGTAATAGATTTATTACAGTATTTATCTACAGAGTAAAGTAATAATTGAATATTTAATTACTAAATGTCCTATTCCCAATTACGTTTTAGTCCAAAGGGGTTTTGTCCTTGAAGGACTATTGTTTTTGCTTTGCGATTTTGCGTTGGTTCAGTAATGTTCGTTTCACTTTTCAAACTGTTGCCACAATTGATGGAGAAAGTATTTCTCTCGCCTTCCTACCGTGCTTTCGTGGTATAATGGTCAACACACTCGGTGCGTATTAAGAGGTCTGAGGTTCGAGTCCCAGCAAGGGCATTGCTCATGTTTCACGTTTCCTGCTTCCAAATATCCTAATGTCTCTACACTGCGAGGGAATCATATTCATCTTAATAAATTAAAAAATAGCAAATTAAATAATACTTGTAAAGTAGATTACAATAGCAATTAGTAGCACAGCAGAAGTTAGTTTATAACTATAACACGAAGCATGGATAGAATTTTGTCCTGTTAGGGAAATAAAAATTTTAGATTACCTATTTGTGCAGAATTTCATAACATAACCGTCATTCAGTAAAGTGATGGTCGAGAGTTTAATTTTGAACCTCGCTGCTAGAAACCTGAGATACATTAAAAAATTTGATGATGAAACATTTTATCGCATTTAGTATAAAGTAATTATTAAAGAAGAAGGATGAATTTAATGAGAAAAATACGGTAGTTCTTTATAAAATTATCTAAACGGCCATCTGCATCCCGTTTGATTGACCGTTTTATTGCTAGAGGCTTGGACGTTCACAGCTTGGGGCAATTTTTTCTCACCCCAGTTGTGGCAATTTTTTTCCCACCCTAGTTGTGGCAATTTTCCCCCACCCCAATTGGGGCAATTTTTTCCCCACCCCAGTTGGAGCAATTTTTTTCCCACCCCAGTTGGGGCAATTTTTTTTCCACCCCAGTTGGGTCAATTTTTTTCCACCCTATTTGGGGCAATTTTTTCCCACCCCAGTCGGGGCAATTTTTTTCCCCAACTGTAGTAACCAGAAATGAGATTTCATTCCCAAAATTTATCGCTAATCGAAGGGGCACCCAGTTCTACACCAGAGCCTTAGTTTTTAACAATTTAACACTCTTTTCTAACAGTAAACACTCTTTTCTAACAATCTTTTTAACACTCTTTTCTAACAATAACCTTAGTATTGCACCATCTTTTTCAAGCACTGATCGGGTGCTGCAGCCCTTCACTTCTGCGGAAGAGAAAGCGTTCTTATAATAGACATAATTAATAGTTTTCTCGTAATAGTTTAACTTCAATTATAAATGATTTTTGCTGTCATGATTGTATTTTCTTACTTAATGCAGAGAAAAATCTCTCATGTGTTTCGTTCTTTCCTGTCTGTGAGTAACGTCTATATAAGTAGCATTATATTTACTAAATAGTCAGAAATTCCGATATCTGCATGGATTTCCACGGTCAGAACTTCCAATATCTGCATTGACCTAAGTGCAATGGATATGATTTGAAAGTTTCATTAGCGGCTGAGCGGTAAAGTTGCTGAACACTGGTAGCTTTGACCTGTGTTCCATTCCAGTCAAATCGGCTGGCTGCAGGGACGTCTTCGTGGCTTCCCCAATGTGTAACTTGTATAAGAACCAGTTTTCCTTCGAAAGTCCACCGGGATCTAGTTATATTCGTATAATGAAAATTTATCCTTTGACTATAGAGTTTTTCTATTTGCATTTCATGGTCTTAGTGCTTTCATATCCTAGTTCTTTGTAAAAGAATTTTATGTGTTTGATGTTGTTGCAGGTTTTATTATACACTTGCTATTTTATACTTGAATGTAACGTTGTCTTAAATTTCCATGCAGTGTGCATTGAATAGTGCATGGTTTCTTGTCTTTATTTTTAAGTTTTGGAAATACACAACCTTTTGTTTGGCGCAACATTATCAGGTTCAGTGTTCCTCCTTACTTGCTTTGGGAACATTAAATGACCTGACTCGGAACAGGGAGCTCACTAAAGCTATGTTTCAATAAATGTGGGAAGTAGACAAGATACACAGGAAGGGTATACGAAACCCTTTATTTTTCTCTCTTTACAATGATCTCCGGACTTCGGAATACAGAGACCAACCACTTGTGGTCTGAACGTAGGAATATAAAAATATTAACTAAACTCTAACTAAACTAACTTTGGATTAATAAACAAGTGCCTACTTGAAGATTGGCCGAATATTAACAGAAAGGCCGTATGTAGTACAGAGAACTGTTAACACTACGATACGTTTAAAATTATCAAGAGGATTAAACCTCTGGCCTTGAAGGCAACCAGCAACCGAGTAAAACTGCTATGGCAAGCGGCCTGCTCCTAATCACTCCTTCCTCTCTCTTGCTTGGCAAAAAGCCACAACTTAAGTACTTGGCGTTCGCAAGACAAATTTGCATAAATAAGTTAAAGCTTTTAATTCTGGCCGGAAGTAGAAAATAAGAAGTGATAGTAAAGATTTAAAATAAAATAAACGTTAGTAAAACTTAAGATCCTTACAACATAACCCCCATGGGCTTTGTGCCAAAATAACCCAACCAACCCTTAAAAAGTCCTTCATGAAGGCATCCTTCCCCTTAGGAAAATACCCCTCGCGAGCTTCAAAATTTTCTGAGCGTAATGAAGAGAAAAAAAAAATAAAATCTAGAAGCACTCACATTTTATATTACGCCCAAAAGGAACCTTTTTTTAAAGATTTGAGTGTTACCTATAATTATTGAATATCATGTTCTTCGCCCGTAAACCACATACATTTGAAAACAGCATATGTTTAGAATTTCCGCACTGGAGATAAAACTGTTCTTTTCCGTACAGTGCTCGCTCTGAACTCGTTGAGTTTGTTAATCAAAAATTCGTTAAAGTTTTACAAAATATGAAATAGATTAAAACGAAATTCGGCCGTCCAGATGCCCATGTTTGGGTGGAGGATTACATTATTCAAAATCTGATGGCTCTAGATACTGTCGTTTTCGTCACAGTGCGAGAAACATACATGTATTCATGCAGATTCTTCATTATTTAATTTCTTTACATATAATACAGGGCGATAATATTAACAATTTGCAAGGAGACACGGACATTTATGGTAAAACAGTGCAAAATGCCGCTTCGAAACTAACAGCCTTTCTAAGCTACTGCCGCTTTGGGCTAATAAATTAATTTAACAGTAAATAAAAAAAGTCTTATGCAGAGCTAAAGGTAAATTAAAAGAAATAATCACTGTAAAATACAAGCAAAATTAATTATTACGGTTAAATACAATTTTAATATTAGAATTAAATGTATAAACATTTTTAAGGAGTCAAAAGTGTTTATCACTAATGACGTAGTATGAAATATAATTGAAATAAAATTCCTTTATAGAAATTGTGCTATAATACTCATCTATAATTTAAAAAAAGCAGCACAATTTAGAATTTTAAACAAAACTTTCAAATTTCGTTTTTAAATATTTTAGTAATTTTTACTTATTTACACCAATAAAAAGCATAAAAATTGCAAGAGAAAAAGGCTTGTTTGAAATTTTCTATTAGTTCAGATTAAAAATATTATTTTCTAAAAGAAGTAGTTACAAATTTCCTTATAGGTAAAAAAATATCCAGCCCTGAAAGCGTGCAATAGCTTTATAATTATTTGGAACGGTTATTATTCTTGATAAATATGCTAAATTTTTAAAAATCAATCTCAATTTAAAAAATAAAAATATGTAGAAATTCTAATTTGTGAAATGAGGCGCTACAACCAGCTTTTTCTTGACAATTATACAGGCTGCAATAGGCAACCAATGTTAAATTTCTGCAAGTCGTCCCTACTCCTCCGGATGTGATCAAAGTGACAGCCGGCAACGCCTCAGACCAGGAAGAAAATCCGTTTGGGTTAGTCTATTTCTTATAAGGTCCATGATTTTCTACTGCTAGGAATTACAATTTTTTCTAACTAAGAGTTTAAATTTAAAATAGAATCAATAATAAGAAATTACTGTTAAAAAATGAAAGCTGTAAGGCATATTATGAAAATATGTTTCCAGAGAATGTTAAATAAAGTAAAATTAAATAAAATTCTTCATAATCATTAGTTTAATGCCGTTATAATTGCTCCTGGCCTTCTGGCGTTATTAATTTCATTATAATCGTAGCTAAGTAAAGGAATCCTTTCATTCTCAACCTTGCGGATGTTCTTAAAGAATTTTCTGGCAATTTTGGCCATAAACGTTTTAATTTCTAGAACTTTAAGTTCATTATGAATATCTGCATTCCTGATAAACTGCATTTCTGCATAATAATATCTGCATATCTGATTCATTAATTAAAAATTATGATTTCCAAAATCTTGTTCGATAACATATATATTGGTTACAACTTTGTTTAAGAGAAAAAAGATCGTCCTGACATGTATGAATTGCACAACGATATCAAGTAAAATATAAGGTCATTTTTCATTTTATGAAATTTAAGTTTTAAATATAAATATAGATGCAGTTTTTCTCGTTTAAAATTAAAGTTTCATATCAGACAAAAAGGAGTTTTCGACCTTTAAATATAAAATCCTTTTCATAAATAAAAGGTAATTTTCTTCTTTTAAAAACTAGTTTATATTTATAGAAATCTATTGGGTTTTACATTGTAAAATTATATTTCTTGGGGTGATTTTGGACTTTGTAAAGCAAATTTTTATTCCTACAAAAGAGGCTATTTTGTCCTGTAACAGTTAAACGTTTGCAATAAATTTAAAGGTCCTTTATGACTGTTCGAAGATAAGGTTTAAATATAAAATTCTTTTCATAAATAAAAGGCAATTTTCTTCTTTTAAAGACTAGTTTATGTTTATAGAAGTCTATTGGTTTTACATTGTAAAATTATATTTCTTGGGGAGATTTTGGACTTTGTAAAGCAAATTTTTAATCCTACAAAAGAGGCTATTTTGTGCTGTAACAGTTAAACGTTAAAAGCAAAATTAGCTTTGCAATTAATTAAAAATGTCTTTTTAATTTTTTCATAGTAAGAGTTTTTCCCGTGTAATTGTCTCAGAATATGTGTCAGTTTTCTCTATAAAATTAATTTTATCCCTCCCTTTTTTCCCCCAAAAATATTTCTGACTTTTTGCTGCTACAGAATTGGTAAGGGTAATTTTTCTTTAGTATTTTTGACATTGCAGTCCATGTAATAGTCTCAAAATATTCAAAATTCTGAGAATATGCATCAGTTTTCTCTATAAAATTAATTTTACACTTTTCTCTCCCTTTTTTTTTTCCAAAATATTTCTGTTGTTTTGCTGTTACAGATTTGGTTGAGATAATTTTTCTTTAGAATTTTTGACGTTTCAGCTTGGAAAATTTAGAAGGATTTGAAGGCAAGATTTATAGACCCACGATTCTAGAAGATTCGAGAAATATGTGACAAAATGAAAAATGTCTCCATGGTATCAGCGCGTAATGGATGTACTTTACAGAAAGTTTGCGATGAATTTCGTAGTTTTTGGAGAACGTCTGGAAGAACAATGAAGACATAATATTTGAATGTTTTACTCCTGATACTAGAATCTTTTTTTTTTAACATGTTTATCTTCCCTTTATATTCTCTACTTTTCACTATATACAAGCATGGAAAATATCAAAAATGCTTCTAATCTTATTACTTGGGCAGGCATTATAGAAAGGGATTTTTTTTTATTAAGAAAGAAATTGAAAACTTACAATTTAAAAGATCCATCTAATATGTCTTAATGCATCATACACAGAGGCATTTTGACATCTGATGAAATCTCTGTGGATCCTAAATTCGACTGCATGGTGCCTATCTAAATTCTGCTTGCAGTGCCTGTCTAAATTCTAAAGGTTTTGGCATTTCTAGATGTTATTGTTTGGTGTGTCACTAAATTCTAAAAACTCTGCCACACCAGCTCTGTAACCGGCCTTTACTATACATATTTCATATTTCTTTTGAATTCCATATTAGTAAATAAATTAAATTAGTCACTTTTTCTATACATTCTAAATGCATTTAGTGTTTTTTAGATAAACGGAAATCCTTAATTAAATCCAAAAATTCTAAAATGAAAAGGAAACGTGCTGAAGAAAGAAACTGAATAAATAAAGAAAATTATTCTTCAAAGATATGTGCAGTTATTATTATATTGTTGTACCCAATTGTTTATGATTTCAGCCTTTACTATAATTTTCCATTTCTGTTTCCTAATATGATAAGAGTTACTGAGCCAGTTTAAATTTATTTATTAAAATAATTTCAAGTTTAAAATAATTTCAAAAAATTTAAAAATAATTTCAAGTTAATGGCTGACATTTTATACCCACTAAGTTCTTTACCAACTCTCAGTTAATTAAAAATCTTTTTATGTTAAAATTTTAGTTAAAAATCAGTTAATTAAAACAGTTAATTAAACAGGTAGTTAATTAAAAATCTTTCTGTGTTAAAATGTTAATTAAAACAGTTAGTTAAACAGGTAGTTAATTAAAAATCTTTCTATGTTAAAATGTTAATTAAAACATTTAATTAAACAGGTAATTAATTAAAAATCTTTTTATGTCAAAGATATGTGCAGTTATTATTATGTAAATTACCCAATTGTTTATGATTTTAGCCATTACTATAATTTTCCATTTCTGTTTCCTCATATGATAGAGTTACTGAGCCAGATTAAATTAAAATTAAATTGTATAATCTTTGACCACTCGTCCACATTTTTAGTTTGAATTTGAATGTTCTTGTTTAATTACGCCACCCTGAGATGTAATTGACTTTGTTAGCATCAGAACATGCCTTTATGTTTGTTCCCAGTTCTTTTTAAATAAAAGGTTTATTTAAACCTTTGTCTGATATTGTAGTTACTTTCAGACATAGTGATAATTTGCTTCACGTCTGTTGGGGGTTTTGGACTATTAAAAACCAGTTATTTAACTATTTAACTTTTACAAGATCAAGTAAACCCTCATAGGTACATTGTGGAGAAGTTTACAAGTTAGGAGATAAAGCACGCAGAAACTAGCGAGAGCACTGGTTTGCATATTGAGACAAATCTCTAATTATTGTTAGGAAAGATGCTTAAAGAGAAGGAAATCGATATAAACTAGCCAAAATGTTTTGTAAGGCTTCAAATTAAAATGACGGATAAATATTTTGTTGAGTGTTGTTGTTACAAAACATAAATGTTTTGTAGCTTTTAATATGTAATTATTCTAATATCCTTTAAGAATCAGTGTCATAAATTACATGTATTTTAAACTGTGAAATTTTATTAGATTTAGATTTTAATAGGATCCATAATGACTAAGGTTACCTATTCACCTAATTTAATAATTTATAAGTAACTGCTTACCCTTAAAAATTATCTCTACATATTAAAGCGAGTTATTGCCTTTCATTTATACTCACTGTAGTCGCAAGTTAAAACACAAAAATGTAGAAATTCAAGTAAAACATATTATTTGCATCTACTGAGACTTAAAATAGTAGAAAACAACTTACATCTCTGGTGCTTTAATGGCAATTGGAACCTGAAAGTATATTAACTGGGTTACAACCCCTGGAACTCTACACAAAGCTATGACACTAACTGCATCAAACAGAGCTTGACTAACTTTTAAACTTGCCAACCGTGCCTGCATCATGCCTTTCAGGTTTGTTCTAATCAGCAGGTCTCTCTCTAAACAAGCAGCTGCGGTGATAACATCAGTCTTTTGTTATGAATCATGCTGATTATGATCTTACTTCTCATTTTAACCTATGCCGTTTGACATAAAATCTTCTGGCTATTTACTAAACCTCTGGACCAGCGATTCTCAACCTTTTGACTAATGTGTACCATCTAAGCAAAAATTGAAAACCCTTTAGTACCACCACCACAAAGTACTACTACTACTACCACCACTCTCGAACAAAGCTCAGATCGCATAAATTTACGAGTGTTAGAGAAAAAACTCAATGAGGATGTTGGGGTTTTAATTTTTGAAATAAATAGTTAAAAGTACTTTGCTTCTTTGTGTACGACCTATTTTCTTGTTACGTACCACCAGTGGTACGCATACTACCGGTTGAGAAACTCTGCTCTAGACTGACCAAGTATGTGACAAAATGAGACAAAAAAAATTTACAAAAAGCTAACTATTAGTAAAACGTAAATGTCACTCATCTTTTTTCAAATATGTCCTACCTATTATAAGTGTAAAATATTTAATGCTAAAATATTTACTGAAGTTTATTTTATTCTCAAACTTATTAATAATTATGTTAATTAATTCATGTTTAGTAATAATGCATATTACTTAGGAATCTATTTTATCTTTAGGATGATATTACAAGAATGAAATTTAGGCATAGAATAATATTTTTA
Source organism: Stegodyphus dumicola (assembly GCF_044657685.1). Taxonomy (NCBI): domain Eukaryota; kingdom Metazoa; phylum Arthropoda; class Arachnida; order Araneae; family Eresidae; genus Stegodyphus; species Stegodyphus dumicola. Next base: position 208,700,643 of record NC_140774.1, read on the forward strand.
ATTGAATTTATTCTGTTCCCATTTGCTTACAGATCCTTAATTTTTTTCATGAATGGTCCTTAAAAGTACTTAATTTCCGTGTGTACGAACTCTGTATAGCATTCAATTTCAATAATATGTTTTTATATTGTGTTCATTACTTTTGCTTGTAATAAGTCTAAGAATGAATCCGTTTGATGCCAACGAGGTAAGTAAGAGTCATGCAGGAATAGTTGAACTATGATGATTCCAATATTCAGGCAAATACAATAAACAATTGTGGTTGGACCCCACTTTATTGGGCAAAACAGAATGGTCATTGTTAATAAATAATTTATTATTAAAGTTTTACACAGTATGAAATACTAGATAATGAAACAAATTAAGACATTTAGATTTTGGGCCTCCAGGTGTCCATATTCGGATGGAGGACTACGTTACTCAAAAGGGGATGGTTCTAGGTACCGTTGTTTTTTCACAATGCGAGAAACATGCAGTAAACATGCATTAATTTCTTTAAATATAATACAGGGCGATAATATTTGGTGGCAATAACTCAGACTTATGATGAAAATATCAGTGCATAATTAAGTGTAACGTACCGAACTGAATGCATAAAGTAATTCAAATTAATGATATGGCGCCGTTTACGGCCCTATTTACTATTTAAAACTATGATTATTATTAACTTACTTATCAAAGAATTCTCACTCATTAAGTGTAATTCGACTAGTTTTGATAATGAGAAATTAAGGCCAACAGCCTGTTTTATAACTCATATTCTAACTCATGCTGAATTTTTTACCACTAATATTTATGTTATAAAAAGAGACACATCACTTGATGGTATAATTAGTGTAGACTCGGGTGAAAACTCGTAGTTCGATTTAGACAGGATTCTATTGCAGGCAAACGGGCTAGCTGGGATTCACAAACGGACTAGTTGGGAAACCCATTTGAACAGCAAAATAGCTAAACAGTTAAAAGTAGCACATGTTTAGAATTCCCTGTATACAGTCTCAATGGCTGGGAATAAATATATTTTATTCCATACTTTAAAAATACTAATTCTTAAACCACACATCTTTGTTATGTCTTCATTTCTAGTTCCCTGCAAATGAATCTTGACAGTTTTATTGTTGTCCATGGTACTCCTTAAACCTCAATTCAATCATAAATAATTAGAGAAGGTGAATGTGCATCTCCCACGGCGAAGTTGTAGACGGAATGTCAGTTTCCCAGGAAAATAAAAATCCCACACTGTTTAAACTATACAATTTAGATCTCTTATAAAATGTACAATAAAAGAGTTATAATGTAAGACAACCTGCTTTTATATATTCAGCTTATAATACCATTTTTTCTTACGTCTTGCATGCAAAACAATTAGCGTATTTCCTCGCGTAAATCCCTTTTCTCCCTTGCGTATTTCCTCTTTGATCTTAAGCGCCAGGTTCTGAAAGTTTTAAAAATATTCGCGTGATTTTTCTCCTTTCTCAATGCGTTCAGAAAACGAACTCCCTTAAATTCTAAAATGAATTTGTTCATATAGGTGATTGTTTTCATCTTACTAACAGACAAACTCTCGCAAAATACTTGCGAAGATACCTCCGAAACGTTCCTATCTAACTGTTGAATTTTATGTTAGTCTAATTCAATAACCGACAAGTCAGAGCGAAGCAAACACCAACTGACATTCAGTTTACCATTTCGCTGAGCCAGCTGCATAGATATTTTGAGGAATAACAACGGCGAGATCCATGTTACAGGGATGTAGACATGAAGACATATTAGTTAAACTAATGTTAATATTACTACTCATTCTTGTTGGAATAAAGATTACTTAAAAAAAGTAATATTGTAATAGTTACATGTAGGTCATTCAAAGAATACTTTTCATTTCTCATGTTCTTGCTGTAACCACGTCCTTTGGAAATTAAGGTATTCGCATAATTTTTCCCTCTCGATTTACTTACGAAACATTTACTACAAAAAGGGGGGGAAGTGCGTAAGGAAATACGGTGTTCCATTTCACGGTCGACATTTCTCAGTTTCATATCTTCTAGCCCACCAGCGGCTGAGCGGTAAAATCGCTGAACACTGGTAGTTCGATCCGAGGTTCGAATCCCGCGAACGGGCTGGCTGCATGAGCGTTTTCGAGGTTATTTCCATGTGTAACGTGTATACGAGCCAGTTTCCCTTAGAAATTCCTCCACGAAGGCATCCCTCCTTTTAGGCAGATAGCCTTCTAGGCTTTGCCATAATGGCACACAGATATCTTCTTCTAAACAAGGGTTTAATTTGCTACCAGAAAACGTTTTGACTGAACGAACACTGAAGTTAAACTCTGAAACTTTAAGCTTGGCTTAGAGCATTTGTCATTCCATTTCTCAATACCTCATCATTTTATTCAGACTCTTCGGAACAGATTGACCAAGTTCTACTGTATACGAATTTTTACTTTAGCTTTCTTCTAATTGCATGAAACATTATTCATATTGATTTCATAAATAGTATTAGTTTTCTGTATGAATCATAAATAGTATTAGTTTTATGTATGAGATATAATTTTGGGCCAAAGCGTATTTTGTTTGCCTATCACATTTCTATCATTCTTGTGGTTTACTGCCCTCTAGAACATCGGTACATTTTTAGTTCAGACTTTAAAGCCTGGGTTAGCAGAGAATGATATATTTCTTTGCAACAAAAATGGTCAACATCCATATATATATATATGTAAGATAACAATGTATGAATCAGAATTATAATATAACTATAAACATTAATTCTTCCTCTCTATTCTAAAATCGTAATAACTTATCTGCATTGCGTCATTCAAATTAATCATGCGATCTTACGTAACCGTTAATACCAGATGCCTCTTGACGACCAATCACCGAATTGTAAACCAAAACTTTTCTCTTCGCGTGCTTCCATCTTTCATAACGACGCACTTCAGCTTTTGCTCTCTGCTGTCCTAAGATGTAATTTCGCTGGCTTGCTTTCTATCCCAACAATATCAAAAATGTAAATCTCTGCACGACTAGAGTGCCAAGTGATTGTGGCCACAAATATCAGTTGCAAATAAAAATGGAATTAAAACTGCCTCGACTGCCAAGTTCTTTAAATACTACGCAATCAAAATTCTTCTTCAATATGGATCTAATCACGCATCTACACTGCTCCGTTATTTCCTTTGCTTTTATTATGACATATATATATATAAAATTCTAAAGACAAAACAACCTACCTATCTATAAAACCGTTGCCACAATTATATGCCTCTTATAATACAGTATTAATAAAATGTAGAATAATTTGGTTTGTTTGGTTACTGCAAAATATACAAGGGCTGTCTGCATGAGGGAGGTCTTTCTAAGGAAAACTTGCTCTTATACAAGTTACACATGGGGAAAACCACAAAAAACAAACAGGCAGCCAGCCCGTTAGCCGACATTCGTACTCCGGACCGAACTACCAGCGTTCAGCGATTTTGCAGCTCGTCCGCTGGTAGCCTCCCCAAAAAAGTATGTAGAATGAAAAGGTACTACTTGAGGTAAATTTGAAATGAAAGAATAATAAACATTGCCAGAAGTAACAAAAAAAATCTGAAAGATTTCAGGTTTTTATATGTTTAGTTTACAGACGCATACATGTTTCGAGAGCATTTAGGCTAACGGCCTACTTTAAAATTTCCGATACACAGTCTCGCACGCTGAAGATAAAAATGTTTTATTCTTTATAGTGCTGCCATTGCTCGTATTGAAATCATTGAGTTTGTTAATCAAAATTTGTTAAGTTTTAAAAAATAAGAAATAGACGATAAAACAAATTCCGAATTAAGCTTCCAAGTGCCCATTGTTCGGTTCGAGAATTACGTTATTCAAAATTGGATGGCTCTGGGTACCGTCGTTTTTTTCACAATGCGAGAAACATACATGCGTTCATGTCGGTACCTTATTATTTAATTTCTTTAAATATAACACAGGGCGATAATATATGGTAACAAGACATTAGACCAACGCTGAAAATATTGACACTGTGTGTGACGTACCAAATTGAATGCATAAAGTAATTCAAATTAATGATATGGCATCTTTTATGGTACTATTTACTGTTTAAAGCTATGATTATTATTAAGTTACTTAACAAAACATTCTCATACATAAAGTGTATTGCGAAGTAATTCGATATTGAGAAATTAAGGCCGATAGCCTGTTTTACAACTGATAGTCTAAAACATGCTGAATTTTTTACTATTAATATTTATGTTATAAAAAGAGACATATCACTTGATGCTAAAATTGGTGTGGACTCCTTAATCAAGGGGAAGTTCGAATAAGCAAAAATCGTGCATACGTTTTATAAATTTTTGCATCTGCGCATTATTTTCTTGCGAATAAACTATGAAAAATTTGGGGGAAAAAAAAAAAAAGTGTAAATTTTATCAGTATTTCTAGCACGAAATGGAACAAGTTTAACATTTCAGATCCCTATCCTCTACTCGGAAACCTTTCTTTTACCAATGAAGCCTTCCGCCCTCTCACAAACGATGCAACACATGTTTATCCCTCCCCCCCATGGCTATAAATTTCCAGGGTCCTGAAAGACATTCAGCCGGGAGAACCCCAGAAGGAGCTTGTGGGCGAATTCCTCGGTGAAAACGACTTTACCGCTCTCTCGCTTTTAATTGCTAGGCAACAACTGATAATTTATTTATAATTTAACACTTTAATGGATTTTTGATTAACACACGTAAAGATTGATTTGATTAACACACTCAGCGCAACACTATTCCAAATAAAGATTTTTAAGATAATTATCTTTCGATCTGTGCTAACAAATTCGACTCTATGAAAGCAAAGTGTTGCAGCGGCCGGAATTAAATATTTTTATCTTCCACGTGCCAGCGTGTTGCCATTCACTAAAGCTTAAGATACTTTCAAATTTGTTCAGGAAGGTTGTCGAGTAATAAATTAAGCGGTTTAAAAAACAATGAACTGAGTTCTTAAGAATATTTTTGTGTACTTTTTAATGTGATTGAATTAAATAAACACGTGTAAAAATCGACATTTCTAATTAGAAATATTCAATATTTTTATAAAATTACACTTCACCGATTCAATCATCATATACTTTTTTATGATTACTGTTTTAGGCTGCTGGTTACATGAGTGGTTAGTTTTTAAAGAAATGATCTAGCGAATATAATAAACTGCATAGTGCGAATATAATATAGTGCTAACACTCTATCAGAAAACTTAGATATGCTGTTTTTATGTATTCTCTTCGTAGAGAAATTTGAATGGCAATTTGCAGTATTTGAAACTGGCTAAAATGGCCTGCACTCAGGTAAGCCTTTAGTTTTTACATATAAATATAAACTCACGTATTTACCATCAGTTTCCAATAAACCAAATTCCACATCCGGGCTTTCAGGTGATAAGCTTCCGGTGGAGGACTACGTTATTCAAAATTTGATGCCTTTAGATACCGTTGTTTTTTCTGAATGCCAGAAACACGTGGTGGAAACAATTTTAAAAATGTAAAACACATTTAGTGATTTTGTTCGTGATTTTACGCGAATTTTAAGCCCTTTTTATTTAATTTACAGACACATACATGTTCTGAGAGCATTTGGGCAAATGTTCCTTTGTGTTGAGACATTTAAAAACAGCATATCTTTAAAATATTCGATAGACAGCCACCCAGTTGGAGATTTGTTTTTCGTACAGTGTTACCACTGCTCGCTTTGGAAGCATTGAGTTTCTTAATCCAAAATTCATTAAACTTTTACAAAATATTAAATAGATTGTAAAACAAATTCCAAATTCGGGCTACCACAGCAACCGTAATTGAATCATGAGAGGTAGTCAACTATTGTTGCCAAGATACACTAGAAATTTGTGTGCTAACAAAAAATACTAAACAAACTGTTTTAGCGATTTTACATTTTTTAGTGAATTTTTAGGCGTGTTTTTAATTTACGCAAACATAAGCATTTCAGAGCATTTGGGCTAACGTCCCTTTAGGCTAAAAACATTCAAAAACAGCATATATTCACAATTTCGGATAGAGATACTCCGCCCACTTTTGAATCCTTGAGTCTGTCAATCAAAAATTCGTTAAAGCTTTACAAAATATGAAATACACAATAAATAAAATTGCACAGCCGAGCTGGACGGCGATATACGATATTCAAAATTTGATGACTTTAGCAATCGTTGTATTTTCACAATGCGAGAAACACAAGCTGGTCACATTATCCTCATACAGTAGTACCTCGGTATACTTCATTATTCAATTTGGGGTGTATACGGCCAACTAGCGGCTGAGCGGTGAAGTCGCTGAACACTGGTAGTTTGGTCTCAGGTCTGAATCCCGTGAACATGCTAACTGCATGGTCGTTTTCGGGGTTTTCACCTTGCGTAACGTGTAAACGAGCCATTTTCCTTTGGAAAGTCCTCCACGAAGGCATCCTTCCCCTGAGGCAGATAGCCCTCCAGTTCTTTGCTGCAACCTAATAAACCAAACAAAAAAAAACTTTGTGTGTATACCAAAGGAATTTTTCCAAGAACAAATAAAGGCAAAATAATTAGACCGCTTGGCTTAATAATGAGACCAAATTAATGACCGCTTGTAGAGTCATTAGGTGTGCAGGGCTCTAATATTGGATGGTTACAATTTGAAAAGTGAAATTCCAAAACAAAATTAATATTTCTTCTGGAAAATTACCCCTTTGGAATAATTTTGTTAGCGATTATAGACGCTTTTACAAGAAATATAGTGGACTGTATTTTAAAAATTAGCGATTTTTTTTATTTAATTTTATTTACCTTCCTTTAGAAAACACTTACTGCACTTTTTTAACTCTATTCTCTTAAACCGTTAGATTGCAGAATCTATAAAGAAAAAGTAATCTGCGATTATTTATTTTATTTTTATTCAATTTTATCAATCATCATTATTTTATCATTGTAACACGATGAGAAGCTTTTCTTATAAGTAGCAAACAGAAACAAGACAAAAAGTTCGGGAATCTTTTGTACAATTGGAGATTTATTTCTGAAATCTGTAGTTGCTTAAATTGATGCCTCATTCTTTGAGTAAATGCTGATTAGGTTCTCTTTTCGCTATGTTGCCCAGCTAATTGCTCGTTTTATAGCATAAGCTCGCCTCCAAACACACTGTTATATTCATACAGGTGGCTTTTCAATATTTTCTCTTCCTGTTCTGAAATTAGAATAACATAATCAATCTCGAATTTGTTTTTTATTTTCGACTCGTCCCTACAAGAGCATGAAGTATTCGTTCGTTTGTTTGCTTATATGATTACGGCAAAGCCTCCAGTGCTGTCTGCCTTCTAGAGGGAAGCCTTCTAGATGAGACAGCAATCAGACAGAAACTTCTAAGGCAAACCGACTCGTATACACGTTACACATTGGGAACACCACGAAAACGCTCATGCAAACAGCCCGTTCTCGGGATTCGAACCTCGGACCGAACTACCAGCGTTCGGTGACTTTACCACTCGGCCACTGGCGAGTCATTGGGTACTGGATTACCGCATTAATGTTTGGTTCTGCGCATGCTCGGCGCCATTGCTGTCTCTGGTTCTGCGAGCTCTTCAATTTATCATTATTTTTTGGTAAATACATAGTGTATCTGAAATTTTGCGTTATATTTTACATTAAAATGCGATCTGAAGTTGTTTCAGAGATGTAGTGTGTATTTATTTGGAGAGCTATAAGCATATTCAGCGGGTTTAGCATAAGCGGAATGGATTGTTTAAGTTTTGATTTGAAGTTATTTGGACTAAAAGATGTAAGTGTTCGTTCACCTCGAAGCGATTCGGTATGTATTTGGTTTTGCTTCGTTATTTTACACATTAAACTGATTTATATAAATTTTACAGGAATTTGGGAATCATTTTGTTTCCTAGCATATGATAGTGAGAAATTGCACATTACTCAATACTTTGAAGTGATATCGATGAATGCGTGTGTAAACTGTATTGGCAAATCTTTCTTGAACAACTTTCTGTCTATTTATGTGCGTTATTTAGAGGAAAACATGATAATTGCTTATATCTGATATGTATACCTGAGTACGATTGAGTACTGAAATTATTACCGTGCTTTTAAAGAACGAATATTTATTTGTGTTTTAACAGTGCTTAAACTTATTTTTACACCCTATACACAGATTTACACTGTGTATTGTTATATTGTTTTGTTATTATATTATTTTATATTGTTTTGAAATTTAGAAACAGATATGTGTTGGAGTATTTTCACATCCTATGCACGGATTTATATATTGAATATTACTTATATATACTGCATTGAAATGGTGAGGCAGAGCTGAATTAGAATACTGTGTAATTGGCATACACTTTCTACGAGCATTTTCGGTTAATCTTCGGATTATGGTAACTTGGCGATTTTTTGGCGAAATTTGGCGACCAATACTGCTACAGAAACTTTTATTTATTTATTTTTTTGACGCCATTTTGTTTTCACGAAGTAAAGGCTTTTTTTTTTTTTTTTTTTTTTTTTTTTTACTCAAAATTTTTTTCGAACAATCTGCTAGCCGAATTACGCTTATGCTAGAACTTTTATGGAACAAAAGTGCTTAATCATGACGAAGATTAGGTACGAAATTGGGAGAAAGTGCAGAATCGCTCACTGCTTGCCTCGTTTTTAAGAATTGCACATACACGGTATCATCCATATACCCTTCGACCTATATTCACTTAACACATCCTAGAATTGCACAAAAATAGCATTGCGCACACTCTTGACTTTATCCATGTACACTGCTAATGTCCTAGCTAGTAACCTTTATCGCCTTACCAAAATGTCGCCAAACTACCTGTTACCATATTCCAAAGATTAGCCGCATTTTCAGTGTATTTAGAGCAGTGTCTTTTGAACTGTAGGTTGCAACCTGCAGTAACAGTTTTAATATTGCTTTAACTTGTAAAAATAATTTTACAATTAACAAATATTTTTACACAATATATCTGAAGATGGATAAAGATAAGACCATTCAGACAAAATCGAAAAACGAAAACGTTTTGACGCATTCTTTTTACAATATAAACTTTCATTTTACTTGCTTTGCACGTGACGCTGTCATTTCGTCTGTTACTTGTTTAAAATGTTCACATTGTTCTGCGTCTTAAAATTAGAAATAAAGTTAATGACCTAAAAGTGCAATAGGATTTGCGTAATGCTTATGGGGTTCTGGGGTTGCGAAAAAATCTCAGTGGAGAAAAGGGGTTGCTACTGGGTCGCAGCATGCTAGATTAAAAGTTTAGATGCGTTAGCGAAATTATTAAGGTTTACTTTTTCCAGTGTCATAAAAGGCATAAATAGATCCCAAACCAAAGATCTGAAGATATAGACGTCTGCATACAAACATTTGTATTTTTATTTATGCTTCGAACAAATTTTAATAGTTAACAGAAACAGGCTAGATTGTAATTGTTTTTTTTTCCAAGTTATGCCCCACTTCCAAAATTTTCAAACTCATTTACTTTCAGCTTTCCAAATATTAAATGGACTATAAATCAAATTGTAAATTCGGGCTTTCAATTGCTCATATTCGGGTGGAGGACTATTTTTTTGAACATTTGCTGGCTTTAGAGGTACTGTTGGTTTTTCATAATGAGAGAAAAACATGGTGACAGCTGTTTTAAAAGTGACAAAACGCTTTTAGTGATTTTTTTTTTTTTTTTTTTGCGTGATTTTACATGATCATTTTCGTAATTTGTTAGTGGTATTTAGGCATGTCTTTCATTTACACTCTCATACATAACATCGAGAGCATTTGCGGTAATGTCCGTTTGGGTTGAAAATGTTTAAAAACAGCATATCTTGATAATTTCCGATAGATGGTCTCTCACACTAGAGATATATTTCTTTTGTTACTTCCTTGTACGAAGTAAAAAGGAAGTATTGTAATCTCGAAAAGGTTCAGGCAGCATATTTCAACGAAAATATCCATTTTGACCGCTATCGAATGCAATTTAACGATGTTTTTCCGTGATATCTGTACGTAAGGACAGAATAAAATAATCTTTTCCTTCAAAAAAATTATAAAACTGCTTTAAAATTAATTCTGAAGAGAATTTTTCGTGGCGTCTGTACGAACGTATGTACGTACGTATCTCGCATAACTGAAAAACGAGTAGCCTCAGAACGTTGAAATTTTGTATATAGGACTGCTATAACATGTAGATGTGCACCTCGTATTTTGGTTGCAATCGGCCGCACCGAACGTATATAAATACTATATTTATATATATATACACTCTGTTACTCGGCACGGTGATCTCAGGTTCTTTACTCTTATATGTTTGTAAATTGTACATTTTTTGCTTTAAAAATGATTGCATTATGTTGTTCTTATCTTCCGGTTGAGGTTTTTATACCTTTCGTAATTGTGGAAGCAATATTTGTACAATTATCAACAATTTAAAAGCTGTTTAAGTGCGGTTAAGTTTTAAATAACATGGCGGACATAGTTGTTTACATTTGAAACAGCAGAATTGTAGATTTGTTGCCAATCTAGAGACACTAAGCTTCGCAACAACAAAAATAACGCCTTCATTTATTATAGCGAGTTAAATCATGCTTAAGCCTTTCTGGAATTTTTTCAAGGAAATAAGATTGAGTGTTTAAGATTTACTTAATTTTTAATAATTAGTAATACAGATATTTTGAGCTTTTATGTATTTTTGTCTTGTCGGGAAGTGAAAACTGAATTAATTGAATGAGAAATACTCAATCGTCTGTGAAAAATGGTTTCTTTTTTTACTTTTTTTGCTTAATTTCTTTTTTACATCGTTCTAGCTTTATTATAGTATTTGAAAAGAACATGTCGCATCGATTAGATAATTCTTTAAATGATATACATTTTGTGCATTCTGAGTTATAATATGAGTGAAATATAATACTGTTAAGTGAACCTAGTGCCAGAGTGTCGCTATGTTAAACAAATAGAGTGAATTTTAAAGAATGCCTTTATTCTATTGTGGTTTATGCGCTGTTGGCGAAGTAGATTTAATTAAATCCAATAAGTTTAAAAGAAGTGCGAGAAACAAATGCGTATAATTTAATATTCCGTACAAGGAAGTCATGTGGTGTACACATCAGATTTTTTTTTTTTTTCGTACAGTGTTACCACTGCTCACTTAGGAATCGTTGAGTTTTTTTAATCAAAAATTCGTTAAAGCTTCGCAAAATATGACATAAACAAAAAAAAATCCTGATCTGTGCTTTCAAGTGCTCATACTCGGGTGGAGGAGAATGTTATTCAAAATATGATTTCTTTAGCAACATACTGGTACCTGGACTCTCTCCAATAAGCGCCGAGTATGCTACAGTTACACAACAAAGGCATACAGGAACGAGGAAGAAAATAACTTATATAATCTCCTTTTAAAGAGTGACTGGTGATTAGCGTACTCAATCGCCAAATTCTGTTGGTAAAGAATCGTCATCCTCCACCTTTTAGTTCGGGCGCCACTGTAGAGACATTAGGTTGTTTAGAATCAGAAGACATGAAAAATAAGCAGTGCCCTCGCCAGGACTCGAACCAGGACCTCGTAGCGCTACACCACGAAGGCATGCAGGAAGCAGGGAGAAAATGCCCTATAGCTAACTAGATACGAATCTCGAGAATCGTGGTGGAAGAGACAAAATGATGAAGATACTTCGCGGCTGAAATAATCTTCAAAAGATATTTTAAGGTTCATTTGCTTATAACTGCTCTGTTCCATGCCGATTTCTCTGAAAATATAAAAGAAAGCATTTTAAAATGGTCTTTTTCTCTTATATTTTACACTTTTCTTTAAAAAATATGAAATATTAGCCCAAATGGCCTTAGCTAAGAAGGGCTATCAGTCTCAAAACAGGTTTTTCTGTTGAATCATAGCAAAAGACTGAATTACTATTTAAATTGTTGCCACCCAATATTATCGCCCTACATGAACGTATGTATGTTTCTCGCTTTGTGAAAAAACGACGGTACCCAGAGTCATCCAATTTTGAATCAAAACAGAATTTTGCGTTGCCAGAAACATACATACATTAGTGCAGATTCTTCATTCTTTATTTTTTTAATATAATGCAGGGCTCTAATATTGGGTGGCAACAATTTGAAAAGAGATTCGGACTTTTATAGTGAACCAACACTTCTGGGCTAACTGCTTTTGAGCTAAAAAGGGGAAGAAAAATTCTTGATGTATCATTAGTGACGGCAAATGGTGTCAAAAAATGTATTTACTCTTCTTTATTATTAAAATTATTTTATTCTTGAGTTTTACGATGTTGCTTAAAATACATTATAGAATCTTTACCCTTGTTTTCTGTAGAAAGGTACAGGGTGTTCCAAAATTCGCTGTCATCAAACTCTCAAAAATTGTCAAATTACAAAATGGATATAAATGGCAAATCATTTCATTCAATGACCCCCTATAACTGTTTTATTTGGTATCAGATGCCCAAGATTTACCGAAGAATTTTTATGATTGAGCATTATTTCGCAACGCATAGATTTGATTGAGAGTCCATTTTGTCTGAACTCAGAGGAGACTAGCGGCTACTTCGTTTCTTATGGTGAACGCTTACTTTAGTTTCTCGAAATCAAGTTACCAATCGGAAACTTATTGTCTTGTTAAGTTGACGAACATTTGGGGAGGTAATCTTTAAAAGCTTCAACAGTTTTTCTCTAGGAATGCGTTGTTGAAGTAAAGCTCAATCATAAAAATTTGTCTTGCAGCAAATCACTGGATTTTTAAAGATTATAAGGTATTTCTTCCACCTTCTTAGCATGCCTTCGTGGTACGTTCACACTTCGTCAGCACGTTCGGCGAGTATTCGAGGGGTCCGAAGTTCGATTCCCAGCGAAGGCATTGCATTGCACATCGTTCACGACATCTGCTTCGAAACAACCTCATTATCTCTACAAAGTAATGGCATAATGTACAACTGAAGTTTCATGTGATTTGTTTTTTTTAAGAATACAGAAGTTTCATTCATTGAAACGTTTTGCCTTTAATAGCCATTTCGGAGTTTAGAAATTTTTGAAATTACTAGCAGTTTCGCTGCCAGCCTTCGTCTGGCTTTTTTAATTGTATCGGAAAAATGGCTGAAGGGAACACCAAACGTTAAATTTAAAAACTGCGTAGAATTTTACTCTGCAGAACAACTTCATAAAAAAAAAAGTTCTTACGTATAACAAAATTACAGTGAATTAAGCTCCCCCCCGGGGGTCGCCGTAGAGAACTCTGCGAAGCTACTGGCTAGGATCTGTACCTAGGCAGTCTCGGCCACGGGGGTATAAAATTTATGAACTTGGTGGTTCTGAAGGCTCTGGGAAAGGTCACTTATTGGCCGGCCTCGGAGTCTGGCACGTCCTAGCGCGGCGTGGTGCTAGTAACCCGTGGGGTTTTCCCCCGGGGTCGCTGGGTAATGTCCCGCTGCGACGGGCTCGTCCGAGCGACTGGCAGGAGCAATTGACGACCGGTGCTCCCTGGTGACGTATCCAGGTAGTGCGCGGCTCTGCTGGAGGGTAATAGTGGAGGTTGAACCTCCACGACGTGCCCGAAGGCAGAGTCGACCTGTAGTGAGATTTAGTTACTCGGAACAGGGAAGCCGAAACCCATACTGAATTAAGCTATATCCTTTAATACAAATATTAATTATCCTAATAAAAAAATTGACCAACTTTCCGTTGCAGAACAAAAATCATGCAAAACTTTTCAATATCTTACAAACAGTGAAATAAGCAAAAAATAACATGAAAGCAACTCAAAAAACATAAAATTCCGCGCAGAACTTTACTCTGCAGAACTACTTTATCAAAAAAAAAAAAAAAAAAAAAAAAAAAAAAAAAAAAAATCAATAAAAATGTATTATATATATATATAAATGACAATGAAATATGCCAATCTCTTAAAAACAGTGACATAAGAAATACGATGAAAAATTGTTGCCAAACCCATATTTCTAAAAGAATGAAACTATTCAAAATGACGCGATTTCATCAAAAATCTATCAACAACAATAAGACGGGAAAATTGTTGCCAAAATCACAGTTTTAAAGATGTGAGGTGTGAGAAGTGTACTCGGAGGCTTCATTTAAAACATTTTTTTAAAATATAAATATTATCATTTTTCCAAAATTCTTTTTGTAAAAGCAGTCGCAAGGATGAAAGTTTGAAAGTTTAACGTGTCCAAAAATCAAAGAAAAATAAACTATACATTTTTAAAAATAAGCCTTTTTTAGAAAAAATCCCGTTCGAAAGGTATTAAGCTCCCTTTGTTAAATAAATTCGTATTGAATCGATTTACTGAAACACGAAATTTATTTTAAGCTCGTAAAATAGCTAAGTGCTTACGTTTCATGACCATGTGAAAATGGTGTGCGTAGAATAAAATCTCGCTTCCCTATAGCCCATTATGTCTCAAAATGATGCGATTTCGTCACAAAACATAAAATAAAAAAATTCTAATTCGAATTTCGAAAAAAATCGCTTCGAGGTGCACTGGCTCTTGTCTAGATGCACCTATGTACCAAATGTCGTAGCCGTGGGTCTATTAGCTTACGCGCAGCGCGAACGAAAGACACACACACACAGACAGACTCTTTCTTTTATTATATGTAAAGATAAATGCGCGACCTGTGGATCATCTTGTATATGCCCCAGCGTAGTCTAGTGGCCACATTAAATTAAATGCATTGTTCTTATTGCTTAGAATAGCTTACTTTGAATAAGAAGTTTTTAGAAGATGTGCCATTTTAGTTTTTCGTTCCTTACTAAGTTCAAAAGAATGTTTCCGCTCGGAAATAATGAAGTTGATGCATGTACAGACATTTAACGATAGAGATCCGAAAAAGGATCTTTGTATGAAATTTTAAATTCAAAAATAAAATTTAGTTTAATTAGAGCTGGTATGCCTTAATTTAAAAAGATGCTTTCATCATCAGATTTAATTGTACAGAAGGCTAAAAATGTAAACACAGTGCAATAAAAAAATTATTATTAGAATTGCGGCAAAATATGCTCCCTAGAGGAAGAATATGCCTTCATGGAAGATTTTTTGATACGTCACTTGTGAGGAAAATCACGCAAACTTTCATGCTGCCAGCCTGCGTTGAGAGTTTTCTAGAAGTTTCTTACAAAAGAAACTCGAATATACGTTTACCCACGGCAAACCCGAGTTGTAAGCTCCAGATGCAACCCACTGCTTTTTCTGTAATCGGAATTTGACACTAGGACATGGTAGCAAGTGCTGGGTAGCTTCAGTTGCTCCATCAAGTATGTGTGTATGTGTGGGGGGAGGCTTTATTAATGAGGAGGTTAATTAAGAAAGTGAAAGGGTCCCCAGTGATAATACAATAACATTAAAATTAGTTTAATGACTGTTTAACTAATGACAAACAACTCTAGACTACATTAGCAATAAAAACTGCATATTTTGCTATAATTTTACTTATTTTAGGCTATGCTTCTGGAAATGATAATCTTGATATTAAGAGCGCAAGACTAATATTGATTAAATGACTATACTTCTCTCTCTGTGTATTTATTTTGACTTCCTTGTACGAAGTAAAAAGGAAGTATTGTAATCGCGAAAAATTTCAGGCAGCATATTTCAACGAAAATATCCATTTTGACCGCTATCGAATGCAATTTAACGATGTTTTTGCGAGATGTCTGTACGTAAGAACAGAATAAAAGACTCTTCCTTCAAAAAAAATTATAAAACTGCTTTAAAATTAATTCTAAAGAGAATTTTTCGTGGCGTCTGTACGAACGTATGTACGTACGTGCGTGCGTACGTACGTATCTCGCATAACTCAAAAACGAGTATCCTCAGAACGTTGAAATTTTGTATATAGGACTGCTATAACATGTAGATATGCACCTCGTATTTTGGTTGCAACCGGCCGCACCAAACGTATATAAATATATTTATATATATATCCACTCTATTACCCGGCTCAGTGATCTCAGTTTCTTTACTCTTACATGTTTGTAAATTGTACATTTTTTGATTTAAATATGATTGAATTATGTTGTTTTTAAGGATTAGTATTTTATGCCTTTGGTAAATCTGTGTGCAATACGTTTAGAATTATCAGCAATTTTAAAGTTTTTTAATTGCCGCTAAGCCTGTTTTTAATGGCGGCCATTGATGTTTACATTTGAAACAGGAGACTAGTGGATTTGTTGCCAATCTAGAGAAACTTAGCAGCGCAACAACAAAGATAACGCATTCATTTATTATTGCCAATTAAATCACGCTTAGTTCTTTCTGGAATTTTTTCGAGAAAATAAGCGTTTGACATTTACTTCGTAATTTTTAATATAGATATTTTGAGTTTTTATGCATTTTTGCCTTGTCGCGAAGTGAGAACTGAATTAATTGAATGAGAAATACTCAATCGTCTGTGAAAAACTGTTCTCTTTTCTTTTGTTTGCTTAATTTCTTTTATACATAGTTCTAGGTTTATTTTGTGCATTCTGAGTTGTAACGTTGCGCGCCTCCAACTTGCACGCAACCAAGGGGTGACTGTGAAAACTGGATAAAACACAGAGTCTTGTAAAGGGTTTAAGTCCCTTTTTATTCAACGTAAAAATTACAATTGCGTGCTCTTGACGCTCACAGACTGCGCCAACTCGGCGGTCAAATAAAAATAATAACCTGAAAAGAAACTAAAGACAAGACTCTAACTACGAGGCTCTCTAAAATAACTAACTCACCGCGTTTTACAATACCGCTGCTAATTCAGCAGACTTGAAGCTCACTTGGACGATTAACACTACTTCCCGCCAAGCACATAGGCCGAAACGCGGGGTTCTTCAATTTTTCGCTAACTACCTCCGCGCTCGTGAAGTAAGAATATCACCTCCCGAACGAATCTGTTTCCTTTCTATTTAAATCATAATACTTCCGCTGATAATTTGAATCCTTGCGCGTTCTACTAAAATTTACATATTCTGGCATTGGCAGTTCCAGGGGAAAGTAAGGCTTGACAGGAAAGATAGTTTAAACTTAAAATAAATGTTAGTTAAAATAAATATAAACCCTACATTTGCCGCTGCCAGAATTTGGAAAACTTGGAAGCAGGTCCTACAAACGACCTGTTGTAAGTTTCTCTAATTCTGAACTAACTGGCGAGAACCTCGTTTACACAACAAAAATCTTATGTAACAAATTGTATACTAAAATTCTGTTGATCGTTATAAAGCTCTCTTCTTACAGCAATTTTTCCTGGACTTCATCAATCAATCTTGGTCTTTCCTTCCAGCATCTGGAAGGAATAAGTATCAGTATCTTTCTAAATACATTATAATTTACACTTTCTTGACACAATAAATTTTTGTTTTTAACGATTCGTTTTTCTTAGTTATTGCTTACTTCACATTCATTCAATTTTTCAAGCATTAATTTAACTTTACCCTGGCTCTCCACCGTGTGTGGTGTCAAACGGGAATATTCGTGTTTTAGTCTTACAACACTTCCCCTAACCACCATGATTTGTTAGAATTCAACGACCAAATAGACACACCTTACTCGACATTCTACAACTCAATGAGCTACTTTAATATTCTTAAAAATTCAAATGTAGGTGGAGAACCCTACAAAACACATTCATTCTAACTTCCCCCTCATTCATCTTTAAACATGCAGGCTTTCGCTCTAAAGCATGACTTCATCTACAATTTAATACTTAAATTTTGACTTCATTGCTTTTAAGCATTCACTTTTAGCATCTACAATTTTATGCTTCTAGACTAAATTCTACTTTTACATAACATTCAAGTATTTACGTACATTTACAAAATTTTAATACATATGATTTTTACAATTTACCATAAAATGAATAAGAGAAAATAAATTTTTACTTTACTCATTCTTCGCCAAGCTGGCGGCACTGAAACTAAAATTCTTATTAGTACAAGAATACGAAGTTATTTTTATCTTCTGCCAAATTTTGGCTTTAACATAACAGAATTAGTCTTTCGACCAACAGAAAATGCTTGTTTTTAGCTTTTACACTTAAAGAAAATAATACTTTTGCCTTAGCTAAATAAAGTAAAACAAAACTAAGTCTCAACCGAGACATATTGACTTTCGTCAAAACATAGAACTTCGTACTTATGCATAACATTTCGGAACAAAAGAGAAAAACAATTTATAGAAGGTTTTAACTTATCTTTGAGTTTTCGATGCTTGAAACTCCGTCATTCGTTTTTGGCAATATTGCTCCCAAGTTAGAGGTTTCATGGATGTCA
Source organism: Stegodyphus dumicola (assembly GCF_044657685.1). NCBI lineage: Eukaryota > Metazoa > Arthropoda > Arachnida > Araneae > Eresidae > Stegodyphus > Stegodyphus dumicola. The sequence goes on from NC_140774.1 coordinate 208,718,938, forward strand.
ATCTTCTCCTTATTGATCTCCGAGTGTCGTCCACATTGCTTTTTCTTTTGCGTCCTCTATATGCTGGCCTCTTGGCGGAGTAATCGTCTGGTTGTTGGCATTTCCGTTTTTCCCTGGGACGACTGGTCTTGACGTCCTCCGGTCTGGAGTCCTTCTTGAATTTCTTCTGTTCGTCGTATTTTTGTGCCTCCTGTTGCCGTTTCAGTTTCCGGAACGGCGGCCTTGCTGGCACCTGACTCTGTGGCCGTGTGCGCGTTCTCCTTGATATATAATTTCTCCTGCAATCTTTTGTAGGTGGTGATTTTCTCTTTACCACGGTTTCTTTACCCGGTGCATCTGTATTTTTGTTTTTCTTAAACGCTGGAGTTTGAAAATTATTTTTTCTTTTTGATACCGACGTCCGGGTTGTAGAAGGGCTAGGTCTCTCTTCAGTTCTCTCTTTCTTGGGTGGTGGAATAGTTGTTATCTCTGGACCTTCTATTTCGTTTAGACTTGAGTCCTGCAAGAAACTTTTAAGGATTTCAAAATCATTTGGATTATAGTATTTTTTCACCTGGTCGGGACTTGCTTTACAGATTTCTCCTCTCTGGTTCTTAAGATATAATACTACTCCTTTGATTTCCTGAATTACATAGGGGCCTTCAAGCTTTGGAGCTAGCTTTGCAGTAAAATTGTCTGGGGCACTTGATAAAGAAAATTTCCGCTTCAATACTTTATCCCCAACTTTAAAATCTGCTTCACGGCGTTTTCTATCATAATATATTTTCTGCCTATTTCTTGCCGTATCCGAGCTTTTAAGCGCCTGATCAATCAGCTTTTGCACATCTTTTTGTTTAAACTCCTGCTCTCTTTGTTGCACAAAGAATAATTTATCTAAAGGCGTAATTAATTTTCGGCCTAAGAATAATTCTGCTGGGGTATTTCCCGTAGTATCATGATTTGCCGTTCTTAAAGCATAAGCTAATTCATTTATGTAGCCATCCCAGCGCTTGTGATGTGTGCTCACGTAACTGCGAATTATTTTTACTATGTTTTTATTAACTCTTTCTGCTATGTTAGCCTGTGGTCTATATGGAACCATTTTGATATGGCGTATGCCAACTCCATTGCATATGTTTTCAAATATTTGACTAATGAATTGTTTTCCGTTATCGCTAATGACTTTTATCGGTGCACCGTATTTTAAAATGTATCTGTGTAAGAATGCATCTGCGACTGTTTTGGCTGACGCGCGTTTAAGTGGAACAATTTCTGTCCATTTTGAAAAATGATCTACTATTACTAAAAGAAAACGATTTTTATTTAACTCGCTCTGGGGAAAGGGACCAAGGAGATCTATGCCTAAAATTTCATTCGGAAATGTACCGCGAATGCTATTTAAGTACCCGGCCGGGCTGTAATTAATATCATTTATTAACTGACATTGATTGCAGCACCTGACATACGCCGTTACTATTTTGTATAATTGCGGGAAATATACCGCCTCGCGTACCCTTTTTAAACCTTTCTGACCCCTAGATGGCCCGCTGTTTTTGCTTCGTGCAACTCCTTCAAAATGCTTAATCTAAGCGAGGCTGGGATGACTGGTTTATACTCAAGATTTTCGTTTGTTGTTTTCGTATAAAATAATAAATTATCTATTATTTCATAGTTTTTTGCTCTATTTCTTATCGCATCGATATCTGTATGCTCAAAGCTTTCGGGGTCTTTCAAATAAGCATAGATATTTCCAAATTCAGGATCAGCTTTCAGTTCAGTAATAACCGTATCTCTAGAATCTAAAATTTTTGAAGTCAACACAGCGCATTTAAGTTCATTTCCTTCATCGTCCAGTTTTATACGAGAAAGTGCGTCAGCTACATTGTTTTCCTTACCCGGTTTATATTTTATTGTGATATTATATTCTTGGAGTTTTAAAGCCCACCTTATTAACCTGGGCGTTAGGTTTTTCCCCGAGTAAAGTCTACCAACAGCCGCATGATCCGAAAAGACTGTTACTGGCGATTTGCCGAAATAAACTCGAAATTTGTGTACAGCCATTAATACGGCTAATGTTTCTATTTCTGTAGCTGTATAATTCCTTTGTGTCTGATTCAATGTTTTACTAAAAAATGCCAGAGGATGGTTATTTTGCATAAGAACCGCACCCACCGCATAGTCTGACGCATCTGCTGCAATTTCCAGGTTTTCGTCCCCCTCCGGGAATTTTAAAACAGGGGCATTAATGAGCGCTTCTTTTAATCTTTCAAAAGCTGTGTTAGCTTCCGCTGTCCACGTAAATTTAGCCCTTTTTCTTTTGATTACTAAGAGTGGTTCAACAATATTAGCGAAATCTTTTATGAAAGATCGATAGTAAGAACATAACCCAAGGAAAGAAGAAAGTTTCTTGGCGGTGTTGGGCGGTGGGAAATTCTTAATAGCTTTTATTTTTGAATCTTGCGTTTCTATTCCCTTTTGCGAAATTTTATAACCGAGATATTTAAGTTCTTTAGTTGCGAACTTGCATTTTGAGGCGTTAATTGTAAGACCGGCCTCTTTTAATAATTTAAAAACTTGTTCTAGATCATTAATGTGTTGTTCCAACGTACTACTCGTTATAATTATATCATCTAGATAAATTAAAGTTGACTTTCCTAGGACAGGCTTTAGAACAATGTCCATAGCTCTCTGGAATGTTGATGGGGCCCCACACAACCCAAAAGGCATGCGTAAAAATGCATAAGTGCCCGATTTTGTTATAAACGCGGTTTTATGTATATCTTCGGGTCTCATAGCTATTTGATAGTAGCCAGACGTTAAGTCCAAAGTAGACATATATCTTGTCGATTTGATCTATAATGATCTCGTCTATAACCGGCAAAGGGTAAACTGGAAATTTAGTAATAATATTTAGTTTTCTGTAATCGATAGCAAACCTCCAAGCCCTTTTATCCGAAGGAGGAAACTCGTTCTTTTTCCTACATAGTACGACTGGACTCGCGTACTCACTATTTATGGGCGTTATTATTTTATTCTTTAACATCTCCTGAATATGTTCTTCGATGATTACGTCTTTTTGTTTGTCATACCGATAAGGTTTAGTCCTACAAGGTTTTTCGGCATTTAATTGCATCTTGTGCGTCACTATTTCGCAGTTTCCTGGTTTTTCTGAAAACAAACGAGAAAAATTACTCACCACTTGCTGTATTGCTTTCCTTTCATGGTCATTCAGATGGCTAAGGTCCACTTGCGGTGTCTCCACAGGTTCCACCACCCTCTGGTCCATCTCCAACACCACGGAACTATCTTGAAAATTTAATTTGGCCCTCGCGGCCCTTAAAAACTCCATACCTAAAATAAGAGAATGTTGCAGATCTTTCACCACAAAAATTAATACTTTGAGACTTTCCTCTTTTACCTGTAAATTTAATGATAATTTCCCGATGCAGTGACATGTTTTTCCTTGCGCCGCTATAATTTCCGTATTTTTGGTTTTAAATAATCGTACCCTATAAAAATTCTTTTTGAAGAAATTTTCACTCATAAAATTTCCTTCTGCTCCTGTATCGATGAGGGCTTCTACTGGTACATCGCCAACCAGGACTTGTATAATTGGTAGCTGTGAGTTTTTTACGATGACCGTATTTAAATGTCTATTTGAGGGTTTTTTTAAAACTTCCGGGGTCTAGACCCTCCCTTTCACAGGCCCCTCTACTCGTTTAAAGCTTTCCTTTCAATCTGTGTCTTCTGGGTACGCAGATGTTTATTTTCAAATTTTCTTTTTGGGCCTTGACCTTCGAGTTTCGATGCGTTAGCTTGATAGCTTTTTCCCCCATAAGAGCGATTTCCATTTCTGGTTTCCTCCTTTGAAGATTTCCTTCGGGTACTTTGAGAATATGTTTCTCCTCTCGCTTTTTCCGCTATTCTGCGATTTTGAAACTTCACCGCCAATTCGAAGAGTTCCTGCAATGTGCTTGGGTTTCTAATTTAAAAGTAGTCTTGAACAGCGGGTAACAATCTTGGTAATATTATTTCAATAATCTCCGCATCGGGTTTCTTTCCATACAGCATATCCGTTAGCTTGATTTTTCGTAGAATAAAGTCCGTCAATTCTGCTATATCCCGTTGATAGAAACTATATAGTTCGGCTTCCAGCCGTGCGCGATCTTTCACTATGGGGAAGGCCTTTACTAGTGATTTTTTGAAATTTTCAAATGTATATGTCTGGCTTCCAAATTCCCCTAATAAAAATTTGCCTATATTTTTCCACCATAGCGCGGCCTGTCCTCTTAGTGCTGATGTGGCGATGGCAACTTTTTGTCTTTCAGGAACAGGGTAGAGCTGAAAGTGGTTTTCTAGACCTTCTAGAAATACCGCCAGCGAATTTTTTCCGTCGAAATGGACGTTTGGCTTGATTGACGCTCTCAACGTCTGGACCAGGTATCCAAATCCTTCTAACTGAGTTGTCATTTCTTGGTGTTGTCCAGCGGCTTCCATCCAATTTTCGGCCATTTCAGTTCGATAAGTGTTCGGGCGCCAATGTAACGTTGCGCGCCTCCAACTTGCACGCAACCAAGGGGTGACTGTGAAAACTGGATAAAACACAGAGTCTTGTAAAGGGTTTAAGTCCCTTTTTATTCAACGTAAAAATTACAATTACGTGCTCTTGACGCTCACAGACTGCGCCAACTCGGCGGTCAAATAAAAATAATAACCTGAAAAGAAACTAAAGACAAGACTCTAACTACGAGGCTCTCTAAAATAACTAACTCACCGCGTTTTACAATACCGCTGCTAATTCAGCAGACTTGAAGCTCACTTGGACGATTAACACTACTTCCCGCCAAGCACATAGGCCGAAACGCGGGGTTCTTCAATTTTTCGCTAACTACCTCCGCGCTCGTGAAGTAAGAATATCACCTTCCGAACGAATCTGTTTCCTTTCTATTTAAATCATAATACTTCCGCTGATAATTTGAATCCTTGCGCGTTCTACTAAAATTTACATATTCTGGCATTGGCAGTTCCAGGGGAAAGTAAGGCTTGACAGGAAAGATAGTTTAAACTTAAAATAAATGTTAGTTAAAATAAATATAAACCCTACAGAGTTATAATATGAATGAATTTTGTGCATTCTGAGTTATAATATGAATGTGTGTGTGTGTGATTATGGCAAAGCCTCGAGGGCTATCTGCCTAAGGGGAGGGATGCCTTCGTGGAGGACTTTCTAAGGGAAACTGGCTCGTATACACGTTACACATGGGGAAAACCACGAAAACGCCCATGCAGCCAGCCCGTTCGCGGGATTCGAACCTCAGACCGAATTACCAGTGTTCAGCGACTTTACCGCTCGGCCGCTGGTGTATAATATGAATGAAATATAAGACTGTTAAGTAAACCTAGCGCCAGAGTGTCGCTATGGTAAAAAATGAATTTTAAAGAATGCATTTATTCTATTGTGGTTTATGCGCTGTCGGCGAAGTAGGTTTAATTCAATCTAATAAGTTTAAATAAAATGCAAGAAAAAATGCGTATAATTTAATATTCCGTACAAAGAATTCATGTGGTGTACACATTAGATTTTTTTATTTATGGTAAATGTTTTTATCGTTCGTACGCTGACTTTTTCCACTATGTCTTGTAAAATTACTTTATTTTGAGCAATTGTTTTTTAGTGAACTAAAATTATTTTAGTAACGCAAGTGACAAACTTATCTCGCATTCATTCAATAAAGACAAATTGAAGAATGTCATTTGTATAATGAGTGTAAAACTTAAATCTAAGAAATAATATACCCTGCCATATTTTTCAGGTTTTTTCTGAAGTTCTTCTGGAAGTGCAATCAGAACTGTCTAAAAAACGCAGGGAATCCCAGACACATGCGGCGATTTCAGGTAAGGATTTTACCTCTTTTCTCTTACTATGACTAGAAATTCAGTGCAATATCAAACAATGTAAGATTGTAAGGTAGGAATGCATACAATTCCACTATTGCCAAGTAAATAATAATGATAGTTTTATATCGAAATGCTTCTCAGTGAAATTCGTCTCAACGAATGTTCCATTAATGATATTTCGATTCGCTTAAATTGGGGTTAAGTGCCGCTCACTTCCGTGTTGTTGTCTCGTACTTCGGGGGTCTATCTCTACTTGTACAAGTCTAACATATACTCGTAAGAGTGAAATAACAGGGAATGAAACGCCGAATGCAGGATTGGATGTTGTCGTCATGTTTATTCCCGCTACTTTCTTACGCCTATGGCTGCGCGGAAGAAAAGAGTCTGCCCACCAAGAAGATGGATGAGCAGACGCTAGGTTTACCCATGGAGGTAAGGAAGGAAGGAGTGGCCAACCGGCACTAGAAGTGAAGCACTACTTCGAAGTTTCGGTCACCAGATGGGTGTTCTTTGTTTACATTCAGAAGCTCGCTTGACAGTGTTCTGATAGTATTTCGACACACGACAATTCCATACAAATCGGAAAAGGGACACTTTCGCATGAAAGAAACATTCATAGTGAGATGGATATGTATAGTTTAGTCCCATTTACGTAAAATATCACATCTTGGTTATTTTTCGATAACTAACAACAGCGATTTTGATTATGAATTTGTTTTTATAAAATTCTAAGCTGTTAAACTACAAAACTATAGATTTTAACAAAAATGTTATGCTTAAAGAATGAAAAATACCTTACGGTACCTTTAGATACCCTTGATAGAGTATTTGATACTTTTATTGTATGTTCCAAATGCCAAACTGTTTTAAATAAAATAATTTTTTTCACATCCATATATTATTGTAACGTGTACCTTTTAAAATTTTTTAGAGGAGAGGCTTTACTGCTGCTCATTTTAAACTCATCGTTTTAATTTTATATATCTGAAAAATAATCACTTTGGGCTTACACGTTTTACTTATTTGGGTTAATTAAAAATAAAATCCTTATTTTATTCCTTTCCAGAAATGTTCAGAGAAAATTAAGTACTATTTAAATTATTTCGCTAATTTCTAATAATTCTCTAATTTAAAATGAACCGAATAGAGCATTAATTATAAATTAATGCAAGTGCAATGTAATTATAAATTAATGCAAGTACAATAAAAGTAGCGAATACATTTTTCGATTTAAAAGATGCCTCAGAAGCCAAAAAATCATGTCATATTTAAGAAAGTATTTTAGGAAGAAGCTCTGTAAATAGAAAAGAAATAATGCATAATTTTAATATTAATAATACAATAAACTTTGATCTTAATTTTTGTACCTTAGCCGAATCAAATCGAATTACCTTAAATTTTTTTTCTAATGTAATAAACAAAAACTTGTGAAAATATTTTATTCAAATTAAACCATTCTGACAAAACTATTCTGTGAAAAGTACAGCATTTGATTCCGTTCAGAATGAAATGCTGTTTAAAAATATGTTGTTTTCATATACTTAAGACTCTAAAGTGTTGTAGAAAAAGAAAATATATACATTTATATGTATATTTACGACGTAATTACAAAATATTTATATCCGATCGCGTCGAAACCCATTGATCTGAATGGTAAATGACCCAATGTTTTGGTCACCACGTAGGGATCGCCGGTGCTTCAGATCAGACTACGGGAGAAACCTCTTTAGGGCCACTCCATCTTACTTCCTACCTCCATGGGTTTACCAGTAGGGCTGTAAAGCTTCGAGATAAAAGCTCTGTTGCGGCTAAAGAGGTTAAGGTTATCACAGTCCCTGCTAGACGCGACTTTTCTGAGAAAGGAGATTCTGCTAGCACTGGTTCAAACGGGAGGATTCCCGTACAGTACGTGCAAGTGCTTGAAAGTCATTGCTTGCTGAACATCTTGTTCTAAGTAAACTGTTTCACTGATTTCATCGGTTTTCCGGCAGCCAAGTCGAGCTTGACAATGAGAAGTTGCATGGGGTCACACTCAGGCTGACCCTCCATCCATTTCAGTGCAGTTTCAGGGCCGGCAAACGCTTCACTAGCTGAAGGTCCCGTGTCTGCTTCAACTTCATCAAGGTTATCTTCTCGACAATTTCTTCTCTCACACTTTCAATAAGTTCATCACTTAGAATTAGGGACTGTCGCATCGCATACCATCCATTCTGCCGTATCCTCAGCATTCACTTCTGAACATCGAGGAATTTGCAAAAGAATGTTTTTTAATTTCTCAAGGTGACACGTCATCCTCACTCTCCTCCTGTCTCTTCCCTTTCCTTTTCTTCAGCTTCCTTTTCCTTTTTTCTCCTTTTTCTGCTCTTCTTCAGTTGATTCTGAAAAGAACTGAAATTCTGAAAGCGATTCGGATAGTTGCAGTTCGTGCGTTTTTGCGGGAATTCTGAAGAAATGTAGCACAAATTGGTTAAAAAAAAGTAATTAAAAAAGGTATAAAAATAATTGGAAAAATAAATAAATAAAAACAGTTGGCTTGTTTGATATCCGCGTAAACGTGGAAAAAATGGACTCAATTTTGAAAAAATAATCGCAGAAATTCGAAACAAATTTACTGCTGTATACAAAACCAAATGCAACCAAAAATAAAATAAACAAAATAAAAATAAATTTTATTCAATTAAAAAATTAACAAAGAAATTTTATTTATAACCAGGTATAATTAAATAAACAAAATATAATAAAAAATTATCACAGAAATTCGAGATAAATTTACTGTTGTATACCAAATATGAATTGAGAACATTAGAAGTTTGTAGTGTTTTCTGCAGTATTGACGTTGTTGCAAACGAAACTACTTTACAGTATTCTCACAACAATAAAGATAAATATGTCTGTGTTTCCACTTTACAACGCGAAAGAAGTCTATGAATCAAAAGATTTAAATTCCTAGGTTCTACTAACTTCGATGCAGAATAAGATAAAGAAATTTAAATGTGTTTTAGCATAAGTCTAGCAAATTTTCACTGCTCTACATTCTTTACACGACAATAGTTTGTAATTAAAAAATACATCGCGTTTTTAAGCATCTATTAAAGTGACTTATAATTTACGAGGTATTCAAAAAATCTCCAGAGCTATAATTACGCGGTACTTGGAAATTTCCACATTAAATGATTTCTAACTAACTTCAAGAATACCTTTCGTAAGTACTTTATATAAAATATTTTTAAAAAATTTCGTAATTAACGTTAAATTATTTAACGAACGTGCAATTCTGATTTGTAATTTTAAATTTAAAATTTGGCAATATTGTTTGGGGATGGTCATAGTGTTTAGTCTTACCTGATCTAGTTGAGATATGGATGTTTTGATCGAAGCAGGTCGTTTCGACGCCAACGGTTCGACTCTAACGTTTGGACACCGGCGCAGTTCGACGCCGTACGTTTCGACGCAGGGGCAGTTCGACGCCATATTTTTTTTTTTTTTTGTATTTTTATTTATTTTTAGAATAAATATGAAGTAATATAAATAAGTAATATGACTGATTTTTATTTATTGAATTAGCGATTGTTTGCATGCATATTTGAAATAAATATATGTGTGAAAGTGTTCTAGATTTTTGTTTGTGTCCCAGATTAGTGAGAAGCCCCCTCGCCAACGTCAAGGCCCCCGGATATGTGGGAGGGTTTTTTTTTAATTTATTTCACAAAACAGCATCAAAAAGGAAAAATACACAAATGGTAAATAAACATATGGTTACAAAGTAGTTATATTATATTGCAGACAAATATAATTACAGATAAATAAGATTACACATAAATAAGATTAGAGATAAATAAGATTACATCATAGAACTGTTATTATACTAATCCATTGCAAAATTATGCGCCACACCTTTCAGGTATTCCATTATTTCTCGATTTTCAAAATCTTCAACTATACTTTAATTCTCATATCAGCTCGCAGATACCTACTCCGCTTGTGCGGCGGTTCATCTCCACGTACAAATTGTTCATAACATTGATCAATTGATTTTTGAACACGCCTGAGACCATCTATGAATTCCCATAATGTGGGGTGTGAAACACCAAATGGTGATGACAGCAAGTTTATTTGAATGATGATGCAAACTTATTCTAAAAATAAATAAAAATACGAAAAGTATGGCGTCAAACAAAAGCAAAAAAAGTATGGCGTCGAACTGACCCCGCGTCGAAACGACCTCGTGTCGAATTGACCACGCGTCGAAACGCTGGCGTCGAACCGCTGGGGTCGAAACGTTGGCGTCGAACTGACCTGTACCGGTTTTGATATCTCAAATAGGAGAAATTTCGGCTATGCCGCAGGCAGCAGAACTACTCAAATCAACACATATTTCTCACCTTTTTAACTGTTTCATTCACTCCTTAATAAATGGAATTTCTTCTTTCTTAACATGAAAGAAAGGCAGAAAAAATCTTGCCCAAAGGGTTTGTTAAGGTTTTTCTACGCTATCTTTGAGCTTGCAGTCTTCCAATCTGTGTCCTACTCACTCCTGCTAATCCATTTATTTTTGTACTTTTAAATTTATTATTAAGCTTGTAGGGAAATCAGGTGTTTTTGAAGCAAGAGTACGTACATGAAATATTTTGCAATGAACGACGTACATGAACGATGAGAAATGCCGTCGCCGGGGTTCGCACCTGGACCTCTCGAATAAGCGCCGTGTGATAACCGTTAGCATATTTCCCAAGTGCACATCAGCGTAGCCACTGAGGGAGGGGTTTCGAAAATGGACCAATGAGATTCTATTGAGCTAATTTGTGACACTAAATATTCGTGCATGTGAGCGTAGATGTTGCTTATATTTTAATTTGCATTTATTTCGCAGTTATAAATATATTGAGTAATAGCAGAAAATCTCGTAGTGCTTTCATTTTCTGAGTTCAATGAATGGCTGACATTTCACTTTCGCCATTTTTATCACGCATTAATATTTGGATTGAATTTCACGGCATATTATCGCTTTTGACATCGAGAAAATGACTCAAGCAACAATAAGTCGAGTTCTGCATGTATTTTTGAGCCCAGTCTCAAAATTGCTTAGAAGACTAAAAGCATTTTCAATTCTGCTTCAAAAGAACTAATGCTTGTACAGAGCAACCATATCGAATATCTTTAATTTTTAAAAAATTGCTATTTCTATTCTCGTCGAAATATTGGATGACATGAAAAAACTGAAAAAACATAAATTTAAAGACTTTTTAAAATTACTGTACATTTTATATCCGTGTGCTTACTTTGATGCTTCATTAGGATTAAACTATTTTTACGATTAGCGACTCTTCACCATAATCGCGAATGGGCAATTTTTTTTGCACCCAGTTGGGGCAATTTTTTTCCACCCAGTTGGGACAATTTTTTTCCCACCTTAGTTGGGACAATTTTTTCCCACTCCAGTTGGGGCAATTTTTTCCCACCCTAGTTGGGGCAATTTTTTCCCACCCCAGTTGATGAAATTTTTTCCCACCCCAGTTGGGGCAATTTTTTCCCCACGTGAATTGGGGCAATTTCTTCCCACCCCAGTTGGGGCAATTTTTTTCCACCCCAGTTGGAGCAATTTGTTCCCACTCCAGTTGGGTCAATTTTTTCCCACCCCAGTTGGGTCAATTTTTTCCCACCCCAGTTGGGTCAATTTTTTTCCCACCCCAGTTGGGTCAATTTTTTTCCCACCACAGTTAGGGCAATTTTTTTCCCACCCCAGTTGTGGCAATTTTTTCCCACGTGAGTTGGATCAATTTTTTCCCACCCCAGTTGGGTCAATTTTTTCCCACGTGAGTTGGATCAATTTTTTCCCACCCCAGTTGGATCAATTTTTTCCCACCCCAGTTGGGTCAATTTTTTCCCACCACAGTTGGGGCAATTTTTATACCACTCCCAATTCTGTTGGGGCAATTTTTTGGCTAATCTTAAGAATATGGTAACAGGTAGTTTGGCTATATTTTGGTAAAGCGATAAAGCTTACTAGCTAGGAGTTTAGCAATAATCTGAGGATTACACAGTTCGAATCACAGATTATTTTGTCTCAGAGAAATGAAAGATCATGAGACATGTAACGTGACTTTTTCCGGAAAATTCCGGTCGTGATTTTTTAGCTAATAATACTTAGAAACAATTTTGCTGCTAAAGTGCAGGATCGCCCACTTATTTGTTTGGCGCTTTTTACAAGAGTAAGAAGAATTGGATTTTTGTCAATTTTCTTTGACTTTTTAAGTGAAAATAGGTCGATAGATAAAGTCAAGTGTGTGCGCAATGCCATTTTTGTGCGATTCTGGGTTTTTTTAAGTGAAAATAGGTCGACGTGTACATGGATACTGTGTATGTGCAATTCTTAAATACGCGGCAAGCAGTTTGCTATTCTTCACTATCTCCCAATTTCGCACCTAATCTTCGTCATGATTAAGCATTTTTGTTCCATAAAAGTTCTAGTATAAGCGTAATTCGGTTAGTAGATTGTTGGAAAAAAATGTTAAGTTAAAAAAAATGCCTTTACTTAGTGAAAACAAAATTGCATCAAAAAACTAGAAGGTTGCTGTAGCAGGGTTGGTCGCCAAATTTTCGCCAAAAAATCGCCAAGTTACCTTAATGTAAAGATTCACCGAGAATAAAACTGGACGTGAGAAGTGTTAGAACTGTTCGAAGTGTTGTCAAAAAGTTCAAAGAGACATTATCGACAGAAAATAAAATTAAAAGTGGACCACTTCCAAATGTTTTCTACAAGGGAAAACTTTGCATTATCAAAGAGGTTAAGAAATAAATTTCTTCATTATATGCACTTGGCCAAAGATGTTGCTAATACTTCACATCAAACTTTTAGTGTACAGACTCTACGGAATGGCTGACATGGAGGAAGTTATTACGTAAGGGCAGCTAGAAAGAAACCTTTCATTCCAGAAATAAATAGGAGAAAGTGATTAGATTTTGTTAAACCTCATTCATGTTAATTTATCAGACGAATTTTGGATGGTGACTCTAAAGGTATAGTGAACTTCACCTGGCAATCATTACTCGCGAGTTAAAGATACCACCTGAATCGTCCGACATAAATTCAATCTAAAATTTATGGCACAAATTGGACCTAGAAGTCAGTAAACATAAAATTTCGTAATAATGAACTTGTAAAATGAGGAGTGTCACAGAATTTCCATCAGGTCTTTGGTTTTTCCCAATAGAACCTTCACAACAACCAGAACTTCGGTTTTCTCTATGAGAAATAGATTACAAGCCGTTATGAGTGCGAAAGGTATAAACACAAAATATTAAATTTTGTTTCCTCATTTTGTTGTATGATCTTTGGCAATACATTTTTGACATCCAAATTTACGATTTTGTTGTATATTTTGTGAAAGGCATATTAAAACGAAAGTTTTATTAGATTTGCAGGTTTATTATCTCTTGTGTTCGTTATGACCAGCTAAAATTATCAAGCATTTCCTTTATTGCGAAGGGGGAAAAGTATTTGGGGCAATTTTTTGCCACCCCAGTTAGGGCAAGTTTTTCCCACCTTAGTTGGGGCAATTTTTTCCCACCCCAGTTAGGGCAATTTTTTCCCACCTTAGTTGGGGCAATTTATCCCACCCCAGTTGGGGCTATTTTTTTCCCACTCTAGTTGGGGCTACTTTTTTCCCACCCTAGTTGGAGCAATTTTTTCCCACCCCAGTTAGGGCAATTTTTTCCCACCCCAGTTAAGGCAATTTTTTTCCCACCTTAGTTGGGGCAATTTTTCCCACCCTAGTTGGAACAATTTTACCCCACCCTAGTTCGGGCAATTTTTTCCCACCCCAGTTATGGCAATTTTTTCCCACGTGAGTTGGATCAATTTTTTCCCACCCCAGTTGGGTCAATTTTTTCCCACCCCAGTTGGGGCAAATTTTTTCCCATTCCCAATCCAGTTGGGCCAATTTTTTGGCTAATCTTAAGAATATGGTAACAGGTAGTTGGGTTATATTTTGGTAAGGCGATAAAGCTTACTAGCTAGGAGTTTAGCAATAATCTGAGGATTACACAGTTCGAATCACAGATTATTTTGTCTCAGAGAAATGAAAGATCATAAGACATGTAATGTGACATTTTCCGGAAAATTCCGGTCGTGATTTTTTAGCTAATAATACTTAGAAACAATTTTGCTGCTAAAGTGCAGTATCGCCCACTTATTTGTTTGGCGCTTTTTACAAGAGGCGATAAAGCTTACTAGCTAGGAGTTTAGCAATAATCTGAGAAGTGCACAATTCGAATCACAGATTATTTTGTCTCAGAGAAATGAAAGATCATGAGACATGTAACGTGACTTTTTCCGGAAAATTCCGGTCGTGATTTTTTAGCTAATAATACTTAGAAACAATTTTGCTGCTAAAGTGCAGGATCGCCCACTTATTTGTTTGGCACTTTTTACAAGAGTAAGAAGAGTTGGATTTTTGTCAATTTTCTTTGACTTTTTAAGTGAAAATAGGTCGATAGATAAAGTCAAGTGTGTGCGCAATGCCATTTTTGTGCTATTCTGGGATGTTTTTAAGTGAAAATAGGTCGACGTGTACATGGATACTGTGTATGTGCAATTCTTAAATACGCGACAAGCAGTTTGCGATTCTTCACTATCTCCCAATTTCGCACCTAATCTTCGTCATGATTAAGCATTTTTGTACCATAAAAGTTCTAGTATAAGCGTAATTCGGCTAGTAGATTGGTGGAAAAAAAATGTTGAGTTAAAAAAAATGCCTTTACTTCGTGAAAAAAATTGCATCAAAAAAACTGGAAGGTTGCTGTAGTAGGGTTGGTCACCAAATTTTCGCCAAAAAATCGCCAAGTTACCATAATGTAAAGATTCACCAGGAATACAACTGGACGTGAGAAGTGTTAGAACTGTTAGAAGTGTTGTCAAAAAGTTCAAAGAGACATTATCGACAGAAAATAAAATTAAAAGTGGACGACTTCCAAATGTTTTCTACAAGGGAAAGCGTTGCATTATCAAAGAGGTTACGAAATAAATTTCTTCATTATATGCAGTTGGCCAAAGGTGTTGCTAATACTTCACATCAAACTTTTAGTGTACAGACTCTACGGAATGGCTGACATGGAGGAAGTTATTACGTAAGGGCAGCTAGAAAGAAACCTTTCATTTCAGAAATAAATAGGAGAAAGTGATTCGATTTTGTTAAACCTCATTCATGTTAATTTATCAGACGAATTTTGGATAGTGACCCTAAAGTTATAGTGAAGTTCACCTGGCAATCGTTACTCGCGAGTTAAAGATACCACCTGAATCGTCCGACATAAATTCAATTTAAAATTTATGGCACAAATTGGACCTAGAAGTCAGTAATCATAAATTTCGTAATAATGAACTTGTATAATGAGGAGTGGTACTCCTGCACGAGTGTCACAGAATTTCCATCAGGACTTTGGTTTTTCCAAATAGAACCTTCTCAACAACCAGAACTTCGGTTTTCTCTATGAGAAAAGCCGTTATGAGTGCAAAAGGTATAAACACAAAATATTAAATTTTGTTTCCTCATTTTGTTATATGATTTTCGGCAATATATTTTTGACATCCAAATTTACGATTTTGTTGTATATTTTGTGAAAGGCATATTAACCCTTTAACTGCATAAGACGTATTTAAATGTTTTTGGAGTTTCTTTAAAAATACTTAAGACGTCTTTACACGAATTTCAAATCGCACGAAAAATGCTTAAGACGTGTATACACGAAACCCGAATGTCGCGAAGATTGGTTAAGACGTGTTTAGACGACGCGATCTGGTCTTCCTTCCCCTACCTTTCTGCAGGTGGCTGTCAGTTGACACAAAAGTCTTAATAGGGTGTGAAGTATGTTTGAAAAGAACACTTTACGGATGGGTCCTGAGAATGAAGAATCATTGTCAGAGAGCAGGTGTGCATTATCTTTCCAACGCCTGCAAGCTTGTGAATGAAGATAAATCGTTTTACAAGTTTGCCGTGTGGTTATTTATACAAATGAAAGTTAAACAGAATCGCTCGTTGTTATAATACATTACCTAAATTTAGAAGAAACAGGAAAAAGTAACAATTGTAACGTAAGACGTACTTTTTAATAAACCATATATTATACAATGTATTAAAAGTTGACTACAACATCAAGAACAGGATAAAATATAAAATGCTGCAAACTATCTTGTTTGCCCTCGTATTTCAAGTGCGGGTGATGCGCAAAAAACCTGTACTTATAACCTTCTGCATTTTTAAAGAAAGTACAAAATAGTTCAGAATAGCAGATGGTTTTCAGATCATTCAGTAAGGTCATCGTAAGTATATTCTCTTCACGTTTCGGAAGAACTGCAGTAGTTCAGATTTGTCGTAAAAGACTAATTACACCCCTGGGGATTGGCGTACTTACGGAACGGAAAAACAAGTTTTGAAACGTACTCATACAAAAGTCCTACCTTTTGTTCGACAGATAAATGACAGATGTGATAATTTGAACACATGCTTTCAATCAGTTGTTTCCTTCTAACAAAGCGTCTTGGGCGGTTAGCAGGATCCTAGCAAAGTCTTGTAATAGTCTCTTGTTTTAAATATGCTGTATTCGAACTCAAATTCAAAGACGGGCATTTAAAGATTTTATTAATGCTTTTTTTTTACATTCGACGATTCAATATTTGTTTAAAAAATAAACACATAAATAAACTTGCATAGCAGATCAAAATTATGTTGCTGTGGAAATGTTTCATCAACAGTTATTAGTAGTTATAACAGCATAACTAAATAAGCCCATTTCGAAATATGGATGATATTGCATTCATTATTTTTAATCTAAAACAATATCAAGTTGTTATTACTAGGTAAAATGGCTTAAAATAAGCTCACACATTATAAGAAAATTTTTTTAAATGAAAATTGGATTCACTTTCTTTCACATAATTTCTGACCAGTTCTTCCAAAATATTTTAAAGCTTACTTTACTACATAATAGAAATGTCTCCACGTTCGTTGTTTTTAGTTAGTTAGCAATTTTAATTGGAGCTGTTATATAAGAAGGCTATTTATCGTTGTTGTTGTGTTACAGTATTTATTTTATTGTATAATGCAAATTTTGATCAATTGGTTAATTTTATAATGTATAGACGAACTTCAAAAAGAAAAAAAGTAATTTCCACCGTTATAATATGTCCTTAAATGGTTCCCCCAATAAAAACATAGTTAACTAAGTAGTATACTACATTATATTAATTAATTTACTAACCAAATAGCAAAAACATTTCAAATTCGAAATCCATCTTTTCATTAAGTACTTTTTGCAAAGTAACAAAAATTCTAATCCCTTTGTCGTTTAAATTAAAGATAAACAAAAAATGTTGTTTTTTTCCCCTTGAACTGCTAATTTTATGTTATTTGATAAAAACTGGGAAGTGCAAAATCAAAATCCTGGCGAAATACATATACTTATGAATGAACACAGTACACAAACATTTCTTCACCCTAAGCACGAACACAAATAATATTTTAAACAGCTTAAAATGAATCTACTTTCAAAGTATTTAATTTGTGATAGATAATGACAGCTGAAAATATTTTCCAATATTACAAGATAAAATGAGGTTATTTCTCAAATAGTTTCACAAATAAACTCACAAAATAAAGAACGCTTTTTTAAATTTTTAATTTGCAATACGTTAGATGCTTTATTGAAGAATTTGCAATAATATCGTTCTGATTTTCATTTTATACAAGATTGTCATCATGTTTCACTGATGAGCAACTGGCTAATTATTAGTCCAATGTAGAGTCCTCCTTCTGTTTTCTCATAAAATCGCCTTTGTAAATTTAGAGTTTAATTTAGCAAAACGTTTTCCACCTAAGTGGTAAAATGTCTTCGTAAAGAATTCCCTAAAGAAATCTGCCGTGTATTTATGTTGCATTTAGGGATATTTTCAAAAACACACGCTGCTGATTGTTATTTTTAATAGGTGAACAAAAGAAATATTTTTTTTAAGAAAGAATATAACTTAACTGCAAGCTATGTCTTATTCCTAGATAGCAAAGCTTGATTACAAACTCAATTTTTAAAATACATTTAATTATCTTTATGCTTTAAAAAATGTCTTGTCTGGTATTTGGCCACCCACTTAACTTACAAGTTGATCATTTAAATAGAGCACTACCAAATGGCACATTGAAAATGATCATATTCATCTCAGTGAGATGGATATGATTCGCATATCTTTTCTGTTTCGCATCTCTTTCTCGGAAACAAATCTACCTATGTAGTATATTAATGTATAGGTAGCAGACATTCTGTCACTGTCAGCCGAGCGGTAAAGTCGCTGAATAGTCGCAGAATACCGTGTTCCTACTTAAGTTCGATTCTAAGAGAACGGGCTGGCTGCATGGGCGTTTTCATAGTTTTCCGCATATATAACATATATACGAGCAGTTTCTTTAAAAAGTCCTGGGGCCCACCAGCGGCCGAGCGGTAAAGTCGCTGAACACTGGTAGTTCGGTCCGAGGTTCGAATCCCGCGAACGGGCTGGCTGCATGGGTGTTTTCGTGGTTTTCATCATGTGTAACGTGTATACGAGCCAGTTTCCCTTAGAAAGTCCTCCACGACGCCATCCCTCCCCTTAGGCAGATAGCCCTCGAGGCTTTGCCGTAATTAAATAACCTAACCTTTAAAAAGTCCTCCACGAAGAGACCCTCCTCTTAGGCAGACAGCTCTAGTATGCTTTGATGTAGTCAAATAAGCCAAAACATTCTGTTGGCGAAAAAGCAAGATTGCATTTATCATGAATAATTTCTAATGCAAAAGTTATACTTGTCACTAAGGAAAGAATTTATTTTTGTGTAAAATTCAGATTGCTTGAATTTTAATAATTCTCAGAAACGAAACACAAATAACAAAAAACTAAAAAAATATTCATAATTAATTAGGATATATAAACGATGTAATCATTAAGCATATTTTTAGTAAGAAAGAATATTTTGTAATAAATAAATGAAAAATATATTTAATACTAAAGAATCCTCTATATATCTCTACAAAGTATAAAAATTACAAACATTTTTCAAGGTGCATGTGTATATGTACCTGATAAAAATATTTACATTGTTTATTATTCTAGCGATATTTTTAACCAGGTGCATATTTTCCGTGAGGCATTTTCCATTCATTCAGATTTTTTTTTCCCGATATACATTTTCAGGATATTTTCTTGGCATTCGTTTTACTCAAGTGGTTAGATTAAAGTGTTATTTTGTATGCTGTGAAACCTAACTAGAATTTATTTTCATTCCATAGTTGCTTCACATAAATTTTCGATTTCATGTAATATTCAGTTTCATAATTGCACTATCATTTTGAGATTTACTATACTTTTCAGTTTTTTTTATTAAATGTTGTCTACAACTACTTTCAATAAAATACTGATATGATATATAATAGGGAAATATAACATACATGCGCACACATGCTCACAAGCATACATCACCATATGTATACACAGTGTTTTGTATTGTGTGTTTACATATATATATATATATAGTTTACATGCAAAACAGTTTTAATAATTCCTACGAAAAATGTGATAAATTTTCACGAAATAAACTGCTTAAATTTATATATATATATATATATATATTGCGCTTTCCATAGTTTAACATAAATGAAGTTTTTAAAGTCTGAATTTAAATAATGATATTGTGTTTATATGTACTGTAATTACTGATGAAAGGATGTTTCTGAATTTAAAGCCTTAAATTACTAACAGACGACAAATACACAACTTGAAATCAGAGTTTTTGGAAGAAGCAATAAATTTAGAATTTTCGGCAGCTCCATTTCTCGTCATAGTTAACAAAATGAAAGAACTGAGAAAAATAGATAGCGGATGCTAGTTATGCGACATACGTACGTGTAAACATCATGATGGAACTATTCAAAATGGAAATTTCCTTTGAAATATGAAAATCGAAATGTTTCGCGATTACAATATTTATTTTTCACAAGTCAAAACGGTGTCATAAATAATTAACTACTAATAAATTTATGGTGCAATCTAAAGAATTGTTTAAATCTAACACTTTAAATTGGAATAAACTTATAATATTTAAAAATTAATTACAAACATAATACTAAAATAAGTTGCGAATAATTTGTATTCGAAAAATTGGAACACGAGAGAAAAAAATTCTCACAAATTCCCTTTGTATATTAAAAAATATTTCCTCAGAAAATAAGGATAAAAAAATGCAAGATTAATTTTTCACCATTATCGAAGCAATTCCTTAAAGAAACTGGAAATTTAAAGCCTTTTACGTAGTTTCTCTTACTGATGTATATTGACTAACTTTCTGTATTCGGCACATATCTTGATTTTAAGGTACGAGTAATGTAGAGTAATATGTGTTAGTGCGCAAATTATAAAGTAGCCAAATAGGAGATAAAATAGTATTTTAGCAACCAGTCTCGTGACGAAGATACCATAGGGAGAAAACTAATTTCACTCGCTAAATTCAACGGAGGGGAGAATTAGCTTAATTATATCCACACGGTAAGGGGGGCCCGCTTTTGAAGCAGTTTGAGTAAAAATGCTTGCCGCTTTTGCGACAGACCTGGTAAGAAAACACGATTATTTTACGTCGTTTCCTGAAAAAACCCGTAACGCTCGGGGGGTTAAAATTTAATTTCCCAAAATAAATTGGTTTACTAAAACTAAATAAAATAGATAAGTAAATAGTAAAAAAAATTGTGTAACAAAATAAATAATGATCTTTCTTAAAATACTGCCCAATAAAACATATCGAATAATTGAATGTTCACAAGCTTGGAAGCTAAAATTCTAAAAAGATTTCGGAAAATTCGGCAGTCACATGTTAAAAGAAACAAGTCTACAGGCTACTAGTACAAAGAAAGAGGAGGGAGACGAAACTAAACGGAACAACTTCTTCTTGGCATTCAATAGCGGGGAGGCAATTTTATGGCTTATCCATCACACTAAGGGGAAGCAAACATACAGCCTTAGGCTGGGCCATCTTAGAGAGATTTCAGAAAACGAAAGCGATTTTTTTTGGATGGGTTTGTTGTCTGACAACGCGACCGTTTTCGAAGCATGTCGTTCCGAGAGGCGGGCTCGTTGATGGGTTCAGAAATTAATTTCTTCATTATATGCAGTTGGCCAAAGATGTTGCTAATACTTCACATCAAACTTTTAGTGTACAGACTCTACGGAATGGCTGACATGGAGGAAGTTATTACGTAAGGGCAGCTAGAAAGAAACCTTTCATTTCAGAAATAAATAGGAGAAAGAGATTCGATTTTGTTAAACCTCATTCATGTTAATTTATCAGACGAATTTTGGATGGTGACCCTAAAGGTATAGTGAACTTCACCTGGCAGTCGTTACTCGCGAGTTAAAGATACTTACCTGAATCGTCCGACATAAATTCAATTTAAAATTTATGGCACCAATTGGACCTAGAAGTCAGTAAACATAAAATTTCGTAATAATGAACTTGTATAATGAGGAGTGGTACTCCTGCACCAGTGTCACAGAATTTCCATCTGGACTTTGGTTTTTCCCAATAGAACCTTCACAACAACCAGAACTTCGGTTTTCTCTATGAGAAATAGATTACAAGCCGTTATGAGTGCAAAAGGTATAAACACAAAATATTAAATTTCGTTTCCTCATTTTGTTGTATGATCTTTGGCAATACATTTTTGACATCCAAATTTACGATTTTGTTGTATATTTTGTGAAAGGCATATTAAAACGAAAGTTTTATTAGATTTGCATGTATCTCTTGTGTTCGTTACGACCAGCTAAAATTATCAAGCATTCCTTTATTGCGAAGGAGGAAAAGTATTTGGGCAATTTTTTTCCCACCCCAGTTAGGGCAAATTTTTTCCCACCTTAGTTGGGGCAATTTTTTCCCACCCTAGTTGGTGCAATTTTTTCCCACCCTAGTTGGTGCAATATTTTTCCCACGTGAGTTGGGGCAATTTTTTTCCCACCCCCAGTTGGGGCAATTTTTTTCCCATTCCCAATCCAGTTGGGGCAATTTTTTGGCTAATCTTAAGAATATGGTAACAGGTAGCTTGGCTATATTTTGGTAAGGCTATAAAGCTTACTAGCTAGGAGTTTAGCAATAATCTGAGAATTACACAGTTCGAATCACAGATTATTTTGTCTCAGAGAAATGAAAGATCATAAGACATGTAATGTGACATTTTCCGGAAAATTCCGGTCGTGATTTTTTAGCTAATAATACTTAGAAACAATTTTGCTGCTAAAGTGCAGTATCGCCCACTTATTTGTTTGGCGCTTTTTACAAGAGGCGATAAAGCTTACTAGCTAGGAGTTATAATAATCTGAGAAGTGCACAATTCGAATCACAGATTATTTTGTCTCAGAGAAATGAAAGATCATGAGACATGTAACGTGACTTTTTCCGGAAAATTCCGGTCGTGATTTTTTAGCTAATAATACTTAGAAACAATTTTGCTGCTAAAGTGCAGGATCGCCCACTTATTTGTTTGGCGCTTTTTACAAGAGTAAGAAGAATTGGATTTTTGTCAATTTTCTTTGACTTTTTAAGTGAAAATAGGTCGATAGATAAAGTCAAGTGTGTGCGCAATGCCATTTTTGTGCTATTCTGGGATGTTTCTTTAAGTGAAAATAGGTCGACGTGTACATGGATACTGTGTATGTGCACTTCTTAAATACGCGGCAAGGAGTTTGCTATTCTTCACTATCTCCCAATTTCGCACCTAATCTTCGTCATGATTAAGCATTTTTGTTCCATAAAAGTTCTAGTATAAGCGTAATTCGGCTAGTAGATTGTCGGAAAAAAATGTTGAGTTAAAAAAAATGCCTTTACCTCGTGAAAACAAAATGGCGTCAAAAAACTAAAAGGTTGCTGTAGCAGGGTTGGTCGCCAAATTTTCGCCAAAAAATCGCCAAGTTACCATAATGTAAAGATTCACCAAGAATACAACTGGACGTGAGAAGTGTTAGAACTGTTAGAAGTGTTGTGAAAAAGTTCAAAGAGACATTATCGACAGAAAATAAAATTAAAAGTGGACGACTTCCAAATGTTTTCTACAAGGGAAAACTTTGCATTATCAAAGAGGTTAAGAAATAAATTTCTTCATTATATGCAGTTGGGCAAAGATGTTGCTAATACTTCACATCAAACTTTTAGTGTACAGACTCTACGGAATGGCTGACATGGAGGAAGTTATTACGTAAGGGCAGCTAGAAAGAAACCTTTCATTTCAGAAATAAATAGGAGAAAGTGATTCGATTTTGTTAAACCTCATTCATGTTAATTTTTCAGACGAATTTTGGATGGTGACTCTAAAGGTATAGTGAACTTCACCTGGCAATCGTTACTCGCGAGTTAATGATACCACCTGAATCGTCCGACATAAATTCAATCTAAAATTTATGGCACAAATTGGACCTAGAAGTCAGTAAACATAAAATTTCGTAATAATGAACTTGTATAATGAGGACTGGAACTCCTGGACGAGTGTCACAGAATTTCCATCAGGACTTTGGTTTTTCCCAATAGAACCTTCAGAACAACCAGAATTTCGGTTTTCTCTATGAGAAATAGATTACAAGCCGTTATGAGTGCAAAAGGTATAAACACAAAATATTAAATTTTGTTTCCTCATTTTGTTGTATGATCTTTGGCAATACATTTTTGACATCCAAATTTACGATTTTGTTGTATATTTTGTAAAAGGCATATTAAAACGAAAGTTTTATTATATTTGCATGTTTATTATCTCTTGTGTTCGTTATGACCAGCTAAAATTATCAAGCATTTCCTTTATTGCGAAGGGGGAAAAGTGGGGCAATTTTTTGCCACCCCAGTTCGGGCAATTTTTTTCCCACCTTAGTTGGGGCAATTTTTTCCCACCCCAGTTGGGGAAATTTTTCTCCTCACCCCATTTGGGGCAATTTTTTCGCGCCCCAGTTGGGGCTATTTTTTCCCACCCTAGTTGGGGCTATTTTTTTCCCACCCTAGTTGGGGCAATTTTTTCCCGCCCCAGTTGGGGCAATTTTTTCCCACCCCAGTTAAAGCAATTTTTTCCCAACCCAGTTAAGGCAATTTTTTTCCCACCTTAGTGTGGGCAATTTTTTCCCACCCTAGTCGGGGCAAGTTTTTCCCACCCTAGTTGGGGCAATTTTTTTCCCACCCCAGTTGTGGCAATTTTTTCCCACGTGAGTTGGATCAATTTTTTCCCACCCCAGTTGGGTCAATTTTTTCCCACCCCAGTTGGGGCAATTTTTTCCCATTCCCAATCCAGTTGGGGCAATTTTTTGGCTAATCTTAAGAATATGGTAACAGGTAGTTGGGCTATATTTTGGTAAGGCGATAAAGCTTACTAGCTAGGAGTTTAACAATAATCTGAGGATTACACAGTTCGAATCACAGATTATTTTGTCTCAGAGAAATGAAAGATCATGAGACATGTAACGTGACTTTTTCCGGAAAATTCCGGTCGTGATTTTTTAGCTAATAATACTTAGAAACAATTTTGCTGCTAAAGTGCAGGATCGCCTACTTATTTGTTTGGAGCTTTTTACAAGAGTAAGAAGAATTGGATTTTTGTCAATTTTCTTTGACTTTTTAAGTGAAAATAGTCGATAGATAAAGTCAAGTGTGTGCGCAATGCCATTTTTGTGCGATTCTGGGATGTTTCTTTAAGTGAAAATAGGTCGACGTGTACATCGATACTGTGTATGTGCAATTCTTAAATACGCGGCAAGCAGTTTGCTGTTCTTCACTATCTCCCAATTTCGCACCTAATCTTCGTCATGATTAAGCATTTTTGTTCCATAAAAGTTCTAGTATAAGCGTAATTCGGTTAGTAGATTGTTGGAAAAAAATGTTGAGTTAAAAAAAATGCCTTTACTTAGTGAAAACAAAATGGCGTCAAAAAACTAGAAGGTTGCTGTAGCAGGGTTGGTCGCCAAATTTTCGCCAAAAAATCGCCAAGTTACCTTAATGTAAAGATTCATCGAGAATAAAACTCGACGTGAGAAGTGTTAGAACTGTTAGAAGTGCTGTCAAAAAGTTCAAAGAGACATTATCGACAGAAAATAAAATTAAAGGTGGACGACTTCCAAATGTTTTCTACAAGGGAAAACTTTGCATTATCAAAGAGGTTAAGAAATAAATTTCTTCATTATATGCACTTGGCCAAAGATGTTGCTAATACTTCACATCAAACTTTTAGTGTACAGACTCTACGGAATGGCTGACATGGAGGAAGTTATTACGTAAGGGCAGCTAGAAAGAAACCTTTCATTTCAGAAATAAATAGGAGAAAGTGATTAGATTTTGTTAAACCTCATTCATGTTAATTTATCAGACTAATTTTGGATGGTGACTCTAAAGGTATAGTGAACTTCACCTGGCAATCGTTACTCGCGAGTTAAAGATACCACCTGAATAGTCCGACATAAATTCAGTCTAAAATTTATGGCACAAATTGGACCTAGAAGTCAGTAAACATAAAATTTCGTAATAATGAACTTGTATAATGAGGAGTGTCACAGAATTTCCATCAGGACTTTGGTTTTTCCCAATAGTGTGGGTGTGTGTGATTATGACAAAGCCTCGAGGACTATCTGCCTAAGGGGAGGAATGCCTTCGTGGAGGACTTTCTAAGCGAAACTGGCTCGTATACACGTTACACATGGGGAAAACCACGAAAACGCCCATGCAGCCAGCCCGTTCGCGGGATTCGAACCTCGGACCGAACTACCAGTGTTCAGCGACTTTACCGCTCGGCCGCTGGTGGGGTTTTTCCCAATAGAACCTTCACAACAACCAGAACTTCGGTTTTCTCTATGAGAAATAGATTACAAGCCGTTATGAGTGCAAAAAGGTATAAACACAAAATATTAAATTTTGTTTCCTCATTTTGTTGTATGATCTTTGGCAATACATTTTTGACATCCAAATTTACGATTTTGTTGTATATTTTGTGAAAGGCATATTAAAACGAAAGTTTTATTAGATTTGCATGTTTATTATCTCTTGTGTTCGTTATGACCAGCTAAAATTATCAAGCATTTCCTTTATTGCGAAGGGGGAAAAGTATTTGGGGCAATTTTTTGCCACCCCAGTTCGGGCAATATTTTCCCACCTTAGTTGGGGCAATTTTTTCCCACCCCAGTTAGGGCAATTTTTTTCCCACCTTAGTTGGGGCAATTTTCCCCACCCCAGTTGGGGCTATTTTTTTCCCACCCTAGATGGGGCAATTTTTTTCCCACCCCAGTTGTGGCAATTTTTTCCCACCCCAGTTGTGGCAGTTCTTTTCCACGTGAGTTGGATCAATTTTTTCCCACCCCATTTGGGTCAATTTTTTCCCACCACAGTTGGGGCAATTTTTATACCATTCCCAATTCTCTTGGGGCAATTTTTTGGCTAATCTTAAGAATATGGTAACAGGTAGTTTGGCTATATTTTGGTAAGGCGATAAAGCTTACTAGTTGGAGTTTAGCAATAATCTGAGGATTACACAGTTCGAATCACAGATTATTTTGTCTCAGAGAAATGAAAGATCATGAGACATGTAACGTGACTTTTTCCGGAAAATTCCGGTCGTGATTTTTTAGCTAATAATACTTAGAAACAATTTTTCTGCTAAAGTGCAGGATCGCCAACTTATTTGTTTGGCGCTTTTTACAAGTGTAAGAAGAATTGGATTTTTGTCAATTTTCTTTGACTTTTTAAGTGAAAATAGGTCGATAGGTAAAGTCAAGTGTGTGCGCAATGCCATTTTTGTGCGATTCTGGGATGTTTTTTTAAGTGAAAATAGGTCGACGTGTACATGGATACTGTGTATGTGCAATTCTTTAATACGCGGCAAGTAGTTTGCTATTCTTCACTATCTCCCAATTTCGCACCTAATCTTCGTCATGATTAAGCATTTTTGTTCCATAAAACTTCTAGTATAAGCGTAATTCGGTTAGTAGATTGTTGGAAAAAAATGTTGAGTTAAAAAAATGCCTTTACTTCGTGAAAACAAAATGGCGTCAATAAACTAGAAGGTTGCTGTAGCAGGGTTGGTCGCCAAATTTTCGCCAAAAAACCGCCAAGTTACCATAATGTAAAGATTCACCGAGAATAAAACTGGACGTGAGAAGTGTTAGAACTGTTAGAAGTGTTGTCAAAAAGTTCAAAGAGACATTATCGACAGAAAATAAAATTAAAAGTGGACGACTTCCAAATGTTTTCTACAAGGGAAAACTTTGCATTATCAAAGAGGTTAAGAAAGAAATTCTTTCATTATATGCAGTTGGCCAAAGATGTTGCTAATACTTCACATCAAACTTTTAGTGTACAGACTCTACGGAATGGCTGACATGGAGGAAGTTATTACGTAAGGGCAGCTAGAAAGAAACCTTTCATTACAGAAATAAATAGGAGAAAGTGATTAGATTTTGTTAAACCTCATTCATGTTAATTTATCAGACGAATTTTGGATGGTGACCCTAAAGGTATTTAAATTTACCGGTTCCACAGTCGCCTTCCAACCGTACTACCGGGTCTGTCACCCTCAATGTCTCCGTATCAAACGGGAAAAGGTTTAACAGACTAAAGTGCCCACGAAGAGCTTAGAAATGTAACGATACACCGCCCCCTCGTCCCACACTTACGGGCGACGGATCAAAAAGTTGCTCTCATTCCTCACGTCTGAACGGGTAAACGGGGGTCACCACTCCCCGCGAACCGAGACCACCATGAGGTGTGGTCCTATAATCTTGGCCGCTCTACCGGTCGGTTGCGCCCCTACCAGTACTACCGGGCAGTCCACTAAGCAGAAGGTTTGACATGGAATACCAGAGTCGTAGTCGAATAGCCACCACCCCAGTTAGGGCCACCCCAGTTCCCTCCCCAGTTAGGGCAATTTTTCCCACTCCATTTGGGGCAATTTTTTCCCACCTTAGTTGGGGCAATTTTTTCCCACCGTAGTTGGGTCGATTTTTTCCCACCTTAGTTGGGTCAATTTTTTTCCCACCCCAGTTGGGTTTTTTCCCACCCTAGTTGGGGCAATTTTTTTCCCACCCCATTTGGGGCAATTTTTTCCCATCCCAGTTAGGGCTACTTTTCCCAACCCAGTTAAGGCAATTTTTTCCCACCTTAGTTGGGGCAATTTTTCCCCACCCTAGTTGGGGCAATTTTTCCCCACCCTAGTTGGGGCAATTTTTTTCCCACCCCAGTTGTGGCAATTTTTCCCCACGTGGGTTCGATCATTTTTTTCCCATCCCAGTTGGGGCAATTTTTATACCATTCCCAATTCTGTTGCGGCAATTTTTTGGCTAATCTTAAGAATATGGTAACAGGTAGTTTGGCTATATTTTGGTAAGGCGATAAAGCTTACTAGTTGGAGTTTAGCAATAATCTGAGGATTACACAGTTCGAATCACAGATTATTTTGTCTCAGAGAAATGAAAGATCATGAGACATGTAACGTGACTTTTTCCGGAAAATTCCGGTCGTGATTTTTTAGCTAATAATACTTAGAAACAATTTTGCTGCTAAAGTGCAGGATCGCCCACTTATTTGTTTGGCGCTTTTTACAAGAGTAAGAAGAATTGAATTTTTGTCAAGTTTCTTTGACTTTTTAAACTTTTATGGAACAAAAATGCTTAATCATGACGAAGATTAGGTGCGAAATTGGGAGATAGTGAAGAATTGCAAACTGCTTGCCGCGTTTTTAAGAATTGCACATACACAGTATCCATGTACACGTCGACCTATTTTCACTTAAAAAAACATCCTAGAATCGCACAAAAATGGCATTGCGCACACACTTGACTTTATCTATCGACCTATTTTCACTTAAAACGTCAAAGAAAATTGACAAAAATCCAATTCTTACTCTTCTAAAAAGCGCCAAACAAATATGTGGGCGATCCTGCACTTTAGCAGCAAAATTGTTTCTAAGTATTATTAGTTAAAAAATCACGACCGGAATTTTCCGGAAAATGTCACATTACATGTCTCATGATCTTTCATTTCTCCGAGACAAAATAATCTGTGATTCGAATTGTGCACTTCTCAGATTATTGCTAAACTCCTAGCTAGTAATCTTTATCATGATTAAGCATTTTTGTTCCATAAAAGTTCTAGTATAAGCGTAATTCGGCTAGTAGATTGTTGGAAAAAATGTTGAGTTAAAAGAAATGCCTTTACTTCGTGAAAACAAAATGCCGTCCAAAGAAAAACTAGGAGGTTGCCGTAGCAGGGTTAATCGCCAAATTTTCGCCAAAAAATCGCCAAGTTACCATCATGGAAAGATTCACCAGGGATACAACTGGACGTGAGAAGTGTTAGAACTGTTAGAAGTGTTGTCAAAAAATTCAAAGAGACATTATCGACAGAAAATAAAAATTTTTTTCGCACCCCAGTGGACGACTTCCAAATGTTTTCTCCAAAGGAAAACGTTACATTATCAAAGAAGTTAAGAAATTAATTTCTTCATTATATGCAGTTGGCCAAAGATGTTGCTAATACTTCACATCAAACTTTTAGTGTACAGACTCTACGGAATGGCTGACATGGAGGAAGTTATTACGTAAGGGCAGCTAGAAAGAAACCTTTCATTTCAGAAATAAATAGGAGAAAGAGATTCGATTTTGTTAAACCTCATTCATGTTAATTTATCAGACGAATTTTGGATGGTGTATCTAAAGGTATAGTGAACTTCACCTGGCAATCGTTACTCGCGAGTTAAAGATACTACTTGAATCGACCGACATAAATTCAATTTAAAATTTATGGCACAAATTGGACCTACCCAGGCAGCACGTCTCCAAAAATATACGTATAATTTTGGTGAAATAAGGGTATGGTATTTTTTGCACGTTACTTTTACGAAATTTATACGAATGAAAAAGGCTGAAGTTACTGTTGACTCTTGATCGTTATTTTCCACACGTTATTTTTACGAAAATTATACGAATCCGAATGTACTGATAAAACTACCGCCATGATGGTATATTTTATTCTTCACTTTTACGCATATTATACGAATCCGAATGTTCTGAAAGAAACTACTGCCTTTATGGTATATTTCATTCGCCACTTTTACGGATATTATACGAAGTCTAAAAAGATTGAAAATGAAGTTTATTAATTCAAAATATTTAGTGTATTTCTGGCATTTCACTTTGTTTTCCTTGTCCACGAACATGAAAAAAGGGGCATTCATATATGAGGCTAAAATTTTTCTATAAATTTTAACATGTGAGCTAAATCTTTACGTGCATTTTTACAAAAAATTATATTTTCTTAATTCAAACATCTTCAAAATAACTTATTTATTTTCTTATATCAAATTTGTTATTTTTCTTCATATCAACACTTACATTAATTTACACAATTTAATTTCTTTTATGAAAATCCTATTAACCATTTAACTGGAATAAGCTGTATATTAAATTTGTGTACTTACTGAGTTTGGTATAATACTCGCCTTATTTTATTTAGCAAATGTGGGCAATTAAATTGGAATAAGACTAGCAAATCTTTCATGTCGAGGAATAGAATAATAAATACAGCAGAAGATGCTCGAAAACGTTTAACTTCTTGAACAATAGTTTAATGTAGACCAAAGGATTATTAATTATAATCAAAGATATACTAATATTTTTATTTAATAATAATAATAACTCTACGAAATTGCAAGCTGAATCCTGATATTTTACATATATTTCAGTTCCTTTAATCTTTGTTATAAAAATCATATGAGGCTAATTTTTTTTTATTTTGTTTAATGTACGGAAAAAATGATATAGCGATTTTAGTAATTTTTATATGAGGAAAAAATTAATAAATAATGTAAATAAATAATTATATTATATTTTATATTTTTCCTGAAACAGTTAAAGACATTCTTAATATGGAGATCTACAGAATAAGTACAAGGGTCCAGTTAAATGAACTCAAAATTTGCATAGTTAATTTTACGCTAACTTTTAAAAATTAACCGGATTTACGATTATACACTGAGCATGCGCATACACAGACATTTCTATTTTTCGTAGAAAAATTTAATTATTACCTTAATACAGAGATGCTGTGAATATAAATTTATATAATGCAAAAGTAAGTTTATTTCATATGCTAATTTAGAGGCTTTCTTAATATGTTTAATTATAAAGAAAAAAAAAAGCGTTGCAATTCTTGTTCACTGACCAATGGCAAAGCAGACACTTTCTACTTCCGGTTGTGGCGGGATATTTGTGAAGTCAGCACTCAGCAATGGCGGTCGAAAAGAATGGTAAAGTCGCAAAGAATACTGTTTGTTCGTGGATTGGCGTTTGTGACTGAATCCATCGAAGTTACTAATTATTTGAAGAAAGTAAGTGAATATTTTATATTTTCAGTGTTTAATACTTGTACTTTCTTCACCTATATAAAATTTTATAAATAACGTCTGTGTAGGAAATGTGATTTTCCATGTGTTGTTCTTTTGTGTACGTGCCTAATGATTCATTTTCAGGATTTGGTACTGTTAAATTTTGCACTAGTCTGTTTCTTACTGTTTGTGTCACTCCTTTTTGTATGTGTCTCACCTTTTTATAGTTATATTATTTATACTCCAACGTTTTAATTTTTATCTTAAAGCATATTGTAATTAAGCAGGAAATAGCTTTTAATGGAAAAAGAAAGGCAATATTAACATGACTAATTGTTCAGAAATCTGTTATGGAAATGTTATCTACCTTATGCCAAAAAATAAAGCATGTAACTTTCATTTATTTATGAAATTCAAAATTTTTTATTTGCTTAGTGTTTTCCCTAAAAATAATTTAATTTCTTATTTTTGAATTTAGTTTTATAAATTTGCTTTAATATATAATCTTTAACTCAAAGATATTGTGCTATTAAAAAAGGAAATTTTATGCCATAGAAACACAGGTACTTTGTTCCAAATCTGTGTTCATTTTTTTTTTTTTTTATATATATACGCTGAATTTTTATGCACTTGTAATTACTGAAATATATCCTTTCATGAATAATAAATAAGTCCGAAGTCCTTTCATGAATGCATTTCTTTTTTGGGCTCATTTCGGATACCCGGCTCTTGGCTGAATTTGGCGAGTTTTTGGCCGCCATCTTGGATTTCAGAAATGCGCCAAAAAGCGCATTTCGAAATCCAAGATGGCGGCCAAATATTGTTTTCCCTATCCGAGGGAAGTGGACAGGGAAAACAATTCTGAACTGCCAAAAGGAAAAATTGAACTTACCCTTGTTCATGTTGACATGATGACGCCTGACAT
Source organism: Stegodyphus dumicola (assembly GCF_044657685.1). NCBI lineage: Eukaryota > Metazoa > Arthropoda > Arachnida > Araneae > Eresidae > Stegodyphus > Stegodyphus dumicola. The sequence goes on from NC_140774.1 coordinate 208,751,141, forward strand.
TCCCTATTTCTTCAATGTTGTACAACATAGTTAATGTTATATTACTAAGCATGATATGATAACTTACTAATTGTAATTCAGTCTAAAGTAATAGAACAAGAAATTTTAATTAACGTGTACTTTAACGAGTGAAATGTTTTGCATGAAACGCTATAGGGCGAAGAAGTACTTACGCTCAAACTGTAAACAATCGATTTAAAAGAAAGCTTCCAACCTAAAAATTTGACTTGCATGTAATTTCGGCATTATATTATTTGACATTTAAATTAATAATGAATTTATATTTAAATTAATTATGTTATGCAGGTAAGTGTATGATAGTTAAACGTGATATATATGGATGAGAAATGAAAAATTAGAACATTTATTAAGGTATTTGTAATATATGCTAAGTTCTTTTTAAGAAACTTATTTTTCAGTATATAGCACTCATTTTTTTTTATTAATTAATCAATTTGAACATATATTTTCTATTTTTCCCTGTGTTAGAATTTCAACTTTTTTTTAATTAATCAATTTAAACATACATTTCTTAACTTATTTTTCAATATGCAAGAATTTCAACTCTTTTTAATTAATCAATTTAAACATATATTTCTTAACTTTTGTTTCAATATGTAAGAATTTCACCTTTTTTAATTAATAAATTTAAACAAATATTTCTTAACTTATGTTTCAATATGCTAGAATTTCATATTTTTTAATTTATCAATGTAAACATATATTGCAAAATGAAGGTACTTACCCCTAGATGACATTGCTTGTACAATCTTTGTCTTCTTAAATTATGTTATTTATATTTATATAAAAATTTCACTTTTTCACAAGAAAATTTTTATCCAGGTTCTCACAGTTTCACCTTTTCACAAGAATATTTTTATCCAGGTTCTCACAGTTTCATCTTTTCACAAGAAAATTTTTATCTAGTTTCTCACAGTTTTGCAAGAAAATATGTATCCAGGTTCTCACAGTCAACAAGTTCACAAGAAACTGTGTATATGATAACCAGGGCTAGAAAGGGGGCATATGTCCGTGGGCACATCATCCAAGGAAGGCCAAAATGATGTTACGAATTTTTAGAGTTGAATGTTTTCCATTTTTGGCCAGTAGTCGGGAGGGGCACAAAATCTTCAGTTTTCCCTGGGCGCTGAAAACAGTAACTATGACTCTGCTGATAACTTATAAAATTTCATTTTTTCACAAGAAAAACTGTTACAGATTCATTCCTTGTTAAAATCCAATACTTCGTTTCACTGAACTCCACTCTTATAGATCGAGGCCTGTTCATCAGATCTGAAAAAGAACAATTTTTACAAGCATTTTGCATTTTGAAATTAGAAATGATTCCATTTCCACATCACCTTAAGACTTACACGTACTTAAAAAAAGAAAAATCTTTTCTTCTGCTTTTTGACTATTCATTTTAATTGAATCATTACCAAATTTTGTAAATTAGAGTTTTTATAATTATATTTAAATCAATTATTTATAAAAAATATTTATGCGGGTATTATCATATAATTTCATTTAAAAAATAGGCACTATTTTCACATTACATGACGTTACATGCAGGTTAAAGTGATTTTTAATTAAATATAAATTTGATAAAAAAAAATAGAAACAGTAAGAAATGTGATTAATGATATTAGTGAAACAAAATAGTTACAAATAATCCCAATTTTTAAGCTAGTACGTGTAAGACTAGGAGGTAGGAATCCTGATGCGTTTTTTTTTACGAGGTTTCGCCAGGAGCCATAATCCTCTAATTTTAATGTGTACACATATATTTTATATTACTTACCATTCAGCACCACATTTTGCAGTTTTCAGCAGTATTACTTGGCAGTTCACTATTTGGAGTTTTTTGTAGAGAAAATATCCATGTTGTATATGTTCAGAATACAAGATAAATAAACAAGATTTTAAATTTCATGATCGTCGAGATTTCCTGTGGTGGCAGCAGTTGCTCAGTTCCTTCGCTTTCAGGTGTGGCCCGCATCAGTCGTTTCAACTCGGATGTGTTTCTTGAAAGAAAAACCTGGCTATACCCCCAGGCACTGGGTTTGTCATCCGAGTTGATTTCTCCATCTGCTTCTTCCCTCGTCTAAGTAGCAGCAAAATGTTATTTTTGAAGTCCCTAAACAAAATATCCATATTATGCATATTCAAAATACAAGATAAGTAAACAAGATTTTAAATTTCATGATCGTCGAGATTTCCTGCGGTGGCAGCAGTTGCTCAGTTCCTTCGCTTTCAGGTGTGGCCCGCATCAGTCGTTTCAACTCGGATGTGTTTCTTGAAAGAAAAACCTGGCTATACCCCCAGGCACTGGGTTTGTCATCCGAGTTGATTTCTCCATTTGCTTCTTCCCTCGTCTAAGTGGCAGCAAAATGTTATTTTTGAAGTCCCTAAACAAAATATCCATATTATGCATATTCATAATAAAAGATAACTAAACAAGGTTACGATAATGAAAACATAAGTTAGCGTATATATAAACACTTTTATTAAATGTTTTAATATTTTTTCTAAGTGTTCTTTCTGTTGTTTAGTTTTAATCTTTTGTTAACTACATACTCTTTTTAACTAGAAAATAATAATTGAACATAGTACAAAAATACAGAATTACCACAAAAGGGTGGCAAGTTTAAGAAGTTAATAATGTAAGATTGAATCCTTATATTTAAAATAATAAATAAACGGTAAAATTAAAATAATAAACGTAGTATGAAAATACATAATTAAAATAAACAGGCTGGAAACATTAAAAGTAATGAATTCACCTGTATATTTTCTGACTGAAGATTCATTTCTTTCCATGATTCATTTCTCATTTCTGCAATATTCTTTACCTGAAAGGGGTGATAAATTATCCTTAACAATAAAATGTTTTCTGGTAAGAAGTAGGCTGGAAACCTCTAAATTAATCAACTCACCTCTATGTTTGTCAATTTATCTGTCAAAATTAATTTTCTTCTTTCTTTTATTTATTTTTTTGGATTACCTAATTTGCAATAAAGTTTTTTTTACTGAAAAATAAGTAGGTAAACTTATACTAATAATAACTAAATAAATTTTACAGTTGCTTTTACTGAAGAAGTAGTATTAAAATAAAGTGAAGCACTAATTTGAAACATAAGCTGTGAATGGTTAAAATTTTGTCTTACCTCTGTCATAGTATTTCATGACATTTTGGATCTGCAGCTGTGAAAGAAAGTTTATTTTAATGAAGGAATAACAAAATATATAAAGAATAGCTCTCACGTCAAAATAAAAGTTGAGAATAACTGAAATACACATTTACCTCTTTCTGTAAAAGATATGCAACATTTTCGCAACATTTCCATCCTTTTGTTTTCTGGGCTCTGTTTTTTGGTTGAATTCTAAAAGGAAATAAAAAATAACAATTTCATGTAGTGAAAAACAAAAAGGTATTAAATCAAAATTTGTGGACCATCTGAACATTTACACAAATTATAGTAAACAATTTACTTGTATGCTTTTCTTATCATTTATTCCAGTTTTAAAACTTGGTCTGTGTTCCCTTACTCTGAAAAATAAGCACATAGATTATAATGGTATGTAATTTAATATTTAAATGCAATTTTTGTATGTATATATATGTAAATAAATAAATTATGTCAAAAATAAAGTTATATTTGTTGGTTTTACCCCATTTATCATCATCTTCCTGAATGAATGGTATATCATCATCTTGTCGGGCTGATTTCTTTGGAGGCATCAGGTCCTCAATTCCTTCGCTTTCTGATGTTGGTTCGTCCAACATTTTAAGTTCAAGGCCGACTTTTCCATGGCCTGGATACACAGCTTTAATGTCCTGTAGAAACTGAGCAAGTCTTTCTCCATCATAAGTAAAGGGCTTCAAGCGGAACCGCCTGTAATAATGTACAGCCATGTACTGCGTGCAAATATCATCTGTTCTCTTGCTCTTTATAGACCTCTTAAAAAGTTTGTTTTCACCCTCAAGATCATTTATAGTGTTCTGTTTATCATCGGGATCTACGAATACGCCTGTAAATAAAGGATTAATGAATGTTAAGGATGAAAAACAAAATGTCACTCATTAAAAAAAAAGACACATATTTACCTTTCTTGTGATTGGTAGTTTTATGTGTTGCTGCCGGAAATAAATTTTCTATCCTTTTATATTGTGGAGCAGAGTCAGTGTATATGAAGGTGGTTTCTGGGTGAACATGACGTTTAATGTAAGGCCACAAATGCCTTTTGCTTTTTCCTTTAACCTTGAAAAATAATCCTTCTTTGTCTTCTCGACAGTAGATGCCTAAAACTACGATGGTCATATTTTTGGTTACCCTGCCGCGGTTGTACTTGCGGCGGGTCAAAAATGTTTCATCAATTAATATAGATTTTCATTTCGCATACCTCAGGACAATATGATAAAAAGTCAACAAGTCTCATTTGCAATTACTGGTAATTTTTGCTTTTCCCTCCATAGCTTTAGCTGCTGATTTATGTAGCTAAAACTGTGATCTAGAACAAAGTACACAGTTATGACTAAAGCTTCCCTTATTGGGATTTTTGTACCTTCAAAAAAGGTGTTTTCAATGGGGTTAATCATGCCAGAGCAGTTGTTGCGATTTCTCAGGCTGCAGACCCAACGCCATCCCAGCTTTGATTCCTTTCTCTTGTTGCTTCTCATTGGTGCCTGGCACTTGGGGCAAGGTGGTGCCTCATCCTCTCTGGGAAGAAGTCCAGCATCGGTGGCAAACTCGAGTGCAGCTGCCTCTGTATTAATTAAATGCATGTCAGTAATTAAACAGAAATATTTCAGTTTTTCATGCAAAGAAGCCATATTCAAAAAAGTCAGTACAGTGACAGAAATAGTTTAATGAAATTTATTGTTAGAAATTTCAGAAACTTGGCAATTATGCAAAAGTCAAAATTATCAGAAATAAAAAAGTTTAATAAAGATGAAAAGTAATTATAAGTTTAATTAAACAATATTAGTTCATTATAGGAAGATAGAGAAGTGAAAAGTTCAAACTAGAAAGTACTGTTACACAAAAAAAAAAAAAAAAAAAAAAAAGGAAAATAAAAATAATAGTAATGATATGTATCTATGAAAACAAAGTATTAAAACAAATTTCAAGTGAAAAATAATATTAAAAAATGTAATGGATGAAAATAGATTAAAAGTAAACTTAGCTTTGGCAAAGTCCAAACCACGTTTTCACGTAAGTAATCAGTACCAGACAGACAGCTGCACGGGCTTAACCGCGGCAAAATATGATCGCGAAAAATCTTCTTTTTTAAATTTATTTAAAATATTTTCGGAAAAAAAAAATATTTTACTTTACAAATAAATGTTTTTCGGTACATATGTTTTTTTAAAACATTTTTAAACAGAGATGCAGAAGAATAATAGGTATTGTTATTTTTGTGTGCAGATATGCGTGCGTGATGAACTAAAAAATGATTTTGAAGGTTTCGTGGCATATTTATCCTCTCAAAAATATGCAACTTGCTCAACTTTTCGATTTTATTAAATTAAATAAGGCCTATCGATTTTTTTTTTTTTTTTTTTTTTTTTTTTTTAAGCACTGACAATGAAAGCTGTTATGTTCTATTTTTGCGTTTTTATCCCAAAGCGCGTTAGCCCAGAAGGGCTATTAATTTCGTTTTCGCATTTTGCGTTGAACTGTTTCTACCGAATATTATCGCTGTGTGTTATATTTAAAGATATTTAATAATAAAGAATCAGCATAAATATACGTATGTTTAACGTACATAACATTTATGCAGATACTGTGATAAAACAACGGTACCTACAGCTATGAAATTTTGAATATGTACGTCACCACCCGAATATGGGCATCTGAAAGCTCAAATTTGTAATTTGTTTTATTAACTATTTAACATTTTGTAAAGCATTTATGTGTTTTTGATTAAGAAACTCGACAATTTCTAAGCGAGCAATGGCAACACTGTTCGGCGCAAGACTGTCTATCGGAAATTCTAAAGATATGCTCTTCTTTTAAATGTTTTGTCATATTGCTGCTTAAGAGAGAAGACAATTCGGATGTACAAAATTTAAAGACCGCATGTCTGTTGATTTTGAAAATTCATTTCCATTGAATTTAACAATTGTTTTCAGTTGGCGAGAGGTATACATCTCTGTTGTACACTATTATTGGTAACCTTTAATTGTTGGTTATTTGTTACATTTTTTTGTCTTTCATATTGCCCTGGCTGCATTGGAAATTTCGTGGTTTTCCTCGTGTGTATACGAGCCAGTACAATTACACTAATGAATCATATCACTTAAATAATGTGAATAATTATATAATTATTATATAAGTGTAGAATAATTGGGTTGGTTGTTATGTTCACGAGTTGTGTGTAAATGCGTGGCTTTGTGTGATTATGTAATTAATTAATGAAGATTTCAGCAGCGGCCTGGCGGTAAAGTGTGTGAGCACTGGTAGTTCTGTCCGAAGTTCGAATCCCGCTAATGCGCTGGTTGCTTGTTATGTTCACGAATTGTGTGTAAATGCGTGGCTTTGTGTGATTATGTCATTAATTAATGAAGGGTTCAGCAGCGGCCTGGCGGTAAAGTGTGTGAGCACTTGTAGTTCATCTCATTACACATATACTAGCTACGCATATATACATTATAGACAGTGGTGTAACTAGAATTCTTGGTCCCGTATGCAAAATAATTTCCTGGGTCCCTAAACCAATAAATTTAATGTGCTTAAAAATAAAAATTAAACTAAAGAAAAAAAACGTGAAAAGTAAAAAAAAAAAAATCAAGGATTCCTGGAGCCAATGTTTTCATGATTTTTATCACATCTGGATTAATTGTTAAAAAATAAAAGCACGTTCTCAGGGAACCATTTGAAAGTTATGTAATATGAAGAAAGAATAAAAAGGAAAATATTTCCCCTTTGCTAACTGGTGAAATGCAAATTTGCTTTAGTCTGGGTATTTGACGTCAGATGATTTTAATTCTGTAATTTAAGACTTTTTGTGTGCGTGCGTGTGAGTGATAGATAATTGATATTGACAGACAAGATAATTGATAAACTTACAGAAAAAATATTACATCAATAGATAGTACTCTGTGATTTTACTCAACTTACGAACATAATTTATGCAATAATATACAAGTACATTTGTTAAATATAAAACATATTTATCATAAACTTCATAAAGAAAACTATTTGAATATACAATTTTAGTAGAAAATATGTAATATTTTTGCTGTCCTTTTAAAAATCCTTTTGGTACACTTAATTACTTGAATACATTTTTATAAAAAAACATGAATGCTAAAGATTTTTCCTGTTTCTTTTTAATTTTCCCTCAGCCCGTACTGCTGTTCTTCTCTAATTCCCCCCCCCCTCAATAAGTGTAATTATAACACTGGTGACCGAAATTCATCATAAAGACAAAAATCTTTTTTATTAAAATTTGCGTCTCCTAACCTTCATTTCCGCAAAATTATTTATCAATACCTGGACGTCCATTTTCACAGCCATGTCAACTTCAACGCTCAATAGTGATAGGTTTAACAACCGATCTTGTATCATAGTGTTTCTTAAATATGTTTTTATTATTGAAAATGACCTCTCGCTCGTGGCTTTGGTTACAGATAATGAATGATAAATACAATATAAGTTAATTGCACTCCCGATTAACTGCTTGTCATGTCATAGTATTTTACCATTGCTAATTTAGCTAAATCCTTAACGGATTTCAAATTTTGGATATCTGTTCTGAAAGTATTTATAAATAATAAAAGTTGTACTTCCAGTACATTAGCAAAGTCTTCTTTATATTTTTTTCTGTATTTTTGAAACATTATTAATAATTTCCGTATTTGTTAACAATGACAAATATTCGTGATTTTCTGCATGTGTAACGTTTATGAAGTATGTTGTGGATGCATATGTGAATAAAGCGGGCACAGCCCGCTTATACCGCTGAACACTGGTAATTCGGTCCAACGTTCAAATCCCGGCTAACGGGCTGGCTGAATGCGTGTTTTCTTGATTTTCCGCATGTGTATGATGTTTGCAGTATCTTCTGGATGCATGCGTGAATAAAGCGGGTGCAGCTCGCGCAAAACCGTTTAACGCTGGTAGTTCGGTCCAACTTTCGAATCCCGGAAAACAGACTGGGTCCATGGGTGTTTGGGTGATTTTACGTATGTGTACCGTGTATGCAGTATCTTCTGGATGCATAGGTGAATAAAGCGGATGAATCCCGCGAAAAACCGTTGAACGCTGGTTATTCGGTCCAACTTACGAATACCGGCTAGCGGGTTGGCTGCATGGGTGTTTTCGTGATTTTACGCATGTGTATTGTGTGCGGAGTATCTTCTGGGTGAATACGTGAATAAAGCAGGCGTAACCCGGTCAAAACCGTTAAACGCTGGTAGTTCGGTCCAACTTTTGAATCCCGGCCAACAGGCTGACTCTATATGTGTTTCAGTGATTTTCCGCATGTGTATTGGGAATGCAGTATCTTCTGGATGCACAAGTGAATAAAGCGCGCGCAAATCCGCTGAACACAGGTAGTTCGGTCCAAAGTTCGAATCCCGGCGAGCGGGCTGCCTGCTTAGGTGTTTTCGTGATTTTACGCATGTGTGACGTGTATGCAGTATCTTCTGGATGCGCACGGGAATAAAGCAGGGGGAACCCGCGCAAAACCGCTGAACCCTGGTAGTTCGGTCCAACTATGGCATAACGGTGATATTTAACATAGGAACTCTTATACACGTCAACAATTAAAAGCGGGCTTGCCCGCTAGTTATTAATAATTTCCGTATTTGTTAACAATGACAAATACGGAAATTTAAGTTCCAAAAATGAAAACATCATTGCGATTTTTGTTATTCCAGTCATTCTGTATTTTAACTGAGTATTTAAAATGTCGAGAGCAGCATAAAAAACTGTTACTTTAAAAGACATTTCGGAATTTTCAAGCCTGTTATCCTCACATAACTCATCAATATTTTCTTGTTTTTATTTTCTTCTATTTTTCAAATTTAGTTTCTATGTCCCATTTATTTTATACACAAAAATTTGTATATTTGTATTTTTGTGAATATACAAGAATTGTATATTCAAAACTCTGCTTCTTTCATAATGTCTTCAAACTTCTTTCTCATATCTTGCATATTAATAGAACGGCTTTTTACATGTTGGTGAGCTCCATTCAAGTCGATTGATTTTCGATTGTCGTGTCGATTGATTGATTGATAGATCCTGCAGATAGAGCGCAGGACGTGTTTAAAAAATTTTGTTTTTAATTTTTGGCATTTTGCCAGAAATGTTTAATAATTTGTAGTTAAGCTCATCGACACAACGTATATTTCAAGATGAGAACTCACACTCTGTCACATGGATTTTAAAAGTAGTACACATAAATACTTGTTTTATACTTTCCTAAACAAGTATAACGTTTAGTTAAAATAAAGTTGTATGAAACAAGTTTTGCGTACTTTGCAGAGAAATGCGCAAAACTTCATTTAATGAAAATAGGTTTGTGGTGGATCAAAAAGCAAAAATCAGTTAGGAAATGCGGATATATTTTAGGAGCATTAATATTTATGATTATTGTTATCTGCTTTATTTGCATCTTGAAAAACTGTTAATGCCTCGGAAATTAATGACCTCAGATTTCCAGTTTTTACGCTGCTTATAAATTAAGCAGTATCAATTTTTTTATCTATCTATCATTAATTTATTTAAGACAAAAATATAAAAAAAATAAATATAATGTATGGGAACATATATTAACGGAAGCTATTTATGTCTTAGAAAAGTTATGCAGTGGTTCTGAAATGAAAGATAGTAACGTACAAAGGGATTATATGAGTGAAAATCGCTTCATTTATTATTAAAACGTATTAAATAAATTTTTTAATTTGCGAAAATTATTGAAATATTGTAATAACGGGGGAGAATTCTTTTCTGAAATATTCCATTCGTTTGTGTGGTGAAAATAGCAATGTAATTCGCGTTCTTTCAAATGTTGAAATGCAACTTAAAACTATTAGGTCCAACGCTGCCATTGATATGCTTAATATTTTCAGTAATTAATTTATCGAAATTTACGAAGTAGTATATACTTTTAGTTGTGTGATACCATTTTTATTATCATTATTATATTATTATTGACGGTTTCACGTACTGAATGCTGTAGAAAGTAAATTAAAAGCAAAAGTAAAGTAAATTGTAAAATTTAATTTCAAATAACAATTAGAAAGGCGTTCTTGCCCTCCCGCTTATTAGTGTAAATAACAGAGAAAAAATCTATCTGCCTTTAACTTTGCCGTTTGGTAATGTCAATCGTACTTCTAAATCCAAACTTTTTCTGTCCCTAACCATGCCTCTTCGTGCGACTGCACAGGTTGCAAGTACTGTCGTTTATTACATTGTGAGAACTATACATTTAAACCTGCAATTTCTTCCTTATTTAATGATAGTAAGAGATTCAAGATATGAAAAAAATTAAACGCTACGGAATGACTTGCAAAGTTCATTCCAAATTAAGTATCAGAATCCTGCCTAGTTACTTCTCTGATTTATAATTTTCGAGTTGTGATTGCAAAAAGAGGAACATTTCCTTAAAGGGTGGGTCGCCTTTTTATTTGCGTACGCTCCGATCAAGTAGGAGACACCGAATTTACATACATTAATTTATTATTTACATTAATAATTTATCATTTATTTAATTATCCGTTTTAATTCTAAAAATAAAAATGAAAAGCAAAAGGGAATTTAAATTTTTTTTATTGAAACTCCAATTACGAACAATATATGTAAAAAATGAAAAGCAAAAGGGAAAAACATAAAAATAATAATTAATCTTCTTATTATATTTAATTATCCGTATATATGTAAGAAATGAAAAGCAAAAGGGAAAAAAACATATAAAAATAATAATTAATTACATTATTATTTATTTATAATTATCGGTTTTAATTCCCATTTAACATTATTATCGGTTTTAATTCGCATTTAACATTATTATCGGTTTTAATTCGCATTTAACATTATTATTTATTTATAATTATCGGTTTTAATTCATATTTACCATTATTATTTATTTATAATTATCGGTTTTAATTCGCATTTATGCATTATTATTTATTTATAATTATCGGTTTTAATTCGCATTTAACATTATTATTTATTTATAATTATCGGTTTTAATTCGCATTTAACATTATTATTTATTTATAATTATCGGTTTTAATTCGTATTTACCATTATTATTTATTTATAATTATCGGTTTTAATTCGTATTTACCATTATTATTTATTTATAATTATCGGTTTTAATTCGCATTAATTCGCATTTATGCATTATTATTTATTTATAATTATCGGTTTTAATTCGCATTTAACATTATTATTTATTTATAATTATCGGTTTTAATTCGCATTTAACATTATTATTTATTTATAATTATCGGTTTTAATTCGCATTTAACATTATTATTTATTTATAATTATCGGTTTTAATTCGCATTTAACACTATTATTTATTTACCTACGCTCCGATCAAGTAGGAGGAATGCTTTACTTTCAGTTTTGAATAAATTTATTACTATTTACTGCAGCTTCAAGGTGCTCTAAACATAATTTTCGAAGTAAAAACTTGATAGTTATGTTGATTATTAGACTTGCATGAAAAAATTAGTATTTGATCTAAAATACCTTAAATTATTTGAATTATATTTTACTAAATCATGTATTTTGATATAACTAGCTAGTTAAAAAAATTAAAATTGTAAATGTGCAGAAATGCTTATATAAAACCAAGAAATTGTTTATATTTTTGTTGCTTTTTCCCTTGTAAATTAATTATATATATATATTACACTCTGGGGAGTCAGCACCCTGCTGAATTGTAGTAAACGGGACGTCCAATCTACTAGACCATCAAAGATGCAGATTTGGATTTTCTATTTCATAGTTATTGAAATCATAATGGTATGTTTGTTTAAATTAGTACTGTTTATGAATGTGATAAAAATAAATTCTGATAAGCTAAGAAATGATTTATTTTCTATTAATTATGAACTGTAAATAATGTAACCAATTTTCTTCATAGTATTTACTAAAAAATTTTTTGTTAAAAGGGAGGTAGTCTTATTTATACAATTCTTGCAGAGATACCAAGAAATAAAACATTTCAGGTATTTTCACTCAGTATATCTTGATGTGTAAAATCGTGTTGTTCAATGCCATATTACTTTTCCACAGGAAAGTAATTTTATTGATCTAACATCTGCATAAATCAAACTTTTTAAAGAATGATTACAGTTTCTAAGCTAACTTAAAATTTTCAGATTTAGAAAATGTATGTTTAATTTAGCATTAGTTTTCCATGGAATAGAAAAGGTTTTCAAAATGTTCAGTTATTAGAGGGAAATAATATAAATGAGATTGTCCTGATACAGTTTCAGCCGGAAATGAAACTGAATTTTCGGATAGTGAAGATTTCATTTAAGAATTTTAATAAAACTGATTAATGTAAATCCTCTGCATTTAAAAATTCTAATAAAACTGATTAATGTAAATCCTCTGCATTTAAGAATTCTAATAAAACTGATTAATGTAAATCCTATGATTCATGTAGGTATTCTTCTGTTATCAGGACCAGATTCAGAAATGTGTGTTTATATGCATGCATTTTTAAATGTAGGTGCTCGTGTGTGCATGTATATATTCTTTATGTATGTATGTGTATACTTTACACATATATGCGCATACATGCATATACACATGCTTACATATCTACAGTGGAACCCCGAGATATGAGTTTAATTCGTTTCAGCATTCAACTGGTATGGCGAATTTCTCGTATCTAGAAACAAGCTTCCCCATTGAAAATAATGGAAATTCAGTTAACCCGTTCCACACCCCAAAAAATATCAACATTTTAAAATCAAGTCAATTTTTCCTAATAAATAACACTGGTAAATAATATAACAATAGTTTAACTTTGTTACCAACATTTTAACTCCTTCTCATTAATCCACACCAACAACAGCTTCTCAACATCTAGGAGTACTTTTATAGTGCTTGGAAGAAACGATAATTCCTTTGGCTGCATCAGGTTTCTTAATTTCTTCCTGCTTCTTCAGAATAGTATAGATTTTCGATGTTGAAAGGCCGCAAGTCTTTGCCAATTCCGTCACCATGCTTATGTTTATCTATGATTTCTTTCTTGATATCAGCGGCCATGGCCTCCTTATTTTTCTTTGCAGCACTATCTGAGGCAACAATCTTCTTGCGAGGCATCTTGAAATAATTATTTTCACGTTAAATGTCAAAACAATTAACTTACAAGTGCACAAACACGTATAACTGTTCAAACTGTTCCTACCAAATGTTAGAGTCCCTAGTGTGGGATTAATACTCTCTATCTTAGTGCCCTCTATAACCTATGTTAGGGTTAACCTGTATAACCTACAAGGATTGCCAGTTTAGGCGAGATATCTAGGTAGTCATCATAATACGTACCTTACTTTTTATTATTTTTAAATTAAATTGAAAGTAATAAACTAGTTTTCAAGAATGAAGTTAAACTAGATTTGCATTCAACTCTGGTTTATTGTGTTAATGATGTTTTGCTGTAACAAATATGAATTTTTTGTTTAAGTATAATAATTTAAAATGTTTTTTCTAGAGAATGAAGTACTGCCACTAAGGTAAAGGTGCTAACTTGCAAGGTAATTTTCTATTCTACATTAACTCAATCTTTATGTCCTGTTACAGATATATTGGCAGAAATAATGAAAACCTGACATTCAAAAAGAAAAATAATAACGTTGAATGTAGTATATTAGATGGTTAACTGCGGTTTGGCAGCTCATTAATAATCTTACACATATTGAGTACGAATAACTTTGACAATTACCGGTATTTTCAATAGTATAAAATTAGGCAAGAAAGCAGCTTTAGCTTAGCACCGATTTTAAGTACAACAACTCTCTTACCAATATTGGTTTGACGAAGGTAAAATATAATTGAATTTAATAAGTTGGAAATACTGTCTGTCTTTCCATGAGTTAAAAAATAATTTCAAATAAAATTTCTTTTTTCAGTTTTTCATGTTATTTGTTTAATGTTATTGTAATCTGATTTATCATATTTAGTCACATATTCCATCCCTCTTTGCACTATAGTATATAATTCAAAGGACTTATCAGTTTCAGCAATATTTTTTTTTACCAGTATACATTTTTACCATAACTCTGTTTCTAAATCATATCCTGAAAAATTAAGGAGTAAAGTACACAAAGAAGGAAAATATGCAAGTAAATAATGGCATTTAGTGTGGTTTATGTGTCTAATATTTGTACTAGATTGTAAAAGTTATAAAATTCTATTAGCTTTTTAAAATTATTCTTTTTTAAATTGAGATGCTTCTTTGCACCCAAATGGTTAAAGCCCTAGTGTGACTTTGGTACTTTGATCTAACTTCTATTCCTAATAAATAATCCATCTGCATACAGTTTACTCAATTTCTGCCATGTGTAAGGTAAACAATATTAGCTTTTTTTTTAATATATCTTTTACAACTATTCCATCAGGTAAATTTCTTTCATATTTTGCCTTAATTGAGTCATCCTGCTAATTAAGAATTTAAAGTTAATATGTTAAGTTTTTGTGTGTATAATTCATTTTAAGTATGTGCAAGCAAATGCATACATTAACAGTTACGTAGAATTATGTTTTGGGTATCAAATTCAGAAATTTTGGGGCTGTTTTTAGAAGATTTATTAATGATTTATACTATATTAATATTGGTAAAAAAATTCTGTGGCTTTTATATGAGAGTATATATCTTAAAATAGCTGCATGATATGGTAGAGGTAAAAAGCTTCATGTGGATCATAAATTAATATTATGTGGGAATTTTTCATTTATTTAATAAAGAAAATATTCAAGCCACAGTTAAAAGTTTTTCACTGGATTATTTGCATACAAAGTTTGCAGCAAATATTTCCTGCAACAGAAGTGACAATTTTTAGTGCAACAGAAGTGACAAAATTTAGTTAGTGTAAGCAGTAACTCTATTTTGAGATGTTAAACAGGAAGGCAAATTTTTGAATTTAAATTGATTTTTGAAGGAAGACTTCATTTAGTCTTGCTATCATTCTACGTGGCTCTTAACTTTTTTATGGTATTTATAATTTTATTGTTATTCAGCTTTCTGTTTGCTTAGAATGCACATGAATGTAGACTTGAAATATTTTATATTGCAAACTGAGATGCCATTGTTATCATAAAGATTTTTGCTCTGATTTTGGAGGAATTTACTGATAATACTTTTGATTGCGTATTGGTTTCCAGTTTATTGAAATGTGTAAAATAGCCTGTTAATGCATATACGTATGTTAATGACATGTATATGTTTATGAAGTATTCTGTTATATGTATATAGTGTTGTGATTAGTTTTCTGCTTACTCTTTATTTAAGAAAAAGTTATCTGTAAGAAAACGAATATTCTTTACTATATGTAGGAGTAAAATTGAAAAGGCTAATGCAATATAATTAATACAAAATTAAGTAAGTCATGTACTTAAATACTAAAGACTTTCTCAACCTTGCAGTTCTAAACAAATCTTAAGTATTTTTTACTTGAAATTATAGGCATTGTGTAAGGTATATAATTGAAGCTTACTGTGTGATAGTATGAAATTAAATTTTTAATTACTGAAATGTAAATTTTTAAATATGAAATACTCAGTGCATTTTATATGCATCTTTTAATACTTCAACTATATTTAAAAACTGAAAACATCTGAAGTGTGAAATTATTACAGATTTTTCTTTTTCTTGTTTAGGAGCTGTTCTCAAAACATTGGGTGACAAAGAATTCACTTTTACAAAAATCGAGCAGGATATTAAAGACAGCGAACTATGGAAAAAATATGGCGAAGCTACATGAAGTCTATGTGGAATTTTATTATTGAAAAAAATATGCTCTTCAGATTTAATGTTAGTTTTTATTGTTTAACAGTAATTGCAGTTTTCGAATACCTGTAAAATAAACCTAATTCTTAAATTAATTTCATGTGTATTTCTTTTGCAAGTATTACAGTTCATAATACTTCAAACAACTTGAAATTTTAGACTTGTTAATTTATGTGGGATATGTTCATAATAAATTTATAATTTAAATAACTCATTGTCATCATATGAGCATAATCTAAAATGCACAGCATTTGACAACAAATTAATAAAAAATTAGCCAACTTCTAATTGCTTTCTTTTATCCAGTTACCTCTTTTTAAATCATTTAATACCATAAAGTTATTTGATGAAAAAAAAATAATTGGTATGTGCACATCAACATGTATATTTATAATGATGTTATAGAAAAAGTCACGAGATAAATATTTAAAAACTTAAATATTCCTAAACAAATTAACTTTTTAAAATTTTATCTGGTATATAAGATAAAATAAAGAACATATTTAGGTAATTTTGAATTTGCATAATTTTATGAACTTATTTATGAAATTAACAGATACATTGTAAAAGGGAACTTTTTAAAAATACCTCAGTAAAGCATTTCTTTTGTAGAGGTGAACTTTTAGTACTGATCTAATATATTTATAAGATTTTAAACTGAAAAAGACAACAATAATAGATTACAATACATTGCAAGATTGACTGATAAATGCAAAATTTTTACATATCATAATTATGTGTGTAATTAAAACAGAAGTTACTCGATTAACTTGCATGCAAATTAATATTTTCTTTAACATGTTTGGGATAAACTGAATTTTCATAAATAAATATGTATAGATTTGTGTATTATCTGAAGATATGAATGAAATATTTGTGACATTAAACATTCATCTTCAAGGAAATTAACAAAGTCAACTTGGTAAACTATTGGAAAAGGTAAGTTTTCTACAATTTCCTGGTCTATATTTAACAATTTTAAAATTTAGCACACTCATTCAAATAATCTAAACGTATGATGTTTTCTTTTGTGCTACATTCGTTTACTGAATTTGTTAATTAACTATATTGTACTTTAGATAGAAATTAACGTAGATATTCCCTGTATTTTACGGTACAAAAACTTATATATTTGATAATAATTGACCTAAATCTTCCCTGTTTTCTTTGCATATACGAATGACTTTGGTAAAAATTTAGTCCGATGTCTTCTCCTCTTTACTGTGTATAAGTGCACATTTTTGGTAAAAAATTTGCATAAATCTCCAATTACCTATTTACTGCATTTTTCGTAAAATGTGCTTATTTTAATCTCTTATTTTTTTATATAAATCTATGCAAAAATGTTCTGCATATTATGATTAAAAGATAAAATTAATATCAAATTTTTACATATCCACCTTTTAGGTATGTACAGCAATATGGAATATATATAACTGGAAAATTTAAATGCAAAAAAATTAATTTCTATTCAAAAATTACATAACACTAAAAGGCTGAAAATCACTTTTAATATTTCATTTTAAAGTGACTACAAAATATGCAATAAATTTTGTAAACCTGAGTTCTATGTTTTAAATCAATTAATGCTATTGTTCATTTACATGGCATAAGAAAATGTCCTTCAGAAAAGCAAATAATTTATTTAAAGTGTTATTTAGTAAACAACTGTTTGCTACAGTTTTTTACTAAATTTAAAATTATGAAATTACGGGGAATATCTACCTTAATTTTTACCTAATATATACGTTTATATACAGTAAAAAATCGGGGAAATTTACGTAAATTTTTACTAAATATATACGCATACGTGAAGCAAAAATTTGAGATTTACGTATATGCGATAAATATACGTAAATTTTTACTAAAAATATACGTAAATCCCTGAAATTTACGTATATTATACGTAAAAGTTGCGAATGAACAGTAGTCTCTCGCGTAAATATACCTAAATTTTACGTAAAAGTTACGTATAGTAAAACGTAAAAATATACGTAAATATTTAGTAATTGCCACTGGACACTTTTTATGATATTTTTACGTTCAACTTGAACGTTTTTTATACGAAAGGCCATTCGTAAATTGCACGTATTTTTCTCGTGCAATTTACGAATGCATGCTGCCTGGGTAGAAGTCAGTAAACATAAAATTTCGTAATAATGAACTTGTATAATGAGGAGTGTCACAGAATTTCCATCAGGACTTTGGTTTTTCCCAATAGAACCTTCAGAACAACCAGAACTTCGGTTTTCTCTATGAGAAATAGATTACAAGCCGTTATGAGTGCAAAAGGTATAAACACAAAATATTAAATTTTGTTTCCTCATTTTGTTGTATGATCTTTGGCAATACATTTTTGAATGCAAATGAACGATGGCATTAATTGATTTAAAACACAGAATTGATGTTTACTAAATTTATTGCATATTTTGTAGTCACTTTGAAATGAAATATTAAGGTCATTTTCAGCCTTTAAGTGTTACGTAATTTTTTAATAGAAATTTATTTATTTATTTATTTTTTTTTTTTGCATTTACTAGTGCATTTAAATTTTCCAGTTATATATATTCCGTATAACTGTACATAACTAAAAGGCAGATATGTAAGAATTTGATATAAAAATTATTTTACCTTTTAATCATAGCATACAGAAAATTTTTGCCTAGATTTATATAAAAAATATGAGATTAAAATAAGTACATTTTATGAAAAATGCAGTGAAAAGGTAATTCGAGATTTATGCAAATTTTTTACCAAAAAATGTGCATTTATACACAGTAAAGTGGAGAATACGTCGGATTAAATTTTTACCAGTCATTCGCATATGCAAAGAAAACGGAAGATTTAGGTCAATTACTATCAAATATATGCGTTTTTGTACCGTAAATTACGGGAAATATGTACGTTAATTTCTATCAAATATATACGTTTTTGTACCGTAAAATACGGGGAATATCTACCTTAATTTTTACCTAATATATACGTTTATATACAGTAAAAAATCGGGGAAATTTACGTAAATTTTTACGAAATATATACGCATACGTGAAGCAAAAATTTGAGATTTACGTATATGCGATAAATATACGTAAATTTTTACTAAAAATATACGTAAATCCCTGAAATTTACGTATATTATACGTAAAAGATGCGAATGAACAGTAGTCTCTCGCGTAAATATACCTAAATTTTACGTAAAAGTTACGTATAGTAAAACGTAAAAATATACGTAAATATTTAGTAATTGCCACTGGACACTTTTTATGATATTTTTACGTTCAACTTGAACGTTTTTTATACGAAAGGCCATTCGTAAATTGCACGTATTTTTCTCGTGCAATTTACGAATGCATGCTGCCTGGGTAGAAGTCAGTAAACATAAAATTTCGTAATAGTGAACTTGTATAATGAGGAGTGTCACAGAATTTCCATCAGGACTTTGGTTTTTCCCAATAGAACCTTCAGAACAACCAGAACTTCGGTTTTCTCTATGAGAAATAGATTACAAGCCGTTATGAGTGCAAAAGGTATAAACACAAAATATTAAATTTTGTTTCCTCATTTTGTTGTATGATCTTTGGCAATACATTTTTGAATGCAAATGAACGATGGCATTAATTGATTTAAAACACAGAATTGATGTTTACTAAATTTATTGCATATTTTGTAGTCACTTTGAAATGAAATATTAAAAGTCATTTTCAGCCTTTAAGTGTTACGTAATTTTTTAATAGAAATTTATTTATTTATTTATTTTTTTTTTTGCATTTACTAGTGCATTTAAATTTTCCAGTTATATTTATTCCGTATAGCTGTACATAACTAAAAGGCAGATATGTAAGAATTTGATATAAAAATTATTTTACCTTTTAATCATAGCATACAGAAAATTTTTGCCTAGATTTATATAAAAAATATGAGATTAAAATAAGTACATTTTATGAAAAATGCAGTGAAAAGGTAATTCGAGATTTATGCAAATTTTTTACCAAAAAATGTGCATTTATACACAGTAAAGTGGAGAATACATCGGATTAAATTTTTACCAGTCATTCGCATATGCAAAGAAAACGGAAGATTTAGGTCAATTACTATCAAATATATGCGTTTTTGTACCGTAAATTACGGGAAATATGTACGTTAATTTCTATCAAATATATACGTTTTTGTACCGTAAAATACGGGGAATATCTACCTTAATTTTTACCTAATATATACGTTTATATACAGTAAAAAATCGGGGAAATTTACGTAAATTTTTACTAAATATATACGCATACGTGAAGCAAAAATTTGAGATTTACGTATATGCGATAAATATACGTAAATTTTTACTAAAAATATACGTAAATCCCTGAAATTTACGTATATTATACGTAAAAGATGCGAATGAACAGTAGTCTCTCGCGTAAATATACCTAAATTTTACGTAAAAGTTACGTATAGTAAAACGTAAAAATATACGTAAATATTTAGTAATTGCCACTGGACACTTTTTATGATATTTTTACGTTCAACTTGAACGTTTTTTATACGAAAGGCCATTCGTAAATTGCACGTATTTTTCTCGTGCAATTTACGAATGCATGCTGCCTGGGTAGAAGTCAGTAAACATAAAATTTCGTAATAGTGAACTTGTATAATGAGGAGTGTCACAGAATTTCCATCAGGACTTTGGTTTTTCCCAATAGAACCTTCAGAACAACCAGAACTTCGGTTTTCTCAATGAGAAATAGAATACAAGCCGTTATGAGTGCAAAAGGTATAAACACAAAATATTAAATTTTGTTTCCTCATTTTGTTGTATGATCTTTGGCAATACATTTTTGACTTCCAAATTTACGATTTTGTTGTATATTTTGTGAAAGGCATATTAAAACGAAAGTTTTATTAGATTTGCATGTTTATTATCTCTTGTGTTCGTTATGACCAGATAAAATTATCAAGCATTTCCTTTATTGCGAAGGGGAAAAAGTATTTGGGGCAATTTTTTCCCACCTTAGTTGGGGCAATTTTTCCCCACGCCAGTTGGGGAATTTTTTCCCCACCCCATTTGGGGCAATTTTTTTCCCACCGCAGTTGGGGCTATTTTTTCCCACCCTAGTTGGGGCAATTTTTTCCCACCCCACTTGGGGCAATTTTTTCCCACCCCAGTTGGGGCAATTTTTTCCCACCCCAGTTGGGGCAATTTTTTTCCCACCCCAGTTGGGGCAATTTTTCCCACACTAGTTGGGGCAATTTTTCCCCACCCCAGTTGGGGCAATTTTCCCCACCCCAGTTGGGGCAATTTTTCCCCACCCCAGTTGGGGCAATTTTTTTCCCACCCCAGTTGGGGCAATTTTTCCCACACTAGTTGGGGCAATTTTTCCCCACCCTAGTTGGGGCAATTTTTTTCCCACCCCAGTTGGGGCAATTTTTTCCTACCCCAGTTGTGGCAATTTTTTCCCACGTGAGTTGGATCAAATTTTTTCCCACCCTAGTTGGGGCAATTTTTTTCCCACCCCAGTTGTGGCAATTTTTTCCCACATGAGTTGGATCAAATTTTTTCCCAACCCAGTTGGGGCAATTTTTTTACCATTCCCAATCCTGTTGGGGCAATTTTTTGGCTAATCTTAAGAATATGGTAACAGGTAGTTTGGCTATATTTTGGTAAGGCGATAAAGCTTACTAGCTAGGAGTTTAGCAATAATCTGAGGATTACACAGTTCGAATCACAGATTATTTTGTCTCAGAGAAATGAAAGATCATGAGACATGTAACGTGACTTTTTCCGGAAAATTCCGGTCGTGATTTTTTAGCTAATAATACTTAGAAACAATTTTGCTGCTAAAGTGCAGGATCGCCCACTGATTTGTTTGGCGCTTTTTACAAGAGTAAGAATTGGATTTTTGTCAATTTTCTTTGACTTTTTAAGTGAAAATATGTCGATAGATAAAGTCAAGTGTGTGCGCAATGCCATTTTTGTGCGATTCTGGGTTTTTTTAAGTGAAAATAGGTCGACGTGTACATGGATACTGTGTATGTGCAATTCTTAAATACGCGGCAAGTAGTTTGCTATTCTTCACTATCTCCCAATTTCGCACCTAATCTGCGTCATGATTAAGCATTTTTGTTCCATAAAAGTTCTAGTATAAGCGTAATTCGGCTAGTAGATTGTTGGAAAAAAATGTTGAGTTAAAAAAAAATGCCTTTACTTCGTGAAAACAAAATGGCGTCAAAAAAACTAGAAAATTGCTGTAGCAGGGTTGGTCGCAAAATTTTCGTCAAAAAATCGCCAAGTTACCATAATGTAAAGATTCACCAAGAATACAACTGGACGTGAGAAGTGTTAGAACTGTTAGAAGTGTTGTCAAAAAGTTCAAAGGGACATTGTCGACAGAAAATAAAATTAAAAGTGGACTACTTCCAAATGTTTTCTACAAGGGAAAACTTTGCATTATCAAAGAGGTTAAGAAATAAATTTCTTCATTATATGCAGTTGGCCAAAGATTTTGCTAATACTTCACATCAAACTTTTAGTGTACAGACTCTACGGAATGGCTGACATGGAGGAAGTTATTACGTAAGGGCAGCTAGAAAGAAACCTTTCATTTCAGAAATAAATAGGAGAAAGTGATTAGATTTTGTTAAACCTCATTCATGTTAATTTATCAGACGAATTTTGGATGGTGACCCTAAAGGTATTTAAATTTACCGGTTCCACAGTCGCCTTCCAACCGTACTACCGGGTCTGTCACCCTCAATGTCTCCGTATCAGGCGGGAGGTGGTTTAACAGACTAAAGTGCCCAGGAAGAGCTTAGAAATGTAACGATACACCGCCCCCTCGTCCCAAACTTACGGGCGACGGATCAAAAAGTTGCTCTCATTTCTCACGTCTGAACGGGTCAACGGGGGTCACCACTCCCCGCGAACCGAGACCACCATGAGGTGTGGTCCTATAATCTTGTCCGCTCTACCGGTCGTTTGCGCCCCTACCAGTACTACCGGGCAGACCACTAAGCAGAAGGTTTGACATGGAATACCAGAGTCGTAGTCTAATAGCCACCACATTACCGCTACCAATACCATGGCTCGCAAGCGACGCCACCTGCCCAGTGGCCTATAGCCTTTCCCCCCTTTGGTCCAACCGTACAAACAGTCTTCCCTCAGGGGTTCTGGAACCGCCAAGTTCAAAAATGATATACCCCCGTGGCCGAGACTGCCTAGGTACAGATCCTAGCCAGTAGCTTCGCAGAGTTCTCTACGTCGACCCCCGGGGGGGACCCTAAAGGTATAGTGAACTTAACCTGGCAATCGTTACTCGCGAGTTAAAGATACCACCTGAATCGTCCGACATAAATTCAATTTAAAATTTATGGCACAAATTGGACCTAGAAGTCAGTAATCATAAATTTCGTAATAATGAACTTGTATAATGAGGAGTGGTACTCCTGCACGAGTGTCACAGAATTTCCATCAGGACTTTGGTTTTTTCCCAATAGAACCTTCTCAACAACCAGAACTTCGGTTTTCTCTATGAGAAATAGATTACGAGCCGTTATGAGTGCAAAAGGTATAAACACAAAATATTAAATTTTGTTTCCTCATTTTTGACATCCAAATTTACGATTTTGTTGTATATTTTGTGAAAGGCATATTAAAACGAAAGTTTTACTAGATTTGCATGTTTATTATCTCTTGTGTTCGTTATGACCATCTAAAATTATCAAGCATTTCTTTTATTGCGAAGGGGGAAAAGTATTTGGGGCAATTTTTCCCAACCCAGTTGGGTCTATTTTTTTCCCACCCTAGTTGGGGCAATTTTTTCCCACCCCATTTGGGGCTATTTTTCCCACCCTAGTCGGGTTTTTTCCCACCCTAGTTGGGGCAATTTTTTCCCACCCCAGTTGGGGCAATTTTTTCCCACCCTATTTGGGGCAATTTTTTCCCACCGCAGTTGTGGCAATTTTTCCCACGTAAGTTGGATCAATTTTTTCCCACCCCAGTTGGGTCAATTTTTTCCCACCCCAGTTGGGGCAATTTTTTTCCCATTCCCAATCCTGTTGGGGCAATTTTTGGCTAATCTTAAGAATATGGTAACAGGTAGTTTGGCTATATTTTGGTAAGGCGATAAAGCTTACTAGCTAGGAGTTTAGCAATAATCTGAGGATTACACAGTTCGAATCACAGATTATTTTGTCTCAGAGAAATGAAAGATCATGAGACATGTAACGTGACTTTTTCCGGAAAATTCCGGTCGTGATTTTTTAGCTAATAATACTTAGAAACAATTTTGCTGCTAAAGTGCAGGATCGCCCACTTATTTGTTTGGCGCTTTTTACAAGAGTAAGAATTGGATTTTTGTCAATTTTCTTTGACTTTTTAAGTGAAAATAGGTCGATAGATAAAGTCAAGTGTGTGCGCAATGCCATTTTTGTGCGATTCTGGGATTTTTTTAAGTGAAAATAGGTCGACGTGTACATGGATACTGTGTACGTGCAATTCTTAAATACGCGGCAAGCAGTTTGCTATTCTTCACTATCTCTCAATTTCGCACCTAATCTTCGTCATGATTAAGCATTTTTGTTCCATAAAAGTTCTAGTATAAGCGTAATTCGGCTAGTAGATTGTTGGATAAAAATGTTGAGTTAAAAAAAATGCCTTTACTTCGTGAAAACAAAATGGCGTCAAAAAACTAGAAGGTTGCTGTAGCAGGGTTGGTCGCCAAATTTTCGCCAAAAAATCGCCAAGTTACCATAATGTAAAGATTCACCAAGAATACAACTGGACGTGAGAAGTGTTACAACTGTTAGAAGTGTTGTCAAAAAGTTCAAAGAGACATTATCGACAGAAAATAAAATTAAAAGTGGACGACTTCCAAATGTTTTCTCCAAGGGAAAACGTTACATTATCAAAGAAGTTAAGAAATTAATTTCTTCATAATATGCAGTTGGCCAAAGATGTTGCTAATACTTCACATCACACTTTTAGTGTACAGACTCTACGGAATGGCTGACATGGAGGAAGTTATTACGTAAGGGCAGCTAGAAAGAAACCTTTCATTTCAGAAATAAATAGGAGAAAGTTATTAGATTTTGTTAAACCTCATTCATGTTAATTTATCAGACGAATTTTGGATGGTGACCCTAAAGGTATTTAAATTTACCGGTTCCACAGTCGCCTTCCAACCGTACTACCGGGTCTGTCACCCTCAATGTCTCCGTATCAGGCGGGAGGTGGTTTAACAGACTAAAGTGCCCAGGAAGAGCTTAGAAATGTAATGATACACCGCCCCCTCGTCCCACACTTACGGGCGACGGATCAAAAAGTTGCTCTCATTTCTCACGTCTGAACGGGTCAACGGGGGTCACCACTCCCCGCGACCCGAGACCACCATGAGGTGTGGTCCTATAATCTTGGCCGCTCTACCGGTCGTTTGCGCCCCTACCAGTACTACCGGGCAGTCCACTAAGCAGAAGGTTTGACATGGAATACCAGAGTCGTAGTCGAATAGCCACCACATTACCGCTACCAATACCATGGCTCCCAAGCGACGCCACCTGCCCAGTGGCCTATAGCCTTTCCCCCCTTTGGTCCAACCGTACAAACAGTCTTCCCTCAGGGGTTCTGGAACCGCCAAGTTCAAAAATGATATACCCCCGTGGCCGAGACTGCCTAGGTACAGATCCTAGCCAGTAGCTTCGCAGAATTCTTTACGTCGACCCCCGGGGGGACCCTAAAGGTATAGTGAACTTAACCTGGCAATCGTTACTCGCGAGTTAAAGATACCACCTGAATCGTCCGACATAAATTCAATTTAAAATTTATGGCACAAATTGGACCTAGAAGTCAGTAATCATAAATTTCGTAATAATGAACTTGTATAATGAGGAGTGGTACTCCTGCACGAGTGTCACAGAATTTCCATCAGGAATTTGGTTTTTTCCCAATAGAACCTTCTCAACAACCAGAACTTCGGTTTTCTCTATGAGAAAGTTATGAGTGCAAAAGGTATAAACACAAAATATTAAATTTTGTTTCCTCATTTTGCTGTATGATCTTTGGCAATACATTTTTGACATCCAAATTTACGATTTTGTTGTATATTTTGTGAAAGGCATATTAAAACGAAAGTTTGACTAGATTTGCATGTTTATTATCTCTTGTGTTCCTTATGACCAGCTAACATTATGAAGCATTTCCTTTATTGCGAAGGGGGAAAAGTAGTTGTGGCAATTTTTTTCCCACCTTAGTTGGGGCAATTTTTTCCCACCCCAGTTGGGGCTATTTTTTCCCACCCTAGTTGGGGCAATTTTTTCCCACCCTTGTTGTGGCAATTTTTCCCAACCCATTTGGGGCAATTTTTTCCCATCCCAGTTGGGGCTATTTTTTCCCACCCTAGTTGGGGCAATTTTTTCCTACCCCAGTTGTGGCAATTTTTTCCCACGTGAGTTGGATCAAATTTTTTCCCACCCTAGTTGGGGCAATTTTTTTCCCACCGCAGTTGTGGCAATTTTTTCCCACATGAGTTGGATCAAATTTTTTCCCAACCCAGTTGGGTCAATTTTTTCCCACCCCAGTTGGGGCAATTTTTTTACCATTCCCAATCCTGTTGGGGCAATTTTTTGGCTAATCTTAAGAATATGGTAACAGGTAGTTTGGCTATATTTTGGTAAGGCGATAAAGCTTACTAGCTAGGAGTTTAGCAATAATCTGAGGATTACACAGTTCGAATCACACATTATTTTGTCTCAGAGAAATGAAAGATCATGAGACATGTAACGTGACTTTTTCCGGAAAATTCCGGTCGTGATTTTTTAGCTAATAATACTTAGAAACAATTTTGCTGCTAAAGTGCAGGATCGCCCACTGATTTGTTTGGCGCTTTTTACAAGAGTAAGAAGAATTGGATTTTTGTCAATTTTCTTTGACGTTTTAAGTGAAAATAGGTCGATAGATAAAGTCAAGTGTGTGCGCAATGCCATTTTTGTGCGATTCTGGGATGTTTTTTTAAGTGAAATTAGGTCGACGTGTACATGGATACTGTGTATGTGCAATTCTTAGATACGCGGCAAGCAGTTTGCTATTCTTCACTATCTCCCAATTTCGCACCTAATCTTCGTCATGATTAAGCATTTTTGTTCCATAAAAGTTCTAGTATAAGCGTAATTCGGCTAGTAGATTGTTGGAAAAAAATGTTGAGTTAAAAAAAATGCCTTTACTTCGTGAAAACAAAATGGCGTCAAAAAAACTAGAAAATTGCTGTAGCAGGGTTGGTCGCAAAATTTTCGCCAAAAAATCGCCAAGTTACCATAATGTAAAGATTCACCAAGAATACAACTGGACGTGAGAAGTGTTAGAACTGTTAGAAGTGTTGTCAAAAAGTTCAAAGAGACATTGTCGACAGAAAATAAAATTAAAAGTGGACTACTTCCAAATGTTTTCTACAAGGGAATACTTTGCATTATCAAAGAGGTTAAGAAAGAAATTCTTTCATTATATGCAGTTGGCCAAAGATATTGCTAATACTTCACATCACACTTTTAGTGTACAGACTCTACGGAATGGCTGACATGGAGGAAGTTATTACGTAAGGGCAGCTAGAAAGAAACCTTTCATTTCAGAAATAAATAGGAGAAAGTGATTAGATTTTGTTAAACCTCATTCATGTTAATTTATCAGACGAATTTTGGATGGTGACCCTAAAGGTATTTAAATTTACCGGTTCCACAGTCGCCTTCCAACCGTACTACCGGGTCTGTCACCCTCAATGTCTCCGTATCAGGCGGGAGGTGGTTTAACAGACTAAAGTGCCCAGGAAGAGCTTAGAAATGTAACGATACACCGCCCCCTCGTCCCACACTTACGGGCGACGGATCAAAAAGTTGCTCTCATTTCTCACGTCTGAACGGGTCAACGGGGGTCACCACTCCCCGCGAACCGAGACCACCATGAGGTGTGGTCCTATAATCTTTGCCGCTCTACCGGTCGGTTGCGCCCCTACCAGTACTACCGGGCAGTCCACTAAGCAGAAGGTTTGACATGGAATACCAGAGTCGTAGTCGAATAGCCACCACATTACCGCTACCAATACCATGGCTCGCAAGCGACGCCACCTGCCCAGTGGCCTATAGCCTTTCCCCCCTTTGGTCCAACCGTACAAACAGTCTTCCCTCAGGGGTTCTGGAACCGCCAAGTTCAAAAATGATATACCCCCGTGGCCGAGACTGCCTAGGTACAGATCCTAGCCAGTAGCTTCGCAGAGTTCTTTACGTCGACCCCCGGGGGGACCCTAAAGGTATAGTGAACTTAACCTGACAATCGTTACTCGCGAGTTAAAGATACCACCTGAATCGTCCGACATAAATTCTATTTAAAATTTATGGCACAAATTGGACCTAGAAGTCAGTAATCATAAATTTCGTAATAATGAACTTGTATAATGAGGAGTGGTACTCCTGCACGAGTGTCACAGAATTTCCATCAGGACTTTGGTTTTTTCCCAATAGAACCTTCTCAACAACCAGAACTTCGGTTTTCTCTATGAGAAATAGATTACGAGCCGTTATGAGTGCAAAAGGTATAAACACAAAATATTAAATTTTGTTTCCTCATTTTTGACATCCAAATTTACGATTTTGTTGTATATTTTGTGAAAGGCATATTAAAACGAAAGTTTTATTAGATTTGCATGTTTAGTATCTCTTGTGTTCGTTATGACCAGCTGAAATTATCAAGCATTTCCTTTATTGCGAAGGGGAAAAAGTATTTGGGGCAATTTTTTCCCACCTTACTTGGGGCAATTTTTTTCCCACCTTAGTTGTGGCAATTTTTTCCCACCCCAGTTGGGGCAATTTTTCCCACGCCAGTTGGGGCAATTTTTCCCCACAATAGTTGGGGGAATTTTTCCCACCTTAGTTGGGGCAATTTTTCCCAGCCCAGTTGGGGAAATTTTTTTCCCACCCCAGTTGGGGCAATTTTTTTCCCACCCCAGTTGGGGCATTTTTTCCACCCAGTTGGGGCAATTTTTTTCGCACCCCTGTCGGGGTAATTTTTTCCCATGTTTTTGCTTTAAAAATGATTGAATTATGTTGTTTTTATCTTCCGGTTAAGGTTTTTATGCCTTTCGTAATTCTGGAAGCAATTTTTGTACAATTATCGACAATTTAAAAGCTGTTCAAGTGCGGTTAAGTTTTAAATAACATGGCGGACATATTTGTTTAAATTTGAAACAGGAGAATTGTACATTTGTTGCCAATCTAGAGAGACTAAGCTTCGCAACACAAAAATAACGCCTTCATTTATTATTGCGAATTAAATCATGCTTAATCCTTTCTGGAATTTTTTTGAGGAAATAAGTGTTTAATATTTACTTCGTAATTTTTGATGCAGATATTTTGGGTTTTTATGTATTTTTGCCTTGTCGCGAAGTGAGAGCTGAATTAATTAAATGAGAAATACTAAATCGTCTGTGAAAAACTGTTCTTTTCTGTTTTGTTTGCTTAATTTCTTTCATACATTGTTTTAGCTTTATTATAGTATTTGAATAGAACATGTGGCAACGATAATTCTTCAAATGATATAAATTTTGTGTATTCAGAGTGTCGTTATAGTAAACAAATATAGTGAATTTTAAAGAGTGCATTTATTTTATTGTGGTTTATGAGCTGTCGACGAAGTAGATTTAATTCAATCCAATCAATTTAAATGAAATTCAAGAATAAATGCGTATAGTTTAATATTCTGTGCAAGGAAGTCATGACATCAGATTTTTTATTTCAGCGCTAGCATTCTTTTGAATTTTAAAGTGTAAGATTGTAGAGTTGCGCGCCTCCAACCTGCACGCAACCAAGAGGTGACTGTTGAAACTGGAAAATAGACAGTCTTGCTAAGGGTTTAAGTCCCTTTTTATTCAACTTAAGAATTTACAATTGCGTGCTCTTGACGCTCACAAATTACTCCGACCCGGCGGTAAAATAAAAATAAGAACATGAAAAGAAATAATAACAAGACTCTAACTACGAGGCTCTCTAAAAGTAACTAACCTCACCGCGTTTTAGAATACCGCTGCTAATTCAGCAAACTTTGAATATCACTTTGAACGATTAACAATTCTCCGAGGCAAGCACACAGGCCTAAACGCGGGGTTCTTCAATTTCTGGCTAACTACCTCCGCGCTCGTGAAGTACGAACAGCACACTTCGAACTCGTTTCCTTTCTATTTAACTCAGAATACTTCCGCTGATAATTTGAATCCTTGCGCGTTCTACTAAAATTTACATACTCTGGCATTGGCAGTTCCAGGGGAAAGTAAGGCTTGACAGGAAAGATAGTTTAAACTTAAAATAAATGTTACTTAAAATAAATATAAACCCTACAAGATTCAGAATACATATTGTGTATGATCTGATTATATCCATTATATGTGAATAAACTGAATATATTCGTTGTGGATAAGATAAATTCATTTTGTTTGATGAGTATTTCTTGTTTAGGCAGTGCATTTAAGAATAACAGTTATTAAATGTGAAATTTAATACAATAAATATATACGAATACAAATTAGTAATGGTCACTTTGAATAAAATTCTGCATTGGCTATTATTACAGACAGACCTCAATAAAATGTGCGGACTTCTATTTACGTATATAATTGGTGTAAATATTTTTCTCTTATGCATAGTTTTATCTAAAGATAGCATTTGAGCTCAGATGTTTATCACATATTTCTTTCTTCACATATTTCATCTTATTTACCACTTATTGACTAATATCACATGGATATTTTTGAGCTGTATCCAGCATGTGTTTGTATTGATTTCAAATTCTTTCAATCGGGTAGTGAAATCCTCACAATTGCTTAGATTTGATCTAATTACGCAATGAAAAGTTTCAGAAGAAATCGGGGAAGCTTTAATTATTTTGTACAGAAAATTGCGTGGCAAAATATTTTCAACCATCTTGCTTAAATCTTTAAGCACGTGAAAGGTCATGTTGATATGACAGAAATATAACTGGATGCCCATTGGTCCAACCTAGAAGCCAACTCCTTCGGTGGCTACACAGATGTGCACTTGCGAGATATGCCAACCGTCAGACCACGAAGGTATGCAGAAAGGAGGGAGAAAATACCTTTTAAGTTTAATTTTTTTTCGAACTTATGCTATATGCAATTCAACAGGAAAATTACAATAATTTTAAAAGCAGCATGTGTTAAGAATAGTCGATGCAGTGTTAAATGTTGGTATACATTTTTTTTTTGAAGTATTTTCTCCGTTTGTCGTGTATTTTATTGCTTCCAGAAGCTGTACTGATTCCGATTGGAATAGTATAAGTGGAACTTTTTTTTCAGAAGCTTTTCATGCACGATGATGCTTAACCCTTTGCGGCACAGTGTGTCCGGTCCGGGCACACCTAAAAATTTCCTTCTGTACGCACAGAAAAATTGAATGAAAAAGAATTCATAGGTTACTCTCAACCTTCTTTATTTAAAGTAGATGGCAGCTCAACACAAACCAGTCCGTATATTTTAGCCATGTTTAGTTTTTTAAGACCCTCATTTTTCAAAGAAATTTTCCATATTTATTTTAGGGTATAAAAGGAATTGTTTGAAAAGAAATTTCTATGTTATTTTTTCCGCTGTATGCTAATCACCTTATTCTATATATTAGTTTTAAATTTTTACCTTGAAATCTTGTCTAAAATCAAACGGCAAACCCTAAGTGTACCCAGACCGGGCTCACCGATAATGTAGGACAACTGAGAGTCTGTATTCTTTGTTTCTCCGTATCTCATCGGTCAGTTCATTGAGAACAGTGCTCGTTTCAGCACTCTTTTCGAAGCTCTATTCAATCAGTGTGCCCCTTTGGGCACATCCTCAAAATTAAACGATAAGTGCTATCTTCAGAAAACTTTACTTGTGTACTCCTCTAGGCCTAATTAGACTGCCTACCTTTTTTTTAAATCAAAACTCCAACTTTAAAAGGTAGCGTGCTTGGAAAGGGTTAAGTATTTTAGGGAGTTAACTATTTTCATTCTGCCTCCTTCGATTTCGAATCGTGGAAGTCTTGCTACGTTTTATGAGGGTCTGTGAACAATTAAGGGGTGGGAGTTTTCTTGAGAAATTATTAACTTTCACTGTTTTCGTAGAGAATTGCAATTTTCTACTGTGTTGCTTACATTTCTTTGTAACTCGGCTCTCGAACTATCACTCATAACAAAAGCCACATCGTCCATGAAAGCTATGCTCAGAGTGTTAAGGCCATTTTTGCTTAGTGATTTTGTCAAATTCCAGATTCTAAAAATCTGCACTTAGGCATGAGGCCTGTGGACAGACTCTGATATTTTCAGTCATACCGTGGTTGTTAGTTATAATTACACTGCGCTTGTTAGTGAAGTAATTTTGAACACTTTCATAGTTGTTTTTTGGACAGTTTATATTTTTTAATGTTCCTAGAACCTCCGGCCAGCAGCACGAATCGAACGTTTTTTGGATGTGTAGGCACATCAAAGCCGAGTCCTGATTCTGCACTTTATTTTTTCATCTGCTGTAGAACTTCATTGATTGCAGGTACAGTGCTTTTATTGGAGAAGAAACCGAATTGGTGTGGGCTTGCTGTGTTGGGCTTTGAAATATGATGCCTGAACTGGTACTTGATATCCAGATTAGTCTTGTTATTGCGTATTTAATTTTAACTGCTACTTCTCCTGGCATTATAAAAATTATTTAGGCATGGAAAGATATATTCAGTGGATTAGCTGTTTCTCGAATATTTGTTAAATTCTAAATAACGTTCGAAAATTCTGCGAAAGACCTAAGGAATGCAAAATCCCCTCCCCCCCCTCACAAGAAAGGACTTAATAAGCATTTTAAACACCGAACTAAAACAAACTGATAACGATACAAAATTTTCATTTCCTAAACGATGAATAACTTGTGTCTGCTGTGCCTTATGTTGGAGTAATATTAGTAGAGCGAGTTTGACATAGATTTGCAACAGGGAATTCTACTTTGACTCGAATTCTTTTTGCTTTTCATTTAATTTTTCAGTTTGTAATTTTGTTTTTGTTGTTTTACATTTATTATTTCTTCATGAAACTGGTTCAGGAAATCCTACTGTTCTAAGAAGAGATGTAGATAAGGTTGCATTTCATCCTTAATTTAGAATTAAGGATGTATTTGGGTTGATGGTGGTATTTTTATTTTATATATTTATTTATTTTTATTGCTTGGAAATGCCTTATGTATTTTATGAATGTAGAAAATTTTATTCTTCCCAAGCTCTTCTTTTCTTAAATAGCAAAAATTTCCGCCATAACATCAGATTCAGGGCTTAATTTCTAAAAGTAGAAGTACCGGAGCCCTATAGAAGACCGGCAGGAAAGAGAAACCAAGAGCAAATAAAAGAATAAAATGACTATTAAAATCATTAACAATTTAAAAACTGAATAGTTAATTAATAATTATGTAATTGTAGAATGGATGTTAACAATGAATATTTATTAATAATTATTTAATTGATAATTATTATTGAATTCATAGTTAATTTAATATTGTTTATTCATTGAATAATTAAGGATTAAAGTAATTAAATTAAACGCAAAGAGGTATATTAAAATTTAATGATCCATTTTTAATATAATTTTATTGCTAAAAAAATTTTTCGAGATTCCATTTCTACTGAAATTGTTGTTCAGTTATATAAAAGAAGTGAAGCCTTCTTATTTAGGGCTGCAGTGCACTCCGGCTAAAATTAGAATTTATCCCCAAAACTAAGAAGTACCGGAGCTGACCTCCGATGGGCTCCGGCACAATTTGAGCTCTGAACAGTTTTGAACAGAGATCTGTGTGAATAGCTTATCCAAGCACCTTGAATGGAATGAGAGATCCCATTCAAGTTCTTTGGTGTTTCAAGTTCGCAAACTGTGTTTACGTGTATTTTGGTTCTCCAAAAAGCAGATATTGTATCTGCTCAGTTTAGCTTTTGTTTGGAATGTATAATCGCGTAATTTAATTTTGGGTGGGGGGAGATATGCCTCCTAACATTCAAAATTTAGATGATTTTTAAAGAGTAAGAATGCTTTTAGTTAAAAGGTGTAGAAATTCTGAAAAAATTCATAAAAAAATTTCATTCATAGAAATCCGCAGAGTTCTTTAAATCTTATTTTTAGAAGTTCAGTATAGAAGTAACGTAACGTTCATAAAAAATAAAGCTCATAAGATAAAGTTCATTGGAGATATATTTCTGAATATCATGATTTGCACGAACGTCAGTAATTATCAGATAACATTAGACAGCGGATGATCTTAATAAATGTTTCGTAATAAATGGAAGACCTCAATATGCTTACAAAGGTAATTTGTTTTAATCATTAAATTTCCTTAACCCCTTGGCTTACACGATATCTGCCAATTACGGGAGCTATAGAAAACAAGAAAGTCGGTCCCGCGCTGTGCCTTTCAACTGTTCATCCGTATATCCGAACTGGTGCAAAATATATACTTTCATGGGCTAATCTTTGGAATATGGTAGCAGGTAGTTTGGCGACATTTTGGTAAGGCGATAAAGGTTACTAGCTACGACTTTAGCAGTGTACATGGATAAAGTCAACAGTGTGCGCAATGCCATTTTTGTGCAATTCTGGGATTTTTTTTAAGTGAAAATAGGTCGACGTATACATGGATGATACCGTGTATGTGCAATTATTAAAAACGCGGCAAGCAGTGGGCGATTCTGCACTTTCTCCCAATTTCGCACCTAATCTTCGTCATGATTAAGCACTTTTGTTCCATAAAAGTTCTAGCATAAGCGAAATTCGGCTAGCAGATTGTTGGAAAAAAATGTTGAGTAAAAAAAAAATTGCCTTTACTTCGTGAAAACAAAATGGCGTCCAGAACAAAACTAGCAGTTTGCTGTAGCAGGGTTGGTCGCCAAATTTTCGCCAAAAAATCTCCAAGTTACCATGATCCAAAGATTAAACCTTTCATGACATATATATTTTCGTGTAACGAAAGGAATTGTGAAATAATAAACAATGTTGAGGTACAAATAATCATTTTAAGAAGTCTAGGGTGTAATCATAATCAGTTGAGAAAAATAATTGCATGATGGTGTGAGAGTTTGGCATGATGGATATAAGAGTTTTTTAATTCTTTATACGAAATTATACCTGAAAACGTGTGAACGTAACGGAGCTATACGAGGAAGTAACAGATCACCCAGTTTCGTCAGAAACAACTGAAAAAAACAAAATACGTTACAATGAAATGAAAAATATTCGATGTAGAATAACTCCAATTGCTTGGCATTTTATACACAAATTCCTCACCACGAGTCAGACTCGTAGCTTTTGCTTATGGCACAAATTCTTTATCACGAGACAGACTCGGGATAGGCCGTTATAGGCCAGAGGGTTAACAATATACAAAAGAGCTGGATTTTGTGAAGAATGAATTGAATTATAGGAAAAATGTAAATATTTCGAGTTCATAAATTAATTTATAATTACTTGCATAAATAAAGCAAGTTAATATATTCTAAAGAAATTAGAGGCAAATGTGTAAAATTTTTAAACGACGATGACCTGATTTCTAAACGCCACAAAAATATCTTGATGAACTGACTTTTAAATACGGAGATGAACTGATTTTTAAACAGAAAAAAAATGTTGATGAACTGATTTTTAAACGGCAAAAAAAATATATTGATGAACTAACTTTTTAACGCCGAGATGAATTGATTTTTAAATGGCAAAAAAATATCTTGATGAACTGACTTTTAAACGCCGAGATGAACTGATATTTAAACGGAAAAATAATATATTGATGAACTGACTTTTAAACGGCGAAACAATACCTTGATGAACTGATTTTTAAACGGCAAAAAAATATCTTGAACTGATTTTTAAACGGCAAAAAAATATCTTGACGAACTGACTTTTAAACGCCGAGATGAACTGATTTGTAAACGCCAAAAATTATCTTGATGAACTGATTTTTAAACGCTGAGATAAACTGACTTTTAGACGGGAAAAAATATCTTGATGAATACTCAAACATAAACAAGTGTATACGAGCCAGTTTCCCTTAGAAAGTCCTCCACGAAGGCATCCCTCCCCTTAGGCAGATAGCCCTCGTGTGCTTTGCCATACTTAAATACACCAACACACACCAACACCAAACATAAACAATAAAGACTCATAAAACCGTAAAAGAAATTTATTTTTACTTGTACACACCAGATGACTATAACAACATTTGTACTAGAAATAAACTTCAAAACAAAATCTAAAGTTTACGAAATGCATTTCTGGAGATGGGAAAAATTTTACAAAAGCCCCTTCCCGGGTGGCACCGTTTTCTTCCCAAATTAATCTCCTTCTTTTCTCTTTTTCGGGGCTATTTCATGTGCCACCCGGATATTTTCTTCTCTCCTTCCATTTCCTATCTTCGTTCTTCTAGTTAGGGGGCCCCTTTTCTTTTCTCAGCTTTCTCTTTCGTCGAACCTATAACTTACGACAAATCTCGTTATTACAGCTCCCGCCCTCATACATTTACATTACTTTTTTACAATTATAATTCAACATATTCATATCACACATTATTTTACATCTAACAGTTATAATTCAATGTCACTTACTTACCGAGGATAGAACTTGAGATCTCTCTGTAGAAGCGAAGTCTCTTGCCAGCCTGTCTCTGGGGCCCCGGAAGGAATTAATTCTCTTAGGTACTTCAGCTTAAACCACTTCTTGTACCCTTTCCTTATCTTTCATACTTTCCCTACGTGGCGTGTACAATTCTTATTTTTTCTCCAGCTTCCATCATCACTTTGAACAACAATACGTCCTATAAAGGAACGAACATACCCTCTTCTATACAGATGAAATCTACCCTACCCAAAGGAGGTTCTCGCTTCAAGAGCTCTGCATGTAAAGTAAGTTTTTTTTTTCTTCCACTCTTCAGCAATCTGAAAAAGAAAATTGTTCTTAGTGGTTAAGTTTATAAACGAATATCTAGATTATGTGGAAACTAAATTAAAACCGGACCTTCTTCCCCTCAGTACTTTAACGCTCAAACGTACGCAGCTAACATGTTCCGCAAGGCACTAATACTGAAATCTGAATGTTTAAATTTAGATTTTGAGGATTATTATTTATCATAAGCTGTCAAATAAAAGACAAAACTCGCACTTCATTCGTACGCACATAGAGGTGGCGCAAAATCTCAATATACATTTCAGTCACTTCAAACCGCAATCATTCAATTAATAGACAGCGTCATCAAAGATCTGCAGTGTTAACAATTTAATCCGAAGAACATTTGCTTTCGTTGTCGAAGCGATTGAAAAAGATTTGGTGACACCGAAAATTCCAATCATCTGTTCTATCGCTGCATGAAGTTTGACGTTATGCTTGAAACACGGATAGTTTGCGTCTCACTCCCTCCATCTTCTATAGCTATATAGGTATATCTTCTATAGCTTCTATAGGTACCCTCATCATACTCTGTACAGCCAAGAGGAATGGGAGCTTGCACTGTTTATTAACGACTCCAGGTAAAAACCTGAATTGCAGCTCTAGGCAACTGGAAAGAACCAGGAACACGAAACTTGCCTTACCTTGTTCATACAAATCCAGGGAAGCAGTTGCATGGTTTGCAGTGGAATCATCAAACATATTCATACATCAAATATATGAACGACGTCTTGGAATCGTATGTAAGGCTGTTTAGGGATGCTATTGGCCCAGACGTTTTGGTAATGACTAATAACGCTGTTCTCAGAATTTTCGGAAACAGAAGTGGACTGAACAGTCTATTCAACACACTTCAGTCCTACTAAGCATGCATTGGATAAGAAAACTGCACCGAGCCTGATATCTGTCAGGATCTAAATAATGCACATTCTAAAGACTGGCGTGAAATTCCAAAGCAATTCACTAAACTGTGTGAAGATCCCGTATTCTGTCCGAAGTCACCATACCAGATATTAAATAAAGATTTCTCTGTCGGTTCCTATAAATACGACTAAAAATGTAATGTTTTGAGATTGA
The DNA here is from genome assembly GCF_044657685.1 of Stegodyphus dumicola. NCBI lineage: Eukaryota > Metazoa > Arthropoda > Arachnida > Araneae > Eresidae > Stegodyphus > Stegodyphus dumicola. Next base: position 208,789,161 of record NC_140774.1, read on the forward strand.
TCAATTGGGAAACATGGTGATTTTAAATCAAGTACTATAAAATCCCTCATAACTGCCAATATCAAAATAAAGGTACTTTCGAAGATCTAAATTTAAATCCGAAATTTAGGCCTGTGAGATAAAAATATATGAAATGGGATAAGAAGAAAATAAGCTGGCTACTAATATATAAAAGAATGGGCTAAGAAACATGGAACACATCTGTGTTGCGTTTCTGCCGACCACCATAAGAACTCTTATCCAACCAATGAATTATCCAGATTACAAAGGAACGAGCGACAAATTCCATTTTTGTTCCTTGATGTATGAACTCTGAAGGAAGAAATTTTATCTCAACTATAATAAAAGACCTTTATAATTTACTCGGCATAGACAAAACCCAAAGGAATCCTTTACACCCACAGCCATGGTAAAGAGGTTTGACCGAATTACCTTTAGTAACCACTCGCTAATTCTTTCCAGAAATCAACAGTACTGGGACCACACGTTAACTGGCCCACCGTAGTGCTATCTCGATCTCAGACGCTCTTTTGTCGTCACCTTCGTGATTTATTGTTTGATTGCTCTTCGGATCGCCTGAGGTGCCATTCTCCAGGCACGGTTTCAAATCATGTTCAATTTTGCTCGACAGCAAGTGACGGAGAAGATGAAGGCCCAGTTCGACACGAGAGCTACAGGACATCAATTTAACAAAAATGACAAAGTGTGGTTATGGAATCCAATTCGAAGGAAAGGAGTTTCTCCTAAACTACAGTCACCCTCGGACGGTCCTTACACAATCCTGAACAGGTAAACAAGTAAACGTGCATGGGAGCTCCTAAAACTTCACTATCGAATCAAACAGGTATTGGCCCAATGAGATAAGAAGATACACTAACCAGCTAGAGTATGAAATACTTGAACTAAGTATATGCTATTTCTGAGTAATACTGAAGTTATACATCGGAGTTGTTAATTTAAATATAAGAAGATAATAATATAAAATTACATACAAAGTTACATAAATTACACAAACTGTTTAGAATACTCATTAAAATATTGGATTACGTAAATATCGTAGAGCTGATATTTTGGAGATCGTTGTACGGGAAATTTTGCATTTTTATGGAAATACATATGCGATTTCATTTTGCTAATATTTTGTTAGTTGGAATCTTGTTATGTGACATTTGTTACAGGTAATCAGATCTGACCTCAGATCTTTCAGTCCAAAATTTATAAATAAAGCTCATGGTCTCAGCTTAATAAGTTAGGTATTATGGAGCAGTATGGAAATTGTTACTCTAGCACGGATTAAATTATTGGTGTGTAACCTATACATTGCTCTTTCGTTTCGGCTTTATCGTTTTCGGATATAACTTGTGCTTCGGCATAGGTCCAGTCCTAAAGCACCGAGCTTTTGTATACTTAACATAATTTTTGGATATAGGTTGTGTTGAGCTATCACCAGTCTTTTAAAGGTTTTTTTTTTATTATTTTTCCCCTCCAAAATGGCAGATTATGAACAGTTACAGCAGAAGGCAAAAATATATAGAATACAACATCACAATGAAAAAAAAAAAAAAAACCAGCTGTAACATAGTCCATTAATCTAACATATCTCTTGCCTCCCAGTTCCCAGTAACGCGCGGCGAGAAAAGTTTTGAGAAGATCAGGACAGTGGGATAGATGTGCGGCATCCATCACCTCTCCAGAGCTGCATGGAGTGCATATCGGAGAAGGAACAATATCGAATCTCAAAATCGTAAAAAACAACCTTATATTTAGCGTAGGTATAATGAAACACTCAATCGATTTCGAGGGCAGCTAAAGGTCCCTCCTCATCAGGAGAAAGAAATACATAGAAAGAAGAAAATAGGAATCATAGAAACACGTGGTGCTTATCAGCACTGCACGTGGTTATAACTAGATTTTTAATCAGAGTTGCACTGGCCGCCTACTTTTACTGAGCCAGGCTGTCTGATCAAGCATAAAGAAATATTAGCGAAGTTAAAATAGGGAGCGAGGGCAAATGCACATTACGCTCAAAATCTGAACTTCAAATAATGGAAAGCAACCACTGAACGGATTTTTATACCCTCTGGTAGTACCAAGTGCGAGAAGGTAACGCCATCTATCGGCAAAAATAATTGAATTAAGACAGTAGAATTTTAAAGGCATTAGGAAGGACTGGATTGGACTTCAAATCATTAACTAAACTTTTTAAATCTTTGTGAATGTGAAAAGCCTCAAGAAAATCCAATTCGCCTATGGAAGAAGCCTTTTGGATGATTTTTGCAGACCCAAAATCAAAATTATGGTTAAAAGTCCAGCTATGATACGCTATTGAAGACTTGTTAATTTCCCCTTTTTTGACATAAGATTCATATTCCTTGATACGAAACTTCAACGCTCTTTTTGTTTGGCCAATATATCTTAAACCACACTGACATGATATACTATAAATTCCCCAAGAATTCAAGACAGAAACGCAATCTTTTAGAATCGAAGGGTGAATTTTATTAATAGGGGAGAAACCGACTTGAAAATTGAATTTCTGGAGAATCCGTGCAATTTTATAGCTAACAGAAGGATAAAATGGAAGCACGACAAGGTCATTGATATTATTTCTAACAGTGGAATGTCTACTTTGATGGGAATCTGAAAATTTTTTGACGGCTTTATCAATAATCACGGGAGAAAATCCACGGTCAATCGCAACTGCTCTCAAATAATTAAGTTCATTGGTAAGCAAAGATTCAGAGGAACAAACTTTTAGCGCGCGGAAAACATAATAGTAAAAAGAAGCCATTTTTTGCTTAACAGGGTGGCATGACTTGGCATGGGGTGGTAAACAAACTGCAAAGGGTTTACGGTACACAGTGGTGCTAAAATCGGTTTCATTGCGGATTATAAGAATATCGAGGAAGGGGAGGGAATTGTTGGATTCAATTTCAAGAGTGAATTGGATGGCTGGATTTAAAGGCTTTCTCTATAGGGGCGATGATTTGAGGAATTGAAGGTTTAGATGTCTTAGAAAAATTGAAATTATATTTTAATACTTTTAACTGATCCTCCGAAAGATTCCTATTGGAGATATTAACGATGGAGTTAACGTTTACAGTGGGAAGATCAGCTAGATAATTGGGACTATCCGACTGGTGTGTGAGTTTTTGAAGGTTTAGATGTCTTAGAAAAGTTGAAATTATATTTTAATACTTTTAACTGATCCTCCGAAAGATTCCCAAAAACTCACACACCAGTCGGATAGTCCCAATTATCTAGCTGATCTTCCCACTGTAAACGTTAACTCCATCGTTAATATCTCCAATAGGAATCTTTCGGAGGATCAGTTAAAAGTATTAAAATATAATTTCAATTTTTCTAAGACATCTAAACCTTCAATTCCTCAAATCATCGCCCCTATAGAGAAAGCCTTTAAATTCTCCAAAATTTCCGAAACGCAGAAGGATACAATCCGCCACCTAATTACTCATAACGTTAATTTTAACAATAAATCTTTGGGTTCTAATCTTAGCAAAAAGGAAAATGAGATCTTACGTGAAATTCATTCTGATACTAATATCATTATCTCTAAAGCTGATAAGGGCGGACAGATCGTTGTTATGGACAAACACACATATATTACTGGAGTCTCTAAATTGATAAATGAAGGCCCATACTGCTCGATCCCTAAAGATCCTTCAACTTCGGACCTCATGAAAGTAAAAAGTGCTATTAAATCTTCCCACATTCTGCCAACTCAGTTGAAGAAATCACTTATTCCGCCTATTACTAATTGCGCTAGACTTTATGCTCTTCCAAAAGTCCACAAAACCGGTATTCCTTTTCGACCAATTGTTTCCAACATAGGCACTGCTTCATATCCTTTGGCCAAATATTTAGTTTCCAGATTTTCTCCTCTACTTGATAACAATATTCACACTGTAAAAAATTCTGTTGAAGTCATTGATAAACTTAAAAATATTTCCCCACTTCGTTCCATTATGGTTTCATTTGATGTCAAATCATTGTTTACTAATGTTCCGGTCGAAGGAGCACTAAATTGTCTTGAAACTAGGCTTCGGGAATTTCACTTCACACATACTGAAATTAATGAGTTGGTTTCGCTTACTAAAGTTTCTCTAAGTCAAACCCACTTTGTTTTCCAAAATGCATATTTTCGTCAAGTTGAAGGATTGGCTATGGGTAATCCTCTCAGTCCGGTACTTGCTGACATTTATATGCACTATTTTGAGATGAAATTATTTGATAAATTATCTTTTCGTCTTTGGATTCGGTATGTTGACGACACTTTCGCACTTTTTGACGGTTATAAAGAGGATTTATCCGAGATTCTATCTATTATGAATTCAATTGATCCAGCCATCCAATTCACTCTTGAAATTGAATCCAACAATTCCCTCCCCTTCCTCGATATTCTTATAATCCGCAATGAAACCGATTTTAGCACCACTGTGTACCGTAAACCCTTTGCAGTTTGTTTACCACCCCATGCCAAGTCATGCCACCCTGTTAAGCAAAAAATGGTTTCTTTTTACTATTATGTATTCGGCGCGCTTAAAGTTTGTTCCTCTGAATCTTTGCTTACCAATGAACTGAATTATTTGAGAGCAGTTGCGATTGACCGTGGATTTTCTCCCGTGATTATTGATAAAGCCGTCAAAAAATTTTCAGATTCCCATCAAAGTAGACATTCCACTGTTAGAAATAATATCAATGACCTTGTCGTGCTTCCATTTTATCCTTCTGTTAGCTATAAAATTGCACGGATTCTCCAGAAATTCAATTTTCAAGTCGGTTTCTCCCCTATTAATAAAATTCACCCTTCGATTCTAAAAGATTGCGTTTCTGTCTTGAATTCTTGGGGAATTTATAGTATATCATGTCAGTGTGGTTTAAGATATATTGGCCAAACAAAAAGAGCGTTGAAGTTTCGTATCAAGGAATATGAATCTTATGTCAAAAAAGGGGAAATTAACAAGTCTTCAATAGCGTATCATAGCTGGACTTTTAACCATAATTTTGATTTTGGGTCTGCAAAAATCATCCAAAAGGCTTCTTCCATAGGCGAATTGGATTTTCTTGAGGCTTTTCACATTCACAAAGATTTAAAAAGTTTAGTTAATGATTTGAAGTCCAATCCAGTCCTTCCTAATGCCTTTAAAATTCTACTGTCTTAATTCAATTATTTTTGCCGATAGATGGCGTTACCTTCTCGCACTTGGTACTACCAGAGGGTATAAAAATCCGTTCAGTGGTTGCTTTCCATTATTTGAAGTTCAGATTTTGAGCGTAATGTGCATTTGCCCTCGCTCCCTATTTTAACTTCGCTAATATTTCTTTATGCTTGATCAGACAGCCTGGCTCAGTAAAAGTAGGCGGCCAGTGCAACTCTGATTAAAAATCTAGTTATAACCACGTGCAGTGCTGATAAGCACCACGTGTTTCTATGATTCCTATTTTCTTCTTTCTATGTATTTCTTTCTCCTGATGAGGAGGGACCTTTAGCTGCCCTCGAAATCGATTGAGTGTTTCATTATACCTACGCTAAATATAAGGTTGTTTTTTACGATTTTGATTGTCACATTAGCGTGTTTCTCTTCTAGTCTAATATCGAATCTATCAAGATGATATTGTAGGCAGTCATGTCCGGTGGCAAGGCGGAATTCAGCGACCGCTCTACGCCTTGGGCCATTACACAAATTCGGGATAGCATTCTTCCAAGACTTATGAGAAACACGATTATAGAGATCTTCCTGAGCACGTACATTGATAGATCTTTTAATAAGGTCCCTAACAGTATGGAAAGGCAAAGGACGAGAAATATTATTCCCGATAAAAGCACCCTTTTTTTGCCAAGAAGTCGGCTTTTTCGTTACCTGGAATCCCACAGTGGGTAAGAACCCACTGGAGGACTATAGTTTTCTCAAGTGAAGCAGGTTTTGCAGATAATGTCGACAATCCAATATATCCTGCGATATAGGATTTTCATCTGAAACGATAACCAACAGAGCAGCTCGGGAATCACTGAGTATAACAACTCTTGTGAATTTTTCCAAGTGGCATGGTAGCTGGTACAGAGCTGTGCAAATCGCATCAATTCCACCGTCAAACGCAGTACCCACAGGGATGTCGAAAGAGAAAATTTCCAGTCTTTTAAAGTTAGAATCTAGATTGGTGGGTTTCCGAATGTGTGAGACGGCAGAAGCATAGATAATGGTCTGCATCCTCCTTTGACTCCACACACGCCATTTTCGCTATTGGAGAGATTCCTTTTCAGAAAATAATCTGGATATGGGACATGACCGGTGAGGTAATAAGTTAGGAAGAGCTTGGAGCTTCTAATTTCTGTGCCGATGTTTGGAAATAACCAAGCTGAACGGCGATGTAGTTCGGATCCCTACGTCATCAGATTCTAAGTATAAATTGTTCATTACGTTCATTTATTTATTGAATTGGTGTTTGATTTGTTGTACGTTATTTATTGAAATTATTATTTTAGTATTGCGTTGATGTTCAGTTATTGATTTTCCTTAGTTGTAATTATGGCTACCTGTCCGGGAGTCTCACTGCCCGGGATATGCAGTCTTTGGGAAGGGAAAATGCTATGAATTTTGTACATATGGTAAATAATTTTAATGAGCCTATGCGTAAATTGTAGTACCTCCTGTAAATTGTAACAAGAAAGGCCTCAGAGGGCGAAGCATCGTCACGAGAACACGGCTACAAGGTTTAGTCCAATTTAACATCATAACGTTAACATTATAACGTTTGGCTGCCTTGCCAAACTGGCGAAATAGCACGAAGTATTGTCGCCAAGCTTAGCGACATTTTGGCCCGATTGTTGTGTAACTGTAATTGTTTCGATCTCTGTGTAATTCTTAACTGTGTAAACCTTACACCAATTTCAAAAAATCGAAGGTACTGGAAATTTTTCGGCGGACAGGGTAAAACTATATAAAATTGGAGAAAGCATTAGTTTTTCAATTTAGTTTATAGAGTTTAGCTCAGATCACTTTGCGAGCTTGTAATATTAGCGGTCATAAAAGTGGCTTGCACTCTTAATGATAATAATGGATTTACTTTTGTAGTATTATTTTACTATTTAAATTTTATTTCGCTAAATGAGCAGAAAAATCTGAAGTTCCAGAACTTTAAACTGCTTTTGGAAAAATTAATTTTAACAAGCTATCATCGGTGCGCAGATAATAATATAAAGAAGAGTGTCTTTTTGTTTGTAATTCATACAAATCTATAATTTTATTTAGTATTTCGTATTTCTACATGGCTGAATTTATTTGCCCAACATGTTTGATGAGCGACAGCTGTCAAGCCAGTCAAGGACATGTTGAAGACATTGTTGGAAAGTCATGCTGTATGTGGCCGAGCATTGTCCTGTCGGAAAACATAACCTGGACCATCAGCTAGCACAGGCAGTACGGTCGACTGCATAATTTCATCAACATACCTTTGAGCAGTCAGAATACCTCGCAGCATGACTAATGGTGAACGACTGTTTCATCTAATCGCTCCTCAGACTATCACACATCCTATATTCTGCTCGTACAAATGGTACATCAGACCGCTCACCTCTGTCTTCGGACACGTATACAGCGGTCATCAAGCATCGACAAAAAAGTGGGATTAATCACTGATTATCACTTTCTCCGATCAGATACTGTCCAGCTTGAGCGACAGCGGCACTATGCAAGACGATGCTGCTTATGGTGGAGTGTCAAACTGCTTATGGTAAGCATCTTAATAGACGTCAAGATCGTAACACGTTGAGCGCGGCGCCGAATTTGCTGTCCTTTCTGTTCAGCCGGTAGCGAGCTAAGCCGTATTTTTGTTTAGAATGTTTTAATACATTTCCTTAAAACTAAATTTGATCACATTTCATTGAGACTATATTTATTTTTTAACTTTAATACTGTCGGTTCCGCGGGCCGACGCCAGCCAAACGAAAATTCCAGTTCCGGTCCCCAGGGACCGACGCCGGCCACACGGAAATTTTACTGCCAGTGCCCAAGAACCGACTCCGGCCAGTCCCAAGAGACCGGCGCCGCGCTCAACGTGTTAACCCCAGCGTCCCATAGTCTCCTGAGAATCGTATCCTCGGATATCCCAGAATCCCTGCGAGTTTACAAATGGCATTTTATCGCTGATAGCATAACGTAACCACGACCACATCACTTTGACCAATATTCAGATCCGTTTGTTTAGCCAACCAGCATCTTTTAGCCCTATGATGCGACCCTTCTCAAAGTTTGACAAATGTTTGTAACGTCGTCGAGTACGTCTTAAAGGCATTTTTCATTGCAATGCCACATTACAAACTTTTTACAATCTATCCAAGCCGTCAGCATAGCAGCGGTTGTAAATGCTGCTATGCTCCATTTAACATTCTACCAGTTCATCACACCTGCCCTTTAACATTCTACCAGCTGTAAACTTCACACGCACACTGTATCGCTCCACAATTCTGAATGTTGCTGCAAGTTTAATCATTTACTTAACTTAACAAACCACATTTGCATACTGTGTTTTCGAAGTTCTGGCTCTGTTTTTCCTCGATTGCTTTTTTTTTCCAACAGTTTTATGTTTACAATGTTCTCACTGAATATAAAGACAGAAGTTTGTTTCGCTCGCTAAGTAATTTCTTTTAAAAGAGATGGCGCATGATTCCATGAACCAGATCATGAGACTATGGAAGTTTCCTGTATCGTAGCTCTCGAGATAACAAAGCAAGGACAAAAACATACAGAAACTGAGGAAAATTTAATCAAGCCGTGCGACCTGAAAATTGATAGATTGAGGATGCGGTGGAGTTTCTGGTGCATAAACTGAAAGATTATATATGCCGAATAGACGTAGAGGTTAATTTGAAGTAGGAAGAAATGAAAAATGAGCAGTGCCCTCGCCGGGACTCGAACCACGGACCTCTCATACGCGCCGAGTGTGCTGGCCATTACGCCACGAAGGCATGCTAAGCGGGAGAAATACCTTATATACTTCCCGCTTTTAAAGGGCGACTGGAGATTAAGGGACCCAATCACCAGATCCTGGTGCCGGAGAATCATCATCCACCCCCATTTTCAGTTCGGGCGCCACCGCAGAGACAATTAGGCATTTTTTGACAGTAGGAGAGATGAAAAGTGAGCAATGCCCTCGCCGAGGCTTGAACCACGGACCTTTCAAATACGCGCCGAAGAATTGAGGAATGAAATGGTATAAAACTTGCACCAGTTTCATTATTAGAGAATACAGACCAAGGAACGATGAGCGGTATGGTCATGGATATCAAAATATTGGCTTATTCTTCATTTCAAGATGATGACAGTCGTAGAATAAGGTTAGTTGTATGTGCACTACTTCCATCTGTGTTGATGTATCTTTGCGGATCAGACGTTTTAAACGGAATTAGATATAACTACCTTGCAAATGAAAATGAAGCAGCAAAGTAGACTGGAAGTTAAACATAACCTATACCTACTATGCTGTCTCAGATTTGGTCGGAAAACAATAATTGCAATTTTCCATTAATTTATCCAAAAATTAAAAAAATAAATAAAACAACTGCAAGCATAAACATAAATAAGAATCTCATCATCCTGCTTTGAGGCTGCAGCAGAGTTGATTGGCACAAGCCTTTTATTGTTATCAGACGTAAAAAACAACTGCAAACGAAAAGTTACAGACGCCTTTAAAATCACTCAAATGAACTACAAGTTCTCCAGATGAATGAATACGATAATTTTAAAGAATAACAGCTATTTTATTCAGTTAAAATGCAGCTTTAAATTAGCATTGCTAACATAAACATCATCAAAATAAGCTGAGAACCTTGCGTTCTAAACATTGCGTAAAAAAAAAAAAAAAAAAAAAAAAAAAAAAAATATTTTTCTTAACAATAATAATCGTTGCTATTCAACTACAAGAAAAGTAATAATAAAAGTATAAGTTGAAAATCATAGGTGAAGTAGTAGTTAAGTTTAAATAAGTTAAATAGTTAAGTTCTGAAGTTTCACAATTTCGCGCTTTAAGAGGAATTCTGTGTCAACCGACAGACTCGCTCTAGCAAAATGTTTGTCATCGACGTAACTTGGCAAACTGCCAGCTTACAAAAGGCCTGCCATTCGACGCTCTACGAGATCTTTAATGCGTGTGTTAAATTGAAACATTGCATTGCTTACCTAATTTGCTGATTTAAATGCAATGTATACTTATTAATAATTTTAATTTAATCTTTAGTAATATCTATAACCATGTAATTTATAATACATGGAAATGACATGAAGCTCTCGTGATTTGTAATTCACAAAGTGAAAATATTCATAAACATTTGCATTATTGAAATAAATAAAATATTTTTCTTACACCATGTATAACATATTTTGGTATGGAATCATTGTTTGCAAGCCCATTTGCAACCAAGCCTTCATTAACCCTTTGACTACTTTCGGAATATGTATGTCCCACTGAAAGTTAAAAAATGACTGTTGGGATAAAAAGCACTTAGAATTTTCTCACTGTTGGGGATCGTCTTCCAATAGTTCGAAAATCAAGACGCCGCCGTGCTCGTTACACGTAAATGAACGTAGCGAAAAGAACAAATATGAGCTGCCCAATGTGTAATGTTGGGTTATGCAAAGAATGATTTTTACCCTGTACCATACGATGTAAATCTATTTCATATAATAATGTTTTCCAGAATAATAGGTGTGTTTACAGTAAGTCGATCGCTACGTGTGGAACATACGTATCTTACCGTTACCTACGGCTGGGACATACGTATCTTACCGTTACCTACGGCTGGGACATACGTGTCCCAGCCTTTGGCTAGATAACCATTTGTCAAAAAAATCCCAAATGCTAAATTTACCTTGTTTATCACATATTTTGTCCACTTCGATAGAAAACGAGCCAAAAACAATTTTTTAAAGTTTTAGTCAAAGAAAGCGAAACACCCAGCATATAAATTCTGACATGCTTAAACTGAAATTATATGATTGAATGAATCTTGGTTAATCACTGCTTAGGTTTCTTTTTACATGAAATATTATGAAACAAATTTTTATTTTTTGTAGGTTGTAGTATGGTTCAACAATGCTATATATAAATCTAATACGTATTTTAAGTCGCGCTTTTGAGACATGAAAACCGCAAGTTGAATTTTGTCAATCGGCCCAGTAGAAGGAAAGCCATAGAACTGCCATCTCTTTTTTTTTTTTTTTTTTTTTTTTTTTTGTAGCGTACATGCCATGCATCTTGAAGAAACAAAACTTACTTGTCTTGAAATAGAAATCTGCATAATTTCTAAACTTATTTCATCACTAAATTTGAAGAATGAATGAGATGCATTTAAATGTATAATAATAATAAAGTTAGGCATATGTGTCGATAGCACTCGTGGCACAGGCACGAGTCCTTATGATTTTCATTTAACCACATTATTAATCATAGATAAATTTGATTCTGGATGTTCTGTAATTTTGTGTAACAAATAGAATTGATTACTCTGATATCAGGTTATTTTTAATTCTATTACAAGTAAGTGTGTCTAAGTCTACTTCAAAACCTGTAAAACAAGAAAACCACCAAACAAAAAAAGTTAAATTGCAAAGAAGATTTTTTTTTCAATAAAGAAACAAATACCTGTATAGTAAGTACCATTACAAAAACCTACTGATGCGGAAAAGTAGTTAATAATTGAATGGTCACCAGTCTTCTGACTGTGAATAGTGATATTTAATGTTTAAAAATTATTCACATAACAGTAAATATATTGATTTGATTTTAAAATTGGACCTGTTATTAAGTCCCAGTGGTCCTTGTTTCCGAGATTGTCTGTTTTTAAATAGCTTTCTGGAAATAAGTGCTTCTAGGACATTCACAGAACAATTTTTTTTTTAATGAAAATTATAAAACACTGACAAGTTTGCTGTCCAAGTTATCGTACTGAAATTAAAAATTTTCTTGTATTTATGCAATTAGTTTATAATTTTAATCTTACTCATATTTCAACTTGCTTAACTTTGTGCATGTATTTTAGCAATTATTATTTATGACAATTTTCCATGGATGTTAAGTTTTGCTTTCAGCTGTATTGCCATGTAAAGCTCTTTTCCACTTTAAGAGTCATCGATTTTTATCTCAAGCAAAGTATTGTTAACAAATTCTTGTGTCTATTACTTGAAGACAATACTTTATTACTTGAAGAGCGACGTTATTTCTGTTCTGAATGTTTCTAGATCAAATCGCTTTGAATTAGAAATGCATTTAAGGGACTTGTTCTTTGATCACCTCCCATTTAATGAAAAAATCTTCCCTAAATAATTTGAAAGTTTACAAATTTGGGATTCCATATACCGTATATACCCGTGTATAAGTCGACAATATTAAGAATAGAAAAAGAAAAAAAAAAAAAAAAAGATCCGCCGCCGATCAATGACACGTTGGCGAAATTTATCATTAAATATATCATTCATATGAAAAAAACACAAAATTTTTATTTATTCTTTGTTTATCTCTTAGTTTTTAGCCCAAAGAGCGTTAGCCCAGAAAGGCTATTAATTTCGTTTTGGCATTTTCCGTTTGAAAACTTTAAATGTCGGTTCACTTTTCAAATTGTTCCCACCCAATATTATCGCCCTGTGTTATATTTAAAGAAATTAAATAATGAAGAATCTGCATAAACGTGTGTATGTTTCTCGCATTGTGATAAAACCACCAGAGCCATCCAATTTTGAATAACGTAATCTTCCACCGAATATGGACACGTTTAAGCCCTAATTTGGAATCTGAAACTTGTTTTATTATGGTTTTCATATTTTGTAACACTTCAACGAATTTTTGATTAACAAACTCAAGGATTTCTAAGCGAGCCATGGCAACATTGCAGAGAAAAAACATTTATCTCCAGCGCGCAAGACTGTGTATCGGAAATTATAAAGGTACGCCCATTTTAAAATTATTTTGCGATATTGCTGTCGAACTGAATTTTATAATTTAAGGGCGAAGAAATCGGCTATGATCGCGGCCATGATGTCGCTTGTAATTCACACTCAAGAAGACTGAGGTTCGAACTCCGCGGAGTACATCCTTATACTGATTGTCTTTACAGAGTAGACAACATACAGATCGTGCACAATCGTGGCGCAAAACGCATCAACTCAATGCAGCTTGAGCTTGGTGCGCGAAATGGTGCATTGATGTGCGAAATGGTACAAATAGGGCGCAGCCCCATCCACCTAATCGACAAGATTTTATGACAAACAAGGGCTGCGCCAAGCAAAAACCACAAACGAGGGCATCCAGCAACCCGGGCATGTCCCGGCAACAGGCAGTAAAATTAAAAACAAACCTAAAAACTTCAAAAACTTCAATTTAAAAACACTATAATCGGGAAACCAAAGGGTGTTAAGGGGCTCCGGGTAACAAAAAACATGTAAAGAAAACCAAGAAAATAAACTAGAAAACATCACAACAGGAAAGCAAGAAGAAAGAAAAATAAAAACTAATCAAAATGGTGGTTAGTAAAAACAAAATATAAGGAAAGGACAAAACAATTACAAACCACTCATTCTCAGAACAAGCAAAAGTCCAATCAGCACACTTCAAATCGATCGATGTAGAGTGTAAAAACCTCCAACCAACAAAACCATCAGCAAAACCGGAAAAATAAAATCACAGAACTCTAGAAACCGCCACTACCAATAATCCGCCTAAATATGACCAGAGGAAGGATCATACCAACAAGCCGCTGAGACACTAGTTCTCAGCGGCATATTAAATTAATATTTAATAATTACTTAATGGCAGTATGTAAAGTTTCAATGTGTACATTAAGGTAAACGTTATCTAAAAGTTTTCTCTTTCAGTAGCAAATAGTATACAAAACAATTAACATTGGTAATTACTCCATGTGATAACCATACAAAACTATAATAGATTTAAACTGAACATGTTAAATCCTCAAAATAAATGTGTGGTTGGAAGCGTAATTATACAATAAAAGACACCAGAAGACAAATCATTTTGTTCTACAAAACCAGAGCTGCAACACTTTGAAAATCCTTAAGCTTATAAACTATACATTAAAAACCTTGTTTACGCAAGATATATTAAATATATCAAAAACAATGAAATACGTATAAAATACATCAATTATATAAAAGCATAAAATTCACCACATACAGCACTGAATAAAATTATGTCTAAATTCCATATAAACACCAATCTATATCTAAAATTATTGTAACACAAAATTTAAAAACAAACTTTTATCAAATAAAAATACCAACATCAGAACGATTATTATTTAAAAAACGCATAAGTTCCCTTGCAAATTTAAATTCTTTTTCAGCACCTTTAAAAATCTTAATAAAATCATATTTTTTTCGTATGTCATAAGTAAGTTTCGTATGTCATAAGTAACATTCTTCTACATAGTGCTTTACCGATCCGACAACTCCACAATTATGACAATATTCATTCTCTTGTATGCTAAATCTTTTAAGATACACCGGGAAGCGCCCATGTCCAGTAACGATTTGATTAAAATCCAAATGACAAGAAATACTTTTATTAAACATAGGTTTTAAATAATAGGCATATTCTTTTCTTCTATTCGAATTATTCCAATTATCATACCACAAATCAATATAATACTGTTTGATTCTAGTAATAACCATTTTTCTTGAGGGCTGGACAACGGAACACTCCCCGGAAATATCCAAAGTCGCCTCTTTGGCCAACACGTCGGCCCTCTCGTTACCTTCAATACCTACATGAGACTTAACCCATCTAAATTTAATATCATGCAAACCTTCAATTTCTTTATATAAACACTTAATATCCATAACTAAAGAGTCATTACAATCGTAGCTTTTCAAAGCCTGTAATCCAGATAAACAATCACTATAAACTACAATACTATAACTCTTAGATAGGTTTTTCTTAATTCATTTATTAGCAAAATAAATAGCAGCAAGTTCAGCCTGAAACACAGAATTAAATTTTTCTAACGTTATCTTTGAATAATCAAACTCCGCCGCTCTGGAGCCCCAACAACCAATACCGCATAACACAATAGGAACAACAACTACTCTATAAATAGTTCTAATAATATCTCTCGGTACTTTTCCATTATGCCGGCGCAAGCGATAAAGTCGCCAATAATGGTACAACCGATTACAAACGGAATATTCTCGCTGGTAACCTTTTACGCCTCATTTTAGAAACAAGTCGCAGCGTTTTCTTATCAGATTGATTGTTTCTTTCAATACTGGCATATAATTACATAGGATTTTTATCAGATAGTACAGTTTTATGTCTAAGGCCATTTTCGGTAATTAAGTCAATTAGGATGCAATCACAGCGCTTACCCGAAGCCGAAAATATAGAAAAGGTAAAGTCAAGGCTTAAATTCATCCATTCTAATGAGAATGCATTAGCGAAGTAAAGCACTGCAGTTTTACATAATTTCTGAGTAAGCTACTCGTACGAATTGAAATATTTGTTGCATTTAAACTTGTGTTCCAAATTAAGATTTAACTTGAAATTAATGTAGATAATTACTGAGAACATTAGATTTTTGTAGTTTACATGAGATGAGATCGCTTGGGGTCACGTGATAGGAACCGGCGAATCAGGATGTTGAACCATGAAAGCATAGTAAATTCTTAAATTAATGTCTTTTTACAAATTTATTGTCTTTTTTATTGGCTTTTTATAAAATTTTAAGCGATATTAAAATGTTTATGCCTTCAAAATAAAAAATTCTTAGAACTAACATTTTTTTTAATATTTTTTATGTGTATACTGTATGTTGTCGCCAATAAAGTCTGCTTGGGGAGATTTGCGCCGGCGAAACGGAAAAGTACCTATCTCTCTTAAGGTCGATAACACCCGCTGGAAAATTTCTCTTATAAAATAAGAGTATTGAATCTGTTCTCCTTTGAATTTCCTTGAAGTGTGACTCGAAATTCAGTTTATCATCTATTATGACTCCCAAATATTTGAATTGTTCGACTCTTTTTAATAATGTTTCCTGGAATCGTAATTTGGGAAGGCTAGTCTTTTTCCCCCCTTTGGGAAAAACAAAAAAGATGTCTTTTGTAAGTTGAATATGGCCCATCTTTCAAGAACATCACACACCAATGTAAATCTTTTTTCTAATTTTTTCAAGAGACATATCGTATACCACACAAAGTATGTCATCTGCATAACAGATGATTTCAACACCCTCTGGAAGACTCGTATTCAGCAAGTTGTAAATAACTGCACCCCAGAGCAGCGGAGCATTCGAGGATCCCTGTAGGCAACCTTTATAAACTGATTTAACCACTTCAGAATCCCCACCATATGAATAAACAACCTTCCTATTGTGAAAGTAACTACAAAAATTTTTTAATATATTGCAAGGAATCTTAAAAAATTCACGAGGGTGGAGAGCAGCGTTGACCATATAATGGAGTCAAAGGCCTTTGAAATATCAAATGAAACAACAGTTACATGATAATCTCTTTTTTTTTTTCCTCAGAAATAATATTGATCAATTTATACAAAGCATCATTGGTTGATCTGCCTGCGATAAAGCCCAACTGTCTATCCGAAATAAAATTTTCTCTGTAGAAAAAATGATACAATCTATTGGTGAGAAGTCTATCCAGGACCTTACTAAAAAACTTTAACAAGCAAATTGGTCTAACCGCTTGTTCATTTTTCGGTATAAATATAATTCTTGATATTTTCCACGCCCTCGGAAAAACCAACAAGCGGAAACATGTATTATATAATAAAACAAAAAACTCTTCGTAATACTTATAAAGGCACTTCACAACCACCGCAGAAATATTGTCCAGTCCAGGAGCACTTTTATTTCTTAGTTTATTAATTACATATCCGATCTCATTAGAAGTAAAAGGCAAATCACCAGCACAACAATTTGAAAACTAACAATTCATGATCAATAATCCCATCCTCAAACTCACCACAGTCAAAATTCTTATTAAAATATTCCTCAATCACCTCAGTACATTCCTTATGTTCACCCTCCGAGACTCTACTTATTATCTGTGGTAGCCGACGCTTTCCCTGGGCAAAACGAAAGTAACAGTCATGATATACCTTATTTTCCAAAAAATGTTTGATTTTACTCTCATATTTACTCTTCTTTATCTGCTTTCTAGAAAGTGCCATCTCTCTTTTATATAAAACTTTTCTCTTATTTCTTGTTTCTTCATCAATATCTCTGAACTGAAAACTCTTTCTCAATGCTCTCGTCCGTCGCTTCATTTTTTGCAAACTCGTATTCCACCAATAGGTTTTCTTGACCTTATTTCCACGTATAGTCAGGTACCTCTTAGCCCTCTAGACAATCAACCTTTCAAAATCATCCACAAAATTCTCCAAATTATTTTCATCATCAATTGATCTCAGTCTATCCGTCATTAATTCCATATCCAGTTTAAGTTTTTTACAAAATTTATTTATTCTAACAAGATTTTTTGTAAAAACAGTACTCTCATTTCTCACATCATCAATATCAACAGCAACATATCTATGGTCGCTAAGACTCTCCTCTTCATGTATCTTGAGTTCAATACGAAACGGGGAGAGAGAGGCAGAACTGAGAATCAAGTCTGTCCAACCTTTCCCTACTGCGGAAACAAAAGTTGGTAATGAGTCTGATTGATTATATAAAACAATATTATTCTGTATTAAAAAAATCCATGGTTAAAACACCCCTATCATCCACAGTCCAAGAACCCCAATTAAAATGTTTCGAATTAAAATCTCCAGCATGAAATGTATACTTATTCAAAACGTCTTCAAGTCTTGTCAAATGTAAATTCAAGTTTTCCGCAGGGGAGAAGTATACCGACACAACACCCAGTGTAAAGTTCTCCATTCTCAAGGAGATGGCTACTATCTCATTTGTTTTATAAAAAATAATAAATTCAATCTCTTCTTTGATGACAATTATGGCAGATCTTCTCCTTACATCATGCACCGCTCTCCAACCCTTTTTTAAATGTGGGATTTCTGTATTTACATAATAGGGCTCCTGGACAGTTATCAAGTCAAACTTCTGTTCTAAAATATCCTCAACAGCAGCCAACTGGCAAGCTGCCACCGCCCAGTGATTCAAGTTTATATTTAGCACTTTCATAATCAAGAGAACAGTACAATAGCCAATAATAAACAACAAAAAATTATAAACCATAAGATTATGATCAGTATAAAATATAATAAAACAGCCCAATCGCAGTTCTAACCCTTAAAACCTAAAATAAATCATTTCACTAAACCTATATGTTCTGAAATAAATATAACTTCACGTTTGTATAGTTCACAATCTCGTGGTAAAACATGGTGATGAACATCCAAATGAGTACCATATTTCGAGTTAGAGTTCTTACAGTTTACACAAATCTCTACATCCATTTTACATTTTTTAACTTCATGTGGTTCAGAACATCTAAAACATACAATTTCATTTTTATAATTTTTGGTAGTATGCCCGAATCGAAAGCAACGCAGGCATCTCTCTGGATTAAGATAGAGCTTAGCCGAATATGCCTTCCAACCTATACGAACTCTGCAGTCTTCCAGGACAACAGCTTGACATCGAGGGTCTACACGGAAAACGCGATGAGAAATCTAGTCGGACTCTTTACATTTTTGTCTAAAGAGAGGACGAACACAACTTCCATCACAAACGCACTCCTCCTTCATTTTATCCATAATCTCCTTATCATCTATTAAATTGCATACGCCATATACAATAATCTTCGGTTGTATAAACCTTTTCTTCCTTGTATAAAGTTTATCCCTTAAATTTTCCCTGGATTCAATAACATTCTGTACCGTGTCTACTTCTCTGCTATCTTTAAACCTCATCACCAAATCACCATTCTTTCTCGTATAGGAACTCATTATTTTTATATCAACATCCTCTGGTCTAACGTTAGCAATTAACTCCTCGTATACATCAACGCCATTTGCAGCTGGTT
The DNA here is from genome assembly GCF_044657685.1 of Stegodyphus dumicola. Taxonomy (NCBI): domain Eukaryota; kingdom Metazoa; phylum Arthropoda; class Arachnida; order Araneae; family Eresidae; genus Stegodyphus; species Stegodyphus dumicola. The sequence goes on from NC_140774.1 coordinate 208,808,183, forward strand.
TAACTATTAATTCATTTTCTCTCCAATCATTTACATCCAATACTTTATTCTTTCTATCCCTCATTTCACATATATCTCGATCTTTCTGCAAAATAACCTTAATTTCATCTATATCCTGTTTAATATCAAATAAAATATTGGTTCTTGATTGCACCATGTCCTCTTCAATAGTCTTTAAATTCTGTGAGACAAGCAAATCCAAAACTTTATCTATACCTCTAGCTAAACCATCGGTAATTTCCCGTGAGACTCGTCTAGCTTTTAACTTGTCTACAAAATCATATAATGATCTAACAGCAACGAGGACACTCGCAATTTTTCCTTCATTGTTAGGTCTATCATTACTACAGTCCATAATTTCTTTTATTTCATCCGAACTCTCCAAAGTCTTCCACAAGTTTACTCTCCTTATTACTCTTCAGTTGACTCATCACAAAAATCACGAAAAGTTCACACAATTATTCACTAATATAACTGCGACGGGGCCGTATTAAAATTTTCAGAATAAAAACATATATACAAATATAAGATTTACAATAATTACAATTTAAAATTAGTTAAAATGGCAAGAACTCTCATATATACAATAAAATTCAGTAAAATACAGAGTGGTTTGTATCACATAAACAGAAACACACACAAAAACATATACATTCTACAAAATTAAGATGATTGCAAAACGCATCCAAAATGTTTCTACAGCACAATTAAATCCATCCAGCTTTAGCATCCGAACAAATCCAATTTTATAAATATCAGGAGTAAATAAAACTAAAAGCTCCTTAAAAGCTGAAAATATTGAGATTTACAAATTAAAATAATCAAAAATACTTAAAAACACCTCAACTCTCAAAAGCATTCATAGTAAAATATAAAATCAATCTTACATGCGAAAAATCCAAAAATTGTCCAACGGGCTGAAAAACATATAAAATCAATGCACCAACTTATATATAAGTCTCTCCTGGCATAACATTTAAAAATCCGAAATTTCAATATTTTCCAGTTGGCTAAAAGTTGACATGCCCGCGGTGCAAAATCACAAAGATTCAAACGTAAACAAAACGTAGTATCAAATTTTCAAATACAAATAACTTTAAAAATAGGCCATGAAAATGAATCATATTCACTATACAGATAGTAAAAGATGTATAGAAACTAAAAATCAAAACAAAAGTACTTTACCAAGTCGATGTAAAAGAATACAGGCCAAAACTCCAAAGTCATATGCAAATGAGCTCCTAAATACGCATGAAATCTTAAAATGCTTGTAACTCGGTCAAAAATCCTCGAATCCTTAAACGTAAGACATCTTCACAAACCGGAAGGCCTGTAGATTCCAAATACAGCACGTTTAGACACCAAAAGTCAATATGCACAAATATATAAGCTTTTCTAGACAAACACAGCAAACATAATGGCCGACAGTTACGGTTGATGCCACGGTGTGCGAAATGGTGTATGAAACGTCACACTTGTTCACCTGAGACAGCTATAAAAGTGATATCTCCTCGTGGTTCTATATTGAAGCTCATGGTCATGGAGCGATTTTCAAAAAATGATTATTCTGAGATTATTCTACTTACGGTGAATGTGAGCGCAAGGCAAGATCGCAGCGTGGTTGCATCGGCAACGTTTTCCTGCAGAACCGCGTCCTTCATACAAAACCACCCTACAGGTTGTGAAACGTTTAAGGGATATAGACTTTTCGAGATAGGGACGCTAACTCTGCTGTTTTCCACCAAGTGGCGCTGAAAGCTATCTCATCTAGTAGCGCATAGCCACTTTACCTCGACATCCCTTTTATGACTATAGATGCAGCCGTTCGGCAATTAAACGGGTTGTACCGAACTTTCGTGGGCACCCTGTATGTATGTATATATAAGAAAAATAAAGAATATATAAAGATTAAATTTGCAACGTAAATTTCCCTTCTCTATTCTAAAAATAGTAACTCCTCTCTGCACTGCATCATTTCGAGACTATTCTATGTCATATGACTCTTACGTAATCTTGGTGATGTAAATGGATCGAAAACTCAAGCAGCCAATAGTAATTTTAGAGCAATATTAACTGTCCGATCAAAATGTATTGAGAACCAAAACTAACTCAGTTTGACTTTAGATTTCATCCTGAACACGACGAACTTTCTTTCCACGCTTTGGCCTAGCTACACTGCTGTCTGTCTGCTCTGCTTTCTTGCTACAAAATTATCAGAAATGTAAGCCTTTTGGAACAGGCAGATTTAATGATTCGGGCTTCCAGGTGCCCAAATTCGGGTGGAGGAATACGTTATTCAAAATTTGATGGCTCTAAGTACCGTTGTTTTTCCAAAATACCAGAAACTTGCATACAGTCATGCAGATTCTTCATTATTTAATTTCTTTAAATAAATAATGAAGAATAATAATTCTTTAAATAAATAATGAATTTATTTAAAGAAATTAAATAAATTCATTATTTAATTTCTTTAAATAAATTATAATTTAAATAAATAATCTTTTCTTCATTATTTAATTTCTTTAAACAGAGGGCGATAAAAATTAGAAAAGTGATTCAGCGCTTAGTGGTTGACGCAAAATGCCGTTTCGAGACTGAAAGCTCTTCTGGGCGTACACCTCTTTCGGCTAATAAAAGAAATGACTGGAAGATTTGATTCTATCGCTTCTATTATATCACTGAAAAAATTAAATTTACTGAAGTTGGTATGCCTATCATTTTAATCTTGAAAATGTTGAAAACATCGAACTTTAGTTTTGAATGTTTATTGCTCAAAATGTTAATCTTTGGTGAAGCAAATTTAAATCTTTCGCTTAATTCAGTATTACGCTGAATATTTCATAGGCGGATTTCAACTTTTCTCATACGCTAAACATGAATTTTTTGTGCCAAATTATTTCATACCAAAATATCAAATTACGAAATTTCGAATATAAAATTACTGAATATGAAATTACGTAATTTTGTATGAAAAACGTAAGCTTTTTCCTTGCAGCAAGATGGGCGTTTTCGTGGTTTTCCATTTTTATTTGTAACGTGTATACGAGCCAGTTTCCCTTAGAAAGTCCTCCACGAACGCATCCTTCCCATTAGGCAGATAGCCCTAGTGTGCTTTGCCGTAATTAAATAAACCAAACCTTACAGCAAGAACTTCTGCCACAACTTTTAATTTATGTTGTCGCGACTTATTTCTCGTGCAGTAGATAAAAATACCCCGACATGAAACTGTCTTATGGCCAAAAACGTGCATAAAATGCTATATTATGGCTTCGTTTTCTAGATATCTGTATTTAAACAGAAGTTTAGGAGCAAATATAAATCGATGATTATAGTCTTCCAGAACATTTCAATACTTCACATTCATTTCAGTTGCGTTAATGACCAATGTTGAATACCTACTGGTCCATTGCCTTTCGTTTTAACAAAAATATGCAGCTGATGGTACATCCTTTTATTAACGAGCTGCTATAAGGGAAAATGTTTTAGCTATATTAACTCCGATTGTTAGGGAGTAGATGGATACTATTTCGGACGGAAGAAAGCTTAAAATGGCTCGTATACAGCTCTTCTGTGTTTGATTTTCGTAACTTTTCGTAAAGAAAATTTTATTTGCTTTTAGCTTAATGTTTATGTTGTTTTCGGAAATTTCCTTTTATATATGCATATGTTTACAATAATAAAACAGACACTGAAATTTCATTAACGTCTCGCGATTGACGGGTACTAAATTTATAGCTCATACAATGTTATACTCAAGTAAACAATAATAATTAAAACTCATACAAAAAGTTTGTATCTTAAGATAAATTATATAACAGAATATTTAAAGTCTTGGAATAAGAACCTTTTCATCCATTTCCTGCATCAGATTTATTTGTTACTCTTGTTTTTTCCTCTTTTGTTTTCTGCTTTAAATACAATGCTTTTTACTTCCTTGTGCGAAGTAAAAAGGAAGTATTATAATCGCGAAAAATTTCGGGTATTATATGTTTCAACGAAAATATCCATTTTGACGGCTATCAAATGCAATTTAACGATATTATAGGCAACATCTGTACGTAAGGATAGAATCAAGGACTCTTTTACTTAAAAACCTGATTAAATTACACAAAACTGATTTAAAATGACTTCTGAAGAGAATTCTCCGTGGCGTCTGTGTGTACGTGCAGTATGTATGTATCTCGCATAACTCAAAAACGAGTCGTCTCAGAACGTTGAAATTTTGTATATAGGACTGCTATAACATGCACATGTGCACCTCCTATCTTAGTGGCAATCGGCCGCACCAAAAGTATATAAATATATGTATATGTGATGTACCAGCTTTTGTCCAGAATAAATAGATTGTTGATGAATCATAGATGTAGTCGTAGCTTAAATTATCAGACGATAAGTTTAAAAAACAGGATCCATTTATTATATTTCAGGGGAAATAGCAATTAAAAAAATATGATCTCCGGAGTAAATAAAAAATAATTACTAATAACTTTTTGTATGAAATTTACTGCATCGTGACATTTGAGAAAAAGCCCCCGATATTCCTATAGCCTATGGAAAGGCAGAGCTTCCATGAAATGACGTCAGCCAATCCAGTTCGCTTTAAATATTTCCAGAACATTCTAAAACTGTACGTGTAGGAAAGGCGGGAAAAACAACTTGACTACGGGGCTGTGAATTTTAATCCCACGTACTTTCAAATAAGAGACCGTCGCCATTAAAAAAAAAAAAAAAAAACATACAGTTAGAATTTTAAGTGTATTCTTGACTATGGAATTTTATTATTACGAATATATATATGTAATATATTCAATGTCAGGAATTTAGATGGCGTAGATGTGTTACTACATAATGACTAGGAAATTGGAGGCGAATGCAGATTAAATCTTCATTTTTATTTTCAGAAAATTGTTACGGCTACACACAAGTCGGCACATTAAATATGCCTGTTCTTTACATTTTTGATAATTTTGTAGCAAGAAAGCACACAAATAGTAATGAATGCCTTAAAGTATTACTGATTGTCAGACTAACCGCAGCTCTTAATCCATCTAATGTGTCTAACTTCATACGCATATACATCGGTACCTATAATGCTAAGGAACTGTCTTACATCGTATATAAAATTCGAAGTTATTGACCAAAAAAATAGTGGATTTCCACAAATAGCTGGATGTGTGTAACTAGGAGAAAGCTGTGGGGTCTTCTAGTTTGCGTAAAATGTCAAAATTGTAAAATGTAGTAATAAAAGTGAAAACCATAATTTCAATCCTGCTATTACAGATGATAAAGTATTACTTATAAATGTGAAAATTGGTGTAAATTTTAAGATGTATGATCATTCGTAACAACTAATGGGTATATAAAATTTTTATAATTGTGATCTTGTGTGTAAAAATTTTTGAAAATCCTTCCTTGAAATATAAAAATTGTGATGTAAATGTTCCAGAAAAAAAAGAACTCTCTACAGACTGGACTCAAATCATAACAGGACTTTAAAAAATTTTATTTAACTCAAAAATTTACGTATTATAATTTTATTGTTCGAAAGCTAATATTATATTTTGTATGTTTCAAAATTATATATCTCATGTTTTGCTACTCTAAAGCTTTTTCTTTCAAAAAAGGCTTCTATATTGCTTCGCCTTTTTCTTTTGAAAGGGGGAAATGTGTAAGATAAAAAATATGAAAGCAAACTTCTAAATTTAACTCACTATAACCTCTTTTACTTTTTATTTCATTTGAAAACTTCATCGCTCTATCCTAAAAATAGAGCTGTAAGTCTAAACTGCGTCATTCAAATGAATCATGCGATCTTACGTAACCCTTAACCAATCGCCCAACTGCAAACCCAAACTTTTCTCTTGGCGCGCTTCCATCTTTCTTGACGACGCACTTCAGCTTTTGCTCTCTACTGTACTAAGATGTTATTTCGCTGGCTTGCTTTCTATCTCAACAATATCAAAAATGTAAATCTTCTGTGGAAAGGCACGACTAGAGTGCCAAGTGATTGTGGCCACAAATATCAATTGCAAATAATAATGGAATTAAAACTGCCTCGACTGCCAAGTTCTTTAGATATTCTGGAATTTATTCGAGGAAATAAGTGTTTAAGATTTACTTCGTAAATTTCAATACAGACATCTTAAGTTTTAATGTATTTTTGCCTTGTCGCGTAGAAGAAATACTGAAACGTCTGTGAAAAACTGTTTCTTTTTTTTTTTTTTTTTTTTTTGTTTTTCTTCTTTGATTAATTTCTTTTATAAATAGTTTTAGATTCATTATGGTATTTCAATAGAACATGTGGCAACGCTTAGATAATTTCTTCAGATGATATAAATTTTTTGCAAATGAATGAAATGTAAAGCTGTGAACCTAACGCCAGAATGTCGCTATGGTAAACAAATATAGTCGATTTTAAAGAGTGCATTTATTCTATTGTGATTTATGCGCTAAGGACGAAGCAGATTTAATTTCAATTCAATAAGTTTAAATGAAATGCAAGAAAAAGTGCGTATAGTTTAATAATCCGCACAAGGAAGTCATGTAGTGTAGACATCACATTTTTTAATTACATGCTAGAATTTAAATAAACAAAGGGACCATTACTTCAAAGATCTGTAATTTTTTTTCACTAAGATAAAAGTACAACGTTTGATTTTCCGAAACAGAATAAATCAAGCAGATCTATTTTGAACGAGGATTTATTATATATATATACAAGGATCTGCTTCTAATCGTATATTTGTTTCACAGATTTCTTTCGAATTATGTACAAGCCCGCGCCAAGCCTAATCGGCGTCGTCGTGGAAATCACTAGCGATGCCTTTACGCAGTGACGATATTAAAGGGAAGCTGCTTATGGTTAGGACTTAAAATGCAGCATTATTAATATAATATGAAAAAAAAATTAATTTTATCTTTTAATTTGTCTAAATATGCAAACATTTTGTGCTTTATTAAAACCCACACTCAAACATATTTATTGTAGAATTATATTAGGTTATAAAAAGCCGCCCAACCGGTATAGAGGTTAGCGTTGCTGACTGCCGGGCTCGAATTCAAACTGTACATTACAAACAACCGGAGAAGGCATGGTTGTTTGTAAATGTACAGTGTCCGTGCGACACGAGAGCTCTCTAAATATATGGCGAGCCCAAAAGTCTTTTGGAGAGGTTGTGGGTAAGGGAAGAGGGGTACGAGAGGCTCGGACCCGCCCACCCCAGGAATGCTCTCCATCAAAATCGGGGGGCGAAACTGAGCTAAATCGCACTGTCACCTGTAAGGTGCTCAAGGCTGTTGCGAACGACAGGCGTATCTTGAGTTCCTTGCCACGAAGCATTTCGTGGGCTTCGGCTGACTGTAGGTCAGGCAAGTCAGCATTAGTCAAAAATAACATGTTATCCAAAAGCAACACTGCAAGCGAAGCGAAATAGTATACTCAACGCATTGGATACCAAATATATTGCTGAATTGTGCGAATATAAACATATTGTTAAAATAAATTGTTGTTAGCACCGAATAAGTTGTAGTTTACGACAAAGTTCAAACTGTGATTGCAACAGGGCCCCAAAGATGCTGTAAGGCTGACTATATGTTAAAGACTTTAGAGGGAAATAGTTTAGATATCAGTAATTTACGCGGCCAAGAATAGGACAATGGTTCAAAAATGGGAGGTCAACACTTTTCGAGTAATCAGCTCAAATCGTTGCTTTTCCGATTAAAAAACTTAACCTAAGTTTAACATAATATATAACTGTACTTACCTTTTTATGTAGAATAAAAATAACAACAAGCAATCACAAAAAATGTAAATGTTGTACAAATTACTGCGATTGCAACAGTAGACACAAAATAAGGATTAAGCAATTTGTTGAATGCGTCTACTCTTACATACCCATCGGCATAACGTATTTTCACGTTCAAGAAGGAGGAAGGGGCACTTAGACCTGGCAAGCGCAAAGCTGCTTTAACAGAGTTAAACGCCCCAACCCCTAGAGTCGATCCAAGAGACCGCTAACCTCTCGGTTGAGCCGACGAGCTAAGCCGAGTCAACAGAAATACTCAGCAACTCACATTCCACGTCCCGTCCTGGAGAGATGGTAAAAACATTTAGCATCAACAGGGGCCCCAACTGCGGACAGCAGAACAAAGTCACTTAAACGCTGTCAGACAGACTGAGCCACCACCAATCCGGCTCGCTAACACTACGTTATGGTATACAGACGTCGGCTTTAGGCGCCCCCAGTGAGAAACCAAGGAGGGATATGAATATGTAGTTTTGAGGCTCCAGGCACCCACTGGAAACCTCAAGCAGTTTAAAGGCCCGCTGAATTCGACAACTCCACCGACGGGGGTGTTTCGTCCCGGACAACCATCAATATCTGACTATATAGCTCCACCGGAACGGACAAAACGGACCAACGGAACGGACAAAACAGTACCATATGGTCCCTGGTCGGCCTGAAACAGCCATCGCCAGCGATGACCTCCAGTCGAGCCCCAGAAGGGCGTTCAAATACGACAGGAGGCAGGAGACCACTCGGTGAGCAGCTGAGCTCAATGAAGACTTTCAGCTTTATTGTTCACTCAGTGGGACCCTGTTTATTTAAATTTCATTATCTATAGAATTTACGAAATTTGGATATATGCGTTAAATCATTATACATAATTATATACATCAAATAAAGTTATGAGAAAAAATTTGATATTTGCATAAAAATTAATTAATTCTAATTTGAAAGTTCTGTAATAGCTGCTGAGATGAATTTAGAGTTTTTATGAGTTCATAAGTGTTTATGAACAGTTCATAACAATTTGAGTTCATAAAGATATTAAGCACATAATTTCAATGAGTACATTGGAATTAGAATCCTTAGGAGTTTATAGAGTTATTGAAAAGCGTTAAAAGTTCATAGGTTCCTTTTTGATGTCTTGAATATCAATAAGACAAAACCAAAACACGTTCAAATAAGACAAGAAATTTCCTGTTCAGACAGGCAGCGAAACAGACTGCTTGTTTGAATGATGACCCAGCGCCTTTTTGACTCGGCGCACGACTCTGCAGCTATTGTCGCAGCGGGCCTGATTATGTAAAGCATCTATTTCCCGAAAACGATCCTCTTTCAGTTTATGTAAGTGAGGTCTACGGATAGAACGAGTCACTGTCATAAGGCTATCGCAAGAGCCACTTGATTTACTCGTATGGAGAGAATGCTGCTTGGTATTCAAATTTCTTAACGAGCTGCCTCATGGCTAAGCTTTAATTTGGCTAACTGGATCGGTGCCCTCTGCTCTCAGTCAAATCTTTAAAACACTAAGTCACAACCTATGGTGAATTTTGGAAAGCTTTTGACCAAAGTGTGGGTCCACGCTTTCCTCGGCAAACAAATGCTCGGTTGAACGTAAAATTTAAAGTGAACGTTTAAGCAATAAAGCTCAATTATAGCTGTAATCTGAAAGTATACAGAGACCGTTCGCACATTTTTCAGACGATTTTGTTTTGCTGTAAAAAATATCTTCTGCTTATGATTTTATTTTTTAACTGCAACTTTCATTTATTTATTTATTTATTTGTTTGAAGGTAGAAATTATCGTCTGCTTCTTGACAGTTGTTTTCATGCGACAAAAAAAAAAAAAAAAAAAAAAAAAAAAAAAAAAAAAAAAAAGTCGCTTTTAAAGAAGATTATGTTTGTGTTCTTTCCAAAGAAAATGATTCGAATCTAGTTATTAAAAAACATTGTGAAAGCCATGGCTTTTCGATAGCTAAAGCTTCGAAAGGTAATGTTGTCAACAACGAAAAAGAAAAACGTCAAAATGTAGCTTGTGGAAAAATTGTTCTAAATACGTATCCAAGGAAAATAAGGAATGTTTCGAATCTTGCAAAACAAATCTCTTTAATGTTAAAAGGAAATCCTCCAAGTTAACCCTTTGCGGGACAGTGTCTCCGGTTTGGACACATCTAAAAATTTCCTTCTGTACGCACCGAAAAAAAAATGAATGAAAAAGGATTTATAAGTTACTATAAGTTACTCTAAACCTTCTTTATTTATAGTAGATGGTAGCTCAACACAAACCAGTCCATATATTTCAGCCATGTTTAATTTTTAAGACCCTCATTTTTCAAAGAAATCCTCCAGATTTTTTTAGGGTATAAAAGGAATTGTTTGAAAAGAAATTTCTATGTTATTTTTTTGGCTGTATGCTAATCTCCTTATTTTACATTAGTTTTAAATTTTTACCTTTAAATTTTGGCTAAAATCAAACGGCGAACCATACGTGTGTTTAGACCGGGCTCACGGATCATCTAGGACAACTTAGAGTCTGTATTCTTTGTTTCTCCGCATCTCATCGGTCAGTTCATTGACAACACTGTTCGTTTCAGCACTCTTTTCGAAGCTCTATTCAATCAGTGTGCCCACTTTGGGCACATTCACAGAATTAAAATGATAAGTGCTATCTTCACAAAATTTTACTTGTGTACTTACTTGTATAGGCCGAATTAGACTGCCTACCTTTTTTTAATCAAAACGCCGACTTTAAAAGGTAGCTTGCTGGAAAGGGTTAAAGGACAGTTGCCAAATAAAATGCTCGGTGTCAACTTTAAACAAGTGATTAATGCTAATTTGAATCTTGAAAAGGCGGGAAAACATAATGTGCATAGTCTTTTTCCACCACATATCGCCGAACGCAGACCCCGCTGCAGAATTCTTTATGCGAAATATTGATCCGGACAAAAATGAAGAAGCATTATCATAACAGACGAAGTTTTAGTACGCTTAAATGATTGCACTAAAAAAAAATCCATTTATTGTCATCAAAGATAAGAAAAACTCTTAAAACATGCTTCAAGGAATTTAAAGAAAGTTTTTGTAAGGGATTTACGATTGTTGTTGAATTTTGATATAACGGCAAATTAAAGATAAACAGAGGAGAGAAAAATGTTTAGATCAATTCCACATATTATCAAAAACATATTTTATATCCAATTTTCAAATATGAAATACCTGCTCTTTACACACAGTGCGATCCATCAGTAGAACTGCATCAAGACAAAGCAAGTAGTCACATGTGAAATTCTAGTGCTGATTTCTTGGGAAAACAATGGAACAAGAAATGGGTATCAAGGCCAAATTCCTTCACTCCTATCGTACTAAATCTCCTAATCTATCACCAATATATTTTTGTGTTTTTGGATTTTAAAAAAGCAGGTTGTCCAAACGTCAACTTACAACCTCCTTAGTCTTTGGATTGGATTGGATTATTGTAATTTGGCACAAAACCTGTCAAGGTTATCTGCGCCAGACAAACGGTAACAATGCAATTATTCATTTGTAAAAACTTCCAGCTTAGGTAAAAAGAGACAGATTACAATTTATGATAAAAGCTGATATCTTTTAAAAACAGGTTAAAGTCTATTCTTAAGAGCCAATATCTTTTAAAAACAGAAACAAATTACGATGATGTGTTTTTCCAATCAAATTTCCAATTCTGAACAATGAAAATGTTTTTGGCGAAAATAATTAAAACTCTGGCATTCCACCAAGATGTGATGGACTGTCAGATCTGCATTGCAGTGTGGGCAGCTGGGATTCTCTTCTCCCTTCAGAAGATACTCATGGGGCAGGCGACAATGGCCAATTCTCAGTCGATTCAAGAGAACATCCTCCCTTCTATTAGCCATACATGGCCAGTATCCAATGGTGGGTTTTACATTTCTCAGCTTGTTATATACTTTGTCATCTCATTGCTTCTGCCATTTGCTGAGAATTTTGCTTTTGACAAACCTTAGTCTTTAGAAAGCTGTTCGAAAGCAATAGGCTGAAGTATCTCTTCCGATACTACAAAAGGCTTTATTGTCTCGGAAATTACGGTGTACAAAGATAGCGAAGAATAAGTATTATGTAACAAAACATATAAAACATAAAAATGTTGGGTAAAATATTTTTGTAATTACAATGAAAATCGTCTAAAATTGTGCGAAAAGCATCTTATTATATTAGTCTGCTTTCAATATATGGTGCAGGAACTGCTCTAAAAGCTGTAACTTGGCTTTATGAAATGGACAAATTAATAATATCAGGTTGTAAGCGAAAATTTAGGCACAACTCAATTCTTTAATTTTATTTAATGAAATATTTCAATTCTTAAGCACACAGAGATCGCCATGACATGCAGCCTTTCGGCACGAACCAGTAAAACGCTTGATTCAGCAACAATCGAAGGAGGTACCTGATACATTTTTGGACAAACCTTATTTCAAGTTTATCCAAATGCCCAGGACGGATGGAACCACTCTTCACAGTGCTGAATCAGAGCGTTTTTTCCCTTACCAGATCTGTATGAATTTTCGCCAACCACATCATCGCCATCTACCTTTATTTGTATTCATTAAGCACTCGTAAATGTAACTGCATTTATTGACGCATCAGATCTATTTTATAGCTAATTCTTCGTTAATTTTGGTGTTTCGTAAATTAGTTATTTTAATTTATTATTTTCTGTTTAATCCTCAGCCCTCCGTCTTCAATTCGCTTTTCGCAACTCCTGACAGGAATTTCGCCAGATCCTTTCATAAATTCAGTTAGTGTTTTATAATTCCAATGAATGACAGCCGATTAGAAACAACATACACCCTCAGATGTTGACATAGAAATTTCTCGAAAATTCTAAATAAGTGCGCAAATTCTCACAATTGATGGATTGATTGTAGTTCTTGGCACAAAACCCAACGAGGTTATCTGCGCCAAACAAAAGGTAAGAACAATGAATACAAGGTAGTTATAAGTTTCGGACGAACAATCACTATACATTTGAGGTGAGGTAAGAACAGATCACAGTTTATAACTTTATATAAGTCAGTGCCCTTTAAAAACTGGAACAATTTGTGATGATGGCTTTTCCCTATGTTGTTTAAATCCAGTTTTAATCATTTAAAATGTTTTTGGCGAAGATCATTAAAACGACGACATTCTAATAAAATATGACGGACTGCCAGATCTTCATGACAGTTTGTGCAGCGAGGATTCCTCTCGCCTTTCAGCAAATGTTCGTTAGTCGACAATGACCTATTCTCCACAGAGTCAAAATAACTTGTTTCCTTTGCCGTGGTCGGCCAGCATTCAGTTGTGGGTTTAATATTTTGGAGCTTGTTATTCGTTTGATCGTCCCAATGCCTCTGCTATTTATTAAGAATTTTATGTTTGATCATCGTACTGATATCTGCAAGTGGAATCTCGGGATTAGATACTGTAATAGCAGTTTTAGCTGTAACGTTTGCTAGTTCATTCCCTTTTATGGCAACGTGGCCAGGCATCTAGGAATACAGAATCTGATATCCCCAATATTTTAGTCTGGTTAAGCTTCAGAATCCTGGTAATGCTGTGATGTGAGTTATACTTAGGCTCTTTGAATGAAGTTAGGACACTCAAGGAATGCGTATAGATAATGAAATTCTTGTAACGATGTTCTGAAAGAAACGTTAAAGATACTGATAAAGTGTATAAGTTTAGAGGTAAAGACAGAGCAAGCCGGATATAATCGAAACCCCAAGAATAGTTTTTTTCCTACTACAAAGGCTGCACCAACGTGATCTCGGCATTTTGTGCCATCTGTATAGAGAAGGATATAATTTCTGTATTACTGTCTATGTTACGCAAAGATCTGCCTGTCAGTGACATCACTTGTACTAGATTTATCGCAGTGTTGGAAGGTAGCTAGAGACTGAATTTTCCTGTCTTCCCATAATGACATCTCAAACGGATTCTCCAGCTGTGTATTTGTAATAGTCATATTATACTGTTCTAGTAAGGTGCTAACTCTTAAAGGAAACGATGGGTTACATGATGGGCGTGCCTGATATAAACAACAGCATGAATCATTGAGTAAGCAAATTCTGACGGAAGAGCTAGATATTAATAATAGCCCTGGTTATTCCTGAAAATTGCCCACCAGCGGTAACGTCGCTGAAGACTGGTAGTTCGGTCCGAGGTTCGAATCCCGCGAACGGGCTGGCTGCATGGGTGTTTTCGTGGTTTTCCCCATGTGTAACGTGTATACGAGCCAGTTTCTCTTAAAAAGTCCTCCACGAAGGCATCCCTCCCTCAAGGCAGATAGCCCTCGAGTGCTTTGCCGTAATCTAATAAACCGAAACTGTATTCCTGGAAATTATTTCAAATTCCATTTGCTTTTCATTGTCTAAGAGTTCATATCCATTCCCTTTTCTTAATAGCAATTTTATTTTAACTGTTATGTAGTTTATCAAACTAATCTTTAACTTTAGGCTCTAAGGGTCCATTCGATTCATCGAAAGATATGGAAGATGTAATGAACTCACTTCCGCCTCCTATGGCAGAGGCTGTGAAACCATTCAAGTCTCAATTACCGACTCTTGCAAAATCTGTAGCAGAAGTAAGAGAAAGAAAATTTTTACTTAACGCACATTTTGCTATAAATACTCGGCAATACTATTACTTCAGATACACTGTTTTAAGAATTACTGTGCCAACTAAACACTGTACTGTTTTCTGCAGCAAAACGCCGCAGTATTTTCTTCCGCAATTATCTAAAAAATTCTTTGTGTTTCGAAGATATACTTTACGTGAATTTTCAACTTAAAGGTTTTCTGAAACACTGCAGACTTATTTAATTCTGGTGATACTTTCTTTGTGTCTCAAATTATAATGGGAAAATGCACTACATAAACCTGCAAGTGAAAGAAATCAGTTTGAGGTATTGCTAAGTCCCATTGAGCAGCGGTGTACACTACTAACAAAAAATTAAAGGATCGCCCTCTTTTTACAAACAAATCACATTTACTGAATATGAAGTCTGTAATCAAAAATGGTTTTTTTTTCCCTAGATGTAACATCAGTCATCTCATAATACGTTAAATATCGGAGTTTAAAATTATGATTCTGGATCGAGACTCCCATTTTATATGCTTTTGCTTCTCTCCGCGTCTCTTAACGACGTCGTAATTGCAGAAAAAGTTGGAACTCTATCTCATCCTCTTGGCTCCCTAGTGACAGAGCGTTAAAGTCACCGAAAACTGGTAGTTCTATCCACGTTTAAATCCTAGCGA
This sequence comes from Stegodyphus dumicola, assembly GCF_044657685.1. Lineage (NCBI taxonomy): Eukaryota > Metazoa > Arthropoda > Arachnida > Araneae > Eresidae > Stegodyphus > Stegodyphus dumicola. The sequence goes on from NC_140774.1 coordinate 208,823,262, forward strand.
ACGAGCTGGTTGCATGGAACGTTTCGTGGTTGTTCTCCTATATTAATGTAGATAAGAGCTAGTTTCCCTTAAAACATATCTGCACGAAGGTACTCCAGCCCAGACAGGTACAGGTAGAAGCTAGGCCAGCACCTCCGTAGTACCACAGGTAATTGAGGTATTGCTGAACCTAGCTAACTGTTAAACTTTCCACACCAATTTTGAGGGAGAACACCCCGGGGGTGGTCCGAGGTTCTCCCGCCCCTCTCTCTCTCTTTTTTTTTTTTTTTTTTTTTTTCCATCAACCACTTGAGAGGACTTTCTGAGATAACTGAGTTCTGGTATTAATAGTGTACACAAATCATATTGAGAAAAGACTGTCCTTGAAAAGTTCAACAACTGATGCTTCCAAAAGCATAAATGTAAGAATAAATGTCTTTTCTAAGGCGGAAGGTGTAATAAGCAAGTCTTTGGAGCTTCCGTCCATCAGCATTGCGTAGATAAATGAAACTGTTGGAACATTAAAATGAAATAAAAAAATAAATAAAACAAATAAAATAAATAATGAAAAATAAAAAATTATAAACAAAATAAAATAAAATAAAAAAGACCAGACAGCGATAACCTTCGAATGGCTTTCTCTTAATCAATTAACCTAATTTACATCAGCTTCTTGATTTACAAGGATCCATGATTGACGAGATCTGGAAACTCATGAATCATACAAGCAAGTAACGAATTCGCTTGGCGTGACTGAAAGTATTTGCATTCGTGGTGTATTTTCTAAGGGAGTTAGCTCGTATTTACACGTTACACATGGTAAAATCCATGAAAACGTCTATGCAGCCAGCCCGTTCGCGGGATTAGAACGTCGAACCTAACTACCAGTGTTCAGCGACTTTACCACTCGGCCGCTGGTGGGCCCAGACATCGATCTTAATTCGGCGCATTGAAGCAAAGCAAGAAAACCTGAAAAAAGAGATTCAGGGCTGCATGAAATTGTACAAAATCGCCATTTGTATACATGTAGACCTACATTTTTTAAAGAAGGAAACCGGGCCAGTAAAGATTCTATATGTTATACGTAGTAGAGTGGCAACAGTTCGCTTCATAGACGAATCAATATTCTATTTAAAGCCCGACGATTATCGTATCTTCATATCGTTTTCATCCTCCAAAAGACACACATTAGCAGGTTAAGCGTTATAGCACTGCTATTTTCTTTATGGGACTGCAAGTTGCAAAAAGGGAGAGAGAGATGAAATGGTGAAGGAAATACTTCGGGTTTTGTAACTGGGTTTCCGGCGAATATGTTCAACTTTAATAATGGACCTCAGGCAATCTGTGCAACGAAAAACGTTGCATAATGAATATTTTTGCATTAACTCAAACTAGACGTAAAACTAGTAGTAAAAAAATGACATGTTTCATTTTCAGATAAAACTGATATTGTTCACTATAAAAATACAACTACTTTTGCCGTTCAAAATCGCGGAAAATTTCTGGATGGAAAAAATGCGCGTCATTCTGTAAGGCACTGAAATTCCGTAAATGAAGCATGAATTTTTTTTTATTATTTTATTTTAAACCTAAGAACCTATTCGCTGTGGGTGCTAGATACCTATAAAATACTGACTGGGTATCTTATCACAACAGTAGCACTCTCGGGGGACTATAATTACGAACCTGGTGGTTCCAGAACACTGGGGGAAGATCATTTTATACCAGGGTTTCTATAACCTTTTTATCACAGATTTTTTCGAGACCCATTTTGTTGGGCCCCATAAGTATTGCGCAAATCAGATGCACGCGTGAGTGAAACTGTCAACTTTTTCTCTTGTATTGCAGTTTTAGGTCATTCACTTTAATTTCTAATTTTAAGACATAGAACAATGTGAACATTTTAAATAAGTAACAGACGAAATGACAACATCAGATGCAAAGAAAGTAAAAAGAACGTTTATAAAAAGAATGCGTCGAAGCGTTTTCGTTTTCTTTCTTTGTCTGTGCTGTCTTATCTTTATCTATTTTCAGATACGCTGTGTTAAAATATTTGTTAATTGTAAAATTATCATAATAAGTTAAAGAAATATCAAAACTGCTAAAATTTTGGGAGACCCACAGTTTAAGAAACCCTGTTTTACACGGTTAGATAAAGGGGGCTCCCCAGTCTGGTGGTATCGTTAGTGGCAGGGCCGTCCCTAAGCCATTGTCTGCCCGAGAACTTTCCGAAGATTGTCGCCCCCCAAATAAAAAAAAAAAAAAAAAAAAAAAAAAAAGATCAATGATCAATAAAATTTTTATTTCATATTCATGAAGTACTTGCATGTTACAAATTGTATAAAAAGTACTTACACATGGCAGGTATAATGAATTTAAAATATTTAGTCGTGGTACCGCGTAGTTTACGCGCTGAAACCCCCGCTAAGAACTGCCCTGGGTAGCGGGCATGGCTTGCCGTAGTCCCACGGTATCAGTAGCGGTGCAAGCGGCCATTCCGGTTGTTTAACACCGTCATTCTGCGTCACTCCTTCAGCGCGGACCTCCCCGCATAGAACAGTAGGCGCTCAATCCCGGAACGAATTCTGTTGTTTGCCGGAAGAGTCCAAGATTAGTAGGTATGGTACGTGAAAGTAGGGATGAGCTAAGAGGAGAAAGAGAAAGGGATTTTGAGTATAGGGAATTTCAGTCTTTCCCTCATTGAGCGCCTACTATGAACGGGCTCCTGCTTTGTGAGGGTAGCTAGCGTTTCGTTAGTATGTGTATTATTTATTATTCTTATTGATTGTCTGCCCCTTTTTTTACAGTTGCAATTTTCTGCAATACGTTAAGTAAATAAAAACTTTACACTTACGTATTGTAACTTCATGTTCGTTGGAATAAACAAAATTATGTATTTTCGCCAAAACGTTATGCCTTTAAGCAAATTTTAAATGAGCGTACAGTTTTACATTGCAAACACGTATTTTTCTACGAAGTATTTTTTTTTTTTTTTTTTTGTTTCATAAATTGATAAGAATTAATTTGTCCTACAACAAAATGTTCAATAACACATGGAGCATAAAAATAAGCAGTAAAACTCCTTTCACGGTTCGGAAATAAGTCAGCGAAAATATCCCTTTTTTTCGTAGTACCCACTGAAAGCCATTCCACGATCTAATTATTTCCGTTGGAAACCATTCCGGAACCTTTCCTTTCTATTCCTCTCACCTGCGTATATTGAACTCGCCCAGCTCACAATAGCAGGCGTTCCGAGATTGACGGTCTAGTGCATAGAACTGGCAGGAACACTTTGACGGCAAGTCAAATCTTCAGGCCAAATACAGCCTCACTTCTGGTCTCTGATTGCCGTGAATGGTGATCCCGGTCGACAAGTTCAGCCATGAGTTTTCAGAGATGAAGTAGTCAATTTTCTTAAGCTTTCGATAGGAGCTAATTAATTATCCGACAGATCCACCTCCCGCCCAATACTGAGGTTATAATTTGGGTTCGGGCTTGGTTGTGCGTCTGCTTTAGATAGTCGTAGCAGCTGTACATAAACATACCTATAAAACTCAAAGAAATAATTGTATTTACTTGAGTAAAATTCCCATGTGCCAAATAATTCGGTTAAGCTGTTTTATTTTACCTTAATTTTCAATTTAAGAATTAAATTATACTGATTTTTTATAAACTTTCATTATAAAAGTACAAATGTCACATCACTTATTTTGGTAAATTAAACGTGAAATTGCATAAACTATATAAACACAATTAAATATTATTTTAAAGAAGGTGACCCCCCCTTTCTCGTAAATTAAATGCAACTTACATCCTATTTAATTATTCTAATGATATTATGAAATAATTTCTAACAAGGAAGGTCTTCCAAACTTGATTTCTCATTTTTTCTCAAAAAATACTTATGAATATAACATTTAAAATTAGGTAACAGTAAAAAATCTAGCTGCTAATACTCTAATGATAAACAAAAAATTGCAAAGAATAACGAGATTTGAAGACTCTGCGCTCTTTTATTTTATTCTCTTCCAGCAAAATTTAAAACTTTCAAAACGTAGGTTTCAAAAATCATCCCCAAAATTGATCGATTCACGCAAAAAAAAAAAAAAAAAAAAATCTGATGATAGGTTTCAGATTTTAAATTACGTCCAAAAAGGCTTTTTTTTTAACGTTTGTGCTTTACCTTTATTTATTAAATATCGCAATCTACGTACTCAAAATATAAAATTCATTTCAACAGCAATATCGCAATTTAATTTTAAAAATGAGCATATCTTTAGAATTTCTGATACAAAGTCTCGCGCGCTGGAGCAGTGGAAAACTGTACGAAAAATTTTATTTTTCGTTCAGTGTTGTCATTGCTCGCTTTGAAATCATTTAGTTTTTTTAATCAGAAACTCGTTGGAAAGGTTACAGAATCTCAAATCGATAATAAAACAAATTTGAAATTCAAATTAGGGCTTCCACATGCGCATATTCTATGCAAGATTACGTTACTCAAATTTGGATGGCTCTAAGTATTGTTTTATCACAGTGCGAGAAACATACATCCACTTATGCAGCTTCTTCGTTATTTCATTTCTTTACATATAAGACAGGGTGATAATATAGGGTGGCAACAATATGAAAAGTGATACAGCCTTTTAAAGTTATCAACGCGAAATGCCAAAACGAAATTAATAGTCCTTCAGGGCAAATTGCCTCGTTGGACTTAAAACAGATTTATTTTGGCGGTCAGTTCATTCAAAATAAAAGATTTAATAGAAGTCATGAAAATTTAATCCTTGAAAAATTAAATGAATATACTAGAAAATCTGGAATTATTTTAATGTGGAAAAGATGACTCATATTTTGTCATTTTAGCACTACTACTACGATTCATAATAATAAATATTCTAATAATGGATGGAATGTATAGCCCAAAAGAAAATGCAGTAAAAATATTAGTAGATAGAATATGGGGGTTTGGAGCCATGTGGCGCTGTGGCGCTCACAGACGACGGACGGGGGAAAAGGAAATTTACGGAGGAGCCCGTGTGGGTTGATACGTCATCAACCACGCGGCTTAACCCCGGACGTGCTGCATCCTATTCGTGACGTCATCACGCATTATCAGCTCGGATTATCTTGCTACGTCAGACACATGTTTCATCCTTTTTGTGTTTTCATGTCCTCACTTATCGATTGACATAGAACTCGCCGCTGCTTTGATGTCATACTAAATCCGCAGTCTGATTGCAACTTGTTAGAATTTCTAGCGCATTCTTTTTAGTTCAGCAACGACCGCTAGAGGGCAGTAGTCGTATCCATAGCGCTTTCTGATTGGTTCTCCTGGATCCTGACCAAGTTATTAACCATTATTTTTAATTGATTATACTATTTGACTTAATAATTAATATATTTAATGAAAAAAGTTCATCTATTTACCTGTAAATTTCAATTATTTGTCCATCTGTGGCATGGGAAACCTGGACGATAACAAAAGCCGTGCTTTTATCTCATGAATCATACTATTTAATCTTATCTATCCGATCGTATCTATCCTCTTTGTTCATCTTTGTGCTGCGGAAACCAGCATGAGGCTGATGGATTGCACATAGGGAATTCTGTTCCATCTTGCTCAGACCTTTGAACATCCTCGATAATGAATGAATTCATAACTTTAAATTTATTTTGTTTCTATTTTCTGTTAAGATATTTTAAATTTCTCATTTCTTTATCTCACAAACATGATTTAAGTATTTTTCTTTTCTTCTCGCCGTTAAATTAAATGTACTAATTTTCACTCCATATGTTTTATATACAAACATAAGATTTTCTTTTTTTCCTCCCATTTTTAAGTTTTACATTCTTTTCCCCTGCGTTTAACTTGCAAAAGTAATAGATTTTATAAAACTAATATGTTTTCACAATTTTAATTTTTTTTTTCTCTTTTTATTTTACAAAAGGTTTTTTCCTCTTCAGTTTAATTTTTCTTTCCGTGTTTTACGTTCTTCACTTTATTTGTTTTACAAAAGCTGTGCTTATTTTCATACGATTTTTTCTTTCATTTTACGAACTCGGTCTTTTTTTCCTATATTTTACTTCAAGAAGTAATTTTTAATTTTTCTTCTATATAAAAGCATTTTTTTAATTCTTTGAAGAATTTTCTTCTCTCATTTCTTTTTTCTTTCTTTGATTTTCCTCTTAAAGTTTTTCTTAATGTTTTAAATACTTATTGATATTACACCTCCATTTCTCGAAGCGTAAAGTTACATATATATTTCTCTGTCTATGAAATTTAAGCTGGAACTTACACGCATATAATTTCCCTCTAGAGGCTTTCATGGATAATATTTTCTGTAAATTTAAACCAATAAGTACGATGTCCCTTCCATATAACTTACTTAGCATGTTATTTTTCTTATTATTTTTTACGCTACTAATACTTAAGATATACAAAACTTTCTCTTCTAATGTATTACACCATACTACTAACACTTAACAGGTGATACTCCGAACTTTCTCTTCTAATGTATTATACTAACTTTTTGAAACATTATACAAAACGTCGCGGATTCTCTTTTACACATCTCATTTTTGTTCAAAGGATCCATAAAACGTGTCAAACAAATGTAAATTTTAAACTTTCTATTTTCTATTTAGATGCTTTGCCTTACATTTAACCTTTATCAGGTTTTTAAAACATATCTCTGTTAATATTCCGATTCTTTTTTTTTTTTTTTCCTAAAAATAAATGCATACCTATACGGATTTTTTAAAGATCTACTGTAAATTAAACTTTATAATTCAGACAAAATACATTTTCACAACATAAAATCTACTTGAACTAATGTATGGACATTTCTAACCAGTTTAGTTCAAATACATACGAAATTTCTTATTATTCTCTACCCCTGTCTAATACGTATCAACAGCATTTCATTTCCTATTATTTTACGCTACAGACATTTACATGAATATATTCAGAACGTTCCCTTTTATTGAGCAGGAGGTTTCAGATATATTAGTAACACAGATTATGGACATCTCTAACCAGTTTAGTTCAAATACATACGAAATTTCTTATTATTCTCTACCCCTGTCTAATACGTATCAACAGCATTTCATTTCCTATTATTTTACGCTACAGACATTTACATGAATATATTCAGAACGTTCCCTTTTATTGAGCAGGAGGTTTCAGATATATTAGTAACACAGATTGACTCTTTGAAATATTTTACAAACATATCTTGGATTTTCTTGTACACATTGTATTTAAGTACGTTAAATTTTGATTTCTATCATGTGAAAACTTCACCCGGATTCTTAATGTAATCCCACCATTTACCGCAGACCTTCATAAACACTGCTATATTTGAACTTAACACAGCCATAATTTTTTAACAATCTACAGAATTTTTAACTACAGAGAAGAATATCCGCATTGTAATGTAATATTTTAAATTCACTATAGAGCCATATTTGTGTAAAACATCTAAAAAGAAAGGATGTCTGGACATGGAATTAATGTTAAGTCACGGAAGTGAAACTTTATCATCTTTTTCCCAACTTAGGACATAAAAAATTCTCAGCTAGGAATGTACTCGTATATATATATATATATATATTTTTTTTTCAATCATTATTTTTACGAGTCTCAAAGCTTTTTAATATATTCCTTCTAATCTTACAGCTTTTTGAGAATGATTTTTAAGTTATGACACATATCAAATAAAATCCTACATTACAGGGAATATTGACATGAATTTCGAAATAATAATACAACTTAACTTCAATATATTCAATTTGACTGAAGATATGCATTTCAAACTGACATTACTTTGCTTAGAGTTCTTACAACTCTTTGAGTACATCTTACATTTAATTTTCCAATAATATGAGAAACATTTTTGCATAAGTACCATACAAAACATATAATATTGACATGAACTCCATGGTCCAACGTTGGTCACTTAAATGAACACTTAATACATTTTAGTATGAATTAATTTTAAAAAGAAAAATTCAAATGCAAGTATTCAAACAGAAATGCTTCACAAATTTACATATTAAGCAAACATTCAAGAGAATACTATATATCTAGAGATATTATTTACACTAGTTGGTAATGTAATTTATGAGAACAGCCGCAGACGCATATGAGAGGTATGCAATATCCATGAAAAAACTTCCTACCAAGCCAAAGAGCAATAGTGAAACATAACATATAAGAAGGGGAAAAAAATGTCTGAGTATGGAAAACATGAACAAGAAATGAATATGTTTTCTGAAAATGTGTCGAATGGGATATGTCAGGAGTAAGAACCTTAACCAGTTTCAGGAATAGGGTCTGAAAAATAATGAAGTATTTTTAATCTTATTTTTTGTCTATAATGCATTTATTTGTACTAAAATATTCTGTTTGAAGACTATATTCTACACTTAGAAGGAATTTAATAAATCAGAATGATTTCGTTTTCTGAAGATTTAGGTTCAGAAATATTACAACTCAAAAGAAAAAAGGTTAGAGCAAGAATGACGTAATGAAGAAGTCTTTTGATAGACGTAATGAAGAAGTCTTTTGATAAGAATGGCTTTTGATTTTCGCTCTTACGTAGAATCTTCAATTCTACTTAACTTTTGTAAGAGCCCAGATCAGGTGCTCACTTAAAGTTTTAGGAGACTGCTGGCGTGTTTCCTTCGCTCGAACCACTTTATGGAAATCTTCCATATAACTAGATTTGTATAATTACCGTCCAGATTTTTGCAGAGTACTTGATCTTCATTACATCTATTTTCAGTAAATGTACATTTTTATGCTGTGTAATTCCAAAAAAAATAAGCTTCGAATAGGATGAATATTTGCACATTTTACTGAATTGCCTAGATCTGAAGAAGTTCTTTTACATCCAGATTTTTACCCTATGTCTGCATAACCTGCATTTATTCCATTCGTCTTCTTATTATTGATAAAAAAAATATAAATTTATGTGAGAGCTTTGGAATACTGAAGTTAATATGAATGTTGAATACTGGGAACAAATCTGGCATTCTGTCATAATTGAGTAATACTCTGAATAATAAAATTTTAAGAAAAGATTAGTTTCATTTACGGGAAAAAATACATTTTCTAAAAATACATCCAGGAAATCTATCACAAGTGTCAACATAAATGATCTACAAATATATTTTTAAGTATTTAAATTATTCATAAGCTGAAGATAAACCAAGAGAAAAAGTATCGAGAATTCATTGGCATATATCAATAGCAAAGATAAAATAGTTTCCAATAGCAAAGAGAAAACTGTTTCGAAGTGTTTAAAAGAGTACCGAGAGCACACTCTCTCAAAGCGTTTGCAAAAAGCCAACGACATCAGAAATTCATAAATTTTATGGAACATGACATTATTTAAAACCTTTCGTTCTGATATAGAAAAATACTCATTAAATTATTAAATGTGGGTATTCTGTACGTGTTTTTAAAGAAATAAATGTATACATTTTTAGGGAAATTTTGCATTCTATTTTGGTAATAATACTGATAATTTAGAAAATTTTTCTGTATTGAACACATGTATCTACGAAATTCTTTGCAAAAAGCAGATAGTTAATAATCAATCATTTCGACACTTCATTAGAAATCAAGTGTTATAGATGAAATTAACCAATTTAAAATTAACCAAGAGTACAACGGAGTACATGTATAAACTATTTTGCTAACCAGTTATGAACGTTTAAGTAGGATATATCCAGAATCTTCAAAATTAGTAATGAAACGTTCAGTTTAACGTTGAGATTTTACTAAAGAAGTCTCTGTAATAGTAATATGTTCGTTCAAATTTTGCTAACAGAAGGAAAAAATGTGCCTTTTTTATAATATTCGGATGATATGTAATAAAAATGAAAGCATGGCCCTGGTTCAGCAATGCAATGCAAGGTGTTTAAGTAAGAAAAGGTTGTAAACTGAGTTTATGTCACATACGAAAGGCACTGAAAAAGCGAAAATTAGCAATATAGTGTTAGCACTGGACTAAGAAGTAAATTTTCAAAGATAATCAAGTGGTATGAAAATTAATCAAAAAGTACAACACGTAGAAATATTTCTTCGTAAAAACTTATGAATGTTTCAGTTTCAGTAGAATGAAGTCGGAAAATACAAATTTGGTAATGAAACACTCATTTCAGCCTTTGAGATTTTATCAAAAAGTGCAATAAACACATGTGTGTGATAATAAAATTCTACTTGGAAAATGAGCATTTAGGGGAAAACATGACTTTCTTCTCATAGTCTTTTAAAATGTAATACAATAAGTTAAAATAGAACACTGGTTCATCAAAACAATATATTACTTATGTACGGTTAGTTGTTCATTTAGAATATGATAAAGAAGAAACTTTTGAGTCAAAGAGAAACATATTTACAAAACAATGATTCTTAGTTTCCTAGTAATTTAAATCAAGGTGCTGATGTTTCTCATGAATGTCATATATTTTCTTAGATATGTTTCTAATGAAATTAGTATATAAACTTCTTTTAAGAAAGAAATAGTCTTCATGAGAAAAACCTATGATAGTGCAAGTCAGTGATTCTTGGTAACTTCGAGAAAATATTCTTTATGAGCTGGGTTAACAGTCTCTATTTCCATAGTATGCTAAGATAAAAAAATTCCATTTCTTTTCTTAATTTTCTGATTCAGCATGGTAGTGCTATTGAAGTAAAATCTTCCAAACGTTATTAAACAATATATCTATTTAATGAACATTTATTCCCAAATCTTTACATGGCAATGTAAAAGACAAATAAGAAAATATTTGAAAATTCAATGATTTGCTGTGGCCGTAACATTAAAAATTGGTAATACTCAAAGTTTTTAAAAGGTTTATGGAAACACGATAACATCATAGTCATCCGCAAATAACTCCCATCGAAACTGAAAACTTTATGCACAAAATTTACTTGGAATGTAGGAAAAAAAGAAACATTAGAGGATTCAAAATCAAGATACTTTCCGTAATGAAATGTACAGTATTTCAGGAAGAATCCACTTAACTTCTAACTTGGTTGTAATGAGCATATGTGAGACACGAAATGCGTTCGGATGTGAAAACAAATAACAAACATTTAACTTTCTGGCAATGAATCAAATTTCATTGGAAATGTAATGGCATGAAAAGCAGAAAAGTATATTGGTAAAAATTTTCACTTTAATAATTTAAGACGAAAAATCTCCACTGTTATTTCGTCTATGGTAAAACCCATGTTAATTTCAAAATGTAGTTAGAAAAATTATACTTTGAGGTTAAAAACGTGAAAAAAAAATTCGTTTAGATTTTTTAAGTCAAAAAAGTTCCACTTTAAATTTTTTAGGAAGAAAAATCTCCACTTTTATTTTGTCTATGGGAAAACCCATGTTTAAATTCAAAATGTAAGGGGGAAAATTTACACTTTGATTTTAAAAAGTCGAAAAAAATTCATTTAGATTTTTTTAGGTCGAAAAAATTTCACTTTAATTATTTTAGGGAGAAAAATCTCCACTTTTATTTTGTCTATGGGAAAACTCATGTTAAATTCAAAATGTAAGGGGAAAAATTTACACTTTGATTTTGAAAAGTCGAAAGAAATTCATTTAGATTTTTTTAGGTCGAAAAAATTTCACTTTAATTTTTTTAGGGAGAAAAATCTCCACTTTGATTTTGAAAAGTCGAAAAAAAATTCATTTACTTTTTTTTGGTGGAAAACGTTTCACTTTAATTTTTTTAGGAAGAAAAAAAAATTTATTGGTTACGGTATACGTCATTCTTGCTCTAACCTTTTTTCTTTTGAGTTGTAATATTTCTGAACCTAAATCTTCAGAAAACGAAATCATTCTGATTTATTAAATTCCTTCTAAGTGTAGAATATAGTCTTCAAACAGAATATTTTAGTACAAATAAATGCATTATAGACAAAAAATAAGATTAAAAATACTTCATTATTTTTCAGACCCTATTCCTGAAACTGGTTAAGGTTCTTACTCCTGACATATCCCATTCGACACATTTTCAGAAAACATATTCATTTCTTGTTCATGTTTTCCATACTCAGACATTTTTTTCCCCTTCTTATATGTTATGTTTCACTATTGCTCTTTGGCTTGGTAGGAAGTTTTTTCATGGATATTGCATACCTCTCATATGCGTCTGCGGCTGTTCTCATAAATTACATTACCAACTAGTGTAAATAATATCTCTAGATATATAGTATTCTCTTGAATGTTTGCTTAATATGTAAATTTGTGAAGCATTTCTGTTTGAATACTTGCATTTGAATTTTTCTTTTTAAAATTAATTCATACTAAAATGTATTAAGTGTTCATTTAAGTGACCAACGTTGGACCATGGAGTTCATGTCAATATTATATGTTTTGTATGGTACTTATGCAAAAATGTTTCTCATATTATTGGAAAATTAAATGTAAGATGTACTCAAAGAGTTGTAAGAACTCTAAGCAAAGTAATGTCAGTTTGAAATGCATATCTTCAGTCAAATTGAATATATTGAAGTTAAGTTGTATTATTATTTCGAAATTCATGTCAATATTCCCTGTAATGTAGGATTTTATTTGATATGTGTCATAACTTAAAAATCATTCTCAAAAAGCTGTAAGATTAGAAGGAATATATTAAAAAGCTTTGAGACTCGTAAAAATAATGATTGAAAAATATATATATATATATATATATATATATATATACGAGTACATTCCTAGCTGAGAATTTTTTATGTCCTAAGTTGGGAAAAAGATGATAAAGTTTCACTTCCGTGACTTAACATTAATTCCATGTCCAGACATCCTTTCTTTTTAGATGTTTTACACAAATATGGCTCTATAGTGAATTTAAAAATTCTGTAGATTGTTAAAAAATTATGGCTGTGTTAAGTTCAAATATAGCAGTGTTTATGAAGGTCTGCGGTAAATGGTGGGATTACATTAAGAATCCGGGTGAAGTTTTCACATGATAGAAATCAAAATTTAACGTATTTAAATACAATGTGTACAAGAAAATCCAAGATATGTTTGTAAAATATTTCAAAGAGTCAATCTGTGTTACTAATATATCTGAAACCTCCTGCTCAATAAAAGGGAACGTTCTGAATATATTCATGTAAATGTCTGTAGCGTAAAATAATAGGAAATGAAATGCTGTTGATACGTATTAGACAGGGGTAGAGAATAATAAGAAATTTCGTATGTATTTGAACTAAACTGGTTAGAGATGTCCATATATTAGTTCAAGTAGATTTTATGTTGTGAAAATGTATTTTGTCTGAATTATAAAGTTTAATTCACAGTAGATCTTTAAAAAATCCGTATAGGTATGCATTTATTTTTAGAAAAAAAAAAAAAAAAAAAAGAATCGGAATATTAACAGAGATATGTTTTAAAAACCTGATAAAGGTTAAATGTAAGGCAAAGCGTCTAAATGGAAAATAGAAAGTTTAAAATTTATATTTGTTTGACACGTTTTATGGATCCTTTGAACAAAAATGAGATGTGTAAAAGAGAATCCGCGACGTTTTGTATAATGTTTCAAAAAGTTAGTATAATACATTAGAAGAGAAAGTTCGGAGTATCACCTGTTAAGTGTTAGTAGTATGGTGTAATACATTAGAAGAGAAAGTTTTGTATATCTTAAGTATTAGTAGCGTAAAAAATAATAAGAAAAATAACATGCTAAGTAAGTTATATGGAAGGGACATCGTACTTATTGGTTTAAATTTACAGAAAATATTATCCATGAAAGCCTCCAGAGGGAAATTATATGCGTGTAAGTTCCAGCTTAAATTTCATAGACAGAGAAATATATATGTAACTTTACGCTTCGAGAAATGGAGGTGTAATATCAATAAGTATTTAAAACATTAAGAAAAACTTTAAGAGGAAAATCAAAGAAAGAAAAAAGAAATGAGAGAAGAAAATTCTTCAAAGAATTAAAAAAATGCTTTTATATAAAAGAAAAATTAAAAATTACTTCTTGAAGTAAAATATAGGAAAAAAAGACCGAGTTCGTAAAATGAAAGAAAAAATCGTATGAAAATAAGCACAGCTTTTGTAAAACAAATAAAGTAAAGAACGTAAAACACGGAAAGAAAAATTAAACTGAAGAGGAAAAAACCTTTTGTAAAATAAAAAGAGAAAAAAAAATTAAAATTGTGAAAACATATTACTTTTATAAAATCTATTACTTTTGCAAGTTAAACGCAGGGGAAAAGAATGTAAAACTTAAAAATGGGAGGAAAAAAAGAAAATCTTATGTTTGTATATAAAACATATGGAGTGAAAATTAGTACATTTAATTTAACGGCGAGAAGAAAAGAAAAATACTTAAATCATGTTTGTGAGATAAAGAAATGAGAAATTTAAAATATCTTAACAGAAAATAGAAACAAAATAAATTTAAAGTTATGAATTCATTCATTATCGAGGATGTTCAAAGGTCTGAGCAAGATGGAACAGAATTCCCTATGTGCAATCCATCAGCCTCATGCTGGTTTCCGCAGCACAAAGATGAACAAAGAGGATAGATACGATCGGATAGATAAGATTAAATAGTATGATTCATGAGATAAAAGCACGGCTTTTGTTATCGTCCAGGTTTCCCATGCCACAGATGGACAAATAATTGAAATTTACAGGTAAATAGATGAACTTTTTTCATTAAATATATTAATTATTAAGTCAAATAGTATAATCAATTAAAAATAATGGTTAATAACTTGGTCAGGATCCAGGAGAACCAATCAGAAAGCGCTATGGATACGACTACTGCCCTCTAGCGGTCGTTGCTGAACTAAAAAGAATGCGCTAGAAATTCTAACAAGTTGCAATAAGACTGCGGATTTAGTATGACATCAAAGCAGCGGCGAGTTCTATGTCAATCGATAAGTGAGGACATGAAAACACAAAAAGGATGAAACATGTGTCTGACGTAGCAAGATAATCCGAGCTGATAATGCGTGATGACGTCACGAATAGGATGCAGCACGTCCGGGGTTAAGCCGCGTGGTTGATGACGTATCAACCCACACGGGCTCCTCCGTAAATTTCCTTTTCCCCCGTCCGTCGTCTGTGAGCGCCACAGCGCCACATGGCTCCAAACCCCCATATTCTATCTACTAATATTTATCAAAATAGTAATCTGTTTTACGCCGGTTAGTAGTTAGTGAGCTAAATGAAATTACAAAAGTTTCAAAACTTAACGCCACCAGCAGTCGAGACATTTTTATGTTTGGCAGTGAGAGACATTTGATGTGGATTGAAATCCTAATGCACGGCA
This sequence comes from Stegodyphus dumicola, assembly GCF_044657685.1. Classification (NCBI taxonomy): domain Eukaryota; kingdom Metazoa; phylum Arthropoda; class Arachnida; order Araneae; family Eresidae; genus Stegodyphus; species Stegodyphus dumicola. The sequence goes on from NC_140774.1 coordinate 208,838,544, forward strand.
TGCATATTTTGTCCGGTGAGTAACGTAAATACTAGACATCTCCTTAAGAAGTTTTTTTTTTAAGGCTGCAATTTTTTAACTTATTTAATTCTATTTTGAACACATTGTAAGCTTTTTAAATAGTTTCTTTTATTACGTCTCAGAATTTCACTACGTTCCTCCTTATAATCGCGGGATACAGGATTAAGGCTTTCATGTTTTTAGCCCAACTCTTCATCTCCAAACGGCATATTGCGTAGAATCACTTTTCAAATCGTTGCCACCAAATATAAATGCAGTATTAAATAAAATATAAATATATAAAAATAAAATAATAATATATATAATTATATAATAATAAAATAATATATATATCTATATATATATGTAATAATAAAATTCCATAGTCAAGATTAAACTTAAATTCTAACTTATGTTCTTTTTATTTTTAATGGCGACGTTCTCTTATTTGAAAGTACGTGGAATTAAATTCACAGCCCCGTAGTCAAGTTGTTTTTCCCGCCTTTTCTACACGTACAGTTATAGAATGTTCTCGAGATATTTCAAACGAACTGGATTGGATGACGAGGCTGACGTTATTTCATGGAAGCTCCGCCTTTCCAGAGGCTATAAAAAGACTCGCAAAAGGAATATCGGGGCTTTTTCTTAAATGTCACGATGCAGTAAACTTCATACAAAAAGTTATTAGTAATTCTTTTTATTTACTCCGGATATCTGATTTTTGTAACTGCTATTTCTCCTGAATAATAATAAATGGATCCTGTTTTTTAAACTTATCGTCTGATTATTTAAGCTACGACTACATTTATGATTCTTCAACAATCTATTTATTCCTGACAAAAGCTGGTACATCATATATATATATATATGTCATAATAAAAGCAAAGGAAAAACGGAACACTGTAGATGCGTGATTAGACCCATATTGAAGAAGAATTTGATTGCGTAGTATGCTAGTAATGCTAACTTGGTAATATCTAAAGAACTTGGCAGTCGAAGCAGTTTTAATTCCATTTTTATTTCCAATTGATATTTGTGGCCACAATCACTTGGCACTCTAGTCGTGCCTTTCCACAGAAGATTTACATTTTTGATATTGTTGAGATAGAAAGCAAGCCAGCGAAATTACATCTTAGCACAGCACAGAGCAAAAGCTGGAGTGCGTAGTTATGAAAGATGGAAGCACACGAAAAGTTTTGGTTTACAACGACAGTTTCAGTTCTTAATTATTACGTCATCGGAGTTGCGCGGGCCATAGAATGATCTAGAAATGACGCAATACAGAGAAGTTATTACGATTTTAGAATATAGAGGAAGAATTAATGTTTATAGTTATATTATAATTCTGATTCATACATTTTTATCTTACATATATATATATAAATAATATAAAATACAAATGCCAGTATTGTATTTAAAGAAATAAAATAATGAACAATCTGTATGAATGTACGTATGTGTCTTGCATTGGGAAAAAATAATGATACCTAGAGCTGTTCAGTTTTGAATAGCGTAGTCCTCCATCCGAACATGGGCACCTGGAAGCCCAAGTTATTTTGTTATTTTTTGAATTTCGAACTTGTTTTATAATCTATCTTTAACCACTTATCTCTTTCAAAGGTCTTCCTTTTGCGACATAGATGCACCTCACTGAGAATACATTAAACTAAACTACACACAAGAATCTTTGTTGCAAATAGGAGGTGATTTCTTAAAGGGGAAAAAGCATTCGCGGTTCAAGATTCCCCGTCCTTTGGTAGCTTTTACTGCTACCAAAGCCCCGGCCTCAAAAGGCTAATAAAGCTTAAACGGGAAAGAACTTTTTCGCGTAGACCTAACTAAGTGCAATCTTTATCAAGGGCTGCAGATAGATCTGAATCTTCTACAAACTTACGTGGAGCTAACAGCTTCATTCACAGCCAGACTAAACAAATCTCTAGATCAACTGTAAACCTCAGATTTTTAACTCTAAGCCACTATAAGGCTAGTCGGCTTTCATACGTTGGTTTATGAAAGCTCTGATCTCAAAAACAAGCCAGCAGCTCTCCTATCATCAATAACATTTAATTTATGAAGCTTTTAAATTTGGACCATAATAACCTTTGGTAAGCTAGAAATCAAAAAAGAAACTAAGTAACCTAATAAATTCGTCCCCATGGCTTATATAATTGACAAATGTTCCAAACTTCGGGCCGAATAAAACCAAGAATATTCTGACAAACCTCTGAATACCAATGGTCTTGCTGAAAAGAAGGAAGACTTAACAGCGAATTAAATGAAGTAGTATTCGCGTAGAACAAGACTTCACACACTTTTAGAAAGAATAATTAAATTTTAATTTGGAATTATTTTTTACTAAATGCAATATCGTAGAGACGAACGAAACCGAGAAATCAAAAAATTAATTAAAAATATAATAAATATTAAATTTTGTACTTTTCGCGTGCAAACAAGAAAGTAATGGTCAAAATTTTATCGGGGCACACAAATATATTTAAAAATAAAAACTGTATAAAAATTGCTATAATAATGTATTGGACTTACTTGAATTCGCCGAGTCTATTTTTTACCATTTCGTGGTTTTTCTCCAGCTATATTTCTGTTGGAAATTCTACCGAGCTACCAGTGTTCAGAGAGCTTTACTGCTCGCTTGATGGTGGGCCTACCTAAGTTACTAAAGTAGGTGTTAAACTGCAACTTTTACATGTTTAAAATCCTTTTTCCACGGGTTTTATAATATAAGAACTGATTCTTTATAATATTTGTACTTCAATGATGAAACACTTTATCTTAATTTCATATTTAAAAGCAAGTTGTTTAAAATATTTCATTTATTCATTAGTGTTATTTAATATTATTTCTCATTTTTGATTTAGCATGGTATTTAAATAGAGAGCAATAAAAAAAAAATTAGTTTGGAAAAAAAAGCTGAATTTTTACCACCAACTCTTCGAAATTTTCTTATGGACCGATAATTTTTTAGCACACGTTGAAATAAATTACACTAAAGAAATAAACGTGATTCTCGCATGAAGACCATGTTGTCCAAGTTTTTCTAATTTTAATTCTTAACACATGGACATATTAGACTGAATACAGAATTTAGACTCCTACATAAACATATTAGACTGAATTATAAACCAAATATAATTAATCAGGTAAACCAGAGAAAACGAATTAAGAATAAATTAAACGTAGTAAGCAAAAAGTATACGTTACATTCAGAATTCTAAAAATTCTTAACATAAACTTTGAATGCAAGTTCTGCCGGGAAAATGATATCAGACGATTGCAAACGTACTATCGCCCCCCCGAACCACAGGAGGTTTATCAAACTGCTATATAAGCTGTGTAGATTCATACTACAAAATCGCTCGAAGTCCAGACAAAAAAAAAAAAAAAAAAAGGTGTGTCATCCATAAATAATTGCGAATTTAAATGGAACACCAAGCAATTTAAATATAACATAACCTAAATTTAAAATTTTATATATAACATAACCTGCGAAGGCATTTAGTGCCAAAAGAAACAATGTAAACACAAGATAAGACAAGTAATGAATTTAAGGTACTTTACCTGCCCGCAAATCTGGCAATCGTATCTCATTATGTTTTGGTGTCCATTTTTATTCTCGAAATTCTCTTTTTGAGTCTCGCGTTGTTTGGTCTCGCCATGCGCTTTTGAGTTACCATCCACTGAAAAAAAGATTCGATAGAATATTTTCAGCAATGTGGAATTCGGGTAAAGTGCAGAATCGCACACTTATTTGTATGGCGCTTTTTACAAGGGTAGGAAGAATTCGATTTTTGACAGTTTTCTTTTACTTAAGTGAAAATACGTCGATGTGTACATAGATAAAGGGAGTGCGCAGCGTCATTTTTGTGCATTTCTGGGATTTTTCTTAAAGTGAAAAATAGGTCGATGTGTACATGAATACCGAGTATGTGCAATTCTTAAATACGCGCCAAGCAGTGGGTGATTCCGCACTTTCCCCGTGAAGTTCTCCCAAGTAATCGAAAATATTCAAATATTCATGATATGAATCTATATATCACCAATGAAAGGATTACGTGGTGATGTAATGTATGGCTGCCGGCAATAGGCAAACAGTTTCCATGTGAAATAAACACTAAATGACATAAGCAACGTCGCTTCTAATTTTTTCATTGTCTTATTATTAATTATCGAGTGCTATTATATCATATTACATGTTCTTATACGATACCGCGAGGAGATAAACGGGAAAACTACCGAATTTAATTGCTGAACGTTTAGAATAAAGAATATTTCAGAATTATCAGAAAACTTAAGTTCAATTTTTCAGTCATTTCCTACATATCTTGGGTAAAATCCTGGGAGAGCCCACACCCTTGGCGACAAACTGAGAAAGTGCGCACTGGTTCGCGCGTTTCTCAAAATCGCCAACTTGAAAATAATAATACAAAAATTGGACAAACTCGATATCCATGTAAACATCGACCTGTTTTCATTTAAAAAAGATCAGAGAATTGCACAATCTTGGCACTGCACACTCCCTTTGTCTATGTACGATGCGCGCTATAACCAAAATTATTCGCGCCAAGGGTGTGGGCTCTGCTAGGATTCAACCCATATCTTGTATATTTAATGAAGAGAGAATATAGAAAGAATTAAGAAACCTTTCTTAAGAAAACTTCTAACAGACTGAACGCTGTGATTCGCATCTTGATATTCACAGAGTGTAAATACTTTAACGGAGTTCTGTTTTACTTTAATTATAAGTACATTAATTCGGAAATATTAAAAAATTAATACAGATATTAGCGGCATTTCAGTTCACGAAAATGAGCAATCACTTAGAAGCACTACAAATCAAAATGTACAGTGCACTCTAACATATTTTTACATTTTACAGAAAAACACATATCCACCCTTTTTTAAACACAGAAACATTACTTCATTTTAATCGTTTGCTGTGAATGTAAATTTGCAATAAATAAATTTTATTGAATAAAATTTTTTTCTTCTAATTCATACAGTGGCTCCTAAAAGTGTCCGTACACTTACGAGTTTCAGCAAAATATTGCTTTGCTCATTAATAAAAATTAATATTTGAGAATGAGAAGTTTTTCATAATATCTATAAATTTCGCTTAGCAAAAATAGATTAGTTATTTTATGAACATATGAATTTTTTGGGGGGAAATCAATAATCAAAAAGTAACAGAAAATTTACCTCTTTGTACTCTTTAAGAGAATCTGCACATATTATGTAGTATTTCTGTTAACATTTTGTGGGTTACCTTGCAGCATTTATGGCATCTTTCAAACGTCTGGGTATAGAGCTGACCAGCTTTATTTTAATTTTATTAGTCCGCAGGGGCTATGTCCCTGAAGGACTATTGTTTGCGTTTTGCGATTTAGCCTTACTGTATTTGACGGCATATGAGACGCACTTTTTTTCCTAAATTTGGTCTCAAAAACGTTACCCGCGTCTTATACGTGAAGGACACAAGTTAACTTTCAATACTGAATGCTATTTTTAGCCCGGATAAAGGTCTAGACACACAACCTTTTCTACATCTGTCATAATTATTTTGCGATAATTATGATAAAAAATTGCAAAATGTCAAATACATGTATTTGATTGCGGCACACCTATATCCTACTCATGGCACACCGGTTGCGGAACACTGGTCTAGACACACATAACTTTTCCTACATCTGCCATAATTATTTTACGCATGCGTGAAATATCTGTCGCCAAAAAGCGCCAAAGCTCGAAGCTGATGTCGAAGTTCGAACAGGTTCGACGGTCACATTACGTCTATGGAGCCTTTCCTTCTTTACATAGACTTTCTTTGACTCAGCCGACACACGTATCGGTATCGGTGCTACTGTGTATAAACGCGTCGGTATCGGTGCTTAAAACTATTTGTTTAAAAAAAAAATACCCTGGAAAATATGACTACAGGAAACAGGAGATTAAGCTATACAATTCAGTATAAACTAGGGGTCAGAAAAGTGGGCGCAGCCCCGGCCCCCCTAGCCGATTTAAATCGGCCACATATAAACTAGGGGTGTAGAGGAGCAGTAAGGCATTTCGGTCCACCACCTACCGAAAAAATGATACGTACTTGGCGACTGCAGGAAGATCCACTGAAGACTGCTAAAAAACAAAAACATAACCTTCGATGCCCAGCTCCGCCTGAACTTGAAAATGCCGTAAAAATGTGGGTGATAGATAAGAGGAAATCTGGGATAAGTGTTGCAACCAAAATGATAATCAATGAGGCCAAAGGATTTGCAGAAAAACGTGGGAATCAGAATTTTTCAGGGTCTGAGGGCTGGTGCTACAGGTTCATGAAAAGGCAAGTCTTATCAATGCGCACAAGAACAACTATTGCACAGAAAATGCCAGCAGATTATGAAGAAAAAATACTAGCATTTCATAGGTTTGTTATAAATGCACGGAAGAAAACTTCTTTTAAACTCAGTCAAATAGGAAATATGGATGAAAGAGAAAGAAACCACATTTTAAGTTATTGTGGTGCCGCGCTGTAGGGCGGACTATTGAAACTTTTTTTCCTTGTGTGTGGCCTTCTAAATAAGGGTGCGTCTTATATGCCGTCAAATACGGCATTTCACTATAAATGTCCGTTTCCCTTTTCAAACTGTTGCCACCCATTGTTAGAGTTCTACATTATATTTAAAGAAATTAAATAATGAAAAATTCTGCATGAATGTATGAATATTTCTTTCACTGTGATAAAACGACGGTACATAGAGCCATCGAATTTTGAATGACGTAATCCTAGTGCGAAGGCCAAATTTGAAATTTGTTTTATTATCGATTTCATATTTTGTAAAACTTTAACGAATTTTCCATTAACAAACTCAAGAATTTCAAAGCGAGCAGTGGCAACGTTGTACAGAAAAAACATTTTTATCTCCAGCGCGCGAGACTCTGTATAGGAAATTCTAAAGATATGCTCAATTGAAAGCTGTTTTGCAATATTGCTCTTGAACTGAGTTTTATGGTTTAAGTGCGAAGAACGTGATATTTAATAAAATAAAGATAACAGACAAAATATTAAAAAAACGCCCCTTTGGATGTAATTTCAAATCTGAAACTTTTCATATTAAAAATTTTTTTTCTATATATTTTTTGCAATATCTGCATCGCAAGTTACTGAGGTGGTATTTTCAGAACTTGTGGACAATATTAGACACACCAAAGGCAAACGTTGACGGCCATGCGCTTAGGATCGCTACCCTGGTAAAAAGAAGTTGTTTCCAATACCCAAAATTTTGATTGGGTAATTTTAAATTATCTTCTAATATATTTTAAATAAAGAGCATGGTTCATTGTGCCATCAATAAATACCAAACTATCTAATCCTGATGCTGACATGCACCCACACTCCCACCGCCATGCTTTACAGTTCCAACTAAGTTCTTGGGATTAAGTTCCTCATTTTTTCTTCTCCATACTGTTATATGCCTATTGGAAACAAAAAATGTTAAATTTGCTTTCATCTGCAAATGAGACACGGTTCCAATACGTTTCGGGCTTATTTACCATTGATTTTGCGAAAGAATATAACCTTTCCATTTTTTGCACTTACAGAAAAATTTTCATCGAGTGAAGCCTCCATATAAATGAGCTCATCTAAGTATTCGTTGAACAGTTTCAGGTGAAACTGAAGTAGAAAGTTTTTCAATAAATTCTGTAGAAATCTCTACAGCACTCAAACGTGCGTTCTTCACAAATTTTCTAACTACAAATCTCTGATCACGTTAACTTTGCCGGACGACCTCTTCTTACTTTATTTTCGATCCGATTTTTTAAAGCGTTTTATCATATACTGCGTCGTAGAATGGGATAAATGTACTAATTAAGCGATATCCCGGATCGATTTTCCACCCCTTATGATGAAAAATGATCCATTTTCGTATGATATTTGTTGTTTCCTTACGACTACGACACATTTTTAAATATTAAATAAAATATGAGGAAGTAAGCAAGCAAAGAATAAAGACAAGCGAGTTTTTAAACGTCATCAAACTGCAGAAATTAAAAATAAATAAATTTAAAAAAAATCTGAAGGTCTCCGATTTTAAATTACGTCGGAAAGGGCGTTTTTTTAACGTTTTGTGCGTTACCTTTATTTATTAAACATCATGTTCTTCGCACTTAAATCATAAAATTCAATTCAACGACAATATCGCAAAATAATTTTACAATGAGCATATCTTTAGATTTTCCGATATACAGTTCCGCGCTGGAGATAAAAAGGTTTCTTTTCCTCCATAGAGTGTCGCCATTGCTGTATTTTAAATCGTTGAGTTTGTTAATGAAAAATTCGTTAAAGTTTTACAAAACAGAAATTCCAAATTTCAAATTTGGGCTTTCAGATGCCCATATTCGGTGGAGGATTACGCTATTCAAAATTAGATGACTCTAGGTACCGCTGTTTTCTCACAATGCAAGAAACATACGTACATTTATGCAGATTCTTCATTATCTAATTCAGGGATGTCAAACTCATAGGTACACTTGGGTCAAACAAACAAGGTTTAACTTTAGGCGGGCCGCAAAAATAATAAAGCAAAGTGGATGCACCAATATATCATAAGTGTGATTGGAAAACTGAGACCATGAGTTCGGCCACATTCGGCTATCGGTGGATGCGTACAAGTTCTGAGTGCACGTGTCCCCCAAAAGCCGAAGGTAGCTGAACGCAAGCTACTCACACGCATTTGTAATTTAAGTAGTGTGTGTGTGTGTGTCAGCTCGCTGTGAGTAATCTAACAACACTGAATAAATTATCGTTAATTACTTAGCAGTAAACATTTCACTTTTTTCTTTGTCGATATGTTATTTTATTATTATATATTATTATTTGCCGATATATTGGGCGGGCCGCAAAAATATTTGTTGTGGGCCGCATGCGGTCCTCGGGCCGCGAGTTTGACATCCTTGATCTAATTTCTTTAAATATAACGTAGGGCGACAATATTTGGTGGCAACAATTTGAGAAGTGAACTGACATTTATAGTGAACTAATTCAAAATGCCAAAACGAAATGAATAGCCCTTTGCAGGGTAAAAATGTTGCAGACGATAATTTTTATTTATGAAATTTTACGAAAATATTTCGGTGTACGATAACTTTTGTTGCATGTTTCATTTGCGCCTTCTTATATTTTTCAGTTTTAGAAAATTTAGTTAGATTTAAACTGATGATCTAATATACAGAAAAATCCCCATTTTTAACGAGCATTTTAAGCTAAACATACGGTTCTGAAGAATAATGGTCAACTTAATATAATATGTGATATGACGAAAATGCGATCAGCCTATTTTTCAACTCGTACTTTACATCTGGATTTATTATAAAATGAAGACTAAGAAAACGCATAATTCAAGGAAACTAACATTTTATACTTTTAGTTTTGCACATTTAAATATTCTGGCACTTTTTTAGGAAACTACACATATTCGATTACATTTGGATATCAAACATTTTACTTTGCATTAAAACATCATATGATATGATGAGGCACACCAAGATGGAAAGCCAGTCATCAACAGTTCCTACCAACCAATACTCAAGTAAACTAAGTGGTAACTGCCGAATTTGGTTCCAAGAGATACTGGTGAATGTCTTTCACAAATCACCACTTCAAAGAATAACTTTATTTGCTAATAATGGTCCCTCTGAACAGGTGTCAAAATGTCACACAGCTGCAAAATCTTCTAATGGATCCAAGCTTTGATTGGACAAATGCAGAGCCAAGCTTTCTTTCCCAAGGAATCCAGATTTTGCCCATCCAAGACGGCTAATCCATGACTTCTGGAGAGAATGTGACACTCAATAAAATACAGTGAAACACAATCTAAAAAAGAACTGATTGTGCTGAAAGTAGCATGTTTATTTCAGCGTATACGGATGTACTGACTTCTACGTCATTCAGACTGGATTTCCTGATGGTTCAAATGCAAGATTAAGATCTTAAGAAATGCAAGAATCAGATTTTAATAAGAAATTTTTAAAAATCTCGGTAATGCTTTGTATCGCTGCCACTGGTGATTCCACCCTTCGTGTACATTAAAATTGCCAGTTCGTGAACTTGAACAGTCAGGAAACCTGACAAAAATCTAACATAACCTGATCGATCATGTAATCAAAAAAGTGTCTCACATAAGATATCTTCAACCTTTGTTAAAGGTGTGAGAAAATTACTTGTATACTGAATTCCTATGTACAAATGGATCACGAATATAAATATTTTCGCTCTAGTGTAGAATTGAGTGCCCCTTCGCATCGCAACAATTTTTAAAAAATTTTGGCGACGAAACCTCACTTCTGCTTACCATGATAGTTTTAACTTTGTTTTAGCTTCCTGATTTTATTTAAATGAAAATAGGGCTCTAGTGTAGAATTGGGTGCCTCTTCAATTAGCGACAATTTTTTTTTTTTTTTTTAAATTTTGGCGATGAAACCTCACTTCTGGTTACCATGATAGTTTTAACTCTGTTTTAGCTTCCCGGTTTTATTTAAATGAAAATAGATTGATGTGTACATGGACAAATTTAAGGCACTGTGCAATGCCTAATTTGTGCAATTCTAGGATTTTTTTTTAAGTGAAAACAGATCAATGTGTACAGAGTCTGTGCAATTCTTTGACCTCTTATTTTGGTTTTGTGTAGCGACCATAAAGAAATTGTACCTTCCTGGTGCCGATCTTGTCATCAAAAAAAGAATCGCCAAAAAACAAGGGGCACCCAATTGTAAACTTTTACCAGTTGAAAAATATGTGGGTTTTCATTCGCAGAGAACCCGTTGGCGCCGTTGCATTTTTACTCGCCAAGCTCGCAGTTCATCGACGATGATCCGGGCCGTAAACGTGATTTTTAGTGCATGTAAATTCAAGTTAGCAAACAAAACAATATATTAAGCAATTATAAAAATTCACAGATAATAAGCATGTAGATGTAAAACTAACCGGTTAAACGTGATATACGAAAATTAATTTGTATTAAATTCAAGTTAACACAGAAAACAATATATAAGCATTTATAACGGATATAAAAAATATAAATTAGTATTAATGTACTGAAATTACTCGGTTAAACGTGATAAACGAAAGCAATTTGTCTTAAATTCCAGTTAACACAAAAAACAATATATTCCTTGGTTTGCTAATTTTGATGACCATGGTTATGCGTCAAACTATTCTGTCATCTTTGATAATAAATCATTTTTTATTTCAGTTTAATCATGATATATAAGTGAATACATACGAAGGAAGCCTTTTGAAGCGTTCTTCTTCATCAACCGCTTCCATATCCATTCAAGTCTCGGAACTTTTAAAAACAAAAGCACACGGTAAACTACGCAATTGTTTTTCGGCGCTACCACAACCAGCAAATCAGCTTTACGTTGCAACGCAGTGTTGCCAAATCGCGCAATTTTCGACGAAACTATGCTGCCAAAATTCATGTGCTTGCGTTTTGGGGAAATTTTCGCTGCTCTTTTTTCTTAAACGCACATATGTTAAAATAACTTTTCTATTAAAATAAATTTATAATATTTGCCCCCCAGATGATATAGTGTTTAAAGTTTAAAATGAGGAAACACTCATTATGAATGAATAAGAAGTTTGACTCGAAGAAAATTGACTCGCGTATTTAATCTCGAAATTTGCAGTTTTTGATGTCGTTTCAAAACGCCTTGAGGTTAGAAGATATATTAGATTTATATATAGCACTATTCTAACATAGTTATGTTGACTCAAAATTATATATATTAGATTTATATATAGCACTGTTCTAACATAGTTATGTTGACTCAAAACCGTTACCACGATTTATTTTTGCTATCTTTGGTCGTAGACATATACTTCCAGTTGCAGAGTGTTTAAAGTTTAAAATGAGGAAATACTCATTATGAAAGAATAAGAAGTTTGACTCGAAGAAAATTGACTCGCATATTTAATCTCAAAATTTGCAGTTTTTGATGTCGTTTCAAAACGCCTTGAGGTTAGATTAATTTAATTAGAATAATTGGAGGAAATAAGTATAAATGAGCGGCAGCAAAAATGTATATAATTTAATACGCCATACAAGGAAATCATGTGGTTTCCATATCAGATAATTTTAGATTAAGTTATACAGATATAGCTTCTATTGCTAATATGTGGATTATCATGAACTTCTTGTTTCGTCATATTTAAAACTAATAAACTTTAGTTTATATTACACTTGTTTATGAATGCTTTAATTTATATTACACTTGTTTATGAATGCTTTAATTTATATTACACTTGTTTCCGAAAAACAAGGATAATTCATCATTTTTCTTACGAAATTCAATGGATATTTTTTAACTTAAATAATCTAACCAAAGATTTATTTTTAGCATTGGATTCTAATCTCACCTTTTCGTCCGTATAATTTTTGTGTACGTATCAATTTTCAAATAAAAAGATGCTGGCACCAAATTCTATCGCCACGTATTATTTTTGAAGAAATAATATAACGAACATAAATATTCGGAAACTAAGTACCGTTTCATTCTAGCGCCGTCGCAGCGCTCTGGTAGGCGTCTCGCGCATGCGCACGAGTCTTTCTTGTTCACTGACTTTCAATTGTCGCCATTTTGGTTGCTCTTTGTTGTGTTTTCAGTTTGCTGTGCACATTCAAAATGTTTAAGACAATTAGTTCTCCCGCTCACTGTGAGATTCGTGACGTGATTAAATTTTTGAACGGGAGGAATGTTAAACCGGCCGAAATTTATCGTCAAGTGACAGAAGTTTACGGTGAATGCGCGATAAGTGATGAAATGGGGAGAAAGTGGGTAAGAATGTTTAATGCAGGTCGAACAAATGTCCACGCCGAGGCTCGGAGTGGTCGGCCTTCTGTTGTCACCGATGATTTGGTAAGGAAAGTTGATGAAGCAATTCATGAGAACAGACGCTTCACAATGACAACTCTTTCAGAGGCATTTCCACAAATTTCACGTACTGTTTTGTTCGAAATTGTGTCTGACCGCTTGAATTATCGCAAACTGTGTTTCCGATGGGTTCCAAAAATGCTGACTGATGTTCACAAAACAAAGCGACTTGGTAGTGCCCTGACATTTCTCACGCGGTACAGTGATGAGGGAGAAAACTTTTTAAACCAAATTGTGATAGGTGATGAAACTTGGGTGTGTCATTTCATACCAGAATCGAAACAACAATCGATGGAGTGGAGACACACTCATTCTCCGAAAAAACAAAAGTTCAAAGTGATAATGTCATCACAAAAAATCATGTGCACTGTCTTCTGGGATAGGAAAGGCGTTTTGCTTACTGAATTTCTTCCCAGAGGTGAAACCATTAATGCGGCACGATATCGTGAGACTTAGGCGTGCCATTCAAAATAAACGAAGAGGAATGTTCAGTAAAGGAATAGTGTTGCTCCATGACAATGTTAATGAATTAACGATTGAGTGACCCATACTGCTGGTGTCACTCAATCGTTAATTCGACAGTTTCATTGGGAGCAGTTCGATCACCCGCCGTACAGCCCGGACTTGGCGCCGTCCGACTATCACTTGTTCCTGCACCTGAAGCACGAGCTTGGTGGCAAACGCTTTGGATCTGACGATGACACGAAAAATGCTGTGGAGTCGTGGTTAGTTTCTTTGACGTGGTTCTTTAGTCGTGGAAGTTTCTTTGACGATGGTATACAAAAACTGGTCACCCGCTGTGACAAGTGTTTGATCATTGTCGGAAACTATGTTGAAAAATAGTTTAAGACATGTATTTTCATGAAAAATAAAATTGGATTCGAAAAAATTGTTTTACTTTTTTTTTTTTTTTTTTTTTTTTTCAAAACGGTACTTAGTTTCCGAATACGCCTCGTATATATGGCGTATACAAGTCGTATACAACTTGACACTATAATCGAGAATTCTAAAACTTCTCTATTTTTAAACAACTTACTGTTGAGTTCATTTTACTATTGAGTTTTATGCGGCTTAAGTGCAAAGAAAATAATTCTGAATGAATAAAGTTTAGAAGAAAAGAAAAAAATGTGTTAGTGCGAGTGAATCCAAAAGTAGATTGTTAAACTATCAGCCCAGCGAGAGCATAAAAACCTTATTATTATGCAGCATTACTGACACTCTAGTTGAGAACAATGTATTTATAACTTCACCAATTTAAGGTTCTGTATTTTGACAAATCAACCATCATACGTTTATCATTAAATATTTTCACCAAGTATCTACAATGCAAAGTACTTGGGTACTTTGCATTGTACTTGGGATTTGATAATCACAAACAAACTAAAATAATGATTTTGAAATAAAAGGTAATGAATTTATGATAACGGTTTGGGTTATGTTATTACGGCAAAGCCTCGAGGGAAGGGATGCCTTCGTGGAGGACGTTCTACTGGAAACAGACTCATATACACGTTATGCTTGGGGAAAAGCATGAAAACACTCATGCAGCCAGCCCGTTCGCGGGACTCGGACCAAAATATCAGTGTTCAGCGACTTTTACCGCTCGGCCTCTAAAGCTCGGTCTTTCATGATAACAAAGCCCAAATTATTAATAACGGAATTCTAACCAATATCTATTTCGTGATGCTTCATGCAGGATTCATTCATACTGTTGGAGTTAACTATAGGTGAGTGGATTTTGAGTGATTAATGACAACACTTGATGAAGAATCAAAACATAATTTATTTAGCCAGTATTACTCGTTTACAGTCGTCGAAAAACGAGGACAACACGTTGAAACGATCAGCTACACATAATACGTAGGTAAGTTGAAAAATAAGTTTCCCCTGTCGACTGTGGGCAGAGTTGTGTATGAAAGTCAAAAAATAGAATGAGACATTAACGATATGACATACCTTTATTTTATTATTCTCGTACGAGTACGTTGAGACGTTTGTCATATCGCTTGATAAGCTTCAAAAAGTCCTCCAAGAAAAATTCACGCTTTGCATATGGAAGAAGCGTTGAACGATTTGCATATGGAACGCTTTGCATATGGAAGAAGCGTTGAAAAAGCGGGCTGGCCTTCTGCTGTTGGATGACAATGCCAGACCACATTCGGCGACGGCAACGCAAAACCATATTGCAACTCTTGATTGGGAGCGCCTACACCATCCGCCATACAGTCCTGATCTCGCACCAAGCGACTTCCATCTGTTTCCGGCTTTGAAGAAAAATCTCGGGGGAAGGCGCTTTGGAAGCAATACTGAAGTGAAACAAGCCGTTCAACGCTTCTTCCATATGCAAAACCCTGATTTTTTCCTGGAAGGCTTTTTGAAGCTTATCAAGCGATATGACAAATGTCTCAATGTACTTGGTACCTATGTGGAAAAATAAAGGTATGTCATATCTTTAATGTCTCATTCTATTTTTTGACTTTCATACACAACTCTGACCACAGTCGACAGGGGAAACTTATTTTTCAACTTACCTTCGTATATGGGTGAAGACGGCTTCACGGCAAAACACCAAAGTACAGCTCCCGACTCGGTAGATCACTGTTGGAGCTCGACGCTCTCAAGATAAAACTCGACGATACACTACTACTCCGCGTTCAAGCAGATTTTATATAGCTTTCACCTGAATTCGAGAACATTGTAGGCTCTAGGGTAAACCGGTAAGAATTCGTTCTAGAATGTTCTCGCTCTGTCTATAGCATATCGCCAATTCTGTCATCTGCCAGCCCTGCCTTTTTTTAACAATTTTCTGGAAAACCTAAACCCGCTTTGTGGGTAGCTGTCTTACAGCAGCTGGGCATTTAGTAACAATACATAACATTATTATGAATAACCAATCCTCATTATCCTTCCCAAAATCATTCTGCACTTCATAACTTTAAATATACAATAAATGGACGGAGAAATGAATTTATTTTACAACATCCGGTTAAAAGAATAAAAATTAAACTGAGCTAGGATATAAATTTAAATTTGTTTAAAAAAGCAATTAAAAGAACAAAAATTTAACGGAATTTTTTACAAAGAAATATTACCATCTTTATCACCTCGAATTAAAAAATCTCAGTATTAAGCATATGAGGAAGAAAGGACGCAATGAAGCGCACGTACTTTAGAAAGATATGCAAATAAATCTCCTAGAGTGGTGTTTCCCAGAATTAAACTGCTTTTCAAGCAAAAATACCCGAAACCCGGTAACCTTGAAACCTTGCTTGTATTTTGATTCTTCATCAATCACTCCAAATCCAAACCGTGTCTAGCGTTAAGAAGGAACATCCATGGACCAGTTTCTCTCCAAATTTTTCATTTTCTGTCATAGTAACAATCTCCGAGCGAACATTGCCATTAAGCTACAAACTCGTCCACGCACTTATTCAGTTACGGTTAGGGCCATGGCGAATTCTTTACTACCACCCGAATACGCTACGCCTTTTTATTACTGTATTTAATACTCCTTCACCTATTACGGAGACAGTATTTTGCAGTAAAGTTGAGAATGACTCCTACAGGAAAAGACGTAGAAGTTTGGCTACGTGATATATAAAAGGAAAATTTTCTTCCGTTGCCAATGATGGGTTACAAAAAACTTGAAAAAATAACAGACTTTTTTCGAAGATTTGGAAAATGTTCACGAAGCGAGAAACGCGGTCAGAAGACTGTAATAAAAAAATCTGATGTGTACACCACATGACTTCCTTATACGGAATATTACATTATACGCATTTTTTCTTGCATTTCATTTAAACTTATTGGATTGAATTAAATCTACTTCGCCGACAGCGCATAAACCACAATAGAATAAAGGCATTCTTTAAAATTCAAGATATTTGTTTACCATACCATAGCGATACACTGGCGCTAGA
The DNA here is from genome assembly GCF_044657685.1 of Stegodyphus dumicola. Classification (NCBI taxonomy): domain Eukaryota; kingdom Metazoa; phylum Arthropoda; class Arachnida; order Araneae; family Eresidae; genus Stegodyphus; species Stegodyphus dumicola. The sequence goes on from NC_140774.1 coordinate 208,855,403, forward strand.
TTCACTTAACAGTATTATATTTCGTTCATATTATAATTCAGAATGCACAAAATTTATATCATTTAAAGAATTATCTAATCGTTGCCACATGTTCTATTCAAATACTATAATAAAACTAGAACAATGTATAAAAGAAATTAAGCAAACAAAACAAAAAAGAAAGTTTTCACAGACGATTGAGTATTTTTCATTCAATTAATTCAGTTCTTACTTCGCGACAAGGCAAAAATACATAAAAACTCAAAATATCTGTATTAAAAATTACGAAGTAAACCTTAAACACTTATTTCCTCGAAAAAATTCCAGAAAGGACTAAGCATGATTTAATTGGCAATAATAAATGAAGGCGTTTTCTTTTTTGTTGCGAAGCTAAGTTTCTCTAGATTGGCAACAAATCCACTAGTCTGCTGTTTTAAATGTAAACAATCAATGGCCGCCATAAAAAAAAGTCTTAGCGGCACTTAAACAATTTTAAAATTGTTGATAATTCTAAAACTATTGCATACAGATTTACTAAACGCATAAAAACCTTAACCGGAAGATAAAAACAACATAATTCAATCATTTTTAAAGCAAAAAACGTACAATTTACAAACATATACAGTAAAGAAACTGAGATCACTGAGCTGGGTATCAGAGTGGATGTATATATAAATATATTTATATACGTTTGCTGCGGTCGATTGAAACCAAAATACGAGGTGCACATCTACATGTTATTGCAGTCCTATATACAAAATTTCAACGTTCTGAAGCTACTCGTTTTTGAGTTATGCGAGATACGTACATACGTTCGTACAGACGCCACGAAAAATTCTCTTCAGAATTCATTTTAAAGCAGTTTTTTAATTTTTTTGGAGGAAAAGAGTCTTTTATTCTGTCCTTACGTACAGATATCATGCAAAAACATCGTTAAATTGCATTCGATAGCTGTCAAAATGGATATTTTCTTTGAAATATGCTGCCTGAAAGTTTTCGCGATTACAATACTTCCTTTGGTACAATTCGGTTTCGGAGACCGTAAAAAATTGCAGCGAAAATGCATGCGCAAAAGCGCCAAATCTAGCAAACTCGCCCATTAAACAGCACGCCAAATCTCGCGAACGCGCTGATTTCAAATTGCGTAAGTTTTAGATAGTTCTATATTTGTAAGTCGCCATTGAAATACTAGTTTAATTTTTTAATTCTCTTTATGATAAAGCTATGGATTTTACAATTTGGGAATTGCCGAGTGAAGAAAAGTCTACAATAGAATTTTTTCAAAAAAAAAAAAAAAAAAAAAAAAGGCATCATTCATGATAGAAAATTATGTTTGAACAATCATGAGATGAAATTATGCTCTATCGATAACTCGGAAGCAAAATGGCGGTGCAGGAAAGAAACCTGTAATGAGTATGTTTCCATTCAGTTATTTTAGCCTTTTTTATATAAATAATAATAATAATAAATTGTATGATGTGAAATTAACCTTTTTATCTAAATTAAAATAATAATCTGAAACAGTTATTTACTCTTATGCTTCCATTCAGTCATGTTTAGCCTTTTTTATATAAATTATAATAATAAAATAGTACTATATGAAAGTAACTTTTCATCTAAATTAAAACATCAATCTTAAATAGTTATTCGCTATTATACTTCCTTTCTTGCGTTAGGGTTGCCGCAATTATTTTTGGCAGCATTGGCATCAACAATAGTTTGGCGATATTTTACGGCCCTCGAAACCGAATAATACCCTTCCTTTTTACTTCGTACAAGGAAGTACGAAGTACATTTTTTCTTTTTAATGAAAGCGTGACTTGTCGTCGTCGTCATGGCACGTACTAAGCAGACTCCTCGTAATGAAGCGGTTCCACCTGATAAAGGCACGGATCCGGTCTCGGACAGCTCGAATACGGCGGCCACTCATATGGACCAGGGTACTGATCACGCTCTCACGGAACATGAAATCGCTACTCTACGAACGGAAATCGCCGACCTAGAAATTGCTATTTCAAGCCTCAACGGAATAATTCAGGAATTATCGGCCAAAAGACCAGTTACGGACAGAGACTATCATTCGGATATCATGGAAAAGGAGATAGAAGCGAAGAAGATTCTACTGGATAAGCTGAGGGGTAAGTTAAATATTGTTCTTACTCATGCAAGCATTACACAGCCAATAGCACAACATAAACGCAAACCACGTGATAACTCAGACAGCGAAGACGATTCGGATGGATTTCAAAAACCAACTAAAACCGCAGAGGTTCCTAAAGATATTCCACCCAACACTATTCCCACCCAAAACAGCTTCATAGCACTCTCGCAACCTAACACTCACTCCACTCAACCTACACAACAAATTAACAGCACACAATCACCAGATGCAAGACTCCCAAACTACCGTACACCTACACCGATTATGGTTAAGCCGACAGATGGCGCCACACACAACCAATACATCAAAAAACTCACAACACTTACACAAGCTACTTTCTATGGCAAAATCAGCGGCGAATACTTAAAATTACTACCCTCAACAACAGACGACCACAGACAACTCACCCCAGACCTACAAAAACATAACATCGAACACTATGTCATTACACCTAAACATAAACGTCCAGTTAAAGTAGTCATTAGAGGCCTACCCATCACCACAGACACACATGAAATATCCACTGAACTTACAAACCTAGGATACACAGTACATAAAGTAGTTCAGCTCACAAGATTTAAAACTAAACAACCCATGACACTATTTCAGATACAACTTATGCAAACACCCAACATTGACAAAATCTACAGTGAAACACACCTAGGTATGTTCATCATTACAGTTGAAAAATACATAAACAAAAACATTACACCACAATGCCACAACTGTCAACGCTTTAACCACTCATTAGAGAATTGCTTCTTTCTACCTAGGTGTGTTAAATGCGCACAACAACATAAAACCACAGACTGCCCTACACAAGGAAAAATTGACAATCCCATCTGTGCTAACTGCCACAAAAATCACCCAGCTTCTTATCGCGGCTGCGAGAAATTACTTAGAAACAGAAACACCAACAGCTCACCAAATTACACTTTCACCCCAAAAAACACCACTTCACACGCACCTACATATACACAAGGCAGAACCTACGCACAAGTTACATCAAACAACACACAAGGCACTAGAAACCAGAATACCAACACTACACCTAACACCAACACTTTCACAGACATATTTTCCACGTTAAAAGAACTAAACAACATTTTCGGAAACAGCAACATCTTTAAATTCTTCTCCATTCTTAAAAATAATATAGACCAACTTAAATCAGCTGATACACCCATGGAAAAACTACTCATTTTATTTAACATGTGTGAAGAAGCAAATATCTTTAATTAAAAATATATATATATATATATATATATATATATATATATCATAATATTGAAAATATATACACTGTTTGCATGAGCTCTCTCAGCTCTCTTACAAAAAAAAAAAATCACTTTCTCAACCATTGGCTACTCCATACCACCTGACCTGATGATTCTCCACCACCTCCAGCCTTCTCTCCGCCCACCGACGCCGCCTTCAACTCTGTTTCTCAACGCATCGACCTGATACCTGGGAAATAGCCTCCGGTTACTTCTCCTCAAGTGCAAGTATCGCCATCTCATCATCGACTGCTATATTTTCTGTTTACTGACATATTTTCTGCTTATTGACACTCTGCCGGAACGCACTTATGCTTCCAACGTTCGAAAAGCGATTCAGCATCGATAGGGATAGGACTCTTCAGTCCGGGAGCCCTTCGAAAGGAACCTAAAGGTTACACGGATGATACAAGGAAGTAAAAAACGACACTCAATTATACTGATTTTTTTTAACTAATTAAATGCTAGATATCGGTAGATTTGCCTATTTCCCACGAAACGACATTACATTAAAAAGGAAAAGTGATCCCTTCTAAATATGCCCCATAGAAACCAGTAAAACTTTTTATGGGTACCCATAAGATTTTATGGGTTTCTATTGACTTTTACTGGTTTTTGTTGGTCTCTGTGGATTTTTCTTACTGGTTTCAAAATGATCCATAGAAACCAGTAAAACGTTCTACTGGCACCTGTAGAATTTTTGATGGTCTCTACTGACTTTTACTGGTTTCTATTGATCTCTGTAGTTTTTTCTTACTGCTATCAATTGACACCCATACAACCAACATTTTTTTCAATGGCAGAACTTTGTACTGGTTTGTATAGGTTTATATTGACTTTTACTGGTTTTCTTACTGGTATGAATAAAATAATAAATCTTCTGTTGGTTTATATGGGTTTATGCTATTTTTTTATCTGACGTTAATAGACTTCTTGTAAACAATAAAATTAACAGAATGAAAATATGATCTCTTTAAGACCATCAGAACAACCTGGAAACGCAGGTGGTCGTTTTAGAGAGGGTTTTTACTAAATATGCTTATTTATTTGATTAACATTTTTTTTTCGGAAACAATGACAGTAATCATATACACCACACACAACGAGGTCTCTCTAAGGCGACCAGCCGCAAATAAATTTAATCTTTGCAAGTGGTCGCCTTAGAAAGGTGATGCTCAATACCTATATATACTCACATTCTCAGAGATACGTTTATCTTTTAGAGGTGGTCGTCTTAGGGAGATTGCATCTACGGAATGAATCCCTTTAAGGTGACCAGCCACACTTGCAGAACTTTCTTTGTGAATGGTAGCCTTACAGAGGGAATATTAAATACCAAAGTATACTTATGTTTTCGGAAATACTGGTCTCTTTCAGAGGCGGTCGTCTTAGGGAGGTGGTTTTTTGCTACGAGTTGGTTCTCTGAATACACACACACACACACACACACAAAGCACTTACATTTCTGATATTACAATTAAACACCGGTATCAACCAACATCTCTTTAACGCGAACAAGTTCATTCACAATCGCAAAATTATTTTCTCCGTGTTAACGTTAATGTGAGGGAAAAAAAAAAAATTCCCCTACTTTCAGAAGTTCCTCAAACAAGCAATATGGCAAATTCTTTGATATGGCGCCGTTCTAGTTATTGTTGTGCGGTGGTAGTGTTATTTTCTTCGTGGATGTAGTAATGCAATATATAATTTACTATATTAAAAATTTTACTATGCTTTACTGTTTAGAAATTGGTAATAAATAATAAAATACCAGCACTGACTATGAATATGAAAGCAAATAATACCACTAAGCCATGCACGTGTAATTGTGTTTAATGTTTGAGAGAACTTTGCGGATAGCTGATTAGTTGTGAAATGGAGTTTCTGTGCGTGAAATTGATTTTTTATCTTTACTTTTATCCTGAAAAGCAGTGCTTAAAGTCTGAAAAGTGATAATTTGGTTCAGTGTGTTTAGATCAGATGCACAAATACTATAATTTTTGCATTCTACTGAAATTGTATTTTTGAAATTTAAAAAAAAAAAAAAATTATTACAGTTTAGAAATACTTTTTAAAGCTTGTTCATGTAGATGCTTTATCATTTGGAATATTATGTGCTAATAAATTTGAGCATACCTTACTTAAAAATGATCTTGCATGATTCAATTTTCAATTTTTCGAGTAATGTGATGTGGCTGAGCAAAAAGAATGTTTTTATATGTCTTAAAAAATCTACTAATTTATTTCGCGAGCAAAAAACGTAAGTTTTATTCATGAAGTAAACATTGAAATATTTAATGTGTTTATTAGGATAGGGTAGACAAGACATACAAGCTTAAGGAACCTTTTTCTATTACTAAAATGATGTGAAAATTTAGATGATCATAGTAGCTTACATTGTGTTTTTTTTTTTTTTTTTTGGTCTATTTTTCTTTACAAGTATGAGACTAGAACCACATTTTTACATTAAATATTTTGTGCTATTTTGTTAAAACACATATAATCATTTTTATGCATACTTTAATTTTCATTATTATTAGTTTGATGAAGAAAATTTCAAATGTGTTTTCCATAAATGTCTTTTGAAATAGATTTGTGAATAAGATTTATGTAATATTAAATGTACTAGTCTTGGGAGTATAAAAAGTGAATTATTTATTTGAAAAAATTTACATTAAGTGAAACCTCATATAGTGGTTATTTTCTTAAATGACCACCTCTGACAGTGACACATTTGTCAGGATAATTAAATAATAGTACTTAAAATCAGTCGTAGTTTTATCAGGCTACAGGAAACTGGCATTATCTAGAACTGTGGAGTTGATTGTTTTAGGAAAGTTTCACTGTGAAATCAATTGATTTAGGTGTAGTAATTTTTACGTGGGTATGAATTTTGCAAAAGTAATTGAAAGTTTTTACAAGACAATTAAACCTAAAATAGTAACTATGACTAAAAATGTAGTATAAAGAAAACTATTTGAAAAGATAAATGGTACACCTTTGATTTAAACTACGCAGTTCGAATGAGTAAATAGAAATTTTTAAAACAGTTATTCGAAAGAAACTATGCAACGTAAACAATTTAAATAAAAATTCGAAAAAGAAAAAAAAAAATTGCTTAAAGTTTATAACAATTATAATTAAAAATATAAGATAAAGAACATTATTTAAAAGAAGGAACGATTGGGTCTTTTTTTCCGCTCACGCACTATGTACACTGCTCAAAAAAAAAAAAAAAAAAAAAAAAAAAAAAGGGACAGTGCTATATCTCCCGTTCTACTGGGGCGATTGACAAAATTCAAACTACGTTTTTCATGTCTCGAAAGCGCGACTTAGGATATATATTAGATTTATATATAGTACTATTCTAACATAGGTATTTTGACACAAAATCGGACTTTTTCTGAAATAACATACCAATTTTTTTACATATTTCGATTCTACGACTCAAATTATGCCAGAATACCAAGTTTTGTAAAAATCGTACGAATAGTTTTTAAAATATTAGCTCTCAAAATTTTAGCTCCTCAATGTTAATTGAATTTGGCAAATATTTATTAATATCTCTTTTTTTATTAAACATTTTTTATTTTTTCTCTCACATTTCGAAATTTTGGTTCATTCCAAATAAAATTTACCCATTTTTTGCGTTTTATTTTTAAAATTTTTATTTTTAAATAATTTCTATAGATTTTTCGAAAAATATTTTGAATTATAACCTACAAAATTTTTACCATCATCTTAAAGTAGGTGTATTTTTAAGCATATCTGCAAAAAATTAGACTTTTTTACTCAAAATTTTCTAAGATATACACGAATTTACATAATTTCGCGTTTTGAAATTTGGCACCTTTTTTTTGAGCGATAATAACGCCAAATGTGGTCTATGGATTTTTGTTATACTGAATTGCCACAGCTATTTTTAACCTTAAACTTCAAGTAAAATTTTACGGAGAATTAATTATATGACATTTTTTCCCTCAATGATTCGTAATAAATATTTATTAATACTATATGAAAGGCTATTTTTTTTAAATTATAGATGATATTATTCAAATTTTTAACTATTTTTTTTTTAATTTCTCTCGTATCTTTTCTTTTTCTTTTCTTTTTTTTTTTTTTTAATTTAAGAGTAAGTTTTTGTAAGAGTAAATTTTTACCTTCGGCGTTTTATCGTCTGCTACTTTACTTCGTTTAAATCGAATTGTCTAAAACTGAGAATTTTCGTTTGATATTTATTTGAATTTTATGACATTAACTGCATAATTTATTTCTAAACAAACTGTTGCTTTTGAAGTGGCTGAAAGAGCGGCTGATACTATTATCCATATTTTTAAAGCACAATATATTTTTATAGAAACATAATATTTAGAATAATCATTTTTATAAAAGTCAAATTATGATATAAACATACAACCCTCTAGAGACTGAATTAATGGAAGTTCAATGGTTATGTAGAAATGATCTGCAGCTACTTAATGGCTAGATAAGTCAGTAGATTCTGTGGACAAGTAAGAATAATTATATAAACGACACCAACATTCTGGATTCAATAAACAACGAGGATACGATGTTTACTAAATGAATTTAAGAAGTTTTAAAACATAAAAAATCAACTCATTTTTTTCCTAAAATGTATTTTTGTGCGTAGCGTATTTTCATTATATCCTTAAAATTCTAATTTAGAATGTAATTGTCAAGAACTGAATCCTAATCATCAGTAATATAATAAGTAATTATTACTGTTATTAATAAATCCTTCTTATAAAGTAATTGCAAATATTTCAAAAAACTTTCTGTCTGAATGCAAACATTTTTCTATGCAAATATTTTTAATTTTATATTAATCAAGATTGCACACCATATTACTTATTTCCACTTCAATTCTTACCGTCAGTTCTAGTAGAATTTACAAATCAATTATATTTAATTAAGGATTGAATTGGATTATTTAATTATGGCAAAGCACACGAGGGCTATCTGCCTAAAGATAGGGATGCCTTCGTGGAGGACTTTCTAAGGGAAACTGGCTCGTATACACGTTACACATGGGGAAAACCACGAAACCGCCCATGCGGCCAGCCCGTTCGCGGGATTCGAAACTCGAACCGAACTACCAGTGTTCAGCGTCTTTACCGCTCGGCTGTTGGTGGGCTATTTAATTAAGGAACGACCATCTAAGTTAAGAAACAGCGTACCGTAACAACATTTCAATTATTGGTTCCGTATCTTTCATGTTACTCCCGATTGGCTAGCTACATGATTTTTAATGAGTATTCGGATTTTACTAGTAACTTCACTTGGAAATCGCGCTTAAATTAGGTTAGTTGGTTATTTGAACATAGAAAGAACATGGGAGCTATTTTAAGATGCTTTCATAGAGAACCTTTGTAAAGAGAACCTAGAAAACTACGAAAACCAACCATGCAGCCTGAGTTAGACTTCGCAACAAACAATTAGTATTTAACAATCTTTTCTTTTTCAAATGCTAGGCAACTGATGAGGCTCCAATTAAATCTCCAATTTAATATTTTATTTGTAAATATTTAAAATATTGTTGTATTCTTTGACATAAAAAGCAGAATTTAAATTTTGTTAACTCGTTAGTAAACTACCAAGCCGTAGTGCAAATGAATATTAAATTTCTTTGGCAATAATTGTATTCACTTAATATTCTTGGAATATGAGCTAAAGAAGGAACGTTCTCGGAAGATTAAAGAAGTGTTTAAATCCAGTGATATTAGATTTGTCTTACAAGCTCAGGATCAAAACGATTCTGCAATTGCCCGAGTAGTTGACTTGTAAATGGATGTGAATTAAGCAGATGACTTTTAATCTTACGTTATTCAGCCAGAAAACGTATTCCAAATGTTTTGTATTGCATGACAATGCATCTTTTCATTATTCAATAACCAGTCGGAGAACCGCTTGTGTTCGGAAAATAAGTATGTATATTCAATCGTCCTGCATGTTCTTCAAATTTGTCTTCTTGTGATTTTTTTTCTTTCTCAAAAACTAAAGTTGCCTCTCAAAGGAAAGTTTTTTTGACATTGAAGAGACAAAATTAATATGACATCTACTTTTAGAGGCATGTGAAAAACAGATCTCTACAAACCTTCTCTTCCATTACATGTTGTGCAGTCAGACAAAAAGTTACATCAGCGTAAATTCTATAATCTATTTTTATTACACTCTGATTACTTTATTAACATACAGTGAATATATACTAAATCTTTAACTTTAGCTTAAGTAATTCGGAATTTTTGACGGAATTGTTGTCGGAACTAGGTTTTAGAAGATAGGTCAAATTAAATAGTTCGATAACCCAGTAAATTCAAGTTCGAAATTTCAATATTTTATTTTCGGAGGGAGGGGAAATGTTTTCAGTTTTGGTCCATTATACTAAGTATATTTGCTTCGATTTTTTATTTTTCCATAAAAGCGAAAATTTTACGCATGGTATACATATAACGCATAGCTTCAAATTAAAATTTAATAATATACAGAGTGGTTATAATTAAAGTTCCACATTGAAACGGTCATAAAAGGAAAACTACTGGATCAAATGTTATCAAACTTGGAAATCGTGTAAAGGAGGTCATGGGAATTTATTTTCCGCGAAAAAAAGGAAGTTCGAAACCTCACCACCAGGTGGGAAAATGGCGCTGTATGCAATATTGTTAAACGAAATATGGGTCGGAATCTAACTTAACCTTTTGTTAAACGGGTTTAATATGTTTTATACCCTTAAGAAACTTTGAAGTAGGCAAATTATTATTTAAAGACGTTAAATTCGATAAATGTCGAGAGCGCCATCCCTGTAAGTGAGAATTTCGTCCGTGAAAACCACGAATTAGCGATTAGAAAATGTGAGATCGCAAATCACTCTCACAAGTGCGTACAATCTGGAAATCGTTTTCTTACAGATCGCTAATTTGTAATTTTTTAAGCCTGAATTCGGCACTAAAACATGAAGATACTGATTCAAAACGCTTTTAATCGATTTGGGCCAAAGAAATCTCTCATGTTATCTATCTAGTTCCATAGCATCCTCCTACTGCATTCGATTGCATAACAGTCATTTCACACCGTTTACTGTTGAATGACAGCTAGTTTTATAACTGAACCATTTTTTCTGAAGAGCAGTCGACAGCTGGATCACTGCGATTGCAGCTCACTTTGAGCCAGTATTAAAATGTTTCGTGATACATGAACTGCAGTAACGTGGCATTTTAGATACTACGATTTTTATGCAGGGCTGTGCACCTCAAGAGTGTCGCATAGTTACTTAGGCAACATTTCACGAATGAACGTCTTATAGGCCAACACTTCCCCTCTTCCCACCAGACCTCAACCTCTGTGACTTTTGTCTATGAGGTTATCTCAAAAGCACTGTTTATGGTGATAATCTAAACAATTTGGCAGAAATGAAAAATGTGATACACTGATAACATTCCTCCTGATATGCTATGTGTAACGTGTATACGAGCTAGTTTCCCTTAAAAAGTCCTCCACGAAGGCATCCCTCCCTTAAGGCAGATAGCCCTCGAGTGCTTTGCCGTAATCTAATAAACCAAATCAAAACCAAACCTGATATGCTAAGAGCTGCTGTTGAGAATGCAGTAACATGATTTAACTTGCTTTCGGAAAATGCTGGATGCTACATTGAACATGCTTTGTAACACGTTTCGGAAAATATTAAACACATTTTAAACAGATGTTTTCGTGTCTTATTTCATTTAACAATATTGTATACAGCGCCATTTTTCCCCTGATGGTGAGTTTTTGAACTCTTTTTTTTTCCGCCGAAAATAAATTCTCATAACCTCCCTTACACGATTCCCAAGTTTGATAACATTTGGTCCGGTAGTTTTCCTTTTATGACCATTTTAAAGTGGAACTTTAATAATAACCACCATGTAAAATAAGCTTTAAAAGTCTGACAGTTTGGTTCAAGTCCCAACTTTAAAAAATATATATAAAAATATAAATTTTTATATTAATTCTCTTAGAAAGCATGTTTTAAGAAGCTAATTTTTCTCTCGCGTTATAGATTGTATAAAAAAAAAACATGATCTTTAATATGATTTAGATTGTTTCAGCCGATATAAGAATCGGGTTACTCTGTGGTACAGAATAAACCCTGCTGGACTGTTTTATTTCTTTGTCATTTAGCAAAAATCTTTTAATTAAAATATTTATCCTTTGGACTTCGCTTTAAACTTTATTTATAGCTAAAATGACTAGAAAATGAAAAGCTGTCTTTAGCTGAAACGCAATTCATATAATTGATATTTTAAAAAATTGACAAGAATGCAAAATGTATGGAAGTCTAGCAGTCGAAAAATCTTAATTTTCTTGGGTGAGCACTGAAAATAACTGTAGAAGGAAAAAAGAAAATTAGGGAGAAAAGTAAGCAAAAATTTGCAGGGAAATTTGGCTGTCAGACGTACTAAGATGTTCAAAAAGTTGGACGCTTTCGAATATACTTTCAGGATACTTCAAAGAATTTAGGTGTTCAAAGAGAAAACACTTGGACGAGTACACCAGCAAATATCATCAATTGAGCTTGTGTTAATAGAAAAGACAAAACGATATCATTGCAGATTAAAGTGAAGAGCGACTGGTTTTAAACTATATGGTTGTGTAAATTACGTTATAGAACATCATATCGTATCATAAATGGTAAATCCCATGATTTCCTCAGTCGAATTATTTGAAGATTCAGGAGTTTATCCAGTGATGTATGTGGATGTCACTTAAAGATGTTTTTTTTCCCTTCCTGATGAAACAGCGGCCGAGCGGTAAAGTCGCTGAACACTGGTAGTTCGGTCCGAGGTTCGAATCCCGCGAACGGGCTGGCTGCATGGGCGTTTTCGTGGTTTTCCCCATGTGTAACGTGTATGCGAGCCAGTTTCCCTTAGAAAGTCCTCCAGGAAGGCATCCCTCCCCTTAGGCAGATAGCCGTAGTGTGCTTTGTCATAATAAAATAAACCAAAACCTTTTGATGAAACCAGTCTTTCCTTTCATCTCACAGCTTCAAAAAGTTTAGCCTCTAAAGACTGATAAAGGCTCTGACGAAATACTTCGTGAAGAACTTTCTAAGGGAAACCAGCTGTCATACGCGGTACACATGAGAAAATCCACGAAAACGCCCGTGCAACCAGCCCGTTTACCGGGGTTCGAACCCCGGAGTGAACTACCAGTGTTCAGAAACTTTACCGCTCGGCCGTTTGTGGGCCTTTATGAAATGGAAGGCGATAACTTTATTTAAAATGATTGTCAGAAATACCAAAATGTTTCGAAAAGTTGGATACTTTTCAATATACTTTCAGAATGCTTAAAGAAACAGAGAAGAAAAATAAATTTTTTTGTAAAATTTAGTATTCGTATTTTTTTAAATTGAAAACTTTTCAATCTTATGATATTTGATTCTTGCGATTTCAAAAATAAAATATTTGACTAAAATATGAATAACATTTTAAGAAACCAAATGTAGGATAAAATTGTGTAAAGCAATGGGCACAATGATAAAACTGTTTAAAGCAGTCTATGCAAGTCATCCTAAGTTAAAATATCGGTTATACATCTCTCTTATTTATATATATATATTTTTCTGAACGGAACATTGAAAGGCGTGTAAAACTGTGCTTTACTGTATTTTCTCTTTTAATATAGTATGCAGTTTTCAAACGCATCCGTAGTCTGGGTTACAAAGTATTCTTCCGAAAAAAACGCAGTTCAAATAAATAAAATCAAATTCTGGAAAATTGATATTAATAAATATATTTAAAATGCTCAGTTCGAAGGAATAAATAGAAAATTTTAAAACAATTATCTGAAGAGACAATGCAACACAAACAATTAAAATAAAAGTATAAAAATTTAAAAATGACCTAAAATAATAGCTATGACGAAAAATATATATAAAGAAAACTATTTGAAAAAAAAAATAAATAAATAAACGCTGCACTTTTATTTACGCAGTTCGAATAGGTAAATAGAAATTTTTAAAACAGTTATTCGAAAAAAAAAAAAAAAAAGTGCAACTTAAACAATTAAAATGAAATTCGAAAAAGAAAAAATTACTTAAAATAATAAGTTATAATTAAAAATATAATATAAAGAATATTATTTGGAAAAAAGGAACGATGGTGACTTTTTTTCCTAAGGAAACTAGGTTGCCATATATTAAGAAGTTCGCCAAGTGAAGTATTCTTGGCGCAAACTGACAAAAAAGTGCCAACATAAATTTGTGAATTTCTCCGTAAATTTCGCTCCAAATTTTACGAAATTTCATATTTAGGCGTAATTTGAGTCGTAGAATCGAAACATGTAAAAACATTGGTATGTTACTTCAGAAAAAGTCCGATTTTGTGTCAAAATACCTATGTTAGAATAGTGCTATATATAAATCTAATATATATCCTAAGTCGCGCTTTCGAGACACGAAGAACGCAATTTGAATTTTGTCAATCGGCCCAGTAGATCGGGAGATATAGGACTGTCCCATTTTTTTTTTTTTTTTTTTTTTGAGCAGTGTACATCCTAAGTCGCGCTTTCGAGACATGAAAAACGCAAGCTGAATTTCGTCAATCGGCCCAGTAGAACGGGGTATAAAGACCTGTCCCCCCTTTTTTTGTGCAGTGTAAAAACGTATGCATGTCTGTGTATACACGAACACATGCAGCACATACATAAGTCCACACATACATACATATACACATATAAACACATACATACATACGTCCACACATACATATACACATATAAACACATACATACATACGTCCACACATACATATACACATATAAACACATACATACATACATATGTCCACACGTACATATACATATATAAACACATACATACATACGTCCACACATACATATACACATATACGTCCACACATACTACATGGTGATGCAGATACTTCGAAGCATATATACACTTCTGAAGCCAGTCCCGATAATAGAAGAGTACCGTTAATATTCGATATTTTACACTTTTGTCAGTATTTTTAATTAATATTCCTGTACATCTGAAAACAAAAAAAGAAAAAATTTCTCAGAATTTAAAATTTGAACTTACCTTGAAGATTTAGGCTCAAAACGCATGATCTATCACTCTTCTCAAGAAAACTATAGTCAGGGATGGAATCAGCGGAAAACGAGTGATGCACCTCCCTTTACGTCAGAAGCAGCGAATCTGCTGTAAAAACTAACCACGCTGGGAAGCACAAAGCTTGGACCCACATAGCAATACGACCCAACCCCGGAAGTGAATAATTTATGAGGTGGGGTGAATTTCCCTTTCGGTCAAGAAGTCTTAAATGGAGCAATTTTAACTAAGGATAAGAAACAACTGCAGGATAAGAAATTTGTCTGAATACACGTCAGTGTGGTACTGAAAATAATTCTCGTCAGATTCATTTAATATCATCCATAACAGATGCATTTTTCAGAGGTGCCGAATTAATTGAATTTTTAGCCCAAAGGGCGTTAATTTTGTTTTGTCATTTTGCGTCGAAAACTTCAAAAGTCCGTTTTACTTTTCAAATTCTTGCCAAATATTATCACCCTGTGTTAAATTTAAAGAAGTTAAATAATGAAGAATCTGCATAAATGTATATGTCTTTCTCGCATTGTTATAAAACAACGGTATCTAGAGCCATACAATTTTGAATGACGTCATCCTACTGCGAATATGGGCATCTGAAAGGCCTAGAGTGGATTGGATTATTCAGTTATGGCAAAGCACACGAGGGCTATCTGCCTAAAGGGAGGGATGCCTTCGTGGAGGACTTTCTAAGGGAAACTGGCTCGTATACACGTTACACATGGGCAAAACCACGAAAACACCCATGCAGCCAGCCCGTTCGCGGGATTCGAACCTCGGACCGAACTACCAGTGTTCAGCGTCTTTACCGCTCGGCCGCTGGTGGGCTGTGAAAGGCCTAAACTTGGAATTTGTTTTATTATGGATTTCATATTTTCTAACATTTTAATGAATTTTGGATTAATAAACTCATCGACTTCAAAGAAAGGGTAACACTGCACAGAGAAAAAAAAAAAAAAATCTAAAAGGCTTCACATTTTAAATTATGTCCAAAGGGGCCTTTTTTAACATTTTATCTATTACCTTTATTTATTCAATATCACGTTCTTTGCATTTAAACCATAAAATTCAGCACAAGAACAATATCGCAAAATAATTTTAAATTGAACCTATCTTTAGAATTTCCGATACACAGTCTCGCGTGCTGGAGATAAAATGTCTTTTTTCTGTAGAACGTTGCCATGGCTCGCTTTGAAACCCTTGAGTTTGTTAATCAAAAATTCGTTAAAATTTTGCAAAATATGAAATCGGTAATAAAACAAATTTAAAATTCGGGCTTCCACATGCCCATATTCGTAGGAGGATTACATCATTCAAAATCCGATAGTTCTATGCACTGTTCTTTTATCACAACGCGAGAAATATACATACATTTATGCAGAATTTTCATTATTTAATTTATTCAAATATAATGCAGGACTTTAACATTTAGTGGCAACAGTTTGAAAAGTGAAACGGACATTTATAGTGAACTAACGCAAAATCGCAAAACGCAAACAATAGTCCTTCAGGGAATAAATTGGCCCCTATGGATTAATTGTCTCCAGCGCGCGAGACTGTGTATCGCAAATCTAAAGACAGGCTCATTTTAAAAAATTATTTTGCGATATTGCCGTTGAATTGAATTTTATCGTTTGAGTGCGAAGAACATGATATTTAATAAATAAATGTAACACACAAAACATTAAAAAAACGACCGTTTGGCCGCAATGTAAATTCTGAGAGCTTTCAGATTTTTTATTATTACAGTTTCTCTTTCTTACGGAATAAAAAAGGGCTTGCAAAAAATTCTTACACAGCATTTTATTATTAATACTCTATCTAACATGTTTTACTTCATCAAAAGCAGTTATGCCTTATATATTGACGTGAGAATAAAGCCTCTGAATATAAAAAACCTGTTCCGAAATTGTATTTCTAGAACTTTTTTTGTTTTCCACACCAGTCTGATAAAGGAAATGGCAATTTGTTATCATTATATTCCTAAAATATTTTCTAAAGTTATTAGTTCTTGAGGATGAATAAATAACTCGAAGTGCGGTTATTTTAAAGAACTAAACAATTACATTCTGCTTGACATCATACTTTTTAACGAAGCTTACCTTATAAAACTATTTGAAAATTTATAGCATCAATAATGTTTAACTTTTTAAATTAAAATTTTTTGTTTTTAGATACGCTAAATATAAATGATTTCGTAAAAGGAAAACAGCATTTTCAAGTACTGTTTCAAGTACTGATTATTTTCAAGTACTGTTTCAAATACTGATTATTACTCCTGATTTGATTTCTAGGAATCAGGCAAACAAAAATATTTTTGGAAAATTTTTTTTTTTTTAAATTAAAAATCTAAAAGCCTTTAGATTTTACATTGCGCCCTAAGGTTTTTTTTTTTTTTTTTTTTTTTTTTTTTTTTTTTTTTTTTTTTAAAGTTTTGTTTGTCACCGTTATTTATTAAATATCATGTTCTTCGCACTTAAAACATAAAATTCATTTCAACAGCAATATAGCAAAATAATTTTAAAATGAGCATATCTTTAGAATTTCCCATACACAGTCTCGCGCGATGGAGATAAAAATGCTTCCCCCCCTCCGTATAGTGTTGCTATTGCTCGCTTTGAAATCGTTCAGTTATTAATCAAAAATTCGTTAAAGTTTTACAAAATATGAAATTGATAATAAAATGAATTCTAAATCCCAAATTAGGGCTTCTAGATGCCCATATTCGGTGGAGGATTACGTTATTCAAAATTGGATGGCTCTAGGTACCGTTGTTTTAAGACAGTGCAAGAAACATACATACATTTATGTAAATTCTTCATTATATAATTTATTTAAATGTAACACAAGGCGATAACATTTTGTGCCAACAACTTGAAAAGTCAAACGGACATTTAAAGTTTTCGACGCGAAATGCCAAACGAAGTTAATAGCCCTTCTGGGCTAATGCCCTTTGGCCTCAAATAAAAAAAAAATCTGAAAAGTTTTCAGATTTTATATTACGCCCAGAGGGGCGTTTCTTAACGTTTTTGGCATTACCTTTACTCTTTATTAAATATCATGTTCTTCTTACTGAAACCATAAAAATCAATTCATTATAGCAGTATCACAAAATGTTTAAAAGAGCATATCTTTGGAATTTCCGATAGAAAGTCTCGTGCGTTGGAGATTATTATTATTATTTTTTTTTTTCGGTAATAGTTTTCAGTTATATGATTACAGTTTAATTTTCTATCATAAAACATTAGAGATAGACCGAGTTCTTCTTTTAAAAAATTAACTTTTCTTAAATGAGAGTTTAAGGAAAAAACATCTGAATTAAAAAGAGGAATTAACAATTTTCAAGAAGTAAAGCTATGAATTTTAAGGGATATTGCAGCCACAAACACTTGTATGAATATAATAAACATGAACTTAATGCAAATTTTTACCGAACATTTCGCTGAATAAAATCTGTTTAAAGACATATACCGTTAATTTCATGTTAAATAGACCAGCCTGTTGAAATTCATCGAATTTCTGAACCTAATTTACATAAAAGGAAAGATTTATTTGCAGAAGTAAGATAATAAAAATAATATCTACATGTAGTTTAGAACAGTGTTTCTCAACTGGATTTACTCCAAGGACCGGAAGAACATTTCGGTACGTTCTCGCGGACAGGTAAGTTTAATAGTTCGACCCATTGGCACAATTTTTGGACAGATAGCTGGATATTTCGCGGACGGCAAATATTTCCTGCGGACCGGCGTTTGAGAAACACTGGTTTAGAACGCATTTTGTGACTTGTGCTAATTAACATACAATGTCAAATTTTCTTTTTTCCTTTTGTAGTATGAAGTTTACGTAGAGGTCCTAGATTACTGGCCTAGAGGCTCTGAATTACTGAGTGCGTAATCTAGAGGTTCAGGTTCGAATCCCGGCGACGGCAGTGGCGTAGCTAGGATGGGGCAAGGAGAGACATCTGTCACCGGGCGCAGGAACCAGGGAGCTCCAAATTGATGTTACCAAATTTTAGACTGAAATTTGTTTCATTCTTGCACATAGAAAGAAGCGCAAAATCTTCAGTTGTCCCCGAGCGCTCAAAATCCTAGCTACGCCTCCGGGAGAGGGCACCGCTCATTTTTCATATGTATCCTTCTTCAAAAATCCCAACAACTCTACAGAGCATTATGCAGCGAATATACCTACAAATAAAAAAAAAATGTAATCTGAAATTACAGGTGCCCGTTATGAGCGGGAATATACGGTACCTGGCAAAAAGGGAGCAAAATAAATATGTACACTGGGAAAAAAAAAAAAAAAAAAGTTTTAAGTCTCCCGTTTCTATAAATGTAATATACCAATGTTTTTCCATATTTCAATTCTACGGCTCAAATTACCAAGTTTTGTAAAAATCGTACGAGTAGTTTTTAAAAAATTAGCTCTCAAAATTTTAGCTGCTCCATGTTAATTGAATTTGGTATATATTTATTAATCTGTCTTTTTTTACTAAACATATCTGATTCTTCCTTTCACATTCATTATTCATAGGTTCATTCCGAATAAAAGTCGCCCATTTTTTATGGTTTATTTTTAAAATTTGTATTTTTAAATAATTTTTATAAAATTTTCGAAAAATATTTTGAATTATAACCTATACAATATTTACCATCATCTTAAAGCCTGATGTATTTCTAAGTATACCTGCAAAAAATTAGAGTTTTTTTATTTAAAATTTCCGAATATATACTTGAATTTATATGTTGGCGCGTTTTGAAATTTAGCATATTTGTTATAAGCAAGGATAACGCCAATTATGGGTTACACACTTTGTTAAAATTATATGAAACAATGAAAGGTGAATTTTTCCGCTCGTTTACAAAGAAAAAAAGGTTGCTATAAATTAAGAAGTTTGCAAGTTCGCCAAGTGAAGTATTCTTGGCGCAAACTGAAAAATTCCGCCAAGTTAAATTTTTATATTTCTCCATAAATTTCGCAACAAATTCTACAAAATTTAATATTTAGGCATAATTTGAGTTGTAGAATCGAAATGTGGAAAAAAATTTGGCATGTCATATCAGAAAAGGTCCGATTTTGTGTCAAAATACCTATATTAGAACAATGCTGTATATAAATCTAATATATATCCTAAGTCCCGCTTTCGAGACATGAAAAACACAGTCTGAATTTCGTCAATCGGCCTAGTAGAACGGGAGATTTTGAATTGTCCCTTTATTTTTATTTATTTATTTGCGCAGTGTGCAAAGGGATCAAAATAAGCAAATTTTATAATAGAATATGCGCGCGGAAATCGCGCGTTGAGCTAATACAGGGCGCTTTTTAATCGGCAGATAGAGCGTTCTGCTGGCGTAAATCCTGCACTCGGTGCGCATTTCGAGCTAGTTTCCCTTACAATATCCTCCATGAAGGCATCTCTTCCCTTTGGGGTAGAGCGCTTTACCATACTTATAACCTAACCTGTAGAGACATTAGGTATTTTTTGGAAGGCGGAGAGATGAAAAATGAGCAATCGCCTTCGCCGGGAATCGAACCACGGACCTCTGAAATACCGGCCCAGCGTGCAGAACCGCTACACAACGAAGGCATGCTAGGAAGGCGGGAGAAATACCTTATATACTCCCCCTTTTAAAGGGCGACTGGGGCTTTTAGGGAACCCAATCGCCAAATCCTGGGTGAGGAGAATCATCATCCAACACCCTTTTAGTTCGGGCGCCACTGTAGAGACATTAGGTTAATTGAAAAAGCCAGAGAGATGAAAAATGAGCAATCGCTTTCGCCGGGAATCGAACAACGAACCTCTGGAATACCGGCCCAGCGTGCAGAACCACTACACCACGAAGGCACGCTAGGAAGGCAGGAGAAAAACCTTATAAACCTAACATTTTCATTTGAAGTTCAATATGGGGTTTTTCTCTATACCTCACACCATTCGATTTCAATCACTCCCAAAAATGCTGAATTCCTTTTCACCTACATATATCATAGGGTTTTACTTATATAGAAGCTTATGTCAACTCAATGGTTATTCAATGCTTAACTCGTAAGACAATAACAAACTTGTAAGAAAACGGACACTGCGTTAAGCTTTTAAGCACTTAACGCAGTGTCCTTATCCCAGATCCTATTATATTGACAATAAGTTACCGCTCCAGCTTGAATTCAAATGACAGAATATTTTTTAATGTTAAAATAACTTTTTTATTGAACTGTTGAAATTAACAGGAGGCACTGCTTGGGCTACAGATAAAACTCTACCACTTATGGTACTTAAAATAACATAGACCTGAGCGTTTAAATTCAAGTAACGAAGGCTGATACTACCATGGAGGTAGGAAGTACCTCCATGGATACTACACACAAAATAATTTACTTGAATAAATAACGGCGCGCTTTCAAAAGTCAGCTAGCAAAATGTCTAAAGCCGGAATAAATTCTGGCAGAGCTGGCAATAATACGTAACTGTAAGCGAGCTCTAATTCTGAAACATTCAAACCATCGACTTAAATAATCATTAACTAAGTTTCATTTTGATGAAGATTAATAGTAAAATTTCAAATCGTAACTGGTTAATTTTAACATAAAATCCTACAATCTGAGTGAATACGAAGAACCTTGAAGGTTTTTAAAACAAATCTTAACGAAGTGCAAATTTGCTTTTCAATTCGCATCAACGAGAAATGGTTTATTTCAAACTATTTGGGTCATGAAAATTATTTTTTCTTAAAATATGCCCAAATGTTTCTAAATTAGCAGATTTTCTAAATATTCGTTCAGGTTAATTGCTATCGTTTTAAAAGATTACTAATATTATTTTTAATGATTCCATCTCCCATGGGGCTAGTGAAATGCCTTGGACGCTTTGTTCGCAATTTGTTTTTAAACAAATTTTTTCTGCGGTATTTCGAAATAATATTCTGAATAGTAGATTTCATGCGTGCTACTACACTTATTATTCTCTTTAATTTTCCATGATTCTAAAAGCAAGTTGTAAATTTTCTCTCGTCAAAAAAATATCTCAGAATTTTTTCGACCCATTTTAACAAAGAAAAACTAGAACCTTATATTTTCAAAAGCTTAAAATTCTTCCAGCTGTTTTACAAGAAAAGCCTATCAGAATTGGTTCTTTATCATATCTATTACCGCATTGTTCCAAGATATTTTTAACTTTAATTTTTCAAACGATAAGATAATTAAAATAACAAAATATTTAAATATACAAAATAACTAATTCCTTTATTAGTTTTATTTAATTTCACCCATCGTAAAAGATATAGTACAGTATTACCTACAAAAAACATTTTTTAAAAAATAGTAGTTGAATTTTTAATTACTAAATGTCCTGTGCCCACTACCTTTCTCTTTTTTTACTTAAAACGGCTATTGGTCTCGAAAAGAGATTTTGCGTCGTTTGTTTCAAGTCTGTTCCCGTTCGCAAACGTGACATTGTTATTTCAGATTTAATCTAGTATCTATTATTTCATGAACAAACTAAACTGTTTAAGACAAATGTTACTTCCCCCCCTTTTTAACTCTACTGATTTAAAAAAATAAGCATTTCGTTTACGATATGTCTAATTAAAAACATTCAGTATTTTTATAGAATTACTTTACACATCTTATAACTTTTTTAATATAGAGAAAATACATAACGTTCCCATGTTAGTCTAAATGCATATCCATCTAATTTCCTATAAAATGTTTTGTATTTCTGTTTGGGACATCTCGATCGATAATTATTACTACTAAAAAATATTAAACTTTTAAAATAGTCCATTTGCGCAATCATTAAAATCTGAACCTTTTGAATTTTTTTTTTAACTTCCTCTATTCAAACGCGCTTATTCCTAGAGATAAACACATTTTTAGCCCAAAGGGGTTAGCCAAGAAAGGCTGTTAATTTTGTTTTGGTATTTTGCGTTGATTCACTATAAATGCCGAATCACTTTTTAAATCGTTGCCACCAAATATTACAACCCTGTATTATATTTAAAGAAATTAAATAGTGAAGAATCTGTATGCTTGTTTCTCGCATTGAGATAAAACAACGGTACGTAGAGCCATCCAATTTTGAATAACGCGCATTTCCATCCGAATATAGGCAACTAGAGGCCCAAATTGTGAGTATGAAATTTGCTTTATTATCTATGAGTTTTTTATTAAGAAACTCAAGGATTTCAAAGCGAGCAATAGAAAAAAAAAAAAAAAAAATCCTGCGCGTGAGATTATGTTGTGGAAATTCTAAAGATATGCTCTTTTAAATATTTTGAGATACTGCTGTTAAATACAATTTTATGATTTAAGTGCGAAGAACAGGATATTTAATAAATAAGAGTAACACACAAAACTTTAAAAACGCCCCTTTGGGCGTAATATAAAATCTAAAAAGCTTTCAGTTATTTTTTTTTTTTTTTTTTTTTTTTTTAGTCCAAAGGGATTTGAATCCCGAAGGACTATTAGTTTCGTTTTGGCATTTTGCGTCGGACTCATAAATGTCGGTTCACTTTTCAAACTGTTGCCATAAAATGTTAGAGTCCTGCATTATATTTGAAGAAATTAAATAATGAAAATATGCGTAAATGTATGTATATTTCTCACATTGTCATAAAATAACGGTACATAGAGTCATCGAATTTTGAATAACGTAATCCTCCCACGAATATGAGCATGTGGAAGACCAAATTTGAAATTTGAAATTTGTTTTATGATCGATTTCCTATTTTTTAAAACTTTGACGAATTTTTGATTAACAAACTCAAGGATTTCAAAGCGAGCAATGGCAACGTTGTGCAGAAAAAACATTTTTATCTCCAGCGCGTGAGTCTCTGTATCGGAAATTCTAAAGATATGCTCGTTTTAAAACTATTTTTCGATATTGCTGTTGCACTGGATCTTATGGTTTAAGTGCGAGGAACATGATATTTAATAAAGAAAGGTAACACACAAAATGTTAAAAAACGCCCCTTTGGACGTAATTTAAAATCTGAAACATTTCAGATTTTTATTATTATTATTATTATTATTATTATTATTATTATTTTTTAAGCCCATAAGGGCTATTAATTTCGTTTTGGCATTTTGTGTCGATTTACTTTCTGCGTTGATTCACGTTTCAAACTGCTGCCACCAACTATTACGGCCCTGTATTACATTTAACGAAATTAAATAATGAAGAATCTACATAAATGTATGTACGTTTCTCGCATTGTGATAAAACGACGGTACCTAGAACCATCCAATTTTGAATGACGTAATCCTCCAGCATCTGGAAGCCCTAATTTGGAATTTTTTATATTATCTATTTTATATTTTGTCAGACATTAAAGAATTTTTGATTAACCAACTCAACGATTTCTAAGCGAGCAATGGCAACACTGTAAAAGAAAGAAAGAAAGAAAGAAAAAAAAAAAAAAAAAAGACATTTTATCTCCAGCGCGCGAGACTGTGTATCGGAAATTCTAAAGATATGCTGATTTTAAAATAATTTTGCTTTGCGATATTGCGATATGGGCATGCGGAAGACCAAATTTGGAATTTGTTTTATTATCGATTTCATATTTTGTAAAACTTTAACAAATTTTTGAGTAACAAACTCAACGATTTAAAAGCGAGCAATGGCAACACTCTACGAGGGGAAAAAAAAATCTTTTCATCTCCAGCGGGCCCACCAGCGGCCGAGCAGTAAAGTCGCTGAACACTGGTAGTTCGGTCCGAGGTTCGAATCCCGCGAACGGGCTGGCTGCATGGGCGTTTTCGTGGTTTTCCCCATGTGTAACGTGTATACGAGCCAGTTTTCCTTAGAAAGTCCTCCACGAAGGCATCCCTCCCATTAGGCAGATAGCCCTCGAGGCTTTGCCATAATCTCACACACACACATCTCCAGCGCGCGGAACTGTGTATGTGAAATTCTAAAGGTAGGCTCATTTTAAACTTATTTTGGGACACTGCTATTGAACAGAATTTTATGGTTTAAGTGCAAAGAACACGATATTTAATAAATAAAGATAACACACAAACGTTAAAAAAAAAAAAAACGCCCCTTTGGAAGTAGTTTAAAATCTAAAACCTTCCAATTTTTTTTTTTTTTTTTTTTTTTTTTTTAAACCCGATGGCCGGATATAATTAACTTGTTACGTTACTTAAAAGTTGCATCTGCATGGGTAATCCAAAAGGCGACGAAACGCAGGGTTGGGAAGAATCATGGTGGTAGGAACATGGACGAAACCTCCATGAAAAGCAATGAGGGAAGAAAATGAAGGAGGAAGGACGGAAGGTCAAATCAGCAGTTAGTTCCTGACTCTGAAGTGTGAAACAGAATTCCTTTCCTGGCAGCTCTTGATACATTTCGGTGTTTCCCCCCCCCCCAAGTATTCCAGCCATAGAGCTGTAATCCTGCACCGTAAAACTACTTGTAAAACAAAAATAGCCGGGAAGAGTAAATCATGGGAAAAGGAGTGAAAGATTTGTTTATATTTGGAGAAAAGTTGGAGAGTGAACAGACCCCACTCCAACATTCAGAATAATCAATTCGGCTTTCGTCAAGGGCATTCAACTAATTCTCAATTTTAGTTAAAAAAAGTGCAGAAGCTTTTGATAATAAATCCTGTTTCGTAGCCTTCCTGGACATCGAAAAGGCGTTTGACAAAATTTGGCTTACCGGTTTGCTCTACAAAATGATCCAAATTAAAAGCGACATACATAAAGCATTTCTGCATAAAAATGAATGTCCCAATATTCCGCTTTTCGTTCCCATCATTGTAATAAATTGTATTTTTATAGGTCCAAAGGTGCAATTTGCCCAGAAGGACTATTAATAATTTCGCTTTGCCATTTTGCGTTGCCTCACTATAAATGTCGGTTCACTTTTCAAATTGTTGTCACCGAATATTAGAGCCCTGTGTTATTATTATTATTATTATTATTTTTTTTTTTTTTTTCTTCAAATGGCAGATCGTGAACAATTACAAATGTAACCCAGTCCATTAATCTATACAAGGCCGGATGTGGTATCTTTATTATGGAGGCACCTAATAAGTGGGCCACCATCGCCTTTCCTATGAAGGGACGGACAGTTATTTATTTATTTATTTACCATCAGATGAGCAGCTGCACCGCCTTTAAGACATTCAGCTTTTACGATCAACTGATGGAATCATCTACCAACTGTGTTGTTATGTAAAATACAATAAAATTTTAGAATTTTGATAATTACATAATAAAAATTAAATATCAAGAAATAAATATATAAATAATACAATAAATAATAAACATAAATAGATACAATAAATAAAAGTTAAAAATTTAGAATAAGATAAATACGATGTTGTTATATATGAAGTCAAATAAAGTATCAGAATTTTGAGAATTATATAATAAAAATTGAATAAATTAAATATATAAAAACATAATACCTAAAGAAATATGAAAGTAAATGAAACGTAAATAGATAAGTAAATACTTAAGAAGATCGTTACAAATTTTGAAAATAAGCAACATAATGTATGAGAATAGTAGAGGCTGAGAATGTAAGATATGTAAAGTATTTCATTATGGAGAATGAAGAGCAGTAATTGAATAAAAGTTGATGAGAAATAGTATTTGAATGAATTAGGATGACCTGAATGAAAAGTTCGTGGAAATTCTTGATAGAGAGTCATTCTTGAGTAAAAGACTTGACTAAAAATCTTGAGTTGAGACTTTATTAATATATTAAGGAGATGGAGTTAGAAAATATCCTTAAATTCTTGATCGAGCTTGAGAGATCTTGAAGGTTTAAATAAAGATAGTCTTGAGTGAAAGCATTAAAATGAGGTAGTAGAAAGAATGGCTTATTAAGTAAGGTAAATGAACAAAGAATATTGATTTCAAGTTCCTTTAAGATTATCGATGTTTGCGGAGATATAATTTATTATATTATGAAGATTATTTCTGAGAATATTACTTTTTAATAACTGTTGAAACCATAACTGAGCGGAAGTTAAATTGTATGCTTTAAGGTGATAATCTTTAGTAAGGTTGCAGTGAAAGAGATAATGATCTATTGTGCCTTCATTCCCACAGGTACAGAGATTTGTATGGTGAAGTCCGAATCTATGAAGGTATTCTGGAAATGGACCATGAGCTGTTAGGAAAAATGTAATTGAACGGTTGGTAGATATTAATGATCTTGAAGGTTTTGATATGAAAGTAAAAGTTCTTCTGCCGGTAGTTGCGCTTCAGTCCAGGTTTGCTTCCATAAGTGCATTAATTCTGTTTCTAATTTTGTTTTTAGTAATAATATTGGATATGGAATTGAGTAATTTGGAAGGGAAGAATTGTTTGCAGCCTCTTTTGCTAGTTCGTCTGCGAGCTGGTTACCACTATTACCGATGTGTGCTTTAATCCATTTGAAATGTGGTCTATTATTGTTTTGAAATTGAGAAAGTAGAAAATGGATTTCTTGTACAATAGGCGATCGACTGTGTCCAATTATAGCTTGAATACCAGATGCACTATGAGAGAGAATTAAGGATGGTAAAGAAAGTTCTTTTGCGAAGCATATGGCTTCTTTGATTGCAAAACGTTCTGCTTGAAAAACTGAGTTGTTATTGTTTAAACAAATATTCCAGTTCTTAATATTTGAATTTTTTCGGAATGCGCAATATGCACTACCAACGCCTGCTTCAGATTTCGAACCATCAGTATATATGGTAAGTTCATATTTATTGAGTTCAAAGGTTCCCAATAGGGATTTACTTTATGGGACGGACAGTTACAACCATGTCTTCTCCGGGATTCGAACCCAGGCCCTTCGGCATCGCAGTCAGCTTCCCTAACCACTATACCGACTGGTCGGCGGGCCCTGTGTTAGATTTAATGAAATTAAATAATGAAGAATCTGCATGAATGTTTTTTTTTTTTTTTTTCTTGCATTGTGATATAAAACAACGATACTTAGAGTCAAACTTTGAATACTGAACATTTCCACCCGAATATGGGCATTTGGAACGTTAAATTTGGAATTTGTTTCATTATCGATTTTATATTTTGTAAAACATTAACAAATTTTTGATTAACAGACTCCACGATTTTAAAGTGAACCAATGGCAAGGCTGAACGGAAAAACCATTTTTATCTCCAGAGCTCGAAACTGTATATTAGAAATTCTAAAACTATGCTCGCTTTAAAATCATTTTGCAATATTGCTGTTGAACTTAATTTTATGGTTTAAACGCGAAGAACGTGATGTTTAATAAATAAGGGTAACATACAAAACGTTAAAAAAAAGCGCTCCTTTGGGCGTAATGTAAAATCTGAAAGCTTTCAGATTTATTTTTTTTTTAATTTATATTTATTTGATTTTTTCCCTTACAATTATTATTTGAAAATTGTGCTACTAGTTAGTAATTTTCTTTCAAATAATAAACAAAAGCAAAAGATCAGATTTTCACTTTGAAGGCAGGCAGTTAAAAATATGAAACAGAAATTTTGCAAACGGCTTTTTTTAAAGCTTGCTAGAAAGAAACGTTCCTTAGGGATGATACTCCTAGGATAAAATAACACTCACTGTAAAAGTTAAATGATACTACCCAGATAAAATGAATTTTAAACCATCAATTTACGCTGTATTGAGCAACACACTTTTTTAATAGCACATATAAGTAAAAGATTTTTTTTTTTTTTTTTTTTTTTTTTTTTCCGTTATAAAACAGAAAAGACTTTTCTTCAAGATTCAACTTTTTTCCAATTTGATTCTTTATAGCGAAAGCGTATAAACCGTATCCTAAATGATCTAGTTTTCCAAAGATTTCTGTTAATTCCCAACAAATCTAGTGAACTGTTAATTAAACGTAATCGCCTTGAATGAGAAGGAATTAATACATTCCAGTCGCACATTTCAAAGAATTATTTGTAACTCCTAATTATCTACTTAATTAAGGGTTAACTAGGCAAATGGTTAATTTCTAGTTAACGGCATCTTGTACACAATTGGCAAGAAGGTCCTTAGGATTTTTTTTTTTTTTTTTTTTTTTTAACGCAGTATTTTTATCTGGTCTTTAAAAAAATTCGTATTCAAATGCTCTGCAGTTATCTAATTCTCACACAGAATTTCCATTTGTTCGCTCTAAGCTTGATCTTTCGACCTGCGGACAGAGGCCCACTAGCGGCCGAGCGGTAAATTCGCTGAACACTGGCAGTTCGGGCGAGATTCGAATCGCGCGAACAGGCGGCGAGGTTTGAATCTGTTAGCTGCATGGGCGTTCTTGTGGTTTTCTACAGGTGTAGCGTGTATACGAGCCAGTTTCCCTTGGAAAGACCTCCACGAAGGCATCCCTTTCCTTAGGCAGAGAGCCCTAGTGTGCTTTACCGTAATTTCAATACATCAATCAAAATCAACACCCTGCGAGCAGAAAGACTTCTGTCTGTCTTAGGTTGAAGCATAAGCAGAAAACTTGCTGCTTAATATGTCGTGCGACTTTTAAAAAGTTTAAGCATACACGATTAAATAATTATAATTTCCGTCTAATCATTAAATTAAGTAAATTGCTAATCGAACTTAATTAAACTTTAGCTAACAGATTACAGTTTAATGTTTCAAAGACCTTAGCGGGGACAAAGAGCTCTTTACGTTCAAACGTAAACAAAAGGTTTGCTCGTGACGACATGAACCTTTAAAAAGTCTAAACGTAATTTAGTAGTTATTAATTCTACAAAACCGAAAGGAACTAGATCGGAAGAAAACGCAGCCCATTTTTGTTTTATTCAGGGAGAATTGTTAATTATTTTTATCGCTTACGAATCTTGAGATATAAAGTCAAATAATTTCTTACTTTCTCTTTCCTGGCTTTACCGCTTCCATCATGTTTGGCAAAATTCAGTCAGATAATCTTGAAGGTCTGCAATTCTGCCAGTTTCTTAATACCATTCATTTCAAATTCTATTTAGCCCACCAGCGGCGAAGCAGAAAAATAGCTGAAAACCGGTAGTTCGAACGGTGTTCATATCCTAGCTGCATCGGAGTTTCGTCGTTTTCTTCACATTTTTGGCTTGGTTTATTTGATTACACATTCTTTGATTACAGTTTAAGGGCAGTGATACTTTTCTGGAGAAATAATTAAGTGAAACTGCTTATTAGATTACGGCAAAGCACTCGAGGGCTATCTGCCTTAAGGGAGGGTTGCCTTCGTGGAAGACTTTTTAAGGGAAACTGGCTCGTATGCACGTTACACATGGGGAAAGCCACGAAAACACCCATGTAACCAGCCCGTTCGCGGGATTCGAACCTCGGACCGAACTACCAGTGTTCAGCGACTTTACCGCTCGGCCGCTGGTGGGCGTCTAAGGGAAACTGATTTATACCCAAGTTACGTATGGGAAAAACGACTAAAACGCCGATGCAGCCAGCCGGTTCGCCCAAAATTGAGTCCAGGTCAAACTACCAGCGTTCAGCGACTTTACTGGTGGGCTGCTAGTGGGCCCGTTTTTCTCACGTATAAAGTGACCGGAAGCCAAGAAAGGGGTATTATCGTAACTGGCGATGTACCGAATTTTGGTACCTAGTTTTATTACTTTTGTAACAGACAGCGCCACCTCTTTTTCCAGTCATTTCATTACACAGTTGGATGTGCCGTCCGCCAATGAAACAGCCAATTAAAAATATTCAGAACTACCTTTCAAATTTGCATGATCAGATTTATTCTTATTTAATGTTAATATTTTTTTCACGTTTCGCAAAATATTTATTTCTTGTGCTGTGCTTTATATTACAGAAAATTTTCAGTGTGCGAATACAAGAGTGATTTTTTTTTTTAAATTAAATTAGCTAGTTTAAGCATTTCAATCAATTAATCGATATTAATATAGCTGAAAAGTGAGCTCCTTAAGCATTTCAATCAATTAATCGATATTAATATAACTGAAAGTGAGCTCCTAAATGTTATGGATATAGATTATATCAAGAACTTCGCGCACATAGTGAATGAAACACACCCGATTTTGTACTGCTATATTTAGTTGTCAAACTCTATTTACAAACAATTTGTTGTAAGCATAGCATTAAAAAGTCTGAAGTCCACATGACTTGGTTTATTTGATTCCGCGTGGACTTCCTTGGGCGGAATATTAAATTATACGCATTTTTTATTCTGCATATCATTGAAACTTATTTCCTCGAATCTCATTAGAGATAGATTTCTCTTTCAATTAATTCAGTTCTCACTTCGCGACAAGACAAAAATACATAAAACCTCAAAATATCTTTATTAAAAATTGAAAAATATAGAGAAGCTTAAAACACCTATTACAATTAAAATTATTGTTTCTACGCAAAAACAAGCAGTTAAGCCAGCGAACAAGAAGGCAGATTTTTCGGTGCACAAAACTGAGTTTACTTTGGATACCACACAGCAAAAAGACACTAAAGGTGCAGAAACTGACTTAATTCACTATTTTGCTAAGCTTCAAATGTAAACAAATACGGCAGCTATAGTAAAAAAAATTAGGCTTAGCCGCACTTAAAAAATTTTTAAATTGTTAATAATTCTACAACTATTGCATGCAGATTAACTAAAGGCATAAGAACTTTAACCGGAAGATAAGAACAACATAATTCAATCATTTTTAAAGCAAAACATGTGCAATTTACCAACATATAAAAATAATTACAAAAAAACTGAGCTCACGCAGCCGAGTAACAAAGTGGGTACATCTGCATATTTATTTACTTTTGGTGCAGCCGATTGCAACCAAAAAGGTAGGTGCACAACTATGTGTTATATCATGCATAAAATTTCGACGTTTTTGAGTCTACTCGTTTTTGATTTATGCGAGCTACATACATACACACATACATACGTACGTACGTCCAGATGTCACAAAAAAAATCTGTCCTGACTCCTTTTTTAATTCTTTTTGTGTGGTGTCTCTCTTCATGAGTCATAAATTCAAAGATCGTTCGTTTCAGGAGTCAAGGTTGGGAGAACATTAGAATTTCAAATCAAAATTTCAAGAGTTCACGGAACATAGAAATAACATTTATTAACGATAAACTTATATTAATTCCGCTTATAGCGGCCATGAAACATAATCAAGCATCAAATAAATATGACATGCGTCATTCTTCATGTTCAAGCGTCAAGTGCAATATTTTTCATCGGCGCGCATCAAGAGCGCCACCTATCTACCAAAAAGACGGAACATACTCCGCCCCGATGAACATTGGTTCATTACAACATTATTATAAAAATCTTCAATTTTAGATTCAAACAAGTTTTCCAAAGTTCAACAGTATATCATATAAAATAAAAATGCATAATGACAAATTTAAATTGAATAACAACATTAAATTTAGCACAAAATTTTACAAATAAAACATACTTACAATCTCTAGAAGGAAAACAAAATAATGAAACTGCTAAATTACAATAATCCACAATTGTGGTTCATTCTCTGAATCTGAAACATAATTGAATTAATAATAATAATAAAGACACAAATTATGAATATACAATTAATGTTTTTTTTTTTTTTTTTTTTTTTTTTTTTTTTAGAGTCTTATTCACTCAATGGTAAGCGGGAAAGTTTATGTATAGGACATTTCATTTCGCCCAATAAAGTTTTTAGTTTCACAACACGAACTTTTCCATCAGCACCAGGATATAGTTCAATTACTCGTCCAAGTCGCCACTTTAATGGAGGCAAATTTTCGTCCTTTATCAAGACTAAGTCATTGAGGGCTAAATTTGGTTTATCCCTCAACCATTTGGTACGCCCTTGTAATTGTGAAAGATAATCTCTAGACCAACGTTTCCAAAAGCTCTGGAAAATTTGCTGTGTCAATTTCCATCTTTCAGCAGGGGTTAGCTTATTATTTGTAAGATCAGGTTCAGGAATTGCTGTTAATGTAGTCCCAATTAGGAAATGTCCAGGTGTTAAAGGATTAAAATCTTCAGAGTCAGATGAGAAGGAAACTATTGGCCTTGAATTCAAACACGCCTCGATCTGTGTAATTAAGGTGTGAAATTCTTCGTATGTCAGAACCTGGGTACCAATAGTCCGCTTTAAGTGAATCTTCATTTGTTTCACTCCAGCCTCCCAAAGGCCTCCAAAGTGAGGGGCAGCAGGAGGATTGAAGATCCATTGAATATTTTCACCGCTCAGGTAGTTTTGAAATGCTTCGTCAGAGGAAAGTGTAGCTATGTATCTTCTTAATTCTCGATCAGCCTCAACAAAGTTGGTTCCTCTATCGGAAAAGATTTTCTTGGGTTTTCCTCTGCGTGACACAAATCTTTTCAGAGATGCTAGGAATGCTTCAGTTGTTAGATCACTGAACACTTCTAGGTGAATGGCCTTTATGGTGAAGCATATGTAAAGGGAAACGTAACATTTATATCTCGTTCCTCCTCTTCCTTTCCTAGCTTTAATTAAAAAGGGGCCTGCAAAATCTAGTCCTGTATTCGAGAATGTTCTATCCGGCAATACGCGAGAAGCAGGTAGGTCGCCCATTATCTGACTGGATGTGCTTGTTCGATTTTTAAAACATTTTATACATTTCCAAATTATTTTTCTTACAATTTCTCGGCCATTAACGATCCAATATTTCTGTCGCAGAGCAGATAATGTTAATGTGGCTCCTCCGTGAAGGTTCACTTCGTGAAAGTGTTTGACTATCAATTCAGTAACTTGGTGACTTTTGGGAAGAAAGATTGGATACTTTGTGTTTTCTGAAAGATTCGAGTTACAGAGTCTACCACCGACTCTAAGGATTTCTTCTCTATCAAGAAAAGGATTTAATTTCAGAATTTTACTGCTGAGATTCAATTTCTTCCCTGCTTTCAAAAGTCTAATTTCTTCTCTAAATTCGGAATTTTGCATGATTTTAAAAATCAAATTGCTTGCCTTATCCAATTCTTGAACTGTTAAAAAACCCTTGAGTTTTAAAGATGTAGGTTTAATATTGTGGCAGAATCTTAAACACCATGCAGTTACGCGTTTCAATGTTTTCCAGGATGAAAATGTGGATGTCAATTCAAATTCAGCCTCTTGGCTAATAACAGAACATACAGTAGTGTGACGCTGTTCTACCTGCACCTCTTCCACCATAGGCTCGATCAAAGGATCAAAAGATGATGAAGGTAAAATTTTCTCTTTTAACCACGCTGGTCCATTTTACCAAAGTTTATTTCCTACTAGATCAGAAGCTCTTAATCCACGTGAAACTATGTCAGCCGGATTGTCATTTCCCTTACAGTATTTCCATTGCGAAAGTGATACAACATCTTGTATTTCACGTACACGATTAGCAACAAAGGGTTTCCATTTATCAGCGGTACCCCTGATCCAGTGAAGAACAATTTTAGAGTCACTAAAACAAAATACATTATCTTCTTGGATATTAAATAATTTCCTTAAATATTTAACTATTCTTGCGGCAATAATAGCTCCCATAAGTTCTAAACGAGGCAAGGTTAATTTTTTAAGTGGGGATACACGGCTCTTTGAAAGAACAAAAGACGTACAGCAAGAATCAGGATCACGAAAATATGCAATAGCTCCATATCCCTTGAGGCTGGCGTCACAAAAGACAAAAAGCTCTATTTTATCGAAATTTACACATTCATCATTTAATATGTATTTTCTAGGAATACACAAGTTGAGAATAACTTCAATTTCAAAGTACCAAGTTTTAAATTTTTCACTCAAATAACTGGGCAAAATTGTGTCCCAATCAATACCCAATTCCCATAACTCTTGTAATAAGAATTTTATTCTGATAACAAAGGGTGCAATGAATCCAACTGGGTCATAAATTTTTGCCACAATCTGTAATACCTTTCGCTTTGTAACGTGTTTCCAGTCAACTGGTTGTAAAAGTTCTTGTACATCTAATTTCAATGTGTCCTCATCCAAATCCCAAATTATTCCCAGCACCTTTAACGTTTTCTTATCCAAATTATCTTCCTTATTAATTAAACCAATATCTTGCCAATGATTTTTTAAAGATACGGAATTTGATTCAAATTTTCTTAAGTTCATACCAGCGTCTTGAAGAATTTTAACTGCATCAGTTGATAATGAGAAAACTTCTTCAACGGAGTCTGCTCCATGGATAAGGTCATCAACATACAAGGACTTATTTAACATGTCAACAGCTTTGCTATATTTCTTTTCATAACCCTTAATATGATGTTTGATAGTGGCGGACAAAATAAACGGACTTGTTGTCATTCCAAACGGCACTCGGCACATTCGGAAAACCTTAAAGCCTAAACTATTGTCACCATTGTCGTAAGAATGATCAAATCACAAGAACCTTAAAAAATTTCTATCTTCACTATCAATTTGAATTTGGTGAAAAGCCTTCTCTATGTCTGCACAAAATGCAACTTTATGTACGCGAAATTTTAAAATTATATCCAACAAGTTAGGATTTAAATTACGGCCTGATATCAAACATTCATTTAACGATTTAGCTCCTTCAGACTTAGAAGAGGCATCATAAACTATTCTTATTCTTGTTGTTACTTTTCCTTCACGTATAACGGGCCTATGAGGCATATAATAACAGTTAGGTTCATTTTCAACAAACTTACATTTTTCAACAATCCCCCTTTCAACTTGTTCTCTAATTATATTATCATATTCATTATATAGGAAATCATTTTCCTTTAATTTATGCTTTAGTCCTAGAAATCGTTGTTTAGCAACGAAAAAATTATCAGCGAGTTGTGATTTATTGTCCTTCCAAAAGAGTTTTGTTTCGTACCTGCCGTTATTAAATTTTAAACTGTCGTTAAAATGCTTAATAGTATCCAAATCAGTTTCCGAAAATGTTTTGTTTTCATTTTCAATTCCTAGCGAATCCAATTTCCAAAATGACTGCAAATCAAATGTGTTTCCTTCAACGGCAGATAAAAACAACGCATTAATTTGAGTATTATTATTTTTTACTTTACCCATCACTGTGTATTCAAATATGGTCGGTACTATAAACAAACCATCATTTATCATTGAATTACTTCCTGTTTGTATATACCAGAAATGCTCCGCGCCAAGCAGAATATTCATGTTCTCATTAACGGGACTTGTATCCGAAAGTTTCAAACCTTTTTTAGTCGTAAATTCTTTAATGTTTTGACATGTTGATGGCGCCTGGAAGTTTATTGATGATATTAATTCTATTCCGATAGCTTCTACAACAAGGCAGCGATCATCGTTTTTATTTTTTATTTTTAGACTATATACATCAAATTCTTGCGAGTTACCGCGCTGATTTCCAAACGAATAAATTGTTACAAATTCTTTTCTAATGACTTGCAATTCTAAATCGCGCGCTAACTTGTGGGTGATGAAGTTTCGTTCACTACCTGAATCAATTAATAATCTTACGATAGTAGCATGATAATGGGGGTTCTGCGACAGGTGGATCAGTGGATCAGGGGGCGTGGTCAATGACATCACAGAGGGCGGGGCCAAAGGCAACGTCATCACACTAGGAGGCGTGGTTTCGAGTGGAGTTGAGTTGTTCGTAGACTACTGATTGAGTTGTAGACCTCCTGCTTTTCATTTAAAGTTAGTTTTTTTATATTGGCAACGGGAAATATTTTCTGCATCTTAATTTTGATGATATAGCGATGCTGCCTTCTCTTGACTAAAAAGTGAATTATATGTTTTAGAAATATATTTTTTAAGTCTGGTGTTAAAATTATTCAATGCGCGACTCTGAAAACAATGTAAAAGAAACAAATATAAAAAAGACTTTCCTTTAATGATAGTTCATCATGTCATGAAAATGAAATTACAAGATAATTTGTTTTTATTACTCAATTTTATTCTGATACTTTTATCCTTTCTAGTTTTAAATGAAACTTTAACTTATTTCTTAGGTTTTCTGTTCATAATAACATATTCATTTACTGTCATATTTTTTTAATACTTAACACGTTTCTAATTTGTAATATTTATTTAATTTCCACATACTATTTTTTTTTTCATACCTTTCATAAATTTCAGCATACCCTGATTTTTAACTTATATGTTATATTTCACAAACGTTCCAGCACATGCTGTTTATTTGTTACATTACTTAATTTTAAATGCAATTTAACACTTTTTTTAACGTTATAATGTTCAATATATTCTGAATTTTAACTTCATTTACTTTTTTTAAACCACTCTAGTATTCTATACACACTTTAACTTAGTGGTATGAAATTGTATTTAAAAAGAAACGTTTATTTTTCGTGATCTTAGTTCTTTTACTAAATTTTCTACAGAATTTCTAATTTCTTTCACGTGTTTAACAATATCTTCCTTACATTACCGAATATTTTTTTAAAAAAACTGAAGTCTATAACTGTTAATTGCTTTTCTTACGTTCATGATTTCCCTTCTGTGTTTATATTTCTTAATTCTAGCTTAACTTATTTATTATAATGTTTTTATTTCTGTCTCATCACTCGTAATTCCAACATTTTATCCCTTTTTATTCATTTTAACGATATGGATTGTTTTCATTTACTCCATATTCAAATATTTCCTTACAATTTTTATAATACTTGTTTTATTCCTCGATCAGAATAGATCATCTACAGGTTTTACTCAGAAATTTCCATTCACAACTTTACTGTTTAATACCATTTATATCTAAATGTATTTCTTTCTCATATAGTTTTATGGTCTTCAAAGTTTCTAACATCATATTTAGTTTTAAATCCCGATTACCTTTAAGTGTGTTGATAATTTTCATTTCTAATTTTACAACCACGTTCAGTGTTTCATCCACACATACCAAAATATTTCTTACATTTTCTGATATTTAGTCTATGTCATATTTCAGTACTTCAAATGAATTTACACTGCTCACACTATTACTTTTTCATGTTTTAGAGACACTAACTATACTAATTTTACTATTTTTCCTGCACTAATTGCATCTATGTCAGCACTCATGATAAACTAGCAATTGTTTTGCATCACATGCATAAAGAAATTCTTAAAACCAACTTTTTCAATATCGTACTCAAATTACTATTTTCCAGATGGGAATTACCAGTATTCTTTGGTTTTACTCTGTTACATCTTTTTAAATTTTAACATCTTACTTTTAATTCTAACATACATCTTTTAAACAGTTTTTTCTTTTAATGATAGCCTTACCTCATTTGTTCAAATTAATTCTTTCATTCACCTTCTTTACTACCTTTCAGTACCTTCATAATTCACTATGCAAACGCAATGTCTTTCACTGACATTCTTTTTAATAATACCACAAGTTTCCTTAATTGACAAAAAGCGAATTATTTCTCATTTCAAAATAGAACTACTATATTTTTGCACAAACATTACCTTTATCCATTCAAGCCACCCCTTAACCTGTAACTGACGTAGCGATAGGAAAGGAGATTCTTATCATATGCTCTTTCGACATTTGAGGTTTCTAGAACTTCTTTGACAAGTATATCAATACCTTCAGAAAATATACTTAACACTTTTACCCAGTTTAAAGGCAACATACTGTTATAAGAATGGTTTTAGTTAAATTTATAACACAAATAAACGCATTTTGTGCTAAATAGGCATAAACATTTAGATTCAGAATATTTCTTTTTAATCCGATGTAAGACTTGAATTTCATTCATGATACGGATTGTCTCTTGATTTTCTTTTTGTTTACCTTACACTAATAGAAAATTTTTATTTTACAAGTTCAGCTTTTAATGAAATAGAAATAAAAACTACGATACACCTGCTGTTTTTAAGAAAAGGAACTTTGATATATTTCTGGAAATGTAAATGCTTTTAGAGTTTTCTTTCAATAACGTTGATTTTCATTACTTTACTAACTTCAATAATTCTCTTATTAGCTAATATGAATGAAAGAAGATTGGCAAAAATGT
The DNA here is from genome assembly GCF_044657685.1 of Stegodyphus dumicola. Classification (NCBI taxonomy): domain Eukaryota; kingdom Metazoa; phylum Arthropoda; class Arachnida; order Araneae; family Eresidae; genus Stegodyphus; species Stegodyphus dumicola. The sequence continues at coordinate 208,893,815 of NC_140774.1, forward strand.
GACACAGTATAATTCTTACGAACATATGTACCTTTACCAGCATACAGATATTACCGATTGAAATGAAGAAAGATACAGATATTTTACACCAATCTACATTAAATTAAAAAAAAATATTTAAACTTTCATACATTTCAAAGAATAAACGAAAACTCAATAGATATTGTCATTTTTGTATACATGAGATAAAAGTTTTATGAATGGTATCTAAAGTAATGCTTAGAACTTCATAAAAGCGAACATTCACTATGTTAATACACATATCATCAGTTATTTACATTAATCAATGTAATATTAATCATTACATGTACTATATGCATATATATTTAAAGTTTAATTGCCTTACAATTGAATAATTAACTATTGAGAGAAAGAGGTTCATATCTTACACTATTTAATTCACATGGAACAAATTTTTCCATCAACCACATTGAACCACGTTTATTAAATTCGCCAAAGCTCTTTTATTTCTGCATTTTCACACTCACGACACATTTTAAATGTAACTATTGATTACCATTTCAAACACCGATATCATAACTCAGTGTAAAACTACATCATAACTCATTTTTTCCCTACTAACTACAATTTTATATATTCAAGAAGTACATCTAAGACATGATCATTTTCTATGTTCCAGCAAATCGATTCAATTGCGAACATACTATTAAGACTTGCGATTTTAGAAGACTTGCATGTATTAACGATGTCAACGTTTCTTCGTTTTTGTAAGATTCGTATCAAACCATGTCGCATTCGAATGTGGTGTAAGAGATCACTTTTTCTTTTAAACACTTGTAAAGAATGGATGCAATTTATAAGAAGAGAAGTATCATGCTGTTTCAAAACACCATCATCAGCATATTTCTGTTTCTTTTGACACCAGCAAAATTAAAAAAAAAAAAAAAAAAAAAAAAAAAAAAAAAGGTTCGTGAGATTTTTTTCAAATTCTGTTTTACTTGAAAAAAATGTCCGAACATTCAATACGATGTAAAGATTCATATTGTTTTAAATTCTTATGCTCACTAAATATTTATCACGATTTACTCTTAAAAGTAACTTTATAAGTTTTCATATCCTTTTTACATGAAAAGAACTTGTGATTATTCACTACAAAATTCTAAGACGAGAAGCTTCGCGACTTTTCAAACTACAAATTTAAATTTCTTAGGACATACACTACATCTGATGTTTCTTTCATGAGATTTCAAATATCTCTTCAGATTACTCGTATTCAAGAAACCTTACAAATACATCACATAAGTTCAGCGAATAATCGCTTCATAAACTCTTAAATTTTCAACACGAGTGAATCACTTGAAGCATATACTGCACTGTAAACATACAATACTTAAAAAAATTGTTATAAAAAATAAAAATACATTCATTTCACCAAGAAGCTTTTCTATTTAAATACATTTATTTGTTTCCAAAGAACAAGTTTCTGTATTATACATAAAATATACTTTAAATTTTCTTTCATTAGTTAATATCAAATTAACAACAGTATCCATTTACTGATATTTGATATACATGTTTGCTTTAAAATTAAAACTAAAATTTCAATATATTTCTATTAAAAAAACATAATGAAAAAAAATACTCATAACATCAACCAAAGACAGAAATTTAAATAGAATAGCTGTACTTATATTAGTGCATTTTTATAATCTTTTTATATGATACCCACTAAGAACAGATATAGATAGGTAACGATTTCAGGGTATTGTACCTCCTAAAAAAGCGAAAACATATGAACTATGACCTATATGTTATTAGAGGGAATGTATTTAGCGCTAGGAAGGCTTATAAATAATAAGTTCAATCATATGCTTACATACGAAACCATCACAACAGACGACATTATGACATCATAACAGGCGGCGACATTTCATACGATCATCATAACAGACATTCTGAACATGGAAAACGAGTGAATAGAACATAACACTTCAATTCTCTACATTCCTCAATAATAAGATATACTAATTTGGAAAGATGCTCAGTAGAATTCAAGTCAGGGCTTTTAAGTAACCAATTTATGACAGAGAAGTCAGAGGAATGCTCTTGCATCCAACCAACCAGTAGCCAACCGTAACCTTTGAGAGGCGCAGTTATCTTTCTGAGATACTCCCTTTCCGTGTGAATGACAGGGACATAAATGGATGGAGATGATAGCTCATCAACTCCACGTACAGAATCATATTGAGGGAGGTAAGAACAAGTACTAAAGATCCCAAACACAACCAGAAGAAAGCATCCCAGACCATGATTAAGCCTCCACGGCCTTGTACAGTTCCAATCTGTGACACTGGATTCATACATTCATGATTTTCTCGCCATATTCTGACCCTCCCATCGGTATTAATTAGAGGGATCGAGACTCATCACTCTTACACATTTCATGTCCACTAGTGTCTATTCTCTATATTCTCTTGCCCAGGTAAGAATGGCAACTCGATGGCATGCATTTAGGAAAGGTACCCTAGTGTGTCTACGGCTTCCGAAGCCCATATGGTGAATGGCGATCTTTTTACTGACTGTACGACTGTCGCTTGCTTTAGCTAGGTAGTAATTTGGGCTAATATTTGGCTTCATAGACCATGTACAATACGGCTGAGACTTCTCATACCACGATTGTTCTAAGTTAAATCTCCTTTGCACTTTGCAGAGTCGCTACTTCTTTTTCCCACCATCCGTGTATTCTCGGTATGCTCTTGACACTGTCGACCGTTAAAATCCTATCCCGCTGAGGATTTTAGAAATTGTATGGCACATGCGACGAAAGATTACTATCTGCCCTATATTGAAATTTTACCTATACTGGTATATGAAACGACTGATTATCGACAAGCATAGTGTATGTGCATTTACCACAACTCCCTCACGTAAGCCCAGATGCAGTGCAGCGCTATTCAATTTGCATAGCCATGTCTATCCCTAATTTAGTGGCACTTCAGTGTAGTTACAACTCATGAAGCTTGGGCATACGTGTAACGCTTGCAAGAGATAAACATGAATTTACTGCCGAAAAAGAGCAGCAAAAGACTTAATATATTGGTTCAGAGGGAAAAAAATTTTTTTTTTCAAAAGGTTTTATTGTTCTTACCGGATTGTTTTATAAGGGGAAACTTAAAATAAGGAAAGCAGAAAAAAATATCAAAATCAATTCGGATTACAATCAGAAATAACTTTAAACACCTATATTAAAAGACGAAATTCCATCTCTTTATCCAAACAATCTTGACTGTATTAAGTTCCATCAGGATAAGGCTACAAACCATACCTCTAAATCTACTGCTTTATGTTTTGAAAAAAGTGAGATATGAAACCGTAATTGAAGCTATTCCCTCTAGACGCATATCCACCAAATCTCCTGATGTGTCTCCTATGGATTAATGTGCATTTGTACTTTTAAAACAAGCTCTTTATACGTGGCATCCCCAAACACTGGACGGACTGTGGAACATTGTGAAGGAGAAGTGGCATAAAATCAACCTTAATGTTTTCAGGAAAGGGCTTTTCTCTTACAAATCAAGATGTAATATGATGGTTCAACAAAAGGGCTCTCAGCCGGAATATATTAGAAAATGAAATTATAACGTTTGTTTATATATATAATTCTTTGCAAAATCCTTAAAAGGATTGTTTATATATATAATTCTTTGCAAAATCCTTAAAATCCTTACGCTGTTTTTAAATATTTTTAACCCAGAGGGACATTAGCTCGAATTCTGTCCAAACGTTTATGTCTGCAAATGAAAAAATGATCCCTATGGGCGCAATACAAAGTCTGAAAGCTTTCAGTTTAATATTTGTTTTGGGTGTATCTGTGGGGTGTAAATTCTTCAACTTCAAGTATATATCCAATTGAGCCATTTTTATAAAAGTTATTTAAATTAATTTCTTCCAAATTTCATGTCATGACTGATTTGTTTGAGTAAAAGTTAGGTTATTTGAAAAGGGCAAAGAAAAGGATGGTTACCTGCCTGGCGCGAGGGATGGCTTAGCGGAGAACGTTCTATGGGAAATCTTCTTATATACATCGAGATAAGGAAAACTGCAGAAGCGAACCATGCAGCCAGCACGTTGGCGGAGAATCAAACAGGGTAAAACTCTTAGCATTCTTAAACACAGGGCATATTGCTATGGGACACATATTGAAAATACTTCGTTTGAAAAGAAAGCAATATATTCTCATTTATTATTTCTAGTAAGTTTTGACATGAAGGCCACAGAGAGAAAAAAATCTAAAATACAAAATAACATCCTTATTCGTGTTTTAATTATAATCTGGAGGTTTTTTATGCGAAATGCCGACAAATCACATAGGAAAAACAAAAAGGAAGTAGCAGACAACAAGGGAAAATATGCATAAGAAAAACTTCAATAATAGCTACAGCTTAACTTAATTCAATGAGAAGTTATATTTAAAATAGAGCATATTGGTAAATCATAACTGAATATGGTGTGTAAACTATTAAATTAATTTAAGAGCACAAGAAAAACAAATTTAGCAACGGCATTTAACTGCAAATAATATTTTAATTTCAGGTTACTATATAATTTCATTTAAGTTTTTCAGTTCTGAAATGTAGCTGTAGAAAAGAATTTTAAAATGATTTTCTGTTTCCATTTCAGCTGTAGCGCAATCGATTGGACTGAAAACATCTTTCCTCTCTCTTATCGAAAAAGGCAATTTCTTCCGTCCAAATCCAATGCTCAGTCAATAAGGACGTCACTTAGTCAGTCATTGGTCAGTCAATGTTCAATTTTTATTCAGTCACTGGTCAGGCAAGGAGATCTTCACTTTCTCAGTTCCTGTTCAGTGAATGTCCAAATTTTAGTCTGTCAGTGCTCAGTCAATGAAATCGTCACTCAGTCACTGCTCAGTCAATGTCCAAATTTAGTCAGTCTCCGGTCTGTCAATGAGATAGTCAGTTAGTCACTCACTGGTCAGACAATGTCCTACTTTTAGTCACTCAGTGAGATTGTCATTTAGTAAGTCACTGGTGAGACAATGTGCAATTTTTATTCAGTCAACGGGCAATCAAGGAGACTGCCACATAGTCAGTCAATGTCCAATTGTTAGGCAGGCCCTGGTCAGTCAATGTGATCGTCAGTTAGTGACTGGTCAGAAAATGTCTAATACTGAAAATCAGTCACTGGTCAGACAATGTCCTACTTTTAGTCAATGAGATTGTCATTTAGTCAGTCACTGGTCAGTCAATGTCCAATTTTTAGGCGAGTTCTGGTCAGTCGAGATTGGTGTCATGGCAAACAAATTTATCAGGAATACAAACTGAAATTTTGTGAATTTATCTCAGATCTGTATAATATGTTTTAAGTCCTTTGTTTATTTTTAATTTTTTAAAGCAGAAATATTTCAGTAATGTTTTTCTTATGTTTGAAATTTTGAAACGCTTGCTATGATTCGAAGAAGGATGTTGAGTGTACTGGTCATCAAAGCAGATAACAGGGACGGTACCAACGACGAGATCAACGAGCTGTTCTTCAGAATCTTCAGTTGGTTTCAGTTCTGTTCTGTCTTCTTGATCCAGTTTGCCATTCATTTTTGGTTCATTATTTGTGTTAAGGAGATTACCAGAATCGATGTCTCTTTGTGTTCCAAGATCGTTATGCGATACAATGCTTTCAGCATCCAATGATTCAATAGAGGCATTCAAACTGAATTCTTCCTGGTTCAAGATGGTTATACTGCTATTCGTGCCTATTTGATTACCTGAGTTATCAGGTTTTGGAAAATCAAAATCCTTTTCTGTTTCCTGTTGGAGGTAATTAAATTGCTTTTCATCGCTGATATTGTGCACATCATAAGAATTATTATCCAAATCTTTGGAAAAATGGCCGATGTGGTCAGTATCACTATCAATATGCAACTTAAGAAGATTATTATCAAAAGCTTCGAGGAGATCGGTTTCACTGTCTATGTCCACATCAAAGGAATCATCATTAAATTCATTAATATCAGCATATGAATCAAGGAAATCTAAATTACGTACCTTGTTTCCCGCATTAAACTGGTGTTCATTACGGTTAATAGAGTTTTCCTCATTATTTTCCCGAATTCTCTCTTCTCTTCGAGAAAACAAAAAGAAGGCAGTCGCAAAACAAATAAGTATGCCCAATAGGCTGTCGATAAAGGGTGTTGGTATAAAAACGTAGCACAATACTGTCAAAAAAAAGAACTCCATTTCTAAAAATGGTTCGAATGCGATTTCAGCATTAAAAATAACAAGCAAATAAGCTCCACACGTAAGATTTTAGCACCACTAGATTTGATATCTCAAATGATAATGGTTTATAAGCATTGTTAAAAATGTATACATTAACTTTGTTTTAATTCAACAAAGCCTAAAACAATTATTAGTAAATTCATTGTTCCGAACGTTATTAAAAGGATTCTTTGAATATGTAACAATGAAGGTATTCTGATATATAACTCTACTCACAATAGAGGGAAGATTCTATGAGTCTGTCTTTCGTTCGGTCTGCGTGTAAGCTGATAGACCCAGGCCTACGAATTTGCTACATAGGTGCATCCAGACAAGAGCCAGTGCACCTCGAAACGAGGTTTCCGAAATTCGAATGACTTTTTAAATTTTATTTTTTTATTTTTGTTTTATTCATTTTTTTGATAAAATCGGTAATTCTCTCTCATTACATCAGCAATAATGGCACGCAAACATTCTTGCTGTTGTATCCCTGTCGCCATTGTTGATGATATCAGCACTGTTGCCATTCGGAAAAATGAGGGCGAAAATTAGCGTTTAAAGAACTTTTAATTAATATCTCTGATTTTTGCTATTTCTTGGGATAAAAGTGGAAGCGGAAAAGTGGAAAAACGAACCAACGCTAAACTGCCGCTGCCATACATATTCAAATAAATGTTTCTTTTTGGGGGGTTTCTTGCAATACAAAGCATAAACGTAATACTTATATGTACATATATATATATATATATATATATATATATATATATAACCAGAGATTATTATTATTAAAACGAAAATACTTGAATACTCTGGGAAAATACTTTTTATACAAAAAGTACTTTCAAAACATGAATTTGTCTTGGATTTATTAGTGCAAAGCACAGAGAATCATGTTTAGCTGCCACTCTGATGGAAAGGGTTTCATCTACCTTTGACTGGGTAAAAATGAAGCTAAATATATGCACAATACAAAAAATATATAAAACTATTTTTAATTCTTTAATAGTCACCTCTTTAAGATAAAATCAACTGTTAGCGTAACATGAACTTACGTTATATAATTAGCGAGAACGATACACCAAAATGAGTTTTGGTGATCGATGTACTGAGTGTACATAGTGTTTTTTCTACTTTTCATTTTTTACTCTTTATTACATTTACTTAATTATTGCTGATAAATCGATATGGACTTTGCGAAACCTTGGGGCAGCACATTGATGTGTATTATGCGTTTTAAAAATTTCAACAACTGGTCTGTGCAACTATGCTCCGCTCACTTATGTTACATGCCTCAACAACTACAACCACGATATTCCGTTAGCTACAAGACACGGAGCAAGGAGGACGCTACAGCCGTAGCACTAACGAGGATAAAGTTAAGCCAACGTGTTTATGCTACAGATGTGCTAATTTGCTTTTACGATGTGAAAGTTACGCTTCAGATATTTTAAATCGCTATTTTACACAAGTTATCCCACTGTTACATATTGCCACATTGGATGTGATTCCGAACTTCAAGTGAAAAGTTTCTTCCGACATTGGGATTTATTTTTGACTTTTATATGATACCCACTAAGAACAGATAAAGATAGGTAACGATTTCAGGGTATTGTACCTCCTAAAAAAGCGAAAACATATGAACAATGACCTATATGTTATTAGAGGGAATGTATTTAGCGCTAGGAAGGCTTATAAATAATAAGTTCAATCATATGCTTACATACGAAACCATCACAACAGACGACATTCTGTCATCATAACAGGCGGCGACATTTCATACGATCATCATAACAGACATTCTGAACATGGAAAACGAGTGAATAGAACATAACACTTCAATTCTCTACATTCCTCAATAATAAGATATACTAATTTGGAAAGATGCTCAGTAGAATTCAAGTCAGGGCTTTTAAGTAACCAATTTATGACAGAGAAGTCAGAGGAATGCTCTTGCATCCAACCAACCAGTAGCCAACCGTAACCTTTGAGAGGCGCAGTTATCTTTCTGAGATACTCCCTTTCCGTGTGAATGACAGGGACATAAATGGATGGAGATGATAGCTCATCAACTCCACGTACAGAATCATATTGAGGGAGGTAAGAAAGAGTACTAAAGATCCCAAACACAACCAGAAGAAAGCATCCCAGACAATGATTAACCCTCGAAGGCCTTGTACAGTTCCAATCTGTGACACCGGATTCATACATTCATGATTTTCTCGCCATATTCTGAACCTCCCATCGGTATTAATTAGAGGGATCGAGACACATCACTCTTACACATTTCATGTCCACTAGTGTCTATTCTCTATATTCTCTTGCCCAGGTAAGAATGGCAACACGATGGCATGCATTTAGGAAAGGTACATTCATACGGCTTCCGAAGCCCATATGGTGAAGGGCGATCTTTTTACTGACTGTACGACTGTCGCTTGCTTTAGCTAGGTGGTAATTTGGGCTAATATTTGGCTTCATAGACCATGTACAATACGGCTGAGACTTCTCATATCACGATTGTTCTAAGTTAAATGTCCTTTGCACTTTGCAGAGTCGCTACTTCTTTTTCCCACCATCCGTGTATTCTCGGTATGCTCTTGACACTGTCGACCGTTAAAATCCTATCCCGCTGAGGATTTTAGAAATTGTATGGCCCATGCAACGAAAGATTACTATCTGCCCTATATTGAAATTTTACCTATACTGGTATATGAAACGACTGATTATCGACAAGCATAGTGTATGTGCATTTACCACAACTCCCTCACGTAAGCCCAGATGCGGCGCAGCGCTATTCAATTTGCATAGCCATGTCTATCCCTAATTTAGTGGCACTTCGTGTAGTTACAACTCATGAAGCTTGGGCATACGTGTAACGCTCGCAAGAGATAAACATGAATTTACTGCCGAAAAAGAGCAGCAAAAGACTTAATATATTGGTTCAGAGGGAAAAAAAATTTTTTTTTCAAAAGGTTTTATTGTTCTTACTGGATTCTTTTATAAGGGGAAACTTAAAATAAGGAAAGTAGAAAAAAATATCAAAATCAATTCGGATTACAATCAGAAATAACTTTAAACACCTATATTAAAAGACGAAATTCTATCTCTTTATCCAAACAATCTTGACTGTATTAAGTTCCATCAGGATAAGGCTACAAACCATACCTCTAAATCTACTGCTTTATGTTTTGAAAAAAGTGAGATATGAAACCGCAATTGAAGCTATTCCCTCTAGACGCATATCCACCAAATCTCCTGATGTGTCTATTATGGATTAATGTGCATTTGTAATTTTAAAACAAGCTCTTTATACGTGGCATCCCTAACACTGGACGGACTGTGGAACATTGTGAAGGAGAAGTGGCATAAAATCAACCTTGATGTTTTCAGGAAAGGGCTTTTCTCTAACAAATCAAGATGTAATAAGATGGTTCAACAAAAGGGCTCTCAGCCGGAATATATTAGAAAATGAAATTATAACGTTTGTTTATATATATAATTCTTTGCAAAATCCTTAAAAGGATACCTGAACACCCCCTGCACTCAGTCGTTTGCGATAGTTACGTTGAATTTTAAATTTCAGACTAAGCGTTTCAGGATTATTCAAAGGGTTTCCTTTATTCTTATTTTTATTAATAATGCCTCATAAATATTTATACAAATATATGAAAGTATATGAAAGGTTCATTTTCTAATTTATAAAATACGCTGTTTTTAAATATTTTTAACCCAGAGGGACATTAGCTCGAATTCTGTCCAAACGTTTATGTCTGCAAATGAAAAAATGATCCCTATGGGCGCAATAGAAAGTCTGAAAACTTTCAGTTTAATATTTGTTTTGGGTGTATCTGTGGGGTGTAAATTCTTCAACTTCCAGTATATATCCAATCGAGCCATTTTTATAAAAGTTATTTAAATTAATTTCTTCCAAATTTCATGTCATGACTGATTTGTTTGAGTAAAAGTTAGGTTATTTGAAAAGGGCAAAGGAAAGGATGGTTACCTGCTTGGCGCGAGGGATGGCTTAGCGGAGAACGTTCTATGGGAAATCTTCTTATATACATCGAGATAAGGAAAACTGCAGAAGCGAACCATGCAGCCAGCACGTTGGCGGAGAATCAAACAGGGTAAAACTCTTAGCATTCTTAAACACAGGGCATATTGCTATGGGACACATATTGAAAATACTTCGTTTGAAAAGAAAGCAATATATTCTCATTTATTATTTCTAGTAAGTTTTGACATGAAGGCCACAGAGAGAAAAAATCTAAAATACAAAATAACATCCTTATTCGTGTTTTAATTATAATCTGGAGGTTTTTTATGCGAAATGCCGACAAATCACATAGGAAAAACAAAAAGGAAGTAGCAGACAACAAGAGAAAATATGCATAAGAAAAATTTCAATAATAGCTACAGCTTAACTTAACTCAATGAGAAGTTATAGTTAAAATAGAGCATATTGGTAAATCATAACTGAATATGGTGTGTAAACTATTAAATTAATTTAAGAGCACAAGAAAAACAAATTTAGCAACGGCATTTAACTGCAAATAATATTTTAATTTCAGGTTACTATATAATTTCATTTAAGTTTTTCAGTTCTGAAATGTAGCTCTAGAAAAGAATTTTAAAATGATTTTCTGTTTCCATTTCAGCTGTAGCGCAATCGATTGGACTGAAAACATCTTTCCTCTCTCTTATCGAAAAAGGCAATTTCTTCCGTCCAAATCCAATGCTCAGTCAATAAGGACGTCACTTAGTCAGTCATTGGTCAGTCAATGTTCAATTTTTATTCTGTCACTGGTCAGTTAATCAGATCGTCACTCAGTCACTAGGCTGTCAATGAGATCGTCACTTAGTCAGTCAATGTCCAATTTTTATTCAGTCACTGGTCAGGCAAGGAGATCTTCACTTTCTCAGTTCCTGTTCAGTGAATGTCCAAATTTTAGTCTGTCAGTGCTCAGTCAATGAAATCGTCACTCAGTCACTGCTCAGTCAATGTCCAAATTTAGTCAGTCTCCGGTCTGTCAATGAGATAGTCAGTTAGTCAGTCACTGGTCAGACAATGTCCTACTTTTAGTCACTCAGTGAGATTGTCATTTAGTAAGTCACTGGTGAGACAATGTGCAATTTTTATTCAGTCAACGGGCAATCAAGGAGACCGCCACATAGTCAGTCAATGTCCAATTTTTAGGCAGGCCCTCGTCAGTCAATGTGATCGTCAGTTAGTGACTGGTCAGAAAATGTCTAATTTTCAGTCAGTCACGGGTCAGACAATGTCCTACTTTTATTTAATGAGATTGTCATTTAGTCAGTCACTGCTCAATCAATGTCCACTTTTTAGGCGAGTTCTGGTCAGTCGAGATTGGTGTCATGGCAAACAAATTTATCACGAATACAAACTGAAATTTTGTGAATTTATCTCAGATCTATATAATATGTTTTAAGTCCTTTGTTTATTTTTAATTTTTTAAAGCAGAAATATTTCAGTAATGTTTTTCTTATGTTTGAAATTTTAAAACGCTTGCTATGATTCGAAGAAGGATGTTGAGTGTACTCGTCATCAAAGCAGATAACAGGGATGGTACCAACGACGAGATCAACGAGCTGTTCTTCAGAATCTTCAGTTGGTTTCAGTTCTGTTCTGTCTTCTTGATCCAGTTTGCCATTCATTTTTGGTTCATTATTTGTGTTAAGGAGATTACCAGAATCGATGTCTCTTTGTGTTCCAAGATCGTTATGCGATACAATGCATTCAGCATCCAATGATTCAATAGAGGCATTCAAACTGAATTCTTCCTGGTTCAAGACGGTTATACTGCTATTCGTGCCTATTTGATTACCTGAGTTATCAGGTTTTGGAAAATCAAAATCCTTTTCTGTTTCCTGTTGGAGGTAATTAAATTGCATTTCATCGCTGATATTGTGCACATCATAAGAATTATTATCGAAATCTTTGGCAAAATGGCCGGTGGTCAGTATCACTATCAATATGCAACTTAAGAAGGTTATTATCAAAAGTTTCGTTATTAACTTCGAGGAGATCGGTGTCACTGTCTATGTCCACATCAAAGGAATCATCATTAAATTCATTAATATCAGCATACGAATCAAGGAAATCTAAATTACGTACCTTATTTCCCGCATTAAACTGGTGTTCATTACGGTTAATAGAGTTTTCCTCATTATTTTCCCGAATTCTCTCTTCTCTTCGAGAAAACAAAAGGAAGGCAGTCGCAAAACAAATAAGTATGCCCAATAGGCTGTCGATAAAGGGTGTTGGTATAAAAACATAGCACAATACTGTCAAAAAAAAGAACTCCATTTCTAAAAATGGTTCGAATGCGATTTCAGCATTAAAAATAACAAGCAAATAAGCTCCACACGTAAGATTTTAGCACCACTAGATTTGATATCTCTAATGATAATGGATTATAAGCATTGTTAAAAATGTATACATTAACTTTGTTTTAATTCAACATTTCATAATTTCAAGTCTAAAACAATTATTGGTAAATTCATTGTTCCGAACGTTATTAAAAGGATTCTTTGAATATGTAACAATGAAGGTATTCTGATATATAACTCTACTCACAATAGAGGGAAGATTCTATGAGTCTGTCTTTCGTTCGGTCTGCGTGTAAGCTGATAGACCCAGGCCTACGAATTTGCTACATAGGTGCATCCAGACAAGAGCCAGTGCACCACGAAACGAGGTTTCCAAAATTCGAATGACTTTTTAAATTTTTATTTTTTTATTTTTGTTTTATTCATTTTTTTGATAAAATCGGTAATTCTCTCTCATTACATCAGCAATAATGGCACGCAACCATTCTTGCTGTTGTATCCCTGTCGCCATTGTTGATGATATCAGCACTGTTGCCATTCGGAAAAATGAGGGCGAAAATTAGCGTTTTAAGAACTTTTAATTAATATCTCTGATTTTTGCTATTTCTTGGGATAAAAGTGGAAGCGGAAAAGTGGAAAAACGAACCAATGCTAAACTGCCGCTGGCATACATATTCAAATAAATGTTTCTTTTTGGGGGGTTTCTTGCAATACAAAGCATAAACGTAATACATATATGTACATATATATATAACCAGAGATTATTATTATTAAAACGAAAATACTTGAATACTCTGGGAAAATACTTTTTATACAAAAAGTACTTTCAAAACATGAATTTGTCTTGGATTTATTAGTGCAAAGCACAGAGAATCATGTTTACCTGCCACTCTGATGGAAAGGGTTTCATCTACCTTTGACTGGGTAAAAATGAAGCTAAATATATGCAAAATACAAAAATATATAAAACTATTTTTAATTCTTTAATAGTCACCTCTTTAAGATAAAATCAACTGGTTAGCGTAACATGAACTTACGTTATATAATTAGCGAGAACGATACACCGAAATGAGTTTTGGTGATCGATGTACTGAGTGTACATAGTGTTTTTTCTACTTTTCATTATTTACTCTTTATTACATTTACTTAATTATTGCTGATAAATCGATAGGCACTTTGCGAAACCTTGGGGCAGCACATTGATGTGTATTATGCGTTTTAAAAATTTCAACAACTGGTCTGTGCAACTATGCTCCGCTCACTTATGTTACATGCCTCAACAACTACAACCACGATATTCCGTTAGCTACAAGACACGGAGCAAGGAGGACGCTACAGCCGTAGCACTAACGAGGATAAACTTAAGCCAACGTGTTTATGCTACAGATGTGCTAATTTGCTTTTACGATGTGAAAGTTACGCTTCAGATATTTTAAATCGCTATTTTACACAAGTTATCCCACTGTTACATATTGCCACATTGGATGTGATTCCGAACTTCAAGTGAAAAGTTTCTTCCGACATTGGGATTTATTTTTGACTTTTATATGATACCCACTAAGAACAGATATAGATAGGTAACGATTTCAGGGTATTGTACCTCCTAAAAAAGCGAAAACATATGAACTATGACCTATATGTTATTAGAGGGAATGTATTTAGCGCTAGGAAGGCTTATAAATAATAAGTTCAATCATATGCTTACATACGAAACCATCACAACAGACGACATTCTGACATCATAACAGGCGGCGACATTTCATACGATCATCATAACAGACATTCTGAACATGGAAAACGAGTGAATAGAACATAACACTTCAATTCTCTACATTCCTCAATAATAAGATATACTAATTTGGAAAGATGCTCAGTAGAATTCAAGTCAGGGCTTTTAAGTAACCAATTTATGACAGAGAAGTCAGAGGAATGCTCTTGCATCCAACCAACCAGTAGCCAACCGTAAGCTTTGCGAGGCGCAGATATCTTTCTGAGATACTCCCTTTCCGTGTGAATGACAGGGACATAAATGGATGGAGATGATAGCTCATCAACTCCACGTACAGAATCATATTGAGGGAGGTAAAAACAAGTACTAAAGATCCCAAACACAACCAGAAGAAAGCATCCCAGACCATGATTAAGCCTCCACGGCCTTGTACAGTTCCAATCTGTGACACCGGATTCATACATTCATGATTTTCTCGCCATATTCTGAACCTCCCATCGGTATTAATTAGAGGGATCGAGACTCATCACTCTTACACATTTCATGTCCACTAGTGTCTATTCTCTATATTATCTTGCCCAGGTAAGAATGGCAACTCGATGGCATGCATTTAGGAAAGGTACCCTAGTGTGTCTACGGCTTCCGAAGCCCATATGGTGAAGGGCGATCTTTTTACTGACTGTACGACTGTCGCTTGCTTTAGCTAGGTGGTAATTTGGGCTAATATTTGGCTTCATAGACCATGTAGAATACGGCTGAGACTTCTCATACCACGATTGTTCTAAGTTAAATGTCCTTTGCACTTTGCAGAGTCGCTACTTCTTTTTCCCACCATCCGTGTATTCTCGGTATGCTCTTGACACTGTCGACCGTTAAAATCCTATCCCGCTGAGGATTTTAGAAATTGTATGGCCCATGCGACGAAAGATTACTATCTGCCTTATATTGAAATTTTACCTATACTGGTATATGAAACGGCTGATTATCGACAAACATAGTGTATGTGCATTTACCACAACTCCCTCACGTAAGCCCAGATGCAGCGCAGCGCTATTCAATTTGCATAGCCATGTCTATCCCTAATTTAGTGCCACTTCAGTGTAGTTACAACTCATGAAGCTTGGGCATACGTGTAACGCTTGCAAGAGATAAACATGAATTTACTGCCGAAAAAGAGCAGCAAAAGACTTAATATATTGGTTCAGAGGGAAAAAAAATTTTTTTTTTCAAAAGGTTTTATTGTTCTTACTGGATTCTTTTATAAGGGGAAACTTAAAATAACGAAAGTAGAAAAAAATATCAAAATCAATTCGGATTACAATCAGAAATAACTTTAAACACCTATATTAAAAGACGAAATTCCATCTCTTTATCCAAACAATCTTGACTGTATTAAGTTCCATCAGGATAAGGCTACAAACCATACCTCTAAATCTACTGCTTTATGTTTTGAAAAAAGTGAGATATGAAACCGCAATTGAAGCTATTCCCTCTAGACGCATATCCACCAAATCTCCTGATGTGTCTCCTATGGATTAATGTGCATTTGTAATTTTAAAACAAGCTCTTTATACGTGGTATCCCAAACATTGGACGGACTGTGGAACATTGTGAAGGAGAAGTGGCATAAAATCAACCTTGATGTTTTCAGGAAAGGGCTTTTCTCTAACAAATCAAGATGTAATATGATGGTTCAACAAAAGGGCTCTCAGCCGGAATATATTAGAAAATGAAATTATAACGTTTGTTTATATATATAATTCTTTGCAAAATCCTTAAAAGGATACCTGAACACCCCCTGCACTCAGTCATTTGCGATAGTTACGTTGAATTTTAAATTTCAGACTAAACGTTTCAGGATTATTCAAAGGGTTTCCTTTATTCTTATTTTTATTAACAATGCCTCATAAATATTTATTCAAATATATGAAAGTATATGAAAGGTTCATTTTCTAATTTATAAAATACGCTGTTTTTAAATATTTTTAACCCAGAGGGACATTAGCTCGAATTCTCTCCAAACGTTTATGTCTGCAAATGAAAAAATGATCCCTAGGGGCGCAATACAAAGTCTGAAAACTTTCAGTTTAATATTTGTTTTGGGTGTATCTGTGGGGTGTCAATTCTTCAACTTCCAGTATATATCCAATCGAGCCATTTTTATAAAAGTTATTTAAATAAATTTTTTAAATAACTTTTATAAAAATGTGTTTAAATATTTTTAACCCAGAGGGACATTAGCTCGAATTCTGTCCAAACGTTTATGTCTGCAAATGAAAAAATGATCCCTAGGGGCGCAATACAAAGTCTGAAAACTTTCAGTTTAATATTTGTTTTGGGTGTATCTGTGGGGTGTAAATTCTTCAACTTCCAGTATATATCCAATCGAGCCATTTTTATAAAAGTTATTTAAATTAATTTCTTCCAAATTTCATGTCATGACTGATTTGTTTGAGTAAAAGTTAGGTTATTTGAAAAGGGCAAAGAAAAGGATGGTTACCTGCCTGGCGCGAGGGATGGCTTAGCGGAGAACGTTCTATGGGAAATCTTCTTATATACATCGAGATAAGGAAAACTGCAGAAGCGAACCATGCAGCCAGCACGATGGCGGAGAATCAAACAGGGTAAAACTTTTAGCATTCTTAAACACAGGGCATATTGCTATGGGACACATATTGAAAATACTTCGTTTGAAAAGAAAGCAATATATTCTCATTTATTATTTCTAGTAAGTTTTGACATGAAGGCCACAGAGAGAAAAAAAAATCTAAAATACAAAATAACATCCTTATTCGTGTTTTAATGATAATCTGGAGGTTTTTTATGCGAAATGCCGACAAATCACATAGGAAAAACAAAAAGGAAGTAGCAGACAACAAGGGAAAATATGCATATAAAAAATTTCAATAATAGCTACAGCTTAACTTAATTCAATGAGAAGTTATAGTTAAAATAGAGCATATTGGTAAATCATAACTGAATATGGTGTGTAAACTATTAAATTAATTTAAGAGCACAAGAAAAACAAATTTAGCAACGGCATTTAACTGCAAATAATATTTTAATTTCAGGTTACTATATAATTTCATTTAAGGTTTTCAGTTCTGAAATGTAGCTCTAGAAAAGAATTTTAAAATGATTTTCTGTTTCCTTTCAGCTGTAGCGCAATCGATTGGACTGAAAACATCTTTCCTCTCTCTTATCGAAAAAGGCAATTTCTTCCGTCCAAATCCAATGCTCAGTCAGTAAGGACGTCATTTAGTCAGTCATTGGTCAGTCAGTGTTCAATTTTTATTCAGTCACTGGTCAGGCAAAGAGATCTTCACTTTCTCAGTCGATTTTCAGTGAATGTCCAATTTTTATTCTGTCACTGGTCAGTTAATCAGATCGTCACTCAGTCACTAGGCTGTCAATGAGATCGTCCCTTAGTCAGTCAATGTCCAATTTTTATTCAGTCACTGGTCAGGCAAGGAGATCTTCACTTTCTCAGTTCCTGTTCAGTGAATGTCCAAATTTTAGTCTGTCAGTGCTCAGTCAATGAAATCGTCACTCAGTCACTGCTCAGTCAATGTCCAAATTTAGTCAGTCTCCGGTCTGTCAATGAGATAGTCAGTTAATCAGTCACTGGTCAGACAATGTCCTACTTTTAGTCACTCAGTGAGATTGTCATTTAGTAAGTCACTGGTGAGACAATGTGCAATTTTTATTCAGTCAACGGGCAATCAAGGAGACCGCCACACAGTCAGTCAATGTCCAATTTTTAGGCAGGCCCTGGTCAGTCAATGTGATCGTCAGTTAGTGACTGGTCAGAAAATGTCTAATTTTCAGTCAGTCACTGGTCAGACAATGTCCTACTTTTAGTCAATGAGATTGTCATTTAGTCAGTCACTGCTCAATCAATGTCCACTTTTTAGGCGAGTTCTGGTCAGTCGAGATTGGTGTCATGGCAAACAAATTTATCACGAATACAAACTGAAATTTTGTGAATTTATCTCAGATCTATATAATATGTTTTAAGTCCTTTGTTTATTTTTAATTTTTTAAAGCAGAAATATTTCAGTAATGTTTTTCTTATGTTTGAAATTTTAAAACGCTTGCTATGATTCGAAGAAGGATGTTGAGTGTACTCGTCATCAAAGCAGATAACAGGGACGGTACCAACGACGAGATCAACGAGCTGTTCTTCAGAATCTTCAGTTGGTTTCAGTTCTGTTCTGTCTTCTTGATCGAGTTTGCCATTCATTTTTGGTTCATTATTTGTGTTAAGGAGATTACCAGAATCGATGTCTCTTTGTGTTCCAAGATCGTTATGCGATACAATGCATTCAGCATGCAATGATTCAATAGAGGCATTCAAACTGAATTCTTCCTGGTTCAAGACGGTTATACTGCTATTCGTGCCTATTTGATTACCTGAGTTATCAGGTTTTGGAAAATCAAAATCCTTTTCTGTTTCCTGTTGGAGGTAATTAAATTGCATTTCATCGCTGATATTGTGCACATCATAAGAATTATTATCGAAATCTTTGGCAAAATGGCCGATGTGGTCAGTATCACTATCAATATGCAACTTAAGAAGGTTATTATCAAAAGCTTCGTTATTAACTTCGAGGAGATCGGTGTCACTGTCTATGTCCACATCAAAGGAATCATCATTAAATTCATTAATATCAGCATACGAATCAAGGAAATCTAAATTACGTACCTTGTTTCCCGCATTAAACTGGTGTTCATTACGGTTAATAGAGTTTTCCTCATTATTTTCCCGAATTCTCTCTTCTCTTCGAGAAAACAAAAGGAAGGCAGTCGCAAAACAAATAAGTATGCCCAATAGGCTGTCGATAAAGGGTGTTGGTATAAAAACATAGCACAATACTGTCAAAAAAAAGAACTCCATTTCTAAAAATGGTTCGAATGCGATTTCAGCATTAAAAATAACAAGCAAATAAGCTCCACACGTAAGATTTTAGCACCACTAGATTTGATATCTCTAATGATAATGGATTATAAGCATTGTTAAAAATGTATACATTAACTTTGTTTTAATTCAACATTTCTTAATTTCAAGTCTAAAACAATTATTGGTAAATTCATTGTTCCGAACGTTATTAAAAGGATTCTTTGAATATGTAACAATGAAGGTATTCTGATATATAACTCCACTCACAATAGAGGGAAGATTCTATGAGTCTGTCTTTCGTTCGGTCTGCGTGTAAGCTGATAGACCCAGGCCTACGAATTTGCTACATAGGTGCATCCAGACAAGAGCCAGTGCACCACGAAACGAGGTTTCCAAAATTCGAATGACTTTTTAAATTTTTATTTTTTTATTTTTGTTTTATTCATTTTTTTGATAAAATCGGTAATTCTCTCTCATTACATCAGCAATAATGGCACGCAACCATTCTTGCTGTTGTATCCCTGTCGCCATTGTTGATGATATCAGCACTGTTGCCATTCGGAAAAATGAGGGCGAAAATTAGCGTTTTAAGAACTTTTAATTAATATCTCTGATTTTTGCTATTTCTTGGGATAAAAGTGGAAGCGGAAAAGTGGAAAAACGAACCAATGCTAAACTGCCGCTGCCATACATATTCAAATAAATGTTTCTTTTTGGGGGGTTTCTTGCAATACAAAGCATAAACGTAATACATATATGTACATATATATATAACCAGAGATTATTATTATTAAAACGAAAATACTTGAATACTCTGGGAAAATACTTTTTATACAAAAAGTACTTTCAAAACATGAATTTGTTTTGGATTTATTAGTGCAAAGCACAGAGAATTATGTTTACCTGCCACTCTGATGGAAAGGGTTTCATCTACCTTTGACTGGGTAAAAATGAAGCTAAATATATGCACAATACAAAAATATATAAAACTATTTTTAATTCTTTAATAGTCACCTCTTTAAGATAAAATCAACTGGTTAGCGTAACATGAACTTACGTTATATAATTAGCGAGAACGATACACCAAAATGAGTTTTGGTGATCGATGTACTGAGTGTACATAGTGTATTTTCTACTTTTCATTATTTACTCTTTATTACATTTACTTAATTATTGCTGATAAATCGATAGGGACTTTGCGAAACCTTGGGGCAGCACATTGATGTGTATTATGCGTTTTAAAAATTTCAACAACTGGTCTGTGCAACTATGCTCCGCTCACTTATGTTACATGCCTCAACAACTACAACCACGATATTCCGTTAGCTACAAGACACGGACCAAGGAGGACGCTACAGCCGTAGCACTAACGAGGATAAACTTAAGCCAACGTGTTTATGCTACAGATGTGCTAATTTGCTTTTACGATGTGAAAGTTACGCTTCAGATATTTTAAATCGCTATTTTACACAAGTTATCCCACTGTTACATATTGCCACATTGGATGTGATTCCGAACTTCAAGTGAAAAGTTTCTTCCGACATTGGGATTTATTTTTGACTTTTATATGATACCCACTAAGAACAGATATAGATAGGTAACGATTTCAGGGTATTGTACCTCCTAAAAAAGCGAAAACATATGATCTATGACCTATATGTTATTAGAGGGAATGTATTTAGCGCTAGGAAGACTTATAAATAATAAGTTCAATCATATGCTTACATACGAAACCATCACAACAGACGACATTCTGACATCATAACAGGCGGCGACATTTCATACGATCATCATAACAGACATTCTGAACATGGAAAACGAGTGAATAGAACATAACACTTCAATTCTCTACATTCCTCAATAATAAGATATACTAATTTGGAAAGATGCTCAGTAGAATTCAAGTCAGGGCTTTTAAGTAACCAATTTATGACAGAGAAGTCAGAGGAATGCTCTTGCATCCAACCAACCAGTAGCCAACCGTAACCTTTGAGAGGCGCAGATATCTTTCTGAGATACTCCCTTTCCGTGTGAATGACAGGGACATAAATGGATGGAGATGATAGCTCATCAACTCCACGTACAGAATCATATTGAGGGAGGTAAAAACAAGTACTAAAGATCCCAAACACAACCAGAAGAAAGCATCCCAGACCATGATTAAGCCTCCACGGCCTTGTACAGTTCCAATCTGTGACACCGGATTCATACATTCATGATTTTCTCGCCATATTCTGAACCTCCCATCGGTATTAATAAGAGGGATCGAGACTCATCACTCTTACACATTTCATGTCCACTAGTGTCTATTCTCTATATTATCTTGCCCAGGTAAGAATGGCAACTCGATGGCATGCATTTAGGAAAGGTACCCTAGTGTGTCTACGGCTTCCGAAGCCCATATGGTGAAGGGCGATCTTTTTACTGACTGTACGACTGTCGCTTGCTTTAGCTAGGTGGTAATTTGGGCTAATATTTGGCTTCATAGACCATGTACAATACGGCTGAGACTTCTCAGACCACGATTGTTCTAAGTTAAATGTCCTTTGCACTTTGCAGAGTCGCTACTTCTTTTTCCCACCATCCGTGTATTCTCGGTATGCTCTTGACACTGTCGACCGTTAAAATCCTATCCCGCTGAGGATTTTAGAAATTGTATGGCCCATGCGACGAAAGATTACTATCTGCCTTATATTGAAATTTTACCTATACTGGTATATGAAACGGCTGATTATCGACAAACATAGTGTATGTGCATTTACCACAACTCCCTCACGTAAGCCCAGATGCAGCGCAGCGCTATTCAATTTGCATAGCCATGTCTATCCCTAATTTAGTGCCACTTCAGTGTAGTTACAACTCATGAAGCTTGGGCATACGTGTAACGCTTGCAAGAGATAAACATGAATTTACTGCCGAAAAAGAGCAGCAAAAGACTTAATATATTGGTTCAGAGGGAAAATTTTTTTTTTCAAAAGGTTTTATTGTTCTTACTGGATTCTTTTATAAGGGGAAACTTAAAATAACGAAAGTAGAAAAAAATATCAAAATCAATTCGGATTACAATCAGAAATAACTTTAAACACCTATATTAAAAGACGAAATTCCATCTCTTTATCCAAACAATCTTGACTGTATTAAGTTTCATCAGGATAAGGCTACAAACCATACCTCTAAATCTACTGCTTTATGTTTTGAAAAAAGTGAGATATGAAACCGCAATTGAAGCTATTCCCTCTAGACGCATATCCACCAAATCTCCTGATGTGTCTCCTATGGATTAATGTGCATTTGTAGTTTTAAAACAAGCTCTTTATACGTGGTGTCCCAAACATTGGACGGACTGTGGAACATTGTGAAGGAGAAGTGGCATAAAATCAACCTTGATGTTTTCAGGAAAGGGCTTTTCTCTAACAAATCAAGATGTAATATGATGGTTCAACAAAAGGGCTCTCAGCCGGAATATATTAGAAAATGAAATTATAACGTTTGTTTATATATATAATTCTTTGCAAAATCCTTAAAAGGATACCTGAACACCCCCTGCACTCAGTCATTTGCGATAGTTACGTTGAATTTTAAATTTCAGACTAAACGTTTCAGGATTATTCAAAGGGTTTCCTTTATTCTTATTTTTATTAACAATGCCTCATAAATATTTATTCAAATATATGAAAGTATATGAAAGGTTCATTTTCTAATTTATAAAATACGCTGTTTTTAAATATTTTTAACCCAGAGGGACATTAGCTCGAATTCTCTCCAAACGTTTATGTCTGCAAATGAAAAAATGATCCCTAGGGGCGCAATACAAAGTCTGAAAACTTTCAGTTTAATATTTGTTTTGGGTGTATCTGTGGGGTGTCAATTCTTCAACTTCCAGTATATATCCAATCGAGCCATTTTTATAAAAGTTATTTAAATAAATTTTTTAAATAACTTTTATAAAAATGTGTTTAAATATTTTTAACCTAGAGGGACATTAGCTCGAATTCTGTCCAAACGTTTATGTCTGCAAATGAAAAAATGATCCCTATGGGCGCAATACAAAGTCTGAAAACTTTCAGTTTAATATTTGTTTTGGGTGTATCTGTGGGGTGTAAATTCTTCAACTTCCAGTATATATCCAATCGAGCCATTTTTATAAAAGTTATTTAAATTAATTTCTTCCAAATTTCATGTCATGACTGATTTGTTTGAGTAAAAGTTAGGTTATTTGAAAAGGGCAAAGAAAAGGATGGTTACCTGCCTGGCGCGAGGGATGGCTTAGCGGAGAACGTTCTATGGGAAATCTTCTTATATACATCGAGATAAGGAAAACTGCAGAAGCGAACCATGCAGCCAGCACGTTGGCGGAGAATCAAACAGGGTAAAACTCTTAGCATTCTTAAACACAGGGCATATTGCTATGGGACACATATTGAAAATACTTCGTTTGAAAAGAAAGCAATATATTCTCATTTATTATTTCTAGTAAGTTTTGACATGAAGGCCACAGAGAGAAAAAAAATCTAAAATACAAAATAACATCCTTATTCGTGTTTTAATGATAATCTGGAGGTTTTTTATGCGAAATGCCGACAAATCACATAGGAAAAACAAAAAGGAAGTAGCAGACAACAAGGGAAAATATGCATATAAAAAATTTCAATAATAGCTACAGCTTAACTTAATTCAATGAGAAGTTATAGTTAAAATAGAGCATATTGGTAAATCATAACTGAATATGGTGTGTAAACTATTAAATTAATTTAAGAGCACAAGAAAAACAAATTTAGCAACGGCATTTAACTGCAAATAATATTTTAATTTCAGGTTACTATATAATTTCATTTAAGTTTTTCAGTTCTGAAATGTAGCTCTAGAAAAGAATTTTAAAATGATTTTCTGTTTCCATTTCAGCTGTAGCGCAATCGATTGGACTGAAAACATCTTTCCTCTCTCTTATCGAAAAAGGCAATTTCTTCCGTCCAAATCCAATGCTTAGTCAATAAGGACGTCACTTAGACAGTCATTGGTCAGTCAATGTTCAATTTTTATTCAGTCACTGGTCAGGCAAAGAGATCTTCACTTTCTCAGTCGATTTTCAGTGAATGTCCAATTTTTATTCTGTCACTGGTCAGTTAATCAGATCGTCACTCAGTCACTAGGCTGTCAATGAGATCGTCCCTTAGTCAGTCAATGTCCAATTTTTATTCAGTCACTGGTCAGGCAAGGAGATCTTCACTTTCTCAGTTCCTGTTCAGTGAATGTCCAAATTTTAGTCTGTCAGTGCTCAGTCAATGAAATCGTCACTCAGTCACTGCTCAGTCAATGTCCAAATTTAGTCAGTCTCCGGTCTGTCAATGAGATAGTCAGTTAATCAGTCACTGGTCAGACAATGTCCTACTTTTAGTCACTCAGTGAGATTGTCATTTAGTAAGTCACTGGTGAGACAATGTGCAATTTTTATTCAGTCAACGGGCAATCAAGGAGACCGCCACACAGTCAGTCAATGTCCAATTTTTAGGCAGGCCCTGGTCAGTCAATGTGATCGTCAGTTAGTGACTGGTCAGAAAATGTCTAATTTTCAGTCAGTCACTGGTCAGACAATGTCCTACTTTTAGTCAATGAGATTGTCATTTAGTCAGTCACTGCTCAGTCAATGTCCAATTTTTAGGCGAGTTCTGGTCAGTCGAGATTGGTGTCATGGCAAACAAATTTATCACGAATACAAACTGAAATTTTGTGAATTTATCTCAGATCTATATAATATGTTTTAAGTCCTTTGTTTATTTTTAATTTTTTAAAGCAGAAATATTTCAGTAATGTTTTTCTTATGTTTGAAATTTTAAAACGCTTGCTATGATTCGAAGAAGGATGTTGAGTGTACTCGTCATCAAAGCAGATAACAGGGACGGTACCAACGACGAGATCAACGAGCTGTTCTTCAGAATCTTCAGTTGTTTTCAGTTCTGTTCTGTCTTCTTGATCCAGTTTGCCATTCATTTTTGGTTCATTATTTGTGTTAAGGAGATTACCAGAATCGATGTCTCTTTGTGTTACAAGATCGTTATGCGATACAATGCATTCAGCATCCAATGATTCAATAGACGCATTCAAACTGAATTCTTCCTGGTTCAAGATGGTTATACTGCTATTCGTGCCTATTTGATTACCTGAGTTATCAGGTTTTGGAAAATCAAAATCCTTTTCTGTTTCCTGTTGGAGGTAATTAAATTGCATTTCATCGCTGATATTGTGCACATCATAAGAATTATTATCGAAATCTTTGGCAAAATGGCCGATGTGGTCAGTATCACTATCAATATGCAACTTAAGAAGGTTATTATCAAAAGCTTCGTTATTAACTTCGAGGAGATCGGTGTCACTGTCTATGTCCACATCAAAGGAATCATCATTAAATTCATTAATATCAGCATACGAATCAAGGAAATCTAAATTACGTACCTTGTTTCCCGCATTAAACTGGTGTTCATTACGGTTAATAGAGTTTTCCTCATTATTTTCCCGAATTCTCTCTTCTCTTCGAGAAAACAAAAGGAAGGCAGTCGCAAAACAAATAAGTATGCCCAATAGGCTGTCGATAAAGGGTGTTGGTATAAAAACATAGCACAATACTGTCAAAAAAAAGAACTCCATTTCTAAAAATGGTTCGAATGCGATTTCAGCATTAAAAATAACAAGCAAATAAGCTCCACACGTAAGATTTTAGCACCACTAGATTTGATATCTCTAATGATAATGGATTATAAGCATTGTTAAAAATGTATACATTAACTTTGTTTTAATTCAACATTTCATAATTTCAAGTCTAAAACAATTATTGGTAAATTCATTGTTCCGAACGTTATTAAAAGGATTCTTTGAATATGTAACAATGAAGGTATTCTGATATATAACTCCACTCACAATAGAGGGAAGATTCTATGAGTCTGTCTTTCGTTCGGTCTGCGTGTAAGCTGATAGACCCAGGCCTACGAATTTGCTACATAGGTGCATCCAGACAAGAGCCAGTGCACCACGAAACGAGGTTTCCAAAATTCGAATGACTTTTTAAATTTTTATTTTTTTATTTTTGTTTTATTCATTTTTTTGATAAAATCGGTAATTCTCTCTCATTACATCAGCAATAATGGCACGCAACCATTCTTGCTGTTGTATCCCTGTCGCCATTGTTGATGATATCAGCACTGTTGCCATTCGGAAAAATGAGGGCGAAAATTAGCGTTTTAAGAACTTTTAATTAATATCTCTGATTTTTGCTATTTCTTGGGATAAAAGTGGAAGCGGAAAAGTGGAAAAACGAACCAATGCTAAACTGCCGCTGCCATACATATTCAAATAAATGTTTCTTTTTGGGGGGTTTCTTGCAATACAAAGCATAAACGTAATACATATATGTACATATATATATAACCAGAGATTATTATTATTAAAACGAAAATACTTGAATACTCTGGGAAAATACTTTTTATACAAAAAGTACTTTCAAAACATGAATTTGTCTTGGATTTATTAGTGCAAAGCACAGAGAATTATGTTTACCTGCCACTCTGATGGAAAGGGTTTCATCTACCTTTGACTGGGTAAAAATGAAGCTAAATATATGCACAATACAAAAATATATAAAACTATTTTTAATTCTTTAATAGTCACCTCTTTAAGATAAAATCAACTGGTTAGCGTAACATGAACTTACGTTATATAATTAGCGAGAACGATACACCAAAATGAGTTTTGGTGATCGATGTACTGAGTGTACATAGTGTATTTTCTACTTTTCATTATTTACTCTTTATTACATTTACTTAATTATTGCTGATAAATCGATAGGGACTTTGCGAAACCTTGGGGCAGCACATTGATGTGTATTATGCGTTTTAAAAATTTCAACAACTGGTCTGTGCAACTATGCTCCGCTCACTTATGTTACATGCCTCAACAACTACAACCACGATATTCCGTTAGCTACAAGACACGGACCAAGGAGGACGCTACAGCCGTAGCACTAACGAGGATAAACTTAAGCCAACGTGTTTATGCTACAGATGTGCTAATTTGCTTTTACGATGTGAAAGTTACGCTTCAGATATTTTAAATCGCTATTTTACACAAGTTATCCCACTGTTACATATTGCCACATTGGATGTGATTCCGAACTTCAAGTGAAAAGTTTCTTCCGACATTGGGATTTATTTTTGACTTTTATATGATACCCACTAAGAACAGATATAGATAGGTAACGATTTCAGGGTATTGTACCTCCTAAAAAAGCGAAAACATATGATCTATGACCTATATGTTATTAGAGGGAATGTATTTAGCGCTAGGAAGGCTTATAAATAATAAGTTCAATCATATGCTTACATACGAAACCATCACAACAGACGACATTCTGACATCATAACAGGCGGCGACATTTCATACGATCATCATAACAGACATTCTGAACATGGAAAACGAGTGAATAGAACATAACACTTCAATTCTCTACATTCCTCAATAATAAGATATACTAATTTGGAAAGATGCTCAGTAGAATTCAAGTCAGGGCTTTTAAGTAACCAATTTATGACAGAGAAGTCAGAGGAATGCTCTTGCATCCAACCAACCAGTAGCCAACCGTAACCTTTGAGAGGCGCAGATATCTTTCTGAGATACTCCCTTTCCGTGTGAATGACAGGGACATAAATGGATGGAGATGATAGCTCATCAACTCCACGTACAGAATCATATTGAGGGAGGTAAAAACAAGTACTAAAGATCCCAAACACAACCAGAAGAAAGCATCCCAGACCATGATTAAGCCTCCACGGCCTTGTACAGTTCCAATCTGTGACACCGGATTCATACATTCATGATTTTCTCGCCATATTCTGAACCTCCCATCGGTATTAATTAGAGGGATCGAGACTCATCACTCTTACACATTTCATGTCCACTAGTGTCTATTCTCTATATTATCTTGCCCAGGTAAGAATGGCAACTCGATGGCATGCATTTAGGAAAGGTACCCTAGTGTGTCTACGGCTTCCGAAGCCCATATGGTGAAGGGCGATCTTTTTACTGACTGTACGACTGTCGCTTGCTTTAGCTAGGTGGTAATTTGGGCTAATATTTGGCTTCATAGACCATGTACAATACGGCTGAGACTTCTCAGACCACGATTGTTCTAAGTTAAATGTCCTTTGCACTTTGCAGAGTCGCTACTTCTTTTTCCCACCATCCGTGTATTCTCGGTATGCTCTTGACACTGTCGACCGTTAAAATCCTATCCCGCTGAGGATTTTAGAAATTGTATGGCCCATGCGACGAAAGATTACTATCTGCCTTATATTGAAATTTTACCTATACTGGTATATGAAACGGCTGATTATCGACAAACATAGTGTATGTGCATTTACCACAACTCCCTCACGTAAGCCCAGATGCAGCGCAGCGCTATTCAATTTGCATAGCCATGTCTATCCCTAATTTAGTGCCACTTCAGTGTAGTTACAACTCATGAAGCTTGGGCATACGTGTAACGCTTGCAAGAGCTAAACATGAATTTACTGCCGAAAAAGAGCAGCAAAAGACTTAATATATTGGTTCAGAGGGAAAATTTTTTTTTTTCAAAAGGTTTTATTGTTCTTACTGGATTCTTTTATAAGGGGAAACTTAAAATAACGAAAGTAGAAAAAAATATCAAAATCAATTCGGATTACAATCAGAAATAACTTTAAACACCTATATTAAAAGACGAAATTCCATCTCTTTATCCAAACAATCTTGACTGTATTAAGTTCCATCAGGATAAGGCTACAAACCATACCTCTAAATCTACTGCTTTATGTTTTGAAAAAAGTGAGATATGAAACCGCAATTGAAGCTATTCCCTCTAGACGCATATCCACCAAATCTCCTGATGTGTCTCCTATGGATTAATGTGCATTTGTAGTTTTAAAACAAGCTCTTTATACGTGGTGTCCCAAACATTGGACGGACTGTGGAACATTGTGAAGGAGAAGTGGCATAAAATCAACCTTGATGTTTTCAGGAAAGGGCTTTTCTCTAACAAATCAAGATGTAATATGATGGTTCAACAAAAGGGCTCTCAGCCGGAATATATTAGAAAATGAAATTATAACGTTTGTTTATATATATAATTCTTTGCAAAATCCTTAAAAGGATACCTGAACACCCCCTGCACTCAGTCATTTGCGATAGTTACGTTGAATTTTAAATTTCAGACTAAACGTTTCAGGATTATTCAAAGGGTTTCCTTTATTCTTATTTTTATTAACAATGCCTCATAAATATTTATTCAAATATATGAAAGTATATGAAAGGTTCATTTTCTAATTTATAAAATACGCTGTTTTTAAATATTTTTAACCCAGAGGGACATTAGCTCGAATTCTGTCCAAACGTTTATGTCTGCAAATGAAAAAATGATCCCTAGGGGCGCAATACAAAGTCTGAAAACTTTCAGTTTAATATTTGTTTTGGGTGTATCTGTGGGGTGTCAATTCTTCAACTTCCAGTATATATCCAATCGAGCCATTTTTATAAAAGTTATTTAAATTAATTTCTTCCAAATTTCATGTCATGACTGATTTGTTTGAGTAAAAGTTAGGTTATTTGAAAAGGGCAAAGAAAAGGATGGTTACCTGCCTGGCGGGAGGGATGGCTTAGCGGAGAACGTTCTATGGGAAATCTTCTTATATACATCGAGATAAGGAAAACTGCAGAAGCGAACCATGCAGCCAGCACGTTGGCGGAGAATAAACAGGGTAAAACTTTTAGCATTCTTAAACACAGGGCATATTGCTATGGGACACATATTGAAAATACTTCGTTTGAAAAGAAAGCAATATATTCTCATTTATTATTTCTAGTAAGTTTTGACATGAAGGCCACAGAGAGAAAAAAAATCTAAAATACAAAATAACATCCTTATTCGTGTTTTAATGATAATCTGGAGGTTTTTTATGCGAAATGCCGACAAATCACATAGGAAAAACAAAAAGGAAGTAGCAGACAACAAGGGAAAATATGCATATAAAAAATTTCAATAATAGCTACAGCTTAACTTAATTCAATGAGAAGTTATAGTTAAAATAGAGCATATTGGTAAATCATAACTGAATATGGTGTGTAAACTATTAAATTAATTTAAGAGCACAAGAAAAACAAATTTAGCAACGGCATTTAACTGCAAATAATATTTTAATTTCAGGTTACTATATAATTTCATTTAAGGTTTTCAGTTCTGAAATGTAGCTCTAGAAAAGAATTTTAAAATGATTTTCTGTTTCCTTTCAGCTGTAGCGCAATCGATTGGACTGAAAACATCTTTCCTCTCTCTTATCGAAAAAGGCAATTTCTTCCGTCCAAATCCAATGCTCAGTCAGTAAGGACGTCATTTAGTCAGTCATTGGTCAGTCAGTGTTCAATTTTTATTCAGTCACTGGTCAGGCAAAGAGATCTTCACTTTCTCAGTCGATTTTCAGTGAATGTCCAATTTTTATTCTGTCACTGGTCAGTTAATCAGATCGTCACTCAGTCACTAGGCTGTCAATGAGATCGTCACTTAGTCAGTCAATGTCCAATTTTTATTCAGTCACTGGTCAGGCAAGGAGATCTTCACTTTCTCAGTTCCTGTTCAGTGAATGTCCAAATTTTAGTCTGTCAGTGCTCAGTCAATGAAATCGTCACTCAGTCACTGCTCAGTCAATGTCCAAATTTAGTCAGTCTCCGGTCTGTCAATGAGATAGTCAGTTAATCAGTCACTGGTCAGACAATGTCCTACTTTTAGTCACTCAGTGAGATTGTCATTTAGTAAGTCACTGGTGAGACAATGTGCAATTTTTATTCAGTCAACGGGCAATCAAGGAGACCGCCACATAGTCAGTCAATGTCCAATTTTTAGGCAGGCCCTGGTCAGTCAATGTGATCGTCAGTTAGTGACTGGTCAGAAAATGTCTAATTTTCAGTCAGTCACTGGTCAGACAATGTCCTACTTTTAGTCAATGAGATTGTCATTTAGTCAGTCACTGGTCAGTCAATGTCCAATTTTTACGCGAGTTCTGGTCAGTCGAGATTGGTGTCATGGGAAACAAATTTATCACGAATACACACTGAAATTTTGTGAATTTATCTCAGATCTATATAATATGTTTTAAGTCCTTTGTTTATTTTTAATTTTTTAAAGCAGAAATATTTCAGTAATCTTTTTCTTATGTTTGAAATTTTGAAACGCTTGCTATGATTCGAAGAAGGATGTTGAGTGTACTCGTCATCAAAGCAGATAACAGGACGGTACCAACGACGAGATCAACGAGCTGTTCTTCAGAATCTTCAGTTGGTTTCAGTTCTGTTCTGTCTTCTTGATCCAGTTTGCCATTCATTTTTGGTTCATTATTTGTGTTAAGGAGATTACCAGAATCGATGTCTCTTTGTGTTCCAAGATCGTTATGCGATACAATGCATTCAGCATCCAATGATTCAATAGAGGCATTCAAACTGAATTCTTCCTGGTTTGAAATTTTGAAACGCTTGCTATGATTCGAAGAAGGATGTTGAGTGTACTCGTCATCAAAGCAGATAACAGGGACGGTACCAACGACGAGATCAACGAGCTGTTCTTCAGAATCTTCAGTTGTTTTCAGTTCTGTTCTGTCTTCTTGATCCAGTTTGCCATTCATTTTTGGTTCATTATTTGTGTTAAGGAGATTACCAGAATCGATGTCTCTTTGTGTTACAAGATCGTTATGCGATACAATGCATTCAGCATCCAATGATTCAATAGACGCATTCAAACTGAATTCTTCCTGGTTCAAGATGGTTATACTGCTATTCGTGCCTATTTGATTACCTGAGTTATCAGGTTTTGGAAAATCAAAATCCTTTTCTGTTTCCTGTTGGAGGTAATTAAATTGCATTTCATCGCTGATATTGTGCACATCATAAGAATTATTATCGAAATCTTTGGCAAAATGGCCGATGTGGTCAGTATCACTATCAATATGCAACTTAAGAAGGTTATTATCAAAAGCTTCGTTATTAACTTCGAGGAGATCGGTGTCACTGTCTATGTCCACATCAAAGGAATCATCATTAAATTCATTAATATCAGCATATGAATCAAGGAAATCTAAATTACGTACCTTGTTTCCCGCATTAAACTGGTGTTCATTACGGTTAATAGAGTTTTCCTCATTATTTTCCCGAATTCTCTCTTCTCTTCGAGAAAACAAAAGGAAGGCAGTCGCAAAACAAATAAGTATGCCCAATAGGCTGTCGATAAAGGGTGTTGGTATAAAAACGTAGCACAATACTGTCAAAAAAAAGAACTCCATTTCTAAAAATGGTTCGAATGCGATTTCAGCATTAAAAATAACAAGCAAATAAGCTCCACACGTAAGATTTTAGCACCACTAGATTTGATATCTCTAATGATAATGGATTATAAGCATTGTTAAAAATGTATACATTAACTTTGTTTTAATTCAACAAAGCCTAAAACAATTGTTGGTAAATTCATTGTTCCGAACGTTATTAAAAGGATTCTTTGAATATGTAACAATGAAGGTATTCTGATATATAAATCTACTCACAATAGAGGGAAGATTCTATGAGTCTGTCTTTCGTTCGGTCTGCGTGTAAGCTGATAGACCCAGGCCTACGAATTTGCTACATAGGTGCACCCAGACAAGAGCCAGTGCACCTCGAAACGAGGTTTCCAAAATTCGAATGACTTTTTAAATTTTATTTTTGTTTTATTCATTTTTTTGATAAAATCGGTAATTCTCTCTCATTACATCAGCAATAATGGCACGCAACCATTCTTGCTGTTGTATCCCTGTCGCCATTGTTGATGATATCAGCACTGTTGCCATTCGGAAAAATGAGGGCGAAAATTAGCGTTTTAAGAACTTTTAATTAATATCTCTGATTTTTGCTATTTCTTGGGATAAAAGTGGAAGCGGAAAAGTGGAAAAACGAACCAATGCTAAACTGTCGCTGCATTACATATTCAAATAAATGTTTCTTTTTTGGGGGTTTCTTGCAATACAAAGCATAAACGTAATACTTATATGTACATATATATAAAACCAGAGATTATTATTATTAAAACGAAAATACTTGAATACTCTGGGAAAATTCTTTTTATACAAAAAGTACTTTCAAAACATGAATTTGTCTTGGATTTATTAGTGCAAAGCACAGAGAATCATGTTTAGCTGCCACTCTGATGGAAAGGGTTTCATCTACCTTTGACTGGGTAAAAATGAAGCTAAATATATGCACAATACAAAAAATATATAAAACTATTTTTAATTCTTTAATAGTCACCTCTTTAAGATAAAATCAACTGTTAGCGTAACATGAACTTACGTTATATAATTAGCGAGAACGATACACCAAAATGAGTTTTGGTGATCGATGTACTCAGTGTACATAGTGTTTTTTCTACTTTTCATTTTTTACTCTTTATTACATTTACTTAATTATTGCTGATAAATCGATATGGACTTTGCGAAACCTTGGGGCAGCACATTGATGTGTATTATGCGTTTTAAAAATTTCAACAACTGGTCTGTGGAACTATGCTCCGCTCACTTATGTTACATGCCTCAACAACTACAACCACGATATTCCGTTAGCTACAAGACACGGAGCAAGGAGGACGCTACAGCCGTAGCACTAACGAGGATAAAGTTAAGCCAACGTGTTTATGCTACAGATGTGCTAATTTGCTTTTACGATGTGAAAGTTACGCTTCAGATATTTTAAATCGCTATTTTACACAAGTTATCCCACTGTTACATATTGCCACATTGGATGTGATTCCGAACTTCAAGTGAAAAGTTTCTTCCGACATTGGGATTTATTTTTGACTTTTATATGATACCCACTAAGAACAGATAACGATAGGTAACGATTTCATGGTATTGTACCTCCTAAAAAAGCGAAAACATATGAACTATGACCTATATGTTATTAGAGGGAATGTATTTAGTGCTAGGAAGGCTTATAAATAATAAGTTCAATCATATGCTTACATACGAAACCATCACAACAGACGACATTCTGACATCATAACAGGCGGCGACATTTCATACGATCATCATAACAGACATTCTGAACATGGAAAACGAGTGAATAGAACATAACACTTCAATTCTCTACATTCCTCAATAATAAGATATACTAATTTGGAAAGATGCTCAGTAGAATTCAAGTCAGGGCTTTTAAGTAACCAATTTATGACAGAGAAGTCAGAGGAATGCTCTTGCATCCAACCAACCAGTAGCCAACCGTAACCTTTGAGAGACGCAGTTATCTTTCTGAGATACTCCCTTTCCGTGTGAATGACAGGGACATAAATGGATAGAGATGATAGCTCATCAACTCCACGTACAGAATCATATTGAGGGAGGTAAGAACAAGTACTAAAGATCCCAAACACAACCAGAAGAAAGCATCCCAGACCATGATTAAGCCTCCACGGCCTTGTACAGTTCCAATCTGTGACACCGGATTCATACATTCATGATTTTCTTGCCATATTCTGAACCTCCCATCGGTATTAATTAGAGGGATCGAGACACATCACTCTTACACATTTCATGTCCACTAGTGTCTATTCTCTATATTCTCTTGCCCAGGTAAGAATGGCAACACGATGGCATGCATTTAGGAAAGGTACATTCATACGGCTTCCGAAGCCCATATGGTGAAGGGCGATCTTTTTACTGACTGTACGACTGTCGCTTGCTTTAGCTAGGTGGTAATTTGGGCTAATATTTGGCTTCATAGACCATGTACAATACGGCTGAGACTTCTCATATCACGATTGTTCTAAGTTAAATGTCCTTTGCACTTTGCAGAGTCGCTACTTCTTTTTCCCACCATCCGTGTATTCTCGGTATGCTCTTGACACTGTCGACCGTTAAAATCCTATCCCGCTGAGGAGTATAGAAATTGTATGGCCCATGCAACGAAAGATTACTATCTGTCCTATATTGAAATTTTACCTATACTGGTATATGAAACGACTGATTATGGACAAGCATAGTGTATGTGCATTTACCACAACTCCCTCACGTAAGCCCAGATGCGGCGCAGCGCTATTCAATTTGCATAGCCATGTCTATCCCTAATTTAGTGGCACTTCGTGTAGTTACAACTCATGAAGCTTGGGCATACGTGTAACGCTCGCAAGAGATAAACATGAATTTACTGCCGAAAAAGAGCAGCAAAAGACTTAATATATTGGTTCAGAGGGAAAAAAATTTTTTTTTTCAAAAGGTTTTATTGTTCTTACTGGATTCTTTTATAAGGGGAAACTTAAAATAAGGAAAGTAGAAAAAAATATCAAAATCAATTCGGATTACAATCAGAAATAACTTTAAACACCTATATTAAAAGACGAAATTCTATCTCTTTATCCAAACAATCTTGACTGTATTAAGTTCCATCAGGATAAGGCTACAAACCATACCTCTAAATCTACTGCTTTATGTTTTGAAAAAAGTGAGATATGAAACCGCAATTGAAGCTATTCCCTCTAGACGCATATCCACCAAATCTCCTGATGTGTCTATTATGGATTAATGTGCATTTGTAATTTTAAAACAAGCTCTTTATACGTGTTATCCCTAACACTGGACGGACTGTGGAACATTGTGAAGGAGAAGTGGCATAAAATCAACCTTGATGTTTTCAGGAAAGGGCTTTTCTCTAACAAATCAAGATGTAATAAGATGGTTCAACAAAAGGGCTCTCAGCCGGAATATATTAGAAAATGAAATTATAACGTTTGTTTATATATATAATTCTTTGCAAAATCCTTAAAAGGATACCTGAACACCCCCTGCACTCAGTCATTTGCGATAGTTACGTTGAATTTTAAATTTCAGACTAAGCGTTTCAGGATTATTCAAAGGGTTTCCTTTATTCTTATTTTTATTAATAATGCCTCATAAATATTTATACAAATATATGAAAGTATATGAAAGGTTCATTTTCTAATTTATAAAATACGCTGTTTTTAAATATTTTTAACCCAGAGGGACATTAGCTCGAATTCTGTCCAAACGTTTATGTCTGCAAATGAAAAAATGATCCCTATGGGCGCAATACGAAGTCTGAAAGCTTTCAGTTTAATATTTGTTTTGGGTGTATCTGTGGGGTGTAAATTCTTCAACTTCCAGTATATATCCAATCGAGCCATTTTTATAAAAGTTATTTAAATTAATTTCTTCCAAATTTCATGTCATGACTGATTTGTTTGAGTAAAAGTTAGGTTATTTGAAAAGGGCAAAGAAAAGGATGGTTACCTGCCTGGCGCGAGGGATGGCTTAGCGGAGAACGTTCTATGGGAAATCTTCTTATATACATCGAGATAAGGAAAACTGCAGAAGCGAACCATGCAGCCAGCACGTTGGCGGAGAATCAAACAGGGTAAAACTCTTAGCATTCTTAAACACAGGGCATATTGCTATGGGACACATATTGAAAATACTTCGTTTGAAAAGAAAGCAATATATTCTCAT
Source organism: Stegodyphus dumicola (assembly GCF_044657685.1). Lineage (NCBI taxonomy): Eukaryota > Metazoa > Arthropoda > Arachnida > Araneae > Eresidae > Stegodyphus > Stegodyphus dumicola. The sequence goes on from NC_140774.1 coordinate 208,930,577, forward strand.
TTATTATTTCTAGTAAGTTTTGACATGAAGGCCACAGAGAGAAAAAAATCTAAAATACAAAATAACATCCTTATTCGTGTTTTAATTATAATCTGGAGGTTTTTTATGCGAAATGCCGACAAATCACATAGGAAAAACAAAAAGGAAGTAGCAGACAACAAGGGAAAATATGCATAAGAAAAATTTCAATAATAGCTACAGCTTAACTTAATTCAATGAGAAGTTATAGTTAAAATAGAGCATATTGGTAAATCATAACTGAATATGGAGTGTAAACTATTAAATTAATTTAAGAGCACAAGAAAAACAAATTTAGCAACGGCATTTAACTGCAAATAATATTTTAATTTCAGGTTACTATATAATTTCATTTAAGTTTTTCAGTTCTGAAATGTAGCTCTAGAAAAGAATTTTAAAATGATTTTCTGTTTCCATTTCAGCTGTAGCGCAATCGATTGGACTGAAAACATCTTTCCTCTCTCTTATCGAAAAAGGCAATTTCTTCCGTCCAAATCCAATGCTCAGTCAATAAGGACGTCACTTAGTCAGTCATTGGTCAGTCAATGTTCAATTTTTATTCTGTCACTGGTCAGTTAATCAGATCGTCACTCAGTCACTAGGCTGTCAATGAGATCGTCACTTAGTCAGTCAATGTCCAATTTTTATTCAGTCACTGGTCAGGCAAGGAGATCTTCACTTTCTCAGTTCCTGTTCAGTGAATGTCCAAATTTTAGTCTGTCAGTGCTCAGTCAATGAAATCGTCACTCAGTCACTGCTCAGTCAATGTCCAAATTTAGTCAGTCTCCGGTCTGTCAATGAGATAGTCAGTTAGTCAGTCACTGGTCAGACAATGTCCTACTTTTAGTCACTCAGTGAGATTGTCATTTAGTAAGTCACTGGTGAGACAATGTGCAATTTTTATTCAGTCAACGGGCAATCAAGGAGACCGCCACATAGTCAGTCAATGTCCAATTTTTAGGCAGGCCCTCGTCAGTCAATGTGATCGTCAGTTAGTGACTGGTCAGAAAATGTCTAATTTTCAGTCAGTCACGGGTCAGACAATGTCCTACTTTTATTTAATGAGATTGTCATTTAGTCAGTCACTGCTCAATCAATGTCCACTTTTTAGGCGAGTTCTGGTCAGTCGAGATTGGTGTCATGGCAAACAAATTTATCACGAATACAAACTGAAATTTTGTGAATTTATCTCAGATCTATATAATATGTTTTAAGTCCTTTGTTTATTTTTAATTTTTTAAAGCAGAAATATTTCAGTAATGTTTTTCTTATGTTTGAAATTTTAAAACGCTTGCTATGATTCGAAGAAGGATGTTGAGTGTACTCGTCATCAAAGCAGATAACAGGGACGGTACCAACGACGAGATCAACGAGCTGTTCTTCAGAATCTTCAGTTGGTTTCAGTTCTGTTCTGTCTTCTTGATCCAGTTTGCCATTCATTTTTGGTTCATTATTTGTGTTAAGGAGATTACCAGAATCGATGTCTCTTTGTGTTCCAAGATCGTTATGCGATACAATGCATTCAGCATCCAATGATTCAATAGAGGCATTCAAACTGAATTCTTCCTGGTTCAAGACGGTTATACTGCTATTCGTGCCTATTTGATTACCTGAGTTATCAGGTTTTGGAAAATCAAAATCCTTTTCTGTTTCCTGTTGGAGGTAATTAAATTGCATTTCATCGCTGATATTGTGCACATGATAAGAATTATTATCGAAATCTTTCGCAAAATGGCCGATGTGGTCAGTATCACTATCAATATGCAACTTAAGAAGGTTATTATCAAAAGCTTCGTTATTAACTTCGAGGAGATCGGTGTCACTGTCTATGTCCACATCAAAGGAATCATCATTAAATTCATTAATATCAGCATACGAATCAAGGAAATCTAAATTACGTACCTTATTTCCCGCATTAAACTGGTGTTCATTACGGTTAATAGAGTTTTCCTCATTATTTTCCCGAATTCTCTCTTCTCTTCGAGAAAACAAAAGGAAGGCAGTCGCAAAACAAATAAGTATGCCCAATAGGCTGTCGATAAAGGGTGTTGGTATAAAAACATAGCACAATACTGTCAAAAAAAAGAACTCCATTTCTAAAAATGGTTCGAATGCGATTTCAGCATTAAAAATAACAAGCAAATAAGCTCCATACGTAAGATTTTAGCACCACTAGATTTGATATCTCTAATGATAATGGATTATAAGCATTGTTAAAAATGTATACATTAACTTTGTTTTAATTCAACATTTCATAATTTCAAGTCTAAAACAATTATTGGTAAATTCATTGTTCCGAACGTTATTAAAAGGATTCTTTGAATATGTAACAATGAAGGTATTCTGATATATAACTCTACTCACAATAGAGGGAAGATTCTATGAGTCTGTCTTTCGTTCGGTCTGCGTGTAAGCTGATAGACCCAGGCCTACGAATTTGCTACATAGGTGCATCCAGACAAGAGCCAGTGCACCACGAAACGAGGTTTCCAAAATTCGAATGACTTTTTAAATTTTTATTTTTTTATTTTTGTTTTATTCATTTTTTTGATAAAATCGGTAATTCTCTCTCATTACATCAGCAATAATGGCACGCAACCATTCTTGCTGTTGTATCCCTGTCGCCATTGTTGATGATATCAGCACTGTTGCCATTCGGAAAAATGAGGGCGAAAATTAGCGTTTTAAGAACTTTTAATTAATATCTCTGATTTTTGCTATTTCTTGGGATAAAAGTGGAAGCGGAAAAGTGGAAAAACGAACCAATGCTAAACTGCCGCTGGCATACATATTCAAATAAATGTTTCTTTTTGGGGGGTTTCTTGCAATACAAAGCATAAACGTAATACATATATGTACATATATATATAACCAGAGATTATTATTATTAAAACGAAAATACTTGAATACTCTGGGAAAATACTTTTTATACAAAAAGTACTTTCAAAACATGAATTTGTCTTGGATTTATTAGTGCAAAGCACAGAGAATCATGTTTACCTGCCACTCTGATGGAAAGGGTTTCATCTACCTTTGACTGGGTAAAAATGAAGCTAAATATATGCAAAATACAAAAATATATAAATGTATTTTTAATTCTTTAATAGTCACCTCTTTAAGATAAAATCAACTGGTTAGCGTAACATGAACTTACGTTATATAATTAGCGAGAACGATACACCGAAATGAGTTTTGGTTATCGATGTACTGAGTGTACATAGTGTTTTTTCTACTTTTCATTATTTACTCTTTATTACATTTACTTAATTATTGCTGATAAATCGATAGGCACTTTGCGAAACCTTGGGGCAGCACATTGATGTGTATTATGCGTTTTAAAAATTTCAACAACTGGTCTGTGCAACTATGCTCCGCTCACTTATGTTACATGCCTCAACAACTACAACCACGATATTCCGTTAGCTACAAGACACGGAGCAAGGAGGACGCTACAGCCGTAGCACTAACGAGGATAAAGTTAAGCCAACGTGTTTATGCTACAGATGTGCTAATTTGCTTTTACGATGTGAAAGTTACGCTTCAGATATTTTAAATCGCTATTTTACACAAGTTATCCCACTGTTACATATTGCCACATTGGATGTGATTCCGAACTTCAAGTGAAAAGTTTCTTCCGACATTGGGATTTATTTTTGACTTTTATATGATACCCACTAAGAACAGATATAGATAGGTAACGATTTCAGGGTATTGTACCTCTTAAAAAAGCGAAAACCTATGAACTATGACCTATATGTTATTAGAGGGAATGTATTTAGCGCTAGGAAGGCTTATAAATAATAAGTTCAATCATATGCTTACATACGAAACCATCACAACAGACGACATTCTGACATCATAACAGGCGGCGACATTTCATACGATCATCATAACAGACATTCTGAACATGGAAAACGAGTGAATAGAACATAACACTTCAATTCTCTACATTCCTCAATAATAAGATATACTAATTTGGAAAGATGCTCAGTAGAATTCAAGTCAGGGCTTTTAAGTAACCAATTTATGACAGAGAAGTCAGAGGAATGCTCTTGCATCCAACCAACCAGTAGCCAACCGTAAGCTTTGAGAGGCGCAGATATCTTTCTGAGATACTCCCTTTCCGTGTGAATGACAGGGACATAAATGGATGGAGATGATAGCTCATCAACTCCACGTACAGAATCACATTGAGGGAGGTAAAAACAAGTACTAAAGATCCCAAACACAACCAGAAGAAAGCATCCCAGACCATGATTAAGCCTCCACGGCCTTGTACAGTTCCAATCTGTGACACCGGATTCATACATTCATGATTTTCTCGCCATATTCTGAACCTCCCATCGGTATTAATTAGAGGGATCGAGACTCATCACTCTTACACATTTCATGTCCACTAGTGTCTATTCTCTATATTATCTTGCCCAGGTAAGAATGGCAACTCGATGGCATGCATTTAGGAAAGGTACCCTAGTGTGTCTACGGCTTCCGAAGCCCATATGGTGAAGGGCGATCTTTTTACTGTCTGTACGACTGTCGCTTGCTTTAGCTAGGTGGTAATTTGGGCTAATATTTGGCTTCATAAACCATGTAGAATACGGCTGAGACTTCTCATACCACGATTGTTCTAAGTTAAATGTCCTTTGCACTTTGCAGAGTCGCTACTTCTTTTTCCCACCATCCGTGTATTCTCGGTATGCTCTTGACACTGTCGACCGTTAAAATCCTATCCCGCTGAGGATTTTAGAAATTGTATGGCCCATGCGACGAAAGATTACTATCTGCCTTATATTGAAATTTTACCTATACTGGTATATGAAACGGCTGATTATCGACAAACATAGTGTATGTGCATTTACCACAACTCCCTCACGTAAGCCCAGATGCAGCGCAGCGCTATTCAATTTGCATAGCCATGTCTATCCCTAATTTAGTGGCACTTCAGTGTAGTTACAACTCATGAAGCTTGGGCATACGTGTAACGCTTGCAAGAGATAAACATGAATTTACTGCCGAAAAAGAGCAGCAAAAGACTTAATATATTGGTTCAGAGGGAAAAAAAAATTTTTTTTTCAAAAGGTTTTATTGTTCTTACTGGATTCTTTTATAAGGGGAAACTTAAAATAACGAAAGTAGAAAAAAATATCAAAATCAATTCGGATTACAATCAGAAATAACTTTAAACACCTATATTAAAAGACGAAATTCCATCTCTTTATCCAAACAATCTTGACTGTATTAAGTTCCATCAGGATAAGGCTACAAACCATACCTCTAAATCTACTGCTTTATGTTTTGAAAAAAGTGACATATAAAACCGCAATTGAAGCTATTCCCTCTAGACGCATATCCACCAAATCTCCTGATGTGTCTCCTATGGATTAATGTGCATTTGTAATTTTAAAACAAGCTCTTTATACGTGGTATCCCAAACATTGGACGGACTGTGGAACATTGTGAAGGAGAAGTGGCATAAAATCAACCTTGATGTTTTCAGGAAAGGGCTTTTCTCTAACAAATCAAGATGTAATATGATGGTTCAACAAAAGGGCTCTCAGCCGGAATATATTAGAAAATGAAATTATAACGTTTGTTTATATATATAATTCTTTGCAAAATCCTTAAAAGGATACCTGAACACCCCCTGCACTCAGTCATTTGCGATAGTTACGTTGAATTTTAAATTTCAGACTAAACGTTTCAGGATTATTCAAAGGGTTTCCTTTATTCTTATTTTTATTAACAATGCCTCATAAATATTTATTCAAATATATGAAAGTATATGAAAGGTTCATTTTCTAATTTATAAAATACGCTGTTTTTAAATATTTTTAACCCAGAGGGACATTAGCTCGAATTCTCTCCAAACGTTTATGTCTGCAAATGAAAAAATGATCCCTAGGGGCGCAATACAAAGTCTGAAAACTTTCAGTTTAATATTTGTTTTGGGTGTATCTGTGGGGTGTCAATTCTTCAACTTCCAGTATATATCCAATCGAGCCATTTTTATAAAAGTTATTTAAATAAATTTTTTAAATAACTTTTATAAAAATGTGTTTAAATATTTTTAACCCAGAGGGACATTAGCTCGAATTCTGTCCAAACGTTTATGTCTGCAAATGAAAAAATGATCCCTATGGGCGCAATACAAAGTCTGAAAACTTTCAGTTTAATATTTGTTTTGGGTGTATCTGTGGGGTGTAAATTCTTCAACTTCCAGTATATATCCAATCGAGCCATTTTTATAAAAGTTATTTAAATTAATTTCTTCCAAATTTCATGTCATGACTGATTTGTTTGAGTAAAAGTTAGGTTATTTGAAAAGGGCAAAGAAAAGGATGGTTACCTGCCTGGCGCGAGGGATGGCTTAGCGGAGAACGTTCTATGGGAAATCTTCTTATATACATCGAGATAAGGAAAACTGCAGAAGCGAACCATGCAGCCAGCACGTTGGCGGAGAATCAAACAGGGTAAAACTCTTAGCATTCTTAAACACAGGGCATATTGCTATGGGACACATATTGAAAATACTTCGTTTGAAAAGAAAGCAATATATTCTCATTTATTATTTCTAGTAAGTTTTGACATGAAGGCCACAGAGAGAAAAAAAATCTAAAATACAAAATAACATCCTTATTCGTGTTTTAATGATAATCTGGAGGTTTTTTATGCGAAATGCCGACAAATCACATAGGAAAAACAAAAAGGAAGTAGCAGACAACAAGGGAAAATATGCATATAAAAAATTTCAATAATAGCTACAGCTTAACTTAATTCAATGAGAAGTTATAGTTAAAATAGAGCATATTGGTAAATCATAACTGAATATGGTGTGTAAACTATTAAATTAATTTAAGAGCACAAGAAAAACAAATTTAGCAACGGCATTTAACTGCAAATAATATTTTAATTTCAGGTTACTATATAATTTCATTTAAGTTTTTCAGTTCTGAAATGTAGCTCTAGAAAAGAATTTTAAAATGATTTTCTGTTTCCATTTCAGCTGTAGCGCAATCGATTGGACTGAAAACATCTTTCCTCTCTCTTATCGAAAAAGGCAATTTCTTCCGTCCAAATCCAATGCTTAGTCAATAAGGACGTCACTTAGTCAGTCATTGGTCAGTCAATGTTCAATTTTTATTCAGTCACTGGTCAGGCAAAGAGATCTTCACTTTCTCAGTCGATTTTCAGTGAATGTCCAATTTTTATTCTGTCACTGGTCAGTTAATCAGATCGTCACTCAGTCACTAGGCTGTCAATGAGATCGTCCCTTAGTCAGTCAATGTCCAATTTTTATTCAGTCACTGGTCAGGCAAGGAGATCTTCACTTTCTCAGTTCCTGTTCAGTGAATGTCCAAATTTTAGTCTGTCAGTGCTCAGTCAATGAAATCGTCACTCAGTCACTGCTCAGTCAATGTCCAAATTTAGTCAGTCTCCGGTCTGTCAATGAGATAGTCAGTTAATCAGTCACTGGTCAGACAATGTCCTACTTTTAGTCACTCAGTGAGATTGTCATTTAGTAAGTCACTGGTGAGACAATGTGCAATTTTTATTCAGTCAACGGGCAATCAAGGAGACCGCCACACAGTCAGTCAATGTCCAATTTTTAGGCAGGCCCTGGTCAGTCAATGTGATCGTCAGTTAGTGACTGGTCAGAAAATGTCTAATTTTCAGTCAGTCACTTGTCAGACAATGTCCTACTTTTAGTCAATGAGATTGTCATTTAGTCAGTCACTGCTCAGTCAATGTCCAATTTTTAGGCGAGTTCTGGTCAGTCGAGATTGGTGTTATGGCAAACAAATTTATCACGAATACAAACTGAAATTTTGTGAATTTATCTCAGATCTATATAATATGTTTTAAGTCCTTTGTTTATTTTTAATTTTTTAAAGCAGAAATATTTCAGTAATGTTTTTCTTATGTTTGAAATTTTAAAACGCTTGCTATGATTCGAAGAAGGATGTTGAGTGTACTCGTCATCAAAGCAGATAACAGGGACGGTACCAACGACGAGATCAACGAGCTGTTCTTCAGAATCTTCAGTTGGTTTCAGTTCTGTTCTGTCTTCTTGATCGAGTTTGCCATTCATTTTTGGTTCATTATTTGTGTTAAGGAGATTACCAGAATCGATGTCTCTTTGTGTTCCAAGATCGTTATGCGATACAATGCATTCAGCATCCAATGATTCAATAGAGGCATTCAAACTGAATTCTTCCTGGTTCAAGACGGTTATACTGCTATTCGTGCCTATTTGATTACCTGAGTTATCAGGTTTTGGAAAATCAAAATCCTTTTCTGTTTCCTGTTGGAGGTAATTAAATTGCATTTCATCGCTGATATTGTGCACATCATAAGAATTATTATCGAAATCTTTGGCAAAATGGCCGATGTGGTCAGTATCACTATCAATATGCAACTTAAGAAGGTTATTATCAAAAGCTTCGTTATTAACTTCGAGGAGATCGGTGTCACTGTCTATGTCCACATCAAAGGAATCATCATTAAATTCATTAATATCAGCATACGAATCAAGGAAATCTAAATTACGTACCTTGTTTCCCGCATTAAACTGGTGTTCATTACGGTTAATAGAGTTTTCCTCATTATTTTCCCGAATTCTCTCTTCTCTTCGAGAAAACAAAAGGAAGGCAGTCGCAAAACAAATAAGTATGCCCAATAGGCTGTCGATAAAGGGTGTTGGTATAAAAACATAGCACAATACTGTCAAAAAAAAGAACTCCATTTCTAAAAATGGTTCGAATGCGATTTCAGCATTAAAAATAACAAGCAAATAAGCTCCACACGTAAGATTTTAGCACCACTAGATTTGATATCTCTAATGATAATGGATTATAAGCATTGTTAAAAATGTATACATTAACTTTGTTTTAATTCAACATTTCATAATTTCAAGTCTAAAACAATTATTGGTAAATTCATTGTTCCGAACGTTATTAAAAGGATTCTTTGAATATGTAACAATGAAGGTATTCTGATATATAACTCCACTCACAATAGAGGGAAGATTCTATGAGTCTGTCTTTCGTTCGGTCTGCGTGTAAGCTGATAGACCCAGGCCTACGAATTTGCTACATAGGTGCATCCAGACAAGAGCCAGTGCACCACGAAACGAGGTTTCCAAAATTCGAATGACTTTTTAAATTTTTATTTTTTTATTTTTGTTTTATTCATTTTTTTGATAAAATCGGTAATTCTCTCTCATTACATCAGCAATAATGGCACGCAACCATTCTTGCTGTTGTATCCCTGTCGCCATTGTTGATGATATCAGCACTGTTGCCATTCGGAAAAATGAGGGCGAAAATTAGCGTTTTAAGAACTTTTAATTAATATCTCTGATTTTTGCTATTTCTTGGGATAAAAGTGGAAGCGGAAAAGTGGAAAAACGAACCAATGCTAAACTGCCGCTGCCATACATATTCAAATAAATGTTTCTTTTTGGGGGGTTTCTTGCAATACAAAGCATAAACGTAATACATATATGTACATATATATATAACCAGAGATTATTATTATTAAAACGAAAATACTTGAATACTCTGGGAAAATACTTTTTATACAAAAAGTACTTTCAAAACATGAATTTGTCTTGGATTTATTAGTGCAAAGCACAGAGAATTATGTTTACCTGCCACTCTGATGGAAAGGGTTTCATCTACCTTTGACTGGGTAAAAATGAAGCTAAATATATGCACAATACAAAAATATATAAAACTATTTTTAATTCTTTAATAGTCACCTCTTTAAGATAAAATCAACTGGTTAGCGTAACATGAACTTACGTTATATAATTAGCGAGAACGATACACCAAAATGAGTTTTGGTGATCGATGTACTGAGTGTACATAGTGTATTTTCTACTTTTCATTATTTACTCTTTATTACATTTACTTAATTATTGCTGATAAATCGACAGGGACTTTGCGAAACCTTGGGGCAGCACATTGATGTGTATTATGCGTTTTAAAAATTTCAACAACTGGTCTGTGCAACTATGCTCCGCTCACTTATGTTACATGCCTCAACAACTACAACCACGATATTCCGTTAGCTACAAGACACGGACCAAGGAGGACGCTACAGCCGTAGCACTAACGAGGATAAACTTAAGCCAACGTGTTTATGCTACAGATGTGCTAATTTGCTTTTACGATGTGAAAGTTACGCTTCAGATATTTTAAATCGCTATTTTACACAAGTTATCCCACTGTTACATATTGCCACATTGGATGTGATTCCGAACTTCAAGTGAAAAGTTTCTTCCGACATTGGGATTTATTTTTGACTTTTATACGATACCCACTAAGAACAGATATAGATAGGTAACGATTTCAGGGTATTGTACCTCCTAAAAAAGCGAAAACATATGATCTATGACCTATATGTTATTAGAGGGAATGTATTTAGCGCTAGGAAGACTTATAAATAATAAGTTCAATCATATGCTTACATACGAAACCATCACAACAGACGACATTCTGACATCATAACAGGCGGCGACATTTCATACGATCATCATAACAGACATTCTGAACATGGAAAACGAGTGAATAGAACATAACACTTCAATTCTCTACATTCCTCAATAATAAGATATACTAATTTGGAAAGATGCTCAGTAGAATTCAAGTCAGGGCTTTTAAGTAACCAATTTATGACAGAGAAGTCAGAGGAATGCTCTTGCATCCAACCAACCAGTAGCCAACCGTAACCTTTGAGAGGCGCAGATATCTTTCTGAGATACTCCCTTTCCGTGTGAATGACAGGGACATAAATGGATGGAGATGATAGCTCATCAACTCCACGTACAGAATCATATTGAGGGAGGTAAAAACAAGTACTAAAGATCCCAAACACAACCAGAAGAAAGCATCCCAGACCATGATTAAGCCTCCACGGCCTTGTACAGTTCCAATCTGTGACACCGGATTCATACATTCATGATTTTCTCGCCATATTCTGAACCTCCCATCGGTATTAATAAGAGGGATCGAGACTCATCACTCTTACACATTTCATGTCCACTAGTGTCTATTCTCTATATTATCTTGCCCAGGTAAGAATGGCAACTCGATAGCATGCATTTAGGAAAGGTACCCTAGTGTGTCTACGGCTTCCGAAGCCCATATGGTGAAGGGCGATCTTTTTACTGACTGTACGACTGTCGCTTGCTTTAGCTAGGTGGTAATTTGGGCTAATATTTGGCTTCATAGACCATGTACAATACGGCTGAGACTTCTCATACCACGATTGTTCTAAGTTAAATGTCCTTTGCACTTTGCAGAGTCGCTACTTCTTTTCCCCACCATCCGTGTATTCTCGGTATGCTCTTGACACTGTCGACCGTTAAAATCCTATCCCGCTGAGGATTTTAGAAATTGTATGGCCCATGCGACGAAAGATTACTATCTGCCTTATATTGAAATTTTACCTATACTGGTATATGAAACGGCTGATTATCGACAAACATAGTGTATGTGCATTTACCACAACTCCCTCACGTAAGCCCAGATGCAGCGCAGCGCTATTCAATTTGCATAGCCATGTCTATCCCTAATTTAGTGGCACTTCAGTGTAGTTACAACTCATGAAGCTTGGGCATACGTGTAACGCTTGCAAGAGATAAACATGAATTTACTGCCGAAAAAGAGCAGCAAAAGACTTAATATATTGGTTCAGAGGGAAAATTTTTTTTTTTTTCAAAAGGTTTTATTGTTCTTACTGGATTCTTTTATAAGGGGAAACTTAAAATAACGAAAGTAGAAAAAAATATCAAAATCAATTCGGATTACAATCAGAAATAACTTTAAACACCTATATTAAAAGACGAAATTCCATCTCTTTATCCAAACAATCTTGACTGTATTAAGTTCCATCAGGATAAGGCTACAAACCATACCTCTAAATCTACTGCTTTATGTTTTGAAAAAAGTGAGATATGAAACCGCAATTGAAGCTATTCCCTCTAGACGCATATCCACCAAATCTCCTGATGTGTCTCCTATGGATTAATGTGCATTTGTAGTTTTAAAACAAGCTCTTTATACGTGGTGTCCCAAACATTGGACGGACTGTGGAACATTGTGAAGGAGAAGTGGCATAAAATCAACCTTGATGTTTTCAGGAAAGGGATTTTCTCTAACAAATCAAGATGTAATATGATGGTTCAACAAAAGGGCTCTCAGCCGGAATATATTAGAAAATGAAATTATAACGTTTGTTTATATATATAATTCTTTGCAAAATCCTTAAAAGGATACCTGAACACCCCCTGCACTCAGTCATTTGCGATAGTTACGTTGAATTTTAAATTTCAGACTAAACGTTTCAGGATTATTCAAAGGGTTTCTTTTATCCTTATTTTTATTAACAATGCCTCATAAATATTTATTCAAATATATGAAAGTATATGAAAGGTTCATTTTCTAATTTATAAAATACGCTGTTTTTAAATATTTTTAACCCAGAGGGACATTAGCTCGAATTCTGTCCAAACGTTTATGTCTGCAAATGAAAAAATGATCCCTATGGGCGCAATACAAAGTCTGAAAACTTTCAGTTTAATATTTGTTTTGGGTGTATCTGTGGGGTGTAAATTCTTCAACTTCCAGTATATATCCAATCGAGCCATTTTTATAAAAGTTATTTAAATTAATTTCTTCCAAATTTCATGTCATGACTGATTTGTTTGAGTAAAAGTTAGGTTATTTGAAAAGGGCAAAGAAAAGGATGGTTACCTGCCTGGCGCGAGGGATGGCTTAGCGGAGAACGTTCTATGGGAAATCTTCTTATATACATCGAGATAAGGAAAACTGCAGAAGCGAACCATGCAGCCAGCACGTTGGCGGAGAATCAAACAGGGTAAAACTCTTAGCATTCTTAAACACAGGGCATATTGCTATGGGACACATATTGAAAATACTTCGTTTGAAAAGAAAGCAATATATTCTCATTTATTATTTCTAGTAAGTTTTGACATGAAGGCCACAGAGAGAAAAAAATCTAAAATACAAAATAACATCCTTATTCGTGTTTTAATGATAAATCTGGAGGTTTTTTATGCGAAATGCCGACAAATCACATAGGAAAAACAAAAAGGAAGTAGCAGAGAACAAGGGAAAATATACATAAGAAAAATTTCAATAATAGCTACAGCTTAACTTAATTCAATGAGAAGTTATAGTTAAAATAGAGCATATTGGTAAATCATAACTGAATATGGTGTGTAAACTATTAAATTAATTTAAGAGCACAAGAAAAACAAATTTAGCAACGGCATTTAACAGCAAATAATATTTTAATTTCAGGTTACTATATAATTTCATTTAAGTTTTTCAGTTCTGAAATGTAACTCTAGAAAAGAATTTAAAAATGATTTTCTGTTTCTATTTCAGCTGTAGCGCAATCGATTGGACTGAAAACATCTTTCCTCTCTCTTATCGAAAAAGGCAATTTCTTCCGTCCAAATCCAATGCTCAGTCAATAAGGACGTCACTTAGTCAGTCATTGGTCAGTCAGTGTTCAATTTTTATTCAGTCACTGCTCAGGCAAAGAGATCTTCACTTTCTCAGTCGATTTTCAGTGAATGTCCAATTTTTATTCTGTCACTGGTCAGTTAATCAGATCGTCACTCAGTCACTAGGCTGTCAATGGGATCGTCACTTAGTCAGTCAATGTCCAGTTTTTATTCAGTCACTGGTCAGGCAAGGAGATCTTCACTTTCTCAGTTCCTGTTCAGTGAATGTCGAAATTTTAGTCTGTCAGTGCTCAGTCAATGAAATCGTCACTCAGTCACTGCTCAGTCAATGTCCAAATTTAGTCAGTCTCCGGTCTGTCAATGAGATAGTCAGTTAGTCACTCACTGGTCAGACAATGTCCTACTTTTAGTCACTCAGTGAGATTGTCATTTAGTAAGTCACTGGTGAGACAATGTGCAATTTTTATTCAGTCAACGGGCAATCAAGGAGACCGCCACATAGTCAGTCAATGTCCAATTTTTAGGCAGGCCCTGGTCAGTCAATGTGATCGTCAGTTAGTGACTGGTCAGAAAATGTCTAATTTTCAGTCAGTCATTGGTCAGACAATGTCCTACTTTTAGTCAATGAGATTGTCATTTAGTCAGTCACTGGTCAGTCAATGTCCAATTTTTAGGCGAGTTCTGGTCAGTCGAGATTGGTGTCATGGCAAACAAATTTATCACGAATACAAACTGAAATTTTGTGAATTTATCTCAGATCTATATAATATGTTATAAGTCCTTTGTTTATTTTTAATTTTTTAAAGCAGAAATATTTCAGTAATGTTTTTCTTATGTTTGAAATTTTGAAACGCTTGCTATGATTCGAAGAAGGATGTTGAGTGTACTCGTCATCAAAGCAGATAACAGGGACGGTACCATCGACGAGATCAACGAGCTGTTCTTCAGAACCTTCAGTTGGTTTCAGTTCTGTTCTGTCTTCTTGATCCAGTTTGCCATTCATTTTTGATTCATTATTTGTGTTAAGGAGATTACCAGAATCGATGTCTCTTTGTGTTCCAAGATCGTTATGCGATACAATGCATTCAGCATCCAATGATTCAATAGAGGCATTCAAACTGAATTCTTCCTGGTTCAAGACGGTTATACTGCTATTCGTGCCTATTTGATTACCTGAGTTATCAGGTTTTGGAAAATCAAAATCCTTTTCTGTTTCCTGTTGGAGGTAATTAAATTGCATTTCATCGCTGATATTGTGCACATCATAAGAATTATTATCGAAATCTTTGGCAAAATGGCCGGTGTGGTCAGTATCACTATCAATATGCAACTTAAGAAGGTTATTATCAAAAGTTTCGTTATTAACTTCGAGGAGATCGGTGTCACTGTCTATGTCCACATCAAAGGAATCATCATTAAATTCATTAATATCGGCATACGAATCAAGGAAATCTAAATTACGTACCTTGTTTCCCGCATTAAACTGGTGTTCATTACGGTTAATAGAGTTTTCCTCATTATTTTCCCGAATTCTCTCTTCTCTTCGAGAAAACAAAAGGAAGGCAGTCGCAAAACAAATAAGTATGCCCAATAGGCTGTCAATAAAGGGTGTTGGTATAAAAACGTAGCACAATACTGTCAAAAAAAAGAACTCCATTTCTAAAAATGGTTCGAATTCGATTTCAGCATTAAAAATAACAAGCAAATAAGCTCCACACGTAAGATTTTAGCACCACTAGATTTGATATCTCTAATGATAATGGTTTATAAGCATTGTTAAAAATGTATACATTAACTTTGTTTTAATTCAACAAAGCCTAAAACAATTATTGGTAAATTCATTGTTTCGAACGTTATTAAAAGGATTCTTTGAATATGTAACAATGAAGGTATTCTGATATATAACTCTACTCACAATAGAGGGAAGATTCTATGAGTCTGTCTTTCGTTCGGTCTGCGTGTAAGCTGATAGACCCAGGCCTACGAATTTGCTACATAGGTGCATCCAGACAAGAGCCAGTGCACCTCGAAACGAGGTTTCCAAAATTCGAATGACTTTTTAAATTTTATTTTTTTATTTTTGTTTTATTCATTTTTTTGATAAAATCGGTAATTCTCTCTCACTACATCAGCAATAATGGCACGCAACCATTCTTGCTGTTGTATCCCTGTCGCCATTGTTGATGATATCAGCACTGTTGCCATTCGGAAAAATGAGGGCGAAAATTAGCGTTTTAAGAACTTTTGATTAATATCTCTGATTTTTGCTATTTCTTGGGATAAAAGTGGAAAAACGAACCAACGCTAATCTGCCGCTGCCATACATATTCAAAAAAATGTTTCTTTTTTGGGGGTTTCTTGCAATACAAAGCATAAACGTAATACTTATATGTACATATACATATATATATATAAACAGAGATTATTATTATTAAAACGAAAATACTTGAATACTCTGGGAAAATACTTTTTATACAAAAAGTACTTTCAAAACATGAATTTGTCTTGGATTTATTAGTGCAAAGCACAGAGAATCATGTTTACCTGCCACTCTGATGGAAAGGGTTTCATCTACCTTTGACTGGGTAAAAATGAAGCTAAATATATGCACAATACAAAAATATATAAAACTATTTTTAATTCTTTAATAGTCACCTCTTTAAGATTAAATCAACTGGTTAGCGTAACATGAACTTACGTTATATAATTAGCGAGAACGATACACCAAAATGAGTCAGATGTACTGAGTGTACATAGTGTTTTTTCTACTTTTCATTATTTAGTCTTTATTACATTTACTTAATTATTGCTGATAAATCGATATGGACTTTGCGAAACCTTGGGGCAGCACATTGATGTGTATTACGCGTTTTAAAAATTTCAACAACTGGTCTGTGCAACTATCATCCGCTCACTTATGTTACATGCCTCAACAACTACAACCACGATATTCCGTTAGTTACAACACACGGAGCAAGGAGGACGCTACAGTCGTAGCACTAACGAGGATAAAGTTAAGCCAACGTGTTTATGCTACAGATGTGCTAATTTGCTTTTACGATGTTACGCTTCAGATAGATAGATTAGTTACGCTTCAGATACTTTTAAATTGCTATTTTACACAAGTTATCCCACTGTTACATATTGCCACATTGGATGTGATTCCGAACTTCAAGTGAAAAGTTTCTTCCAACATTGGGATTTATTTTTGACTTTTATATGATACCCACTAAGAACAGATATAGATAGGTAACGATTTCAGGGTATTGTACCTCTTAAAAAAGCGAAAACCTATGAACTATGACCTATATGTTATTAGAGGGAATGTATTTAGCGCTAGGAAGGCTTATAAATAATAAGTTCAATCATATGCTTACATACGAAACCATCACAACAGACGACATTATGACATCATAACAGGCGACGACATTTCATACGATCATCATAACAGACATTCTGAACATGGAAAACGAGTGAATAGAACATAACACTTCAATTCTCTACATTCCTCAATAATTTAAGATATACTAATTTCGAAAGATGCTTAGTAGAATTCAAGTCAGGGCTTTTAAGTAACCAATTTATGACAGAGAAGTCAGAGGAATGCTCTTGCATCCAACCAACCAGTAGCCAACCGTAACCTTTGAGAGACGCAGTTATCTTTCTGAGATACTCCCTTTCCGTGTGAATGACAGGGACATAAATGGATAGAGATGATAGCTCATCAACTCCACGTACAGAAGCATATTGAGGGAGGTAAGAACAAGTACTAAAGATCCCAAACACAACCAGAAGAAAGCATCCCAGACCATGATTAAGCCTCCACGGCCTTGTACAGTTCCAATCTGTGACACCGGATTCATACATTCATGATTTTCTCGCCATATTCTGAACCTCCCATCGGTATTAATTAGAGGGATCTAGACTCATCACTCTTACACATTTCATGTCCACTAGTGTCTATTCTCTATATTATCTTGCCCAGGTAAGAATGGCAACTCGATGGCATGCATTTAGGAAAGGTACCCTAGTGTGTCTACGGCTTCAGAAGCCCATATGGTGAAGGGAGCGATACACGATCTTTTTACTGACTGTACGACTGTCCCTTGCTTTAGCTAGGTGGTAATGTGGGCTAATATTTCGCTTCATAGACCATGTACAATACGACTGAGACTTCTCATACCACGATTGTTCTAAGTTAAATGTCCTTTGCACTTTGCAGAGTCGCTACTTCTTTTTCCCACCATCCGTGTATTCTCGGTATGCTCTTGACACTGTCGACCGTTAAAATCCTATCCCGCTGAGGATTTTAGAAATTGTACGGCCCATGCGACGAAAGATTACTATTTGTCCTATATTGAAATTTTACCTATACTGGTATATGAAACGACTGATTATCGACAAGCATAGTGTATGTGCATTTACCACAACTCCCTCACGTAAGCCCAGATGCGGCGCAGCGCTATTCAATTTGCAAAAATTTTTTTTCAAAAGGTTTTATTGTTCTTACTGGATTCTTTTATAAGGGGAAACTTAAAATAAGGAAAGTAGGAAAAAATATCAAAATCAATTCGGATTACAATCAGAAATAACTTTAAACACCTATATTAAAAGACGAAATTCCATCTCTTTATCCAAACAATCTTGACTGTATTAAGTTCCATCAGGATAAGGCTACAAACCATACTTCTAAATCTACTGCTTTATGTTTTGAAAAAAAGTGAGATATGAAACCGCAATTGAAGCTATTCCCTCTAGACGCATATCCACCAAATCTCCTGATGTGTCTCCTATGGATTAATGTGCATTTGTACTTTTAAAACAAGCTGTTTATACGTGGCATCCCCAAACATTGGACGGACTGTGGAACATTGTGAAGGAGAAGTGGCATAAAATCAACCTTGATGTTTTCAGGAAAGGGCTTTTCTCTTACAAATCAAGATGTAATATGATGGTTCAACAAAAGCGCTCTCAGCCGGAATATATTAGAAAATGAAATTATAACGTTTGTTTATATATATAATTCTTTGCAAAATCCTTAAAAGGATACCTGAACACCCCCTGCACTCAGTCATTTGCGATAGTTACGTTGAATTTTAAATTTCAGACTAAACGTTTCAGGATTATTCATAGGGTTTCCTTTATTCTCATTTTTATTAATAATGCCTCATAAATATTTATTCAAATATATGAAAGTATATGAAAGGTTCATTTTCTAATTTATAAAATACGCTGTTTTTAAATATTTTTAACCCAGAGGGACATTAGCTCGAATTCTGTCCAAACGTTTATGTCTGCAAATGAAAAAATGATCCCTATGGGCGCAATACAAAGTCTGAAAGCTTTCAGTTTAATATTTGTTTTGGGTGTATCTGTGGGGTTTAAATTCTTCAACTTCCAGTATATATCCAATCGAGCCATTTTTATAAAAGTTATTTAAATTAATTTCTTCCAAATTTCATGTCATGACTGATTTGTTTGAGTAAAAGTTAGGTTATTTGAAAAGGGCAAAGAAAAGGATGGTTACCTGCCTGGCGCGAGGGATGGCTTAGCGGAGAACGTTCTATGGGAAATCTTCTTATATACATCGAGATAAGGAAAACTGCAGAAGCGAACCATGCAGCCAGCACGTTGGCGGAGAATCAAACAGGGTAAAGCTCTTAGCATTCTTAAACACAGGGCATATTGCTATGGGACACATATTGAAAATACTTCGTTTGAAAAGAAAGCAATATATTCTCATTTATTATTTCTAGTAAGTTTTGACATGAAGGCCACAGAGAGAAAAAAATCTAAAATACAAAATAACATCTTTATTCGTGTTTTAATGATAATCTGGAGGTTTTTTATGCGAAATGCCGACAAATCACATAGGAAAAACGAAAAGGAAGTAGCAGACACAAAGGGAAAATATGCCTAAGAAAAATTTCAATAATAGCTACAGCTTAACTTAATTCAATGAGAAGTTATATTTAAAATAGAGCATATTGGTAAATCATAACTGAATATGGTGTGTAAACTAGTAAATTAATTTAAGAGCACAAGAAAAACAAATTTAGCAACGACATTTAACTGCAAATAATATTTTAATTTCAGGTTACTATATAATTTCATTTAAGTTTTTCAGTTCTGAAATGTAGCTCTAGAAAAGAATTTTAAAATGATTTTCTGTTTCCATTTCAGCTGTAGCGCAATCGATTGGACTGAAAACATCTTTCCTCTCTCTTATCGAAAAAGGCAATTTCTTCCGTCCAAATCCAATGCTCAGTCAATAAGGACGTCACTTAGTCAGTCATTGGTCAGTCAATGTTCAATTTTTATTCAGTCACTGGTCAGGCAAAGAGATCTTCACTTTCTCAGTCGATTTTCAGTGAATGTCCAATTTTTATTCTGTCACTGGTCAGTTAATCAGATCGTCACTCAGTCACTAGGCTGTCAATGAGATCGTCACTTAGTCAGTCAATGTCCAATTTTTATTCAGTCACTGGTCAGGCAAGGAGATCTTCACTTTCTCAGTTCCTGTTCAGTGAATGTCCAAATTTTAGTCTGTCAGTGCTCAGTCAATGAAATCGTCACTCAGTCACTCCTCAGTCAATGTCCAAATTTAGTCAGTCTCCGGTCTGTCAATGAGATAGTCAGTTAGTCAGTCACTGGTCAGACAATGTCCTACTTTTAGTCACTCAGTGAGATTGTCATTTAGTAAGTCACTGGTGAGACAATGTGCAATTTTCATTCAGTCAACGGGCAATCAAGGAGACCGCCACATAGTCAGTCAATGTCCAATTCTTAGGCAGGCCCTGGTCAGTCAATGTGATCGTCAGTTAGTGACTGGTCAGAAAATGTCTAATTTTCAGTCAGTCACTGGTCAGACAATGTCCTACTTTTAGTCAATGAGATTGTCATTTAGTCAGTCACTGGTCAGTCAATGTCCAATTTTAGGCGAGTTCTGGTCACTCGAGATTGGTGTCATGGCAAACAAATTTATCACGAATACAAACTGAAATTTTGTGAATTTATCTCAGATCTATATCATATGTTTTAAGTCCTTTGTTTATTTTTAATTTTTTAAAACAGAAATATTTCAGTAATGTTTTTCTTATGTTTGAAATTTTGAAACGCTTGCTATGATTCGAAGAAGGATGTTGAGTGTACTCGTCATCAAAGCAGATAACAGGGACGGTACCAACGACGAGATCAACGAGCTGTTCTTCACAATCTTCAGTTGGTTTCAGTTCTGTTCTGTCTTCTTGATCCAGTTTGCCATTCATTTTTGATTCCTTATTTGTGTTAAGGAGATTACCAGAATCGATGTCTCTTTGTGTTCCAAGATCGTTATGCGATACAATGCATTCAGCATCCAATGATTCAATAGAGGCATTCAAACTGAATTCTTCCTGGTTCAAGACGGTTATACTGCTATTCGTGCCTATTTGATTACCTGAATTATCAGGTTTTGGAAAATCAAAATCCTTTTCTGTTTCCTGTTGGAGGTAATTAAATTGCATTTCATCGCTGATATTGTGCACATCATAAGAATTATTATCGAAATCTTTGGCAAAATGGCCGGTGTGGTCAGTATCACTATCAATATGCAACTTAAGAAGGTTATTATCAAAAGTTTCGTTATTAACTTCGAGGAGATCGGTGTCACTGTCTATGTCCACATCAAAGGAATCATCATTAAATTCATTAATATCAGCATACGAATCAAGGAAATCTAAATTACGTACCTTGTTTCCCGCATTAAACTGGTGTTCATTACGGTTAATAGAGTTTTCCTCATTATTTTCCCGAATTCTCTCTTCTCTTCGAGAAAACAAAAGGAAGGCAGTCGCAAAACAAATAAGTATGCCCAATAGGCTGTCGATAAAGGGTGTTGGTATAAAAACGTAGCACAATACTGTCAAAAAAAAGAACTCCATTTCTAAAAATGGTTCGAATTCGATTTCAGCATTAAAAATAACAAGCAAATAAGCTCCACACGTAAGATTTTAGCACCACTAGATTTGATATCTCTAATGATAATGGTTTATGAGCATTGTTAAAAATGTATACATTAACTTTGTTTTAATTCAACAAAGCCTAAAACAATTATTGGTAAATTCATTGTTTCGAACGTTATTAAAAGGATTCTTTGAATATGTAACAATGAAGGTATTCTGATATATAACTCTACTCACAATAGAGGGAAGATTCTATGAGTGTCTTTCGTTCGGTCTGCGTGTAAGCTGATAGACCCAGGCCTACGAATTTGCTACATAGGTGCATCCAGACAAGAGCCAGTGCACCTCGAAACGAGGTTTCCAAAATTCGAATGACTTTTTAAATTTTATTTTTTTATTTTTGTTTTATTCATTTTTTTGATAAAATCGGTAATTCTCTCTCACTACATCAGCAATAATAGCACGCAACCATTCTTGCTGTTGTATCCCTGTCGCCATTGTTGATGATATCTGCACTGTTGCCATTCGGAAAAATGAGGGCGAAAATTAGCGTTTTAAGAACTTTTAATTAATATCTCTGATTTTTGCTATTTCTTGGGATAAAAGTGGTAAAACGAACCAACGCTAAACTGCCGCTGCCATACATATTCAAAAAAATGTTTCTTTTTTGGGGGTTTCTTGCAATACAAAGCATAAACGTAATACTTATATGTACATATATATATATAAACAGAGATTATTATTATTAAAACGAAAATACTTGAATACTCTGGGAAAATACTTTTTATACAAAAAGTACTTTCAAAACATGAATTTGTCTTGGATTTATTAGTGCAAAGCACAGAGAATCATGTTTACCTGCCACTCTGATGGAAAGGGTTTCATCTACCTTTGACTGGGTAAAAATGAAGCTAAATATATGCACAATACAAAAATATATAAAACTATTTTTAATTCTTTAATAGTCACCTCTTTAAGATTAAATCAACTGGTTAGCGTAACATGAACTTACGTTATATAATTAGCGAGAACGATACACCAAAATGAGTTTTGGTGATCGATGTACTGAGTGTACATAGTGTTTTTTCTACTTTTCATTATTTAGTCTTTATTACATTTACTTAATTATTGCTGATAAATCGATATGGACTTTGCGAAACCTTGGGGCAGCACATTGATGTGTATTATGCGTTTTAAAAATTTCAACAACTGGTCTGTGCAACTATCATCCGCTCACTTATGTTACATGCCTCAACAACTACAACCACGATATTCCGTTAGTTACAAGACACGGAGCAAGGAGGACGCTACAGCCGTAGCACTAACGAGGATAAAGTTAAGCCAACGTGTTTATGCTACAGATGTGCTAATTTGCTTTTACGATGTTACGCTTCAGATAGATAGATTAGTTACGCTTCAGATACTTTTAAATTGCTATTTTACACAAGTTATCCCACTGTTACATATTGCCACATTGGATGTGATTCCGAACTTCAAGTGAAAAGTTTCTTCCAACATTGGGATTTATTTTTGACTTTTATATGGTACCCACTAAGAACAGATATAGATAGGTAACGATTTCAGGGTATTGCACCTCTTAAAAAAGCGAAAACCTATGAACTATGACCTATATGTTATTAGAGGGAATGTATTTAGCGCTAGGAAGGCTTATAAATAATAAGTTCAATCATATGCTTACATACGAAACCATCACAACAGACGACATTATGACATCATAACAGGCGACGACATTTCATACGATCATCATAACAGACATTCTGAACATGGAAAACGAGTGAATAGAACATAACACTTCAATTCTCTACATTCCTCAATAATTTAAGATATACTAATTTCGAAAGATGCTTAGTAGAATTCAAGTCAGGGCTTTTAAGTAACCAATTTATGACAGAGAAGTCAGAGGAATGCTCTTGCATCCAACCAACCAGTAGCCAACCGTAACCTTTGAGAGACGCAGTTATCTTTCTGAGATACTCCCTTTCCGTGTGAATGACAGGGACATAAATGGATAGAGATGATAGCTCATCAACTCCACGTACAGAATCATATTGAGGGAGGTAAGAACAAGTACTAAAGATCCCAAACACAACCAGAAGAAAGCATCCCAGACCATGATTAAGCCTCCACGGCCTTGTACAGTTCCAATCTGTGACACCGGATTCATACATTCATGATTTTCTCGCCATATTCTGAACCTCCCATCGGTATTAATTAGAGGGATCGAGACTCATCACTCTTACACATTTCATGTCCACTAGTGTCTATTCTCTATATTATCTTGCCCAGGTAAGAATGGCAACTCGATGGCATGCATTTAGGAAAGGTACCCTAGTGTGTCTACGGCTTCAGAAGCCCATATGGTGAAGGGAGCGATACACGATCTTTTTACTGACTGTACGACTGTCCCTTGCTTTAGCTAGGTGGTAATTTGGGCTAATATTTCGCTTCATAGACCATGTACAATACGACTGAGACTTCTCATACCACGATTGTTCTAAGTTAAATGTCCTTTGCACTTTGCAGAGTCGCTACTTCTTTTTCCCACCATCCGTGTATTCTCGGTATGCTCTTGACACTGTCGACCGTTAAAATCCTATCCCGCTGAGGATTTTAGAAATTGTACGGCCCATGCGACGAAAGATTACTATTTGTCCTATATTGAAATTTTACCTATACTGGTATATGAAACGACTGATTATCGACAAGCATAGTGTATGTGCATTTACCACAACTCCCTCACGTAAGCCCAGATGCGGCGCAGCGCTATTCAATTTGCAAAAATTTTTTTTCAAAAGGTTTTATTGTTCTTACTGGATTCTTTTATAAGGGGAAACTTAAAATAAGGAAAGTAGGAAAAAATATCAAAATCAATTCGGATTACAATCAGAAATAACTTTAAACACCTATATTAAAAGACGAAATTCCATCTCTTTATCCAAACAATCTTGACTGTATTAAGTTCCATCAGGATAAGGCTACAAACCATACTTCTAAATCTACTGCTTTATGTTTTGAAAAAAAGTGAGATATGAAACCGCAATTGAAGCTATTCCCTCTAGACGCATATCCACCAAATCTCCTGATGTGTGTCCTATGGTTTAATGTGCATTTGTACTTTTAAAACAAGCTGTTTATACGTGGCATCCCCAAACATTGGACGGACTGTGGAACATTGTGAAGGAGAAGTGGCATAATATCAACCTTGATGTTTTCAGGAAAGGGCTTTTCTCTTACAAATCAAGATGTAATATGATGGTTCAACAAAAGCGCTCTCAGCCGGAATATATTAGAAAATGAAATTATAACGTTTGTTTATATATATAATTCTTTGCAAAATCCTTAAAAGGATACCTGAACACCCCCTGCACTCAGTCATTTGCGATAGTTACGTTGAATTTTAAATTTCAGACTAAACGTTTCAGGATTATTCATAGGTTTTCCTTTATTCTCATTTTTATTAATAATGCCTCATAAATATTTATTCAAATATATGAAAGTATATGAAAGGTTCATTTTCTAATTTATAAAATACGCTGTTTTTAAATATTTTTAACCCAGAGGGACATTAGCTCGAATTCTGACCAAACGTTTATGTCTGCAAATGAAAAAATGATCCCTATGGGCGCAATACAAAGTCTGAAAGCTTTCAGTTTAATATTTGTTTTGGGTGTATCTGTGGGGTGTAAATTCTTCAACTTCCAGTATATATCCAATCGAGCCATTTTTATAAAAGTTATTTAAATTAATTTCTTCCAAATTTCATGTCATGACTGATTTGTTTGAGTAAAAGTTAGGTTATTTGAAAAGGGCAAAGAAAAGGATGGTTACCTGCCTGGCGCGAGGGATGGCTTAGCGGAGAACGTTCTATGGGAAATCTTCTTATATACATCGAGATAAGGAAAACTGCAGAAGCGAACCATGCAGCCAGCACGTTGGCGGAGAATCAAACAGGGTAAAACTCTTAGCATTCTTAAACACAGGGCATATTGCTATGGGACACATATTGAAAATACCTCGTTTGAAAAGAAAGCAATATATTCTCATTTATTATTTCTAGTAAGTTTTGACATGAAGGCCACAGAGAGAAAAAAATCTAAAATACAAAATAACATCTTTATTCGTGTTTTAATGATAATCTGGAGGTTTTTTATGCGAAATGCCGACAAATCACATAGGAAAAACGAAAAGGAAGTAGCAGACTACAAGGGAAAATATGCCTAAGAAAAATTTCAATAATAGCTACAGCTTAACTTAATTCAATGAGAAGTTATATTTAAAATAGAGCATATTGGTTAATCATAACTGAATATGGTGTGTAAACTAGTAAATTAATTTAAGAGCACAAGAAAAACAAATTTAGCAACGGCATTTAACTGCAAATAATATTTTAATTTCAGGTTACTATATAATTTCATTTAAGTTTTTCAGTTCTGAAATGTAGCTCTAGAAAAGAATTTTAAAATGATTTTCTGTTTCCATTTCAGCTGTAGCGCAATCGATTGGACTGAAAACATCTTTCCTCTCTCTTATCGAAAAAGGCAATTTCTTCCGTCCAAATCTAATGCTCAGTCAATAAGGACGTCACTTAGTCAGTCATTGGTAAGTCAATGTTCAATTTTTATTCAGTCACTGGTCAGGCAAAGAGATCTTCACTTTCTCAGTCGATTTTCAGTGAATGTCCAATTTTTATTCTGTCACTGGTCAGTTAATCAGATCGTCACTCAGTCACTAGGCTGTCAATGAGATCGTCACTTAGTCAGTCAATGTCCAATTTTTATTCAGTCACTGGTCAGGCAAGGAGATCTTCACTTTCTCAGTTCCTGTTCAGTGAATGTCCAAATTTTAGTCTGTCAGTGCTCAGTCAATGAAATCGTCACTCAGTCACTCCTCAGTCAATGTCCAAATTTAGTCAGTCTCCGGTCTGTCAATAAGATAGTCAGTTAGTCAGTCACTGGTCAGACAATGTCCTACTTTTAGTCACTCAGTGAGATTGTCATTTAGTAAGTCACTGGTGAGACAATGTGCAATTTTCATTTAGTCAACGGGCAATCAAGGAGACCGCCACATAGTCAGTCAATGTCCAATTTTTAGGCAGGCCCTGGTCAGTCAATGTGATCGTCAGTTAGTGACTGGTCAGAAAACGTCTAATTTTCAGTCAGTCACTGGTCAGACAATGTCCTAGTTTTAGTCAATGAGATTGTCATTTAGTCAGTCACTGGTCAGTCAATGTCCAATTTTAGGCGAGTTCTGGTCACTCGAGATTGGTGTCATGGCAAACAAATTTATCACGAATACAAACTGAAATTTTGTGAATTTATATCAGATCTATATAATATGTTTTAAGTCCTTTGTTTATTTTTAATTTTTTAAAGCAGAAATATTTCAGTAATGTTTTTCTTATGTTTGAAATTTTGAAACGCTTGCTATGATTCGAAGAAGGATGTTGAGTGTACTCGTCATCAAAGCAGATAACAGGGACGGTACCAACGACGAGATCAACGAGCTGTTCTTCACAATCTTCAGTTGGTTTCAGTTCTGTTCTGTCTTCTTGATCCAGTTTGCCATTCATTTTTGATTCATTATTTGTGTTAAGGAGATTACCAGAATCGATGTCTCTTTGTGTTCCAAGATCGTTATGCGATACAATGCATTCAGCATCCAATGATTCAATAGAGGCATTCAAACTGAATTCTTCCTGGTTCAAGACGGTTATACTGCTATTCGTGCCTATTTGATTACCTGAATTATCAGGTTTTGGAAAATCAAAATCCTTTTCTGTTTCCTGTTGGAGGTAACTAAATTGCATTTCATCGCTGATATTGTGCACATCATAAGAATTATTATCGAAATCTTTGGCAAAATGGCCGGTGTGGTCAGTATCACTATCAATATGCAACTTAAGAAGGTTATTATCAAAAGTTTCGTTATTAACTTCGAGGAGATCGGTGTCACTGTCTATGTCCACATCAAAGGAATCATCATTAAATTCATTAATATCAGCATACGAATCAAGGAAATCTAAATTACGTACCTTGTTTCCCGCATTAAACTGGTGTTCATTACGGTTAATAGAGTTTTCCTCATTATTTTCCCGAATTCTCTCTTCTCTTCGAGAAAACAAAAGGAAGGCAGTCGCAAAACAAATAAGTATGCCCAATAGGCTGTCAATAAAGGGTGTTGGTATAAAAACGTAGCACAATACTGTCAAAAAAAAGAACTCCATTTCTAAAAATGGTTCGAATGCGATTTCAGCATTAAAAATAACAAGCAAATAAGCTCCACACGTAAGATTTTAGCACCACTAGATTTGATATCTCTAATGATTATGGTTTATAAGCATTGTTAAAAATGTATACATTAACTTTGTTTTCATTCAACAAAGCCTAAAACAATTATTGATAAATTCATTGTTCCGAACGTTATTAAAAGGATTCTTTGAATATGTAACAATGAAGGTATTCTGATATATAACTCTACTCACAATAGAGGGAAGATTCTATGAGTCTGTCTTTCGTTCGGTCTGCGTGTAAGCTGTCAGAAATTTTACCAGTGAAACAACTGATTATCGACAAGCATAGTGTATTCCCACCATCCGTGTATTCTCGGTATGCTCTTGACACTGTCGACCGTTAAAATCCTATCCCGCTGAGGATTTTAGAAATTGTATGGCCCATGCGACGAAAGATTACTATCGGCCCTATATTGAAATTTTACCTATACTGGTATATGAAACGACTGATTATCGACAAGCATAGTGTATGAGCATTTACCACAACTCCCTCACGTAAGCCCAGAGGCGCTATTCAATTTGCATAGCCATGTCTATCCCTAATTTAGTGGCACTTCAGTGTAGTTACAACTCATGAAGCTTGGGCATACGTGTAACGCTTGCAAGAGATAAACAAGAATTTACTGCCGAAAAAGAGGAGCAAAAGACTTAATAGACTAATAGACTATGGATTAATGTGTATATTGGTTCAGAGAAAAAACAAATTTTTTTTTTCTAAAGGTTTTATTGTTCTTACTGGATTCTTTTATAAGGGAAAACTTAAAATAAGGAAAGTAGAAAAAAATATCAAAATCAATTCGGATTACAATCAGAAATAACTTTAAACACCTATATTAAAAACGAAATTCCATCTCTTTATCCAAACAATCTTGACTGTATTAAGTTCCATCAGGATAAGGCTACAAACCCTACCTCTAAATCTACCGCTTTATGTTTTGAAAAAAGTGATATATGAAACCGCAACTGAAGCTATTCCCTCTAAATGCATATCCTCCATATCTCCTGATGTGTCTCCTATGGATTAATGTGCATTTGTACTTTAAAAACAATCACTTGTACCTTGCAAAACATGCCCACCGTGAAAAACAAGTTCACCGCTCCTCAGCATCCTCTTACTTCCTCCCCGGGGGGCGATACCGCCCCAATTGAGAACCAATGTTCAATCACTTGACTAGCTAATATTTACTGCATTTTCCTCTCGTTTCTGCTCAGGTTACTTGGATCATAGCAAAAGACACGCGGGATGCCTTCGTGGAGGAAACTTATTCTCATTTACCCTACACATGAGAAAAATTACGAAAATTCTCTTGAAACTAACTCGTTCGCTGGGATTTGGACCCCGGTCGAACTATAAGAGTGTTAACCGATCTTACCGCTGCAACGCTGATGGGTATGTATTTTCTTAAAGAATTTAGAACACTTCAGTTTCCTTATATCACCAAAGTCTTCCACCGTTTCGTATAAAAATAAAATTACTAAAACTATGAGTGAAAAGACATGTAAATATTTTGGTTGAATTTGGATTCAATTTAATTCCCTTCATTTCAGGCTATAATTTACGTAATAGCACACTAAATATTTGAATTTATGAACACATGAGGATTACCCGCCCCCAAAAAGTTTGAGAATAATTAAAGTTCATGATGGCCAAGAGCCTCGAGTGGCCGTGCGGTGAAGGTCGCTGAACTTTGGTAGTTCCAATCCCGCGAACGGGCTGGCTGCATGGTCGTTTTCGTGGTTTTACCCATGCGTAACGTGTATACGAGCCAGTTTTCCTTAGAAAGACCTCCACAAAGGCCTCCCTCCGCTTAGGCGGCCCTCGAGGCTTTGCCGTAATCATATAAACCAAACCATCATGATGGGAAAGCCATTTAAATAAACGTACATTGTTCTACGCCAGTGCTGTAATTCGATATTCCACAAAAATGTGTCTCGCTCAGATAACCAATCTCGACTCACCAGCGGCCGAGCGCTAAAATCCCTGAACACTGGTAGTTCCGACCTGGGTTCGAATCCAGGCGAACGGGCTGGCTGCATGGTCGTTTTCGTGGTTTTCCCCATGTTTAACATGCATACGAGCCAGTTTCCCTAGGAAAGTCCTCCACGAAGGCATCATTCCTCTTAGGCAGACACCCCTACTGTGCTTTGCCATAATAATAAACTAGAATATGTATTCATCTCCTGCAAAAGGGAGAAAATTACAGCCAGTGCAGAAAATTTTTAGATCCACTTTTGCAGAATAAATTTCCCATAAAATAAAGAAACTATCTAAAATAAAGAAACTCTCATAAAATAAAGGGCTATTCACTTTTCAAACTGTTGCCAAGAAATATTATCGCCATGTATTATATTTAAAGAAACAAAATAATGAAAAATCTGCATGAATGCATGAATGTTTCTCGCATTGTGAAGAAACAACGGTACCTAGGGCCATATAATTTTGAAAAACGTAGTCCTCCAACCGAACACGGACCCGAATTTTTAATTTGTTTTATTATCTAGTTCATATTTTGTAAAACTTTAACGAATTTTTTATTAACAAACTCAATGATTTTAAAGCGAGCAATGGCAACACTGTACGGGAAAAAAAAAAAAAAAAAAAAAAAAATCTCCAGCGCGCGATACTGTGTATCGGAAATTCTAAAGATACGCTCATTTTAAAACTATTTTCCATTATTGCTGTCAAAGTGAATTTTACGGTTTAAGTGCGAAGAACACGATATTTAATAAATAAAGGTATTTCACAAAACGTTAAAAAAACGCCCCAATCTACAAAACGTTAAAAAAAACGCCCCTTTGAGAGTAATGTAAATTCTGAAAGCTCATATTTTTTTTTTTTAATTTTAAATTTAGTTTTCTTATTTGGACTAATTTTACTATAATCTTAAAGACAGCCTGAAATTCTCAAACGTACACATTTTCAAAACATAAAGGATGAAACGCATAAATGCAATGGGACTCGGAGACAAGAAACAAGCAGTGCTATTGGCAAAATAAAGCCGGATCCCCCCCCCGAACAGGGGCACCTTGAAGCCCAAATTTTGAATTCATTTTATTAACTTGTAAAGTTTATTTTAATTTTATAACAATTTTTTTTAATTTTGAAACCCTTTCCTTTGAATTCTTGTTTCCCCATTACAAACCCCCTACCAGAATGAGTTTTTAGTAACGCGTTGCACGTAAATGAGGTAGAAGGAGTATTTAGAGAAGGTTCAGTCTAATCGCGGCATACATTATATATAATCTTCATTTATTATTTATTACACTGTAATGTATTTTGCTTACTGCACTTTTGGATGAATTCAATCCAAATCGCGTGATACACGCGATCATTAACTCTGATTTGATATGCTATCATCAGTAATGATTTATTACGCTGTCCAAGTTAATCTGCATAGCCATTAGAACTAACTCTTCTACTCTTCTAAGACTGTTTTATATATGGCTTATGTATCAACTAGCCAACGAACGGAAACACCAAACATTATATTTAAAAAGTGCACAGAATTTTACTCTGCGGAAAAACAACTTTATCAAAAAAAAAAAAAAAATTAAATTAAAATGTGTTACATATAAAAAAATCACAATGAAATAAGCAATACCCCTTAATACAGACATTAATTATCCTAATAAATAAATTAACCAACTTCCCTTGCAAAATCCTAACAGTTCAAATAACATGGAGTAACATGGAGGTAGAAAAGGGAGGAGGGGCCATTCCGCGCTAGAAGTGAAGCACTGCTTTGAAGCTTGGGTCACCAGACGGGGTGTTCTTTGTTTACATTCAGAAGCTCGCTTGACAAGATTCTGATAGTATTTCGACACACGACAGTTCCATAGAAATCGAAAAAGGGACACTCTCGCATGAAAGAAACATTCATAGTGTGATGGATAATAGCAATTTGTATAGTTTACTGACATTTACAAAAAAATCACATCTTGGTTATTTTTCGATAACTAACAACAGCGATTTTGATTATGAATTTGTTTTATAAAATTCTAAGCTGTTGCACTACAAAAATATAGATTTTAAGAAAATTGCTAAAAGAGATCTGTCAAAATTTATTTTCTAGAAGATTTGAAAAGTTTGAAACTTGATGGCTAAATGTAAATATAAAATTATCTATGTTAAAATATTTGTAATTAGGCACATAGGTCAGATTAAGTTTTTATTAAATAGAGTAACGCATGCAAGGGCTATCTGCCTAAAGAGAGAGATGCCATCGTGGAGGAATTTTGAAGAAAAACTGACCTTTGAGTGGGTATTAAAAATAATACTTATAATTTTCATTCAAATTATATTCATATATATTTTTTATGTAAAACTTTCGGGTTTATGTTAAATTAGTGTAAATTACTTTTCACGAAAAATATAGTGAATGCACAGAAATTAAAGATTTGCACATGCCGGAAATGATAAATAGGAAATATGTATGGGTATTTATGCATGTGCTTGCAAAAAGCATGTATCTGCCTTTGACAAAATACTTAAATATTCATTCAATTATTTATAAATGTATTTGAAATGAAGAATTTATTCACTTATAAACAATTGTGAAAGTACTGTGAAGAAATCTAATGATTAAATGTATCTAATTTATAATGATTATAAATGTTATCTAAATATTTAATAACCTTAATATTAAATTGTAAACATAAATTGAAATCCTGTTGACAAATACGTTATAAAACTATTTAAGCAAGAATTGTTCGTATTGGAAAGCAATCTGTTAAAAGGTATTGTAAAGCAAATGCTATGAGATGCGCACTTAAGAACGTAATAAAGAGTTTTGGAATATGTATTGTTGAAATGAAGGGTAAAAAAAAAATCTGATAAGTATAATTAAAAGAATTATTCCCTTTACATTTTATAATAACTCAGTTACAAGTTTTAAATAATACTTAAAAAAAAAACTTATTTTATTCCCTTTCAGAAATTTTCAGAGAAAATCAAATACTATTTAATACCTATTTAATTATTAGGAATTAGCGAAAAAGTATTTCGCTAATTCCTAATAATTCTCTAATTTAAAATGAACCGAATAGAGCATTAATTATAAATTGACTTACATTTTTCGATTTAAAAGAAGCCAAAAAATCATGTCATATTTAAGAAAGTATTTTAGGAAGAAGCTCTATAAATAGAAAAGAAATAATGCATAATTTTAATATTAATAATACAATAAACTTTGATCTTAATTTTTGTACCTTAACCGAATAAAATCGAATTACCTTAACTTTTTTTTCTAATGTAATTAACGAAAACTTGTGAAAATATTTCATTCAAATTAAACCATTCTGAGAAAACTGTCCTGTGAAAAGTATAGCATTTAATTCCGTTCAGAATGAAATGTTTAAAAATATGTTGTTTTCACATACTTAGGACTCTGAAGTGTTGTAGAAAAAGAAAATATATACATTTATGTGTATATTTGGGACGTAATTACAAAATATTTACACCCGAACGCGTCAAATCCCATAGAACTCAATGGTAAATGACCCAATGTTTTGGTCACCACGTAGGGATCGCCGGTGCTTCAGAGCAGGGTACGAAGAAACTTGTTTAGGGCGACTCCATCTTACTTCCTACCTCCATGGGTATAAAGCAGGGGTCTCCAAACTTTTCAGCCCGCGAGCCATATTGGGGCTTTAACGAAGCTTCGAGGGCCAAGATCCAGTTAGTTCATCATCCATGGCGATGCAACTATGATGAACAGCATACAAGTTTTTAAACGAGGCAGTGAGATTTTTATGATTGGATCTATACGCTATGGTCTTACAAAGAGATCCTTGTTTTTTAGACTTTCATGCAGTTTCACCTAACATAAATTTTTTAAAGCTGTTTTTAAACATTTGCAAAAATATAATTTTGTCCAAGAATATTAGAGATTTCTTCGGTTTAGTATGTACTTTGCTTTTCAATCGATTTATCAGCGCATTTTGTTTACATTTTGATCAGCTGCAAACATTCGCTCCATAAGCAAGTTTAAAAAAAAAAAAAAAAAAAAAAAAAATTAAAATAAATTACAACATATATAGAAAAATTAAGATTTAAATAAAATCACTACTGAAAATTTCTATGAAGCAACTTAGAATGCTACTATGAAACTAGAAAAGGTAACACACGAAACCTTTATTCTTGTAAAGAGTACAATGAGAGTTTTCTACTTCCTTGTACGAAGTAAGGGAAGTATTGTAATCGCGAAAAATTTCGGATATCATATTTCAACGAAAATATCCATTTTGACCTCTCTCGAATCCATTTGAACTTTTTTTTTTGGTGTGACATCTGTTCGTACGGACAGAATAAATAATCTTTTTCTCAAATTGGATTCAGAAGAGATTTTTCTCGTGATGTCTGTACGTACGTATGCAGGTATCTCGCATAACTCGAAAACGAGTGGCCTCAAAACGTTGAAATTTTGTATATGGGACATGTATAACATGTAGTTGTGCACCTCCCTTTTTGTTTGCAATCGGCTGCATCAGAACTCTATGTATATCTACCCAGTCTGTTACCGAAGACGGGGAGTTTAGTTTTTTATTCTTATATGCTTGTAGATTGTGCGATTTTTGCTTTCGAAGTGACTCAGGGGGTTAAGGTTTTTATGACTTTATTTAATCTGCATGCAATAGTTGTAGAATTATCAATATTTTAAAAGTTACTTAAGTACTACTAAGCCTACTAAAGTCGCTATTTGTTTACATTTTCAACTCCTGTTTTGTTTGAAGATGTTTTGAGTTTTTATGTATTTTTGCCTCGTCACGAAGTGAGAATTGAATTGATTGAATGAGAACTATATCTCCAATGAAATTCGAGGAAATAAGTTTAAATGAAGTGCGGCCAAAAATATGTATAATTTAAAGGACATATGAGGAATTCATGTGTGTCCACATCAGATTTTTTATATAGAGCGTATTTCCCTCATAGTAAATTTAGAAATGATTGTATAATGTCTATATTATGTTTTATATACAACGCGCATGATAGGCAACGCATTTCTAGATTGGCTGTTATTATAAAATATTTAATGCGTATGTTATTTACTTTAAATTTTAAAAAATTATTTTAAAGAAACCCCTGGCGAGCCGGATTATTAGTGCTCGCGGACCAGATTTGGCCCTTGGGCCGTAGTTTGGAGACCCCTGGTATAAAGCATGGGTGTGTAAAGTGCGGTCCTAAGTCTTTAAAATGCGGCCCAAACGCAAATTATGAAAGTATTTAAATGTACACATTTTTATTTTTAAAAATGTTTGAATTTGATTCATATATAATCGATTCATTCACATTGATTTTATAAAGATTACCTACCCCACAATAAATATCCTAATTTTCACAATCATGCTTTATTAATGTCTTCAGCTTTTGGAAGTACCTATATTTGTGAACAATTATTTCAAAAATGAAGCATACAAAAAACAAAAATAGGACAGACTAACATCTTGAAAATACATTAAGAATTGCAACCTCGTCTATTGAACCCGATATCGATTTGCTTGTTCAACAAAAGCAAATTCATCCATCTCATTAGCTTGAATTTTTTCTATCTTTATGAAATCCAAACTAAATGAAACAAAACTTTTACAAATTAATAATAAATATGTACCTATACATGCCTAATTCAAATTAAAAAAAATCAATAATAAAAAGAAGTTAATTTGTTTTAATAAAACAACATAGAGCTCATTTTTATTTCAATTTGTTAAAAAATATGTTTCATAAAAAAATCATGCAAAACTTTTTATATAATTAAAACATAATATAAAAAAATTGCAATGAAATAAGCAATAAATCTCCATATTTTCAAGAGAAAACAGTCAGTCCAATATCCAAAGCAATGAATGAAAAACTGTTGTCAAAACCCCATTTCCAAAAGAATAAAACTATCATCAAAAAGTTGTCAATCTAAATTCTGCTTTGTAGATGACATATTTCAAAATATAACAAACCTCTTTGCCATTAGCTAATAAAGAGAGAGAGAGAGAAAAGGAAATTCTCTCTGTTGTGCCTCGCGAGAATAAGAAGATTGCGATGTGAGTGTTGTGCGTCCAAAAATCAAAAGAAAATAAGCAGCACTTAATCTCATATTTTCAACAATCAGCAGTCCAAAGCATTGAATGAAAAACCACATTTCTAAAAGAATGAAGCTATTCAA
This sequence comes from Stegodyphus dumicola, assembly GCF_044657685.1. NCBI lineage: Eukaryota > Metazoa > Arthropoda > Arachnida > Araneae > Eresidae > Stegodyphus > Stegodyphus dumicola. Next base: position 208,966,502 of record NC_140774.1, read on the forward strand.
AATTATGCGATTTCATCAAGAAAGATAAAGTAAAACAAATCTGATTTGAATTTTGAAAAAATCGCTTCGAGGTGCACTGGCTCTTGTCTAGATGCACCTATGTATCAAATTTCATAGCCCTGGATCTATCAGCTTACGCGCAGCACAAACAAAAGACACATACATAGACTCTTTCTTTTTCTTTTATTACATGTAGGTTTGGTTTGGTTTATTTAATTATGACAAAGCACACTAGGGCTATCTGCCTAAGGGAAGGTATGCCTTCGTGGAGGACTTTCTAAGGGAAGCTGGCTCGTATACACGTTACACATGGGGAAAACCACGAAAACGCTCATGCAGCCAGTCCGTTCGCGGGATTCGAACCTCAGACCGAACTACCAGTGTTCAGCGACTTTATCGCTCGGCCGCTGGTGGGCCTCTAGTAGAGAAGAGATTAATCACCCTCCATCCATCCTAGACTCATTGACCAAGTAATCGCTCTAATTCAAGCGCCCACTTGAACACACCAAGACAGCCGGAAAACAACATGCATTTAGCAAGTTAATCATGGTGACTAGCGGAACTTGGAACTTCAGCAGGAGAGCTTAGACCTTAGTGGGGCGTGGCTGCCGTCCGGCTACTCCGTTATTAAGCCCAATATCCTATGCTCGGCCGTATTGTACGTATCTGTTGATAATCGCCAGCTAATTTAATTAAGGGCCAACTAGTTGGGTTATTGTGTCTACCTTAGGCTACGTCTGTTTAATTTAGTGTTAGGTTATTTTCTTAGCTTGCTTTAAAAGGCCAAATGGAGGCTAGTAGAGGAAATGAGAGTTCTGGATCGGGATCTTAGGAGAGGGAGTTGAGGGAGCAGCTCCCGAGAAGGAAGGCTCAGCCGTGGAAGGGACGCTTATCTGAAAATGGAGACAGGGAGCCTTATCAGGAAGTGGATGCGAGTAGAGTAGTTGCTACGTCACAGAAAAAGAACGTGTGCTTAGATTATTTTCTTTTTTTAATTTGGTGATTACAGGCATTTAGTAGTTATATGATAATTTGTAAACTTGCTTATTTATAATGAGTTCTTAAAAACGTATATCAATTAGGTGTTTTAAGTGACTGATACAGTTATTATCTTGAAACAGATATCAGCATATAATAAAATGTTTCCTTCACAGTGTAACCTCTTCCGAAGATAATTATTTTCTTACTTTTATTTATCCTATGACTGAATATATGCAAAACTGCTACATGTCATCACAATTTAATAAGAGATTATATTTTACCGATTTATCGGAGGTGATTTCCCTTCGTTAATAAATTTTTAGCCTTTGTGTTTTTTCTTCGTATTCTATTTTACTACGTATATGATGATTATCTCCTAGTTACCCTGAACGAGGATTATTTTCGAATTTAATGATTGAGTGATCCTATACACTCAGAATTTTACCTTATTTCTTAAATCTTCTGTTCATAATATCATATATACTTTCCGTAATCTTCATTACATTACTTATTTTTATTCTTAAATTCATTTTACCCAGAGTTTTTCAGACTTGTTAGGCAATACTTTTAACTTATTCGTTATATTTTATGAGTGTAATTACTAAAACACGCATTTTCGTGTATTATATTATTCAATGTAATTAACTTTTTTCGTTCTTTTCAACGTTAGCGATCTTCAACATATTCTGTATTTTAACTTATTTTATATATTTTCTAATCATATAGATGACTTGCATTTAATTTTAGATGTAACATTTCTAGCTTGTTTTGTACATTTTAACCTTCACATTATTTAATATACTCAAATTTTTAACCAGTTTATATTTTCACACTATATACATGACTTTTACTTGATTTCTCTCATACATCTTAACCTCCATGATTTCCAATATAGTCCTAATTTTAACATAATTGCTATATTTTCACATCATATACCTGACTTTTATTAAATTTTAAGTGTAAATTTTACTTCTTTTCTATATTTTAACGTTTTTAGTTTCCAACATACTCTGAATTTTAACTAATTTGCTATATTTTTACACTATGTACATGACTTTCATTTAATTTATAGCTACTTTCATTACGTTTTAACCATCGTAATTTCAAAAATACTTTACATTTTAGTTTAATTCCTATATTTTCTGACCATATATATGAATTTTGTTTAATTTTAGATGTAATTTTTAACTTGTTTCGTACATTTTAAACTTTCGTAATTTTTAAAGTACTCTAATTTTGAACTTGCTATTTACATTTTAATACCATATACCTAACTTATTTAATTCTAGATGTAAATTTTAACACCTTTTCTATTTTTTATCGCTTTTAGTTTTCAACATACTAAGAATTTTAACTAATTTGTTATATTTTCACATGACTTTCCTTTAATTTGTAACGACTTTCATACGTTTTAACCTTCCTAATTTCAAACAGGCTCTTAATTTTAGCTTAATTCCTCTATTTTCTTACCATGTATATGAGCTTTATTTAATTTTAGATATTATTTTTAACATGTTTCGTACATTTTATACCTTCATAATTTTTAGAGTACTCTAATTTTGAACTTGTTTATTACATTTTCCTGCCATACGCATGAACTTTAGTTAATTTTAGATGTAATCATCATACTTTTCCGGCACTGGGTTTCTTTCTAGTTTCCAACATACTCTAAAGTTTAACTCTGTTTTATAATTTTTTATTGTAATTGCGCTTGTGATATTACTATTTCAGCTAAATTAACACGCTTAAATTTCTTAAAAATAGAGATCGATTTCAATTAAGTATTTTATTTTACAACCTTTAACTGTTATTCATATCCAATTCGTTGAATAGCCCTTACTTAGTCCATATTTTATAGTACTATTTTAATTTGCCAATTCTACAATTTATCATTCTGTAGTACACTTACCATGACTTATCCTAATACTTTACTTCATTATTAACTTCATTCGCATTTTCAAATTTAACATTTCCTGCATATTCTGGCATTTCCTTTTAATTCTTAATACCCTTTATATCTGAATATATGTTTTTAAGCTCTTCAGTGTTACCAATGTTCAGTTTTGAATCTTGATTCTCATTAAGCTAGTTTGATAGATTCCGAATTTTTAGAATGAAATCTCAACTTTCATCCATAATTTTAGACCCATATTCATTCTTTCATGTACTCATAGAAAATTCTTTATTATTATTTTGAACGCTCAGTACCTTCTAATTCAATAATTTGTACTAATTGAATGCCTTCTACATCACTTTAAATGTCTCGAATATGTAAATTTTCACTTTATTACCTTTCCCTACACTAAGTACGGATATTTCTGCCTTCATGAACGGCTTTCATGTGAAATGGCCGAAATTTGACGTTACATGTATAAAAGAAATTTCTAAAATAAACATTTCCAGTATTGAATAAGAGATGAATGACCATCGATTTTACCCATTGGTTACAATTTCATCTCTTGAAAGTTTGTTTTATTGATATGCATTTATTTCTAACGCATAGTGTTGTAGGGTTTATATTTATTTTAACTAACATTTATTTTAAGTTTAAACTATCTTTCCTGTCAAGCCTTACTTTCCCCTGGAACTGCCAATGCCAGAGTATGTAAATTTTAGTAGAACGCGCAAGGATTCAAATTATCAGCGGAAGTATTCTGATTTAAATAGAAAGGAAGCGAGTTCGAGGGTGTGATATTCTTACTTCACGAGCGCGGAGGTAGTTGGCCAGAAATTGAAGAACCCCGCGTTTCGGCCTGTGTGCTTGCCTGGAAGTAGTGTTAATCGTTCAAGTGATCTTCAAGTTTGCTGAATTAGCAGCGGTATTGTAAAACGCGGTGAGGTTAGTTACTTTTAGAGAGCCTCGTAGTTAGAGTTTTGTCTTTAGTTTCTTTTCAGGTTATTATTTTTATTTGAACGCCGAGTTGGCGCAGTTTGTGAGCGTCAAGAGCACGCACTTGTAATTTATTACGTTGAATAAAAAGGGACTTAAACCCTTAACAAGACTCTGTCTTTTATCCAGTTTTCACAGTCACCTCTTGGCTGCGTGCAAGTTGGAGGCGCGCAACGCTACATTGGCGCCCGAACACTTATCGAACTGAAATGGCCGAAAATTGGATGGAAGCCGCTGGACAACACCAAGAAATGACAAGCCAATTGGAAGGATTTGGATACCTGGTCCAGACTTTGAGAGCGTCAATCAAGCCAAACGTCCATTTCGACGGAAAAAATTCGGTGGCGGTATTTCTAGAAGGTCTAGAAAACCACTTTCAGCTCTACCCTGTTCCTGAAAGACAAAAAGTTGCCATCGCCACATCCGCACTAAGAGGACAGGCCGCGCTATGGTGGAAAAATATAGGCAAATTTTTATTAGGGAAATTTGGAAGCCAGACATATACATTTGAAAATTTCAAAAAATCGTTAGTAAAGGCCTTCCCCATAGTGAAAGATCGCGCAAGGCTGGAAGCCGAACTATATAGTTTCTATCAACGGGATATAGCAGAATTGACGGACTTTATTCTACGAAAAATTAAGCTGACGGATATGCTGTATGGGAAGAAACCCGATGCGGAGATTATTGAAATAATCTTACCAAGATTGTTACCCGCTGTTCAAGACTACTTTGAAATTAGAAACCCAAGCACATTGCAGGAGCTCTTCGAATTGGCGGTGAAGTTTCAAAATCGCAGAATAGCGGAAAAAACTAGAGGGGCAACATATTCTCAAAGTACCCGAAGGAAATCTTCAAATGAGGAAACCAGAAATGGAAATCGCTCTTATGGGGGAAAGAGCTATCACGCTAACTCGTCGAAACTCGAAGGTCAAGGCCCAAAAAGAAAATTCGAAAATAAACATCCGCGTACCCAGAAGGCACAGATTGAAAGGAAAGCTTTAAACGAGGGGCCTGTGAAAGGGAGGGTCCAGACCCCGGAAGTTTTAAAAAAAACCCTCAAATAGACATTTAAATACGGTCATCGTAAAAAACTCACAGCTACCAATTATACAAGTCCTGGTTGGCGATGTACCAGTAGAAGCCCTCATCGATACAGGAGCAGAAGGAAATTTTATGAGTGAAAATTTCTTCAAAAAGAATTTTCATAGGGTACGATTATTTAAAACCAAAAATACGGAAATTATAGCGGCGCAAGGAAAAACATGTCACTGCATCGGGAAATTATCATTAAACTTACAGGTAAAAGAGGAAAGCCTCAAAGTATTAATTTTTTTATAGTGAAAAATCTGCAAAATCCTCTTATTTTAGGTATCGAGTTTTTAAGGCCGCGAGGGCCAAATTGAATTTTCAAGACAGTTCCGTGGTGTTGGAGATGGACCAGAGGGTGATGGAACCTGTGGAGACACCGCAAGTGGACCTTAGCCATCTGAATGACCATGAAAGGCAAGCAATACAGCAAGTGGTGAGTAATTTTTCTAATTTGTTTTCAGAAAAACCAGGAAATTGTCAAATAGTCACGCACAAGATTCAATTAAATGCCGAAAAACCTTGTAGGACTAAACCTTATCGGTACGACAAACAAAAAGACGTAATCATCGAAGAACATATTCAGGAGATGTTAAAGAATAAAATAATAACGCCCACAAATAGTGAGTACGCGAGTCCAGTCGTACTATGTAGGAAAAAGAACGAGTTTCCTCCTTCGTATAAAAGGGCTTGGAGGTTTGCTATTGATTACAGAAAAGTAAATAGTATTACCAAATTTCCAGTTTACCCTTTGCCGGTTATAGACGAGATCATTAGACAGATCAAATCGACAAGATACATGTCTACGTTGGACTTAAGGTCTGGCTACTATCAAATAGCTATGAGACCCGAAGACATACATAAAACCGCGTTTATAACAAAATCGGGCACTTATGCATTTTTACGCATGCCCTTTGGGTTGTGTGGGGCCCCATCAACATTCCAGAGAGCTATGGACATTGTTCTAAAGCCTGTCCTAGGAAAATCAACTTTAATTTATCTAGATGATATAATTATAACGAGTAGTACGTTGGAACAACACATTAATGATCTAGAACAAGTTTTTAAATTATTAAAAGAGGCCGGTCTTACAATTAACGCCTCAAAATGCAAGTTCGCAACTAAAGAACTTAAATATCTCGGTTATAAAATTTCGCAAAAGGGAATAGAAACGCAAGATTCAAAAATAAAAGCTATTAAGAATTTCCCACCGCCCAACACCGCCAAGAAACTTTCTGCTTTCCTTGGGTTATGTTCTTACTATCGATCTTTCATAAAAGATTTCGCTAATATTGTTGAACCACTCTTAGTAATCAAAAGAAAAAGGGCTAAATTTACGTGGACAGCGGAAGCTAACACAGCATTTGAAAGATTAAAAGAAGCGCTCATTAATGCCCCTGTTTTAAAATTCCCGGAGGGGGACGAAAACCTGGAAATTGCAGCAGATGCGTCAGACTATGCGGTGGGTGCGGTTCTTATGCAAAATAACCATCCTCTGGCATTTTTTAGTAAAACATTGAATCAGACACAAAGGAATTATACAGCTACAGAAATAGAAACATTAGCCGTATTAATGGCTGTACACAAATTTCGAGTTTATTTCGGCAAAGCGCCAGTAACAGTCTTTTCGGATCATGCGGCTGTTGGTAGACTTTACTCGGGGAAAAACCTAACGCCCAGGTTAATAAGATGGGCTTTAAAACTCCAAGAATATAATATCAGAATAAAATATAAACCGGGTAAGGAAAACAATGTAGCTGACGCACTTTCTCGTATAAAACTGGACGATGAAGGAAATGAACTTAAATGCGCTGTGTTGACTTCAAAAATTTTAGATTCTAGAGATACGATTATTACTGAACTGAAAGCTGATCCTGAATTTGGAAATATCTATGCATATTTGAAAGACCCCGAAAGCTTTGAGCACACAGATATCGATGCGTTAAGAAATAGAGCAGAAAACTATGAAATAATAGATAATTTATTATTTTATACGAAAACAACAAACGAAAATCTTGAGTATAAACCAGTCATCCCAGCCTCGCTTCGATTAAGCATTTTGAAGGAATTACACGACGCGAAAACAGCGGACCATTTAGGGGTCAGAAAGACTTTAAAAAGGGTACGCGAGGCGGTATATTTCCCGCAATTATACAAAATAGTAACGGCGTATGTCAGGTCCTGCAATCAATGTCAGTTAATAAATGATATTAATTACAGCCCGGCCGGGTACTTAAATAGCATTCGCGCTACATTTCCGAATGAAATTTTAGGCATAGATCTTCTTGGTCCCTTCCCCCAGAGCGAGTTAAATAAAAATCGTTTTCTTTTAGTAATAGTAGATCATTTTTCAAAATGGACAGAAATTGTTCCACTTAAACGCGCGTCAGCCAAAACAGTCGCAGATGCATTCTTACACAGATACATTTTAAAATACAGTGCACCGATAAAAGCCATTAGCGATAATGGAAAACAATTCATTAGTCAAATATTTGAAAACATATGCAGTGGACTTGGCATACGCCATATCAAAATGGTTCCGTATAGACCACAGGCAAACATAGCAGAAAGAGTGAATAAAAACATAGTAAAAATAATTCGCAGTTACGTGAGCACACATCACAAGTGCTGGGATGGCTACATAAATGAATTAGCTTATGCTTTAAGAACGGCAAATCACAACGCTACGGGAAAAACCCCAGCAGAATTATTTTTAGGCAGAAAGTTAATTATGCCTTTAGATAAATTATTCTTTGTGCAACAAAGAGAGCAAGAGTTTAAACAAAAAGATGTGCAAAAGCTGATTGATCAGGCGCTTAAAAGCTCGGATACGGCAAGAAATAGGCAGAAAGTATATTATGATAGAAAACGCCGTGAAGCAGATTTTAAAGTTGGGGATAAAGTACTGAAGCGGAAATTTTCTTTATCAAGTGCCCCAGACAATTTTACGGCAAAGCTAGCTCCAAAATTTGAAGGTCCCTATGTAATTCAGGAAATCAAAGGAGTAGTATTATATCTTAAGAACGAGAGAGGGGAAATCTGTAAAGCAAGTCCCGACCAGGTGAAAAAATACTATAATCCAAATGATTTTGAAATCCTTAAAAGTTTCTTGCAGGACTCAAGTCTAAACGAAGTAGAAGGTCCAGAAATAACAACAACTATTCCACCACCCAAGAAGCAGAGAACTGAAGAGAGACCTAGCCCTTCTACAACCCGGACGTCGGTATCAAAAAGAAAAAATAACTTTCAAACTCCAGCGTTTAAGAAAAACAAGAATACAGATGCACCGGGTAAAGAAACCGTGGTAAAGAGCAAAACACCACCTACAACGGATTGCAGGAGAAATTATACATCAAGAAGAACGTGCACACGGCCACAGAGTCAGGTGCCAGCAAGGCTGCCGTTCCGGAAACTGAAACGGCAACAGGAGGAACAAAAATATCAGGAACAGAAGAAATTCAAGAAGGACTCCAGACCGGAGGACGTCAAGACTAGCCGTCCCATGGAAAAACGGAAATTCCAACAACCAGACGATTACTCCGCCAAGAGGCCATCATGTAGAGGACGCAAAAGAAAAACTAATGTGGACGACACTCGGAGGTCAGTAAGGAGAAGATTGACGTTCATGAAACCTCTAACTTGGGACCAATATTGCCAAAAAAGAATGACGGAGTTTCAAGCATCGAAAACTCAAAGATAAGTTAAAACCTTCTATAATTTTTTTTTTTTTTTCTCTTTTGTTCCGAAATGTTATGTATAAGTACGAAGTTCTATGTTTTGACGAAAGTCAATATGTCTCGGTTGAGACTTAGCTTTGTTTTACTTTATTTAGCTAAGGCAAAAGTATTATTTTCTTTAAGTATAAAAGCTAAAAACAAGCATTTTCTGTTGGTCGAAAGACTAATTCTGTTATGTTAAAGCCAAAATTTGGCCGAAGATAAAAATAACTTCATATTCTTGTATTAATAAGAATTTTAGGTTCAGTGCCGCCAGCTTGGCGAAGAATGAGTAAAGTAAAAATTTATTTTCTCTTATTCATTGTATGGTAAATTGTAAAAATTATATGTATTAAAATTTTGTAAATGTACGTAAATACTTGAATGTTATGTAAAAGTAGAATTTAGTCTAGAAGCATAAAATTTTAGAGGCTAAAAGTAAATGCTCAAAAGCAATGAATTCAAAATTTAAGTATTAAATTGTAGATAAAGTCATGCTTTAGAGCGAAAGCCTGCATGTTTAAAGATGAATGAGGGGGAAGTTAGAATGAATGTGTTTTGTAGGGTTCTCCACCTACACTTGAATTTTTAAGAATATTAAAGTAGCTCATCGAGTTGTAGAATGTCAAGTAAGGTGTGTCTATTTGGTCGTTGAATTCTAACAAATCATGGTGGTTAGGGGAAGTGTTGTAAGACTAAAACAGGAATATTTCCGTTTGACACCACACATGGTGGAGAGCCAGGGTAAAGTTAAATTAATGCTTGAAAAATTGAATGAATGTGAAGTAAGCAATAACTAAGAAAAATGAATCGTGTAAAAACAAAAATTTATTGTGTCAAGAAAGTGTGAATTATAATTTATTTAGAAAGATACTGATACTTATTCCTTCCAGATGCTGGAATGAAAGACCAAGATTGATTGATGAAGTCCAGGAAAAGTTGCTGTAAGAAGAGAGAGTTATAACTATCAACAGAATTTTAGTATACAATTTGTCACATAAGATTTTTTTTGTGTAAACGAGGTTCTCGACAGTTAGTTCAGAATTAGAGAAACTTACAACAGGTCGTTTGTAGGACCTGCTTCCAAGTTTTCTAAATTCTGGCAGCGGCAAATGTAGGGTTTATATTTATTTTAACTAACATTTATTTTAAGTTTAAACTATCTTTCCTGTCAAGCCTTACTTTCCCCTGGAACTGCCAATGCCAGAGTATGTAAATTTTGGTAGAACGCGCAAGGATTCTAATTATCAGTGGAAGTATTCTGATTTAAATAGAAAGGAAGCGAGTTCGAGGGTGTGATATTCTTACTTCACGAGCGCGGAGGTAGTTGGCCAGAAATTGAAGAACCCCGCATTTCGGCCTGTGTGCTTGCCTGGAAGTAGTGTTAATCGTTCAAGTGATCTTCAAGTTTGCTGAATTAGCAGCGGTATTGTAAAACGCGGTGAGTTAGTTACTTTTAGAGAGCCTCGTAGTTAGAGTTTTGTCTTTAGTTTCTTTTCAGGTTATTATTTTTATTTGACCGCCGAGTTGGCGCAGTTTGTGAGCGTCAAGAGCACGCACTTGTAATTTATTACGTTGAATAAAAAGGGACTTAAACCCTTAACAAGACTCTGTCTTTTATCCAGTTTTCACAGTCACCTCTTGGTTGCGTGCAAGTTGGAGGCGCGCAACGCTACAGTGTTAATACATTTTTTTTAACTTAGCCCAGTTCCAACTTAATTCACTAGACAATTTCATATATAGTGTGTGTGTGTGTGTGTGGTTATGGCAAAGCCTTAAGGGCTATCTGCCTAAGGGGAGGGATGCCTTCGTGGAGGACTTTCTAAGGGAAACTGGCTCGTATACACATTACACATGGGGAAAACCACGAAAACACCCATGCAGCCAGCCCGTTCGTGGGATTCGAACCTCGGACCGAACTACCAGTGTTCAGCGACTTTACCGCTCGGCCGCTGGTGGGCTCCAATTTCATATATAGACTATTTTTCAATTTCTTAGACTAAAATGTTCTTTTCGCAAATGTCAGTTTGCATTAATTTATTTACCAATTTATTTTCTTATGAATGAAATCTTTTGAAGTACTTTACAAAACATATATCATTACCAATATACCTATATTTACAGAAAGAACCAAAGAGTAAGAGACATTTTACCCAAATCTCCACTACAATTTCGAATATTTTAACCTTCTTCATCACAAATACAGAAATTTCTTCGTACAATACTCATCATAACAGTTAAATATTCCTTACTAATACACATTTTAATAACTCATTTTCAATAAAAATTACACCCAAATGAGTATTACGTTTTCTTATAATTGTACATATATGTTTGCCTTACAGGAACTTTCTATGCATTTTCGAGAACTGTAATTTGCTAAATATTACCTTTTTCTGAGTGAAAAACTCCAAAGACCATCTAAATCATTCATCTTTTCCTGCAGTATTCCCACAGTACACAATAACTATCTTAGAACTATTTTCTTAATATTAAGAACTAAATATGAAATAAACATTTTTCACTGTAGAATATTTAAGGTTTTACCCAAATCAGGATATAATCTTTACTGAATTTAAGTTATTTACCCAGAATTCCCAACAAATGTTTAGAAAATGTGGGATGGAAAGCAATATATTTACCTAAAAATGAGTCTTAATACATTTTTATTTTTTCCAGATTTACTATCAGTGGGAAAAACCTGAAGTTCACTTTATATACCCTCATCAGTATACACAGAAAAGTCATGAACCTTTCTGTAGTACAATTAGCCCTTTACATACGTTTAATGTTAATCTAAATAATTTTAATTAACTTTCAACTAGGATTTTTAAAAGAAAAGAATATTTATGCGATGCATTATTAAATTACTCCCACGCGTTGTTAAGGAAAATGTAATTAAATATTCACGTACACACTAAGAAAATTCCACTCGTTAGGAACAGTAAAACATTACCAATACTTAAACGAAATGTAAAACCGTGTAATGCATTAATATAAAACCTGAGTAACAAATCATTTCTTATAAGCAGTATACGGTTAAAAAGAATTTTCTTATAACTTATCAACTTTTAAGAAGTAAGAGTAAGGTAATGAACCAACTTTTTAGAAATGCTCTTTTATTTTCTAAATCTACCCTTTTGTAGTAACAACAAAATTCAGTGATACCACTATTTTATTTTTATGTAGCATGCGCATTTCTCCTAACAGATGAAAACCCAGATATCTCACTTTTCCAAAGATTTAGCTTTAGACTTACTTTCAAAGGAAAAGGAAAATAATTTTACTTATAAAACAGGATATCTTCTACTAAAAGACCTTGAAAAAAAATAGCGATCACATCTGTATGTAGCACTCAGTGATTTAGTTTCAAACCAAATTTTGATATTGTTTAATCCTGCAAGCAACAATTTTCACCTTCGAGTTAAATTTTATACGACTGCAACATATTTTTCAATGACTTTCATACTCACATTGTGTAAAAAGACTTCTAGTTTTGACTATTTTAATTTATAATATTCAGAAATACACTGATTATTTTCAGAAAACGCCATTTCAGAATCATATTTTACCACTCTGAAACTTTTGAATAACACTTTCCACCATAATGACAACCAGATACTTCATTATTTTTTACAAAAACAGGAATTTTTTTTTTTTTAATTCCTCTTCTAGAAATACTAATAAATTCTGCTATAGAAAGAAGATTCAATTCCTATTGTAACTCTATACACTATTTGCAAAGAGAAAATACACTTTAGATGATAACATGGCATCATATCACCCATATATTTTTAAAAATTTAGAACAATTTCAGTATGGCAAATTATCTACAGAGTTTTCAAACGCGGATATATTTCTGAAAGAAACTACCTAACATACCGCTCATTTACTTCTAAACCATTTAAATAAAACCAAACAATTAATAAAATATTTGAAATTTTGATAAAGTTTAGTACATCTATACAGTTATTTAATTCATGAAGTACCAAATTTTGAAAATAATAAGAGTAAAAACATCACTATTTTAGAATTTAGGAAGAGATCTTCAATAATGAGAGTGAACATATACTGAACTTCATGCAAGATTTTTATCGTTTCATACCAAACATTTCACTGTTTCATAGATTCTAAGAACATAGCCCAATCTTTTTCAAAGAATACAGTCAAAAGTCGTTAATTCGGACACCCATAATCCGGAACTCAAAGCTAAAATCTTTCTGCACATGCGCCGCGTTGACGCATGCGCGCAAGACATTTACGACTGCGCATATGTGTCTGCGCAAGCGCAGAATACGTTTTCGCGTGCGCGTTTAATGTAAAACGAACGGTATAAGCTAAAATTATCTAATTATCTATTTCAGTTAATGTTGATGATTGCGTTGTCCCTTAATCTTCAAATTGGATCCGGCTTATTATTTTTTGCAGACTGTAAGAGCAATTTTATAAAAGTAAGCTTGAACTTTCGATTATGTCAAACAGAATTTCCGATGCTGGAGCTCCCAAAGGATCTAGAAAACGAAAGTATGCTTCGATGTCCATGAAACATAAAACGAATTGCTATAAAAAATGGATAAAGGCATATCTTTTGTTTATCTAACGGTTCCGAAATCTGTTTATCAATTTCACGCTGCTCTGCGCGGGAGGGGGGACGTCGCGGCGCGCAATGAACTGGAAGTTGATCTGTCAGCACTATCGTTATCTTTAGGGCAGATGTTTTCATTTTATTCGGCTTATAATTCCTTACTAAATGTAGTATTTAATCTCGATGTACTCTCTTTGATATGATTTAAATCAAATTCCTCGTCATTATAAATATCACGAATACAAATCAAATAGTTTTCTGGTTGCAATTTTCTAATTTCGGCTATGCGTAAGGTATGCTTTATGCATGCGCGCGTTGAAAGAAATGTTTAATAAAGTAAACAAATAAATATTAAGCTTCTTTTTTTGTAAATTTTGATACCCTTCAGATCATAATTGCTCATTATTTTATAAATTACGGTTTCATATTTTTAATTTTATAATTTCTGATTGCCATCTTACCAGATTTAAACTGATGATCTATAATCTGGAATCGCCGAAGTCCCGACGAGTCCGGATTAAAGACTTTTGACTGTATATATCATTTCACATTAATTAGAGAGTGCCATACGAGTTTAATTGCAGGTGCTTACTGAATGACGCTAAACCTTTCAAAGAAAAAATCAAATATTTTTCATCTTTCATGAAAATTTGTGAATAACAATATTTCATAAGAGCTAGAATATTTCATAAGTGCAATGAAACTGTATCAAAAATAGAAAACTATTTTCCAAAATATGAATTCCCATTGGAAATTTTAGATATCCTTATGTAAAGTTATATCCGAAGTTATATCACTTCAGTCGAACTTGAAGGCCAACCAGATTTATTACATGATTTGATACATTTCTCGTATTTTTTCCGAAAATAGAAGTTTATATTTTTCATACGCAAACTATTACAACGAATTACTGACATTTTATTCCCATATTACTTACCATTTTTTACTGCACAAAACTATTGTAAGTTCCATGTTCGAAGTTCAGCACCCATAAATTTCACATAATACTACAGTTACACAGTGCAAATTATAAGATTTAAGATTAATTTCATATGTAAGCGATGATACAATAGAGAATATGGAAAAGGCATTAGTGATATGGATAGAAGACGAAAATCAAAAATGGATTCCAACTGATACTAATGCTATTACAAATAAAGATTTATAAAACACTTAAGAACCAGTAACCGTCGACTTCACTAGGAGGGCGGAGAAGGAAAGTATCTTTTTCTGTAAGTCATGGTTGGTTTGAGAGATTTAAACAAAGACATTCTTCACATAATCTAAGATTGAAATTAGAAAGCACATCAGCTGATTCGGATGCAGCACAACAATATCCAGCAAAATTTGCTGAAATCATTGCCGTCAACTCCTACACTTCTGATCAGATCTTCAATGCTCACCAATTTGAGTCACCTAATTTGAGTCTGGGTTGTTCTGGAAAAAAATGCCTGAAAGAATTTATTTAGCTAAAGCTTGCAAATCAGCTAATGGTCATAAGGTAGCGAAAAGTCGTATTACAATTGTTTTCTGTTGCAACACTTCAGGCGATTATATAATGAAACCATTGTTTATTAACAAATAAAAAAAACTACACTACTAAAGGAATAAACATAAATAACCTTCCCGTTTATTGGATGGCTAATAAAAAAGCATGTGTCACAGCCATAGCTTTCAATGAATGGTTTCTTAACATGTTTGTCCTAGATGTTAAAACTTATTTAAGTAAAAACGGATTGCCTTTTAAAGCTCTTCTATTAATTGATAATGTACCTATCATCCTCAAGATTTACAACACGAAAATATAGAAGTTGTCGGTTTACCAAAGAATACAACTTCCTTATTACAGCCATTAGATCAAGGAATAATTTTGACTTTTAAGGCATTGTATATCAAACAAATTTTCAGGTATATTTTTAGAACAAATGGAGAATGATGAATCTCTTACTCTTATGGATGACTGAAAGAAATTTACAATCTTAGATTGTGTTAAGCATGTTGGACTGTCATATACTTAGATTAAACAATCAACGCTAAACGCAAGCTGGAAAGCAATGTGGTCGGATGGTGCTAAAGACGAGAATGATAGATTACCATTAGATCACGAATATTCTCAGACCTAAATTGGTCCAAACTATAGGAGGAGAAGGTTTTGAGGATTTAGCTCAGGCAGATATTAAAGAAATAATGGCTGGTGAAGAACTAAATGAGGATGAGTTAGCTAACATAATTCATGAAACAAACATGATGAAGACAATGATTCTGATGAAGAGCAATCTTAACCAGTTGCATTCACAGCAAGAGCCATCAGCGTAGGACTTGAATTGGGAAGAAAATTAGGTAATTATTTTTTACAATATGATACAAATGTTGAATGAGCTCTCCGATTCTAACGGGAGCTTAGTAAATGCTTAAATCAATATGAGGAGGTTTACAAAGATTTGAGAAAAAAACCATAGGCAATTGTTAATTACGGATTTCACTACAAAGTCTTGTTGATCTGAAATCTTCCCTAATCTGTCAAACCATTGAAGCAGAATCTTATCAAGAACGATCATGTGATGAAAGTGACATTATACCAATCAAGAAGAAAAGTGATTACTTCATTAAAGTGATTGAACTTATAAAAATTTTTTGAGTAATCTTATATTTTCCTAATGTAAAATAAATTAAATATACACTTTTATTATCTACATATATTTGTTATTTTATGAACAAAGTATAACTTTATTTATTTTAAGGTGTTTTAATTTTGTTTTATCTAACTAAATTATGCGCATTTAGTGGGTTTTTCATTTTACATAGCAAAATCCAAGATTTCGATTTACACAGTTTTGTGCGGAAACCATCTTCCATGTAAATCGAGGGATAGGTGTATATAACGTGCATCTGATGTTCTTGCAGACGTTGGCTGATGGGCTCGGGTTCCAGGTACATTGTGAATTTTAGGTTTCGTTCAAAGTAAATTCAAAGTGATTTATTTCTCTTCTAAAATTCATGTGAGTGATTTCTAATGTGGTATTTCTGTGTAAATGAGTGTGCAAGATTCACTCAGCAGCCACAATCATATTCAGCATTTTGATAAATAAGTTCTAATACCATTTTTTGCTACGAAACTGGTCGATAACTTCTAAGAAGTCGGTCCAACAAGTCTACTCCACCCATTCCTTCATTAGATAATTTTATAATGTGAGGTTGGATAACATCAACTTCCTTTTTTTAAGCTCGGACACATCTTTTTGCTCTTTCTAATGGTTTGTGAGTGATAACATTTGATGGAATAGTTACAACAGAACTGTAATTTCAACAGCACATATACAAATCGCCCAATTTGAAATTTTGACATTTCTTTTGCTGTTTTAAGAGGACTTTATTCCATTCTTGAATCTTGTACTGTGCCAATTACCTTAAAGCCTTTGTTAGACAGATCTGTCAGCAGACTGTGCGATGAAAAAGAATTATGGAAAAATACTTTGTTTTTCTAGATTTCAGAGACAACTTTTGACCTAAGCTGCAAATTTTCATTTTTCAACTTTTCGGAGGGTCTAATAAATCCTTATGAAGCAGATGTGGTCATTTCTAACAAAAGAAACAAGCAGATATCGGAGCACAAAACAGGGAAATACAGCTGAAACCAATTACCACATCCCCCTTGGTGAGAGAGGTCATACCCTCTTCCAGTCTTCTGCCCCATCCTTTCTGCAGATAAATGATACACCATTAATGCCTCTAAAAAAGGGCATGTTTACAAGATATGAGCACTGAATGTATTTAAAAATCTAATAAAGAAAAATATACGTGCGATATCACTGATTTTGTATATCGTTACATGCCAATTTTACGCAGTCTTGAGGAAATATTTCTTGTTATTATTTCAATTTCTTTTATTAACTCATTAAACTTGTCCTTTGCAAGTATAATAGGGAAATGTTTGGGTGGATTTGAATTTTTAGGAATTTTATAAAAATTTTTCCTTAAGTACTGTAAAAATCTTAAAAAAAGCTAATTTTTAGAAATTTTTCTATGCTGAAATATTCATATTTAAAAAATAAATTTTATGTCAAAAAATCAATCATACCTTCTATAGTAAACAACAATTTTTTCAAACTGACAGATATATTTTATTTTTTAAAAAATATTAAACATGATGTTCCAAAAAAAAAAAAAAAAGGAACATAGGCATGTAAAAGGTTAATAAATCTATTTTAAATATGCTAATGAGTTAATTCAATTCATAGACTTCTAACTATTGTTTTCAAAGGAGATAATATAAATAATCTACTAGAAAACAAATTACAATTTTATTACTTTGCAACTTTAGTGCAAGAGGCAATTAATTCATTACTTATAATTACCTCATATAGATGTAGTAAAACTGCTCCATTACAGTGATAAGACTGCATTATTATTGTAATAAGATGACTTGGTAGAAGTAAGTTGCAATGGATTGGCGGTGGTTCTCTGCATCATAACCTGAAGACAACATGATTGCATAGTTAAAACAATGGATGCATAAAAATAAACTTGCAGACATGGCCTAAATTCCACAAATAATTTTATTTCTGGATAATGCACATTATCACTGTAGGTGCGGTATGCACCTCCCAATTTTGTATAGATTATATCATTTTAAAGGACGAAAATTAGAAAAGTAATCTCTCTGGCAAGGCGACAAATAACAGAGCAATAATTTTTGTAACTAATCAGAAAACATCTGTCAGCAATGCTGATTAGCATTGCGCACTCATCGATGAAGTTTGAACCCAACACCTGTACATTAAACTGCCATGTGATCTGAAATGGAATGCTGTATAAAAGCTTAAATGTGCGCAACTCTCTCTTCTGTCATCCCTTCTGCTTCCATACGCTTGTGCTGCCTTGCTGCAGAGTTTACTTTTCACATCGATTTTGTGTGTCTGCGTATACTGAAAAGTGTGCACATCTTCTGAAAGGTTCTAATGGTGTTTATAGTGAAAAAAGTGTCAGCGAATATTCAAGTTTGGTGCTTTAATTTTGTGTTTTAGAACTGTAAATTCTTCAGAAAAATTATAATTCAATGGAGATTATTTTGGAAATTTTTCAGTGTTCAGTTTTCAGAAAAAAGTAAAAATTAATAATGAAAACAAGATCACATTCAAAAGAAAATGAAGAAGAAACTGAAACTGCCACAGTCAGTGTGGATAAATTTCAGTGAGCCATATTCGATGGAACAAATCATGGCATTCCAGTGGATAAATACTTTCTATTGTTTGAAAAGAAGTGTGACTCTAAAAATATCGGCAAGAAGAATAAATCCTTACTGTTTTTTGAACATTTAAAAGGCGAGGTCTTAGCATTTTATTTAAGAGAATGTGTTGAGTTAGAATGGAAAGTAAGGAATAAATTTCTTATGTATTTTGCTAGTGGAGAAACCCTCACTTTTAGTGACTTTATTAACTGCACTTACTCCAAATTCACTGAGATTGACAAATATTATAGACAAAAGTTAAAATTGGCATCAAGTCTAAAATTAGATGACAAAATTATCATTGATGTGTTAAATCAGGATCTGCCTGAGAAACAGAAAATGTAAGCACAGTCCAAGATTGGATCAACACCGCTAGGAAATTGTTTCCTACTTCAAGTTCGTCTACCTCAGCTTCATTGGAGGAACCAAAATTTGCAATTCCAAGACCAAGTATACATCTAAGTTTTTACAAGTTTAGATATAGGTTTTTAAGACCATTTTTCAATCCTAGGTACCACAAACATCAAGAAATTCCTAGCCACGACAACTGTCTTATCTGTATAGATCATTTCCTTCTTTAAGTCTAGTCTAAACAATCAAAATTCTCAACAAATCGAACCAAAAAAGAAGAGAAATTATTTTAAAGTTAAGGCATAAATTAATTAAAAAGAAGTCCCTGCAATGCTGGACACAGGGTCTCTAAATGTGATATCTGAAAATATTTTAAATTCTTTTGATGCAAAAATTGAACTTACTCAAAATAATCCTAATACTAAATTATGTTCATTATCCATAGGTCTTGTTGTAACTAAAGTAATTAAATTACTATGCAAAATAGGCAAAATTAGTAATACTATAGTATTTTATGTTGCGAATTCTAATTTATCTTATTTATTATCATTATCTTGTGTTTCATTATTTAAATTGCAATTACATTTTAATAATTATGAAGTGTATCAATTTACATTCATGATAAGTAAAGGTATTCAATTAAATAAACTTTCTCAGACTAATTTTGTATGTAAGAATAGTGTTAAGTACTGAAATTTTTATAATTATGCTGAATATAGTGAATTTGATCAATAGCAAAAATTATTAAGTAACTATAATCATATATTTGCTAAAAACAAATTTGATGTGGCTGTATGAATATGGAACCTCCACGAGTAGTCTTAACTTCAGAATTACCCATAGCCTCTCGATCCTATAAAGCCTCTCCTAAAGACAGTGAAATTAATAGATAAACAGATGAATTATTAAATACTAGTATCATAAAACCTTCTTTTAGTCCTTATGCTGCACCTGCAACTTTAGCTTTGTTAACTGATGAAGAGAGATAAACAAGCAAAAACTAGGTTATATATTGGTTATTTGAAATTTGATCAAATTACCAAAACAGACTGTTAACCTATTCCTAAAATTGATGTTGTGTTAGATCAGTTAACAAATGCAAACATTTTTTCCATATTGCACTTAACATCAGGTTATTGGCATATAAAATTACATGATAAAGATACTGAAAAATTGGCATTTACTACAAATTTTGGTATTTATGAATTCACAAGATTACCTTTTGGTTGGAAAATTTCCTCAGCTGTTTTTCAAACAGCTCTTGGACAAATTTGAAACAATTGTCAGATTCAATTTCCTTTAAATTATTTTGATGACATTATAGTGTTTTCCGCACATTTTGATGAACATCTTAAAATAATATTTGATATATATGAAAAACAAAATATAAAATTACTTTGTTAAAGAAAAAATAAATTTTCTAGGATATGAGGTTCAAGCAGGAAAATATCAGCCCAGTAATGCAAATATTGAGGTTATTAAAATATTACAACCTCCCTAAAAATGTTAAAGAATTACGAAGATTTTTGGGAAGTATAAAAGTATATCATAAATTTATTCAAAATTATGCAATAATTAGAGCTCCTTTAACAAATTTACTTAAAAAACATACTCCTTATAAGTGGACTAACGACTGTCAAATAACTTTTCAAAAATTAAACAATGTGTTCATTTCAAGACCCATTCTAGCTTTGTTTAATCCAAAATATCCATGTTATGTATTTGTAGATGCATCTAAAGAAGCTGCTGGTGCAGTTTTAGAACAAAATCCAGATGGTAACCTACATCCAATTGCTTCCCATTCTAGAAAATTAAGGTCTTAAGAACAAAATTATGCAATTACTGAATCAGAATTTTTAGCAATTATTGATGCCATAGATAAATTTTATTATTATTTACACGATAATCATTTCACTGTAAATACTGATCATGCTGCTTTAGTTTGGCTTAATAATATTAAACATCTTACAGGTAGGTTATTCAGATGGTCTTCGAAATTATCTATGTATGACTAAGTTCAAAAAAGGTTTTACTAATGTTGAAGCTGATATGTTAACTAGAAACCTTAGTTGTCAACATATAAGTTTGCAAGTTAATTTATTATCATTAGAAGAAATTAAAGAACATCAAAATTTAGATAATGTCTCTAATCCTAAATATAAGAAAATTAATGATGTATTAATTACTAAAAAACAAGGACTATATAAAATTGTTATACCCATATCTCTCAGAACTAAATTACTTGAAAAGTTTCACTTACAATTTGGTGATATTGGTGTGTCCTCAATGTCAAATTTATTATCTCTTCAATTATTGACCAGGAATTGTTCAAGATGTTAGAAATTACTGTAAACATTGTGAAGTATGTCAGTTTAATAAGAAAAGTAAAAAAAAAAAAGAATTTGGTTAATGCAATTTTTACCATCCCTTAATGAACCTTTTGAAATATTGTCTATTGATACTGTTGATGGATTAAATTATTATAACTCTACTAAAAACTTATTAAACATTATTATCAACCATGCTATTTAGTATACCTGGACTTTTGCTTCTAAAAGTGTAACTACTGATACTTATACAAATTGTTTTTTTGTTATAAATTTTTCAAATTCAAGTAAAGTAAATTTTAAGTGATAGAAATGCTGCTTTTATGTCTTCAAAATTTAAGCACTTGTAAGGTATATCCTAATTTTATTACAGTTATTTTTAAGCTCCTCTCCTGTCTCTTCCGGCTTCAGCTTACAATTCCTTACCAGAATGAGTTTTTAGAATCATGTTAAATGCAAATGACAAAAAGTAGTATTTGAGTCGATGTTCTGCTGACTTCGAGAGAGAGAATTAGGATTCCTGAATAGCGTTTGTTTGCTTACGTCTCTCTATGCTGTTACTATGCTCCTGTATTACATGCCCTTGACAGCTTTGCTAGCTAATTTAATATTAGAAGCCAACTTAGAAATTGTGTTAGCTTTGGCTAAATCTCTTTAGATAGTCATTAGTTAAGTTCTTATTTCTAACATTTTTGAGTTAAGCTAAGTGGAGGCTTTGTTTACGTCCTGAGAAAGGGACCAACATTATTTTGAGCAATAAAGAGTAATTAACCCTTCTTGAGTTTACGTTTCTATTTTTGGACTTAAGCAATTATTCACTTAATAGTTCATTAGGTTTTTCAACATTTAGTTAATAGATAAAAGTAAGGAAACCTACATTGACGCCCGAAGTATTTTTGATGAACCATGCTGTTGGAAAATGAAAAATTTACGCTGACCCTTCGACCTTTCAAATCTTGCAGCCGCCAGCAAATCCTATGGAGGAATTCCGTTTCATCGTAGAAACCATGCGAGCAGCTATGAAGCCAGTCGTAACATTCCATGGCAAAGGTTCTGTGATAACTTTCCTAGAGCAGCTGGACCTGCATTTTACTATTCATCCCAGAAACCAGCTGCAGAAAGTTACAATTGCTACAGCTAACCTAAAATGCCAAGCCCAGAGTTGGTTCAAGGGTATCGGAAAGTTCCTGTTGAGAGATCCAGGATCAGAAAACTACACATGGGGAAACTTTAAAACCATTATTGACAGTGTTTCCCACAGTCAAAGACCGTGCAAAGCTGGAGGCAGAGCTATTTAGTAAATATCAGATGAGCATCCAAGATTTGATGGACTTAGAAAATTCAAATATTTAATTTATTGTATGGAAAGAGGCCAGATAACCATTAATCAAAGTGATTTTGCCACACCTGCTTCCGTCGATTCAAGACTTCCTGGAGGTGAAAAAATGCCCAGACCTTGGAAAACCTATTTCAGCTGGCTATGAAGTTCCAAAGCAGATGAGCTGCTGAAAACACATGCTCAAAAAATTTCCATCAGTATTCGAGGTTTTCGCCTCAACAGAAACCTCAAAGTAAGCAGAATTCTTATTGGCAGGCAGGGAAAGCTAAAAAAGATAACAAGAAGACGGGTCAGTCGAAAGTATTTGAAGATCACAGTAAGAAGCAGCAGAAGCAAAGGATTTAAAGTGATCAAGGTGGCCGAGAAGAGAGCCCGGTCATCCCCTGGAACAAAAAAAAAAAATCCTCGGAAATTAAATTAGGTAGTTGTACAAAAATTGTTCTTTGTCAAGAATTCATATTTTACTGAACAATGCTCCTTCCTACTACCGCCTTACTGGACACTGGAGCACAATGCAGTTTTGTGGAGCAAGACTGCTTTAAGAGGAATTTTCACATTACAGATAGTTTAAAACTACAGGACAGAGGGTAATTGCTGCACAAGGAAAACAGTGTTGTCTGCATTTGAAAAAGTAGGGCTGCACGTGCAAATAAAGAATGAGATACAAAAAATTAATTTTCTGGTAGTGAAAGACCTATTAACTTCAGTTATTTTGGGGGTCGACTTTTACACACAGCAAGTGCAAAGTTAAATTTTAAGAACTCTACAAGTCCAGATAGATACTGTTGAAGAAGAGGGGGCCATGCCAGATGTTGACCTCAACCATCTTCAGGAAGAGGAGAAAAAGACAATGGAAAATTTGGTAAAACAATTTCGTAAACTATTCAATGAGAAACCTGGTTTTTGTCAGGTTGTACAGCACGAGACAGATGTAGGAAATACTCCCCCAGTCTGGTGTAAGGTGTGGTCTTAGTGATAAGACCAGGTGAAGGAAGAAATCTTGGAACAGCATATTAAACAGATACTGGCAAATAAAATAATTGTTCTGAGTAGCAGCCCAGTAGTTTTATATAGAAAGAAAAATGGCTTCCCACCCCCAGATCCGAATTTATGGAGTGCTTTTTGAATTTGATACAACACTTATAGGAGAGTTAGAGGCTAGTCTGATAAATTATCTGTGACTTAAGCAATAATATACATGATAAATCGATAAATTTGCTAAGAAATGTAATTTATGCAAAATTGTAGAAATAACAAAAATCATTAAATATTTTCCCATTATTGGCAATTGTACCACAGGCGTAAGTGTTTGCATGTCAATGTGAACTGACTGCACAGATGATATTTGCGGTGGCGAGAAACTTTTATTAAACCCAAAGTATTTAAATTTTAATACCAGAACAGTTTATTAACATAGTTGTTCTTTTTGAAATTGCAGCAACACTTTCCAGTAGATTGCTTTAAGTAGCACCACTTCTTTTTAAAATAATAATTTTAGACTTTTTTCATTATTGGATACTGCAGTTTTAGGTTTAACATGCAATTTTTCTGTCTTTCTGAAAGGGATACGAAGTTTAAACGAATGCAATTATAAAAGAATTTCAAAATATTTGTTAAATATAAAAAATTTATTTACATGGAAAAGTTATGACCAATAACTAAAGCAATTCTTATATATGCATGTCTTGTTCGAAACATTGTAACAGTTTGTTTCCACTTCAGAGGTCTGCCACAGATTTTCTGAACAAGGGACAAGCACCATTCTGTAATTGAGATTTAAATTATAAAAAATAATAAATAAAATATATTTAAGCATGGTTTAAAAAAATTATGTGAGAACAAACTTAAAATACACTGTTTCAAAAAGAATATACGTATTTCGAATGCATATATTTATTAAACTGTATGACATATGAATATGAAACTTTACACACATATCTACGAACCTCTCAATCTCAGATTACAGATGTTACAGATGTTCAATATGTCCTCCATCAGTGACACGAACGATATCACATCGATTCTCAAATTCCTCCCATACTCGGGCAAGCATGTCTGTCGTCACTGATGTTATGACAGTACAGATACGGTTCTTTGCATCTTCAAAGTTCGGTAGGAGTGGTGGTACATAAATATTGTCTTTAATGAAACACCACAGGACGAAGTCACAGGGGGTCAAATCCGGTGACCTTGGAGGCCAGCTGAGATATGCAAATGCCACACGTTTGCGTTTGTCATTAGGACACAGAGCCTGTAACAAATGTAACTTGTACGGCTTCATAACTAACCGACGTCTCAAAAATACGCCAAATTGTTGTTGTAGGTAGTTGTAACTCCCGACTGGCACGACAAGTTGATTTTGAAGGACTTCGTTGGAAAGGAGTTTGAATTTGTGTAACATTTTCGTCAGGAATACGAGGGCGGCCAGGACTCTTTCCTTTACATACACATCTTGTATTTACAAACTGTCGATACCATCTGCGAATGTTCCACTCATTTGGAGGATCACTTTCGTATCTCATCTTGAAACGACTTTGCACTGTAATCATGGAATTGCATTTCACAAACTCGAGAACACAATATTTCTGCTGCGGAGTAGCCATTTTAAACATGTGACGGTTACCACGCAAAACAGAAGACAACTGACATCTAGCGGCTATTAATATAAACTAGACTATGTGTTCGTTTCAAACTATTGAGTTTGGACAAAATAACACTTTTTAGTAAGTATATTCCTTTTGAAACACGGTGTACATTGAATACATGAGATTGCTTATGCAGGTGTATGAACAATATCCACATGCATATATCTTTAAAAGACGATGGCCTTTACTTACCATTCTAAACCACTGAAGAATACATTCCTCATGATAAAATGTCTGCATGGCAAACATGTCGCTTTCTCCGTTTCAGAAAGATCTTCTAAACACACACGACAATTTATTTTCTTATCTGAGAAAGAAATGTAATTAAAAAAAATTTTTTTTTAAAACCATTCTATAAAAGAATCACTTCATATAACATATAAAAGAAAAAAATACTTGTTCTAGCTTTTAAAATTAAACTGATTTATTGAATTCAGTAGCATTAAAAGAAAAATTATTCAGATTTCTAAAATAAAAGAAAATTCATTAAAAAAGTTTTTTCAATGTAACAAATTTCATGAATAAGTAAATCTTTCTTCATTTATAAATAAATAAAAAAATTCTATTATAAGCATTACTATACCATCAAATAAAAACAACACAAGTGTTTTTCCCTGCCTTAATGATCTAGTACCTCTGTTTTTGAAAAGCATAATTTAAGTATACAATTTTCTAAGCATAATTTCTTATACTAATTAAGAGTCCAATCATAATTGTTTAATGCACAGTGCCCCGAAAGTCTTTACCTGGCTTTTATTTTTGTGTGGGTCAAACACATATACTTCCAATTATAAAACTGTTTAAAATGATGCAGGGGTTTTGATTACAAAACTGTTTAAAATGATGCAAGTAATTTTGCATTTTTAAATTGAAAGACATCAATTTCATAAAAATTATGAAATTTTACCTTTCATATGTTCATCCAGTCCCTCCCTATACCTGTTAGAAAAATTTCAGAATAAAACAAAAAATGCTTGAATCGCATACAAAAAAAATGAAAAAGATATTCGATATTAAAATCTGAGATCCTAACGAGCTGTACACAAATGAAAGAGCAAAATTTTTATATTTGTACATAACTAAAAATAAAATTTCAGTTAGGAAAAAGGTTCTTGATTAATATGCATTTCTATCGATATTATTCTGAAAAATACAGATCAACATAATATTTTGCAAAATGCAGATCTCGTATACAAAATCTTGTAGAATTTCCATTACATATATACACATACCTATAGATCATATCGGCAAAAATCTTTACGTAGTACAGTACTCGCCACTTATTAAAATTACTATCTTTCCAAGCATATTCGAGTTTAATTACAAACCATATCAGTTTTAAACTTTCAATGTAAATAATGACTACCAATTAATTAATTTAAAAGCATTAATTCAAAATTAACACTAAAATTAAACTATTTATGCAATTTGGAAACTTATTTTTTACAAAACTACTTTTATAAAACTGATGAAATTTCATCCCTTACAAACAAATGTTCTATGTGTCCTCCCCCCCCCAAAAAAATTGTTCAAAAAGTTTTTAAATTGCACTCTCGTTTCATAAAACAGCTAATAGCTTTTTTGATCAGCGAGTTTTCAGCTCCAGAATTATTCTTATTTCAGTGATTTTCTGCATTTGATTCATGATGGCAAGTTATTGCTATTATTTCTGCAGTTTTTTTTAACACTTTCGTACTCAGTTTTTATACACATTGTTTCAATATTGTTGTGAATTCACACACATTCTAAAAATGAATCCACATACCTTCTTTCACTGATACCTGAAACAAAAACTCTGTAAAATCCAAATTTTCGAAAACCGTTCTTGACTGGTTACCCTGCAGTTAGCATCCTAGACTCTAGTTATTTAGACTAGCAGTTACTTAATATGCATAGTGTATTGACTTTTTTGAAGTGCTTGCAGAAAATTCAGTTTTTTTTTTTTTTTTCCCCATTATTTACTCAATATCTTTTCTTTCTGCAATTTTTTCTATTTGCAAGAAGACGCATTAATGTTTTTCAGAAAAGATCAGAGCTGTTTGATGCATGGTTATGTGTGTGCTCCATGTTTATCTTTTCCCATTTTTGAGCTTGCTGTCCCATTTCAAAAGAAAATTAGTAAAAATACAATACACTGGTAAAGTCCCTGAAGAACTCTAACAAACTTGTTCTTTGGGTATGAAATAACTTACACATTTGGTACTAGTCACATTTTCACAAGCAAGGTTCAAAGCTTTTATGACAAGTGACATAAGTTACAGTACATAACTTTGACATGCGACAAAATAACCTCTTGACCATCCTTCAACTGAAAGCAAATTTAATAAATCTATGTATCGAGATGAACTCTGGCTGTCGCTGTTATTCATTAGAGAAAAATGGTCCTAAGATCTTGTTATGCAGATACAAAACACTAAAATTCACTTTCTGGCAGTTATGCTTCAATTTCTATGTGACATGAAGATTTTTGCATTCTCAAATTCTCACATCATGTGAAAAAAAATTATTTACTTCTAATAACACAGCAAAAGTTTATAGGATTACTTCTTACAGGGTACTCGCAATAATAGGGACATTAAAGATTCCCATACCAGGGTTTCCCAACATTTTTTTGGCCCCCATGCACTCCTTTCACTGCTGCTAGACATTCATTCCTCCTTTTGGAAAATTGAAAAATATCCTCAAATGACATGCTGGGCAATTCCCGAGAAACCAAAGCAAATACTTCCAAGGGAAGTATGGTTGCAAAGCTGAAACTTAAAGGAATTGATGGAAGAGCACCACCAGCAATGGAGGCTGCAGCTGAATTTGACTCGGACACAGGAAAGATTGACAGATTAAGAGTTCTTTCTAGATTCTGTGGCTGGCGGTGCATAGCTATTCTTATTTGGTGGAGTGATAGGTCCAGTTAATTCTGATAAAGAACAAGACTCTAGCCTAGTAGACAATCTGATTCTTTGAGTCAAACATTCTTCTTAGAAGGCATTTAGCCACATGAGACAGAGCAATAATAGGTCTGTGATGCCCATAGATGTCCGGGGCCACACTCCCGGTACATTGAAGGAATCAGCTTGTGCTTTCCCTGTCTAACTGGACTAGTTAACTTGTTGAACCTCCTTCGTGCTGGGGATAGGGGCATGGAATTGTTCTCCTTTAACAAGGAATTCCCAGGAAGCATGAGTCATAAGCTTATGTTCCTTGTGTACCTTCTGTCTGCACACACCGGCCATCGCTACTACCGATTGAGAGATTTAGTGAGGTCTTTGCACTGGCTCTCAAAGTGGCTTTCAGGTCACATCGCTGCGCTGTTTATTTTTGGCCAGAGGAAAATTTGGTTTAATTTTGGTAATCATCATGGTGGAGCTGAAGGTCTAATTTTGGTTAGTTTAAAGAATACTTGTGAGCATTAGTAAATTTACTAATTCTGTGATTTTCAAAGCAGAAAAAGAAATCTTATATAAAATACAATTACTTCAACGAGTTTTTTTAGTATAAGTGACTTTATAAAATAAAATTTTAGATAGTGCCTCTCATTTAATATATGAATGTCTAATTCAAGTAATCCCAGCTACATTTAAAAGTAAAAGTATATGTACATAAGACAGAAAATAAATTATTTTTTTTTTAAAGGTAACTGCATCCTTTTTTTTTAAGTATGATATTTAGTAGTCCTAAAAATCCTATGCACATTATAACAAAATATACATTAAAAACTCTGAAATCGAAACATGCAAATAAGAATTTTTAATTATCATTTAATAAAAAGTAAGGAATAAAATAAATTACATATTCACAACAAGCCTTTCCTGGAATATCCTATTCCTATCCTCCAAATGCTACTTTTCTGCGATAGTCTACTGAAAATTAGTGTTCTGCTTTTGAATAAATGGTTAAACAAGAAACCATTTATTCAAATTAGAAAATTCATTTTAGAAATTCATCGAACTGATGAGGCATCATGCAAAAGCAATTTAAAAAAAACTTACGATATTCAAAGGAACACATCCTCAATTAATTATTTGAATCTTCTTGTAGCAGTCATCTTTCATATAATAATATAACTTATTATTTTCTGCTTCTCCTTGTGCACAACGCAGGAACTAAAAATGTTTTGATCTAGCAGACTTTGGATTGATTTTAATTAAAAAATATAACCACAGGAAAACTAAATACCACACAAAAATACACCCCCAAGTTTCCACTCTGGTGTGAACTGATGTAAGCGGAATGTCCCCCCATTCCCCCCTTTTTTGTGCCAATGAACCTGAGTGAATGCAACTTTAAAATCTTAAATACTCAAGGTTCTGCATATTCCGGATAACGAAAAGTTAACATTTGTGCATTTCTGCACAAATGATTGTTAGATTTGTTTTAGAGTGAAAATTGTTAGATTTGTTTTAGAGTCTTGGCACCAGTTGGGCCTTTTCTAAGGCATCCTGGAGCACATGGAACAAAACAAAAAACAACAACAACAAAAAAAAAAAAAAAAAAAAAAAAAAAAAAAAAAAAAAAAAAAAAAAAAAAAGAGGTTTCAGACTTTAAATTGCATCTAAAGGGACTTTTTTTTTTTTTTTCCATTTTGTGTGCTACCTTTATTTATTAAATAGCACGTTCTTCGCACTTAAACCATAAAATTAATTCAATTCAACAGCAATATAACAAAATAATTTAAAAACAGCATATCTTTAAAATTTCCGACACACGCTGTATGGAGAGAAAATTTTTTTTTTTTTTTTTCTGTACAATTTTGCCACTATTCACTTTGAAATCCTTGAGTTTGTTAACCAAAAATTCCTTAAAGTTTTACAAAATATGAAATCGATAATGAAACAAATTCCAAATTTGGGGTTCTAGATGCCCATATTCGCAGGAGGATTACATTATTCAAAATTTGATGGCTCTAGGTACTGTTGTTTCACCATAATGAGAGAATGAGAGAAACATACATACGTTTATGCATTATTTAATTTTTTTAATATAATACAGGGTGATAATATTTGGTGGCAACAATTTGAAAATAAAAACAATGCTAATAGTGAATCAACCTAAAATGCCAAAATGAAATTAATAGTCCTTCTGGGCGAATTTCCCCTTTACACTAAAAAGCTTTGTCGGTATTATAAATTTGTCCAGGAGATATTTTACTCAATTTTTGTTATTAATAAGTTTTATGAATCAATCTACAAATTGTTCAGTTGCTTCTGTATCAGCTGAAACATTTTTGCACGAAATTTTTAAGTGACTTTATATCATGGCAATTCTAAAAGTTGGTAAACCAACCTGTTGAATATACGTACTCAGTTTTTAAGTCCCTTTCTTCATGAAAAATTTTGGCAAGGCACATCCTGGCTGCAGTTCTGTTTCATTCATCCATTTGTAATCAGTCGATAGATGGGGCAATCAGAAAATAATTATGATTTAACAGTGGAATTGCTTAAGGAAATATATGGGAAGACAGAAATTATTGTAAAATCTCATATTAACCAGTTGTTAAATTTAAATGCTGTAAAATCAGCTTGTATTTAAAACAGTTACACGGGAGTTACATGATATAATAAAAATCCAAGTATGCAGTTTGCAAACTCTTGGCATTTAACTGAATTCATACAGAAATTTGTTGTCCTCATTACTTACTAAACTTATTCCTGATTCTATTGTGTTATATGTATGTTATTTTTATAGACAGCATGAAAAAGATGATTCTTGGAATGTAACAGAATGGTTAAAATTTCTTAGGAGAGTAATAGTAGTGCAAGAAGGAACATTTTTGTTTCAACAAACAAGGGACAGTAATGATTCAGTTAAAAGCTTAGAACATAAGCAATCACCTAATAAAGTTTCAGAAAAGGGATGTAGATTCCATAAGTTTAAAGGAAAGAAGTAAGATTCGATTTCTAATGCAACCTAATTGAGCACATTTCAGAAAATATGCATTTTTTGCAATACTTCTGAGCACAGTTCTGAAAATTGTGATAAGGAACGTGAGAAGAAATTACAAAGTTTAACACGAAACAGAAGATTATAAGGTATTTCTCCCGCCTTCGTAATTGTAGTGGTCAGCACGCTCGATGCACATTCGAGAAGTCCGTGGTTCGACTTCCGGCAAAGGCGTTGCTCATTTTTCATCTCTCCCGCTTCAAAATACCTAATGTCTCTACAGTGGCGCCTGAACTAAAAAAGGTGGTAGATGATGATTCTCTACAACCAGGATTTAGCGAATGGGTCCCCTAAAACCCCAGTTGCCCTTTAAAAGGGGGAATATATATAAGGTATTTCTCCTGTCTTCGTAGTGTAGTGGTCAGCATGCTCGACGTGTATTCGAGAAGTCAGTGGTTCAGATCCCGGCGATGACATTGCTCATTTTTCATCTCTCCCACTCCAAAATACCTAATGTCTCTACAAGATATTTTTTAATACCTACAAAAAAAAATCATATTCTTCGGTCATGTTAATTAAAAAAGCGTTACTCAACATCTAAGCGTAAACATTCTAGTTTGATTTGTGATGCCAAATGCCTCTGGGACCAGACAGAGAGTCGCAAAGAATTGATGAATGATAAAAGAAAAGATCAAAGTAGTCTATTGAATGTTTTATAGATACAGGATGCAGTACGTTTCTAACAAAGAATTCCGTAACTTCGAAATTACGATTGCCAATAGAAGCTGAAAGAAAAAAAAGATAATAATAATACTTGGAATTGGGAATGTATATCCCACATCTGCAGTGACCTCGGGTTAAAGCTCAGGCTTATCAACTAAATCGAAACAACCCCAAATTTGTTTATCCTAAAAGATCAGACACAGCTGCATGACATGTATCAGGAGAGATATTTTAATTTATATATGTCATGCTTATGTCATGCAGCCAACATTTATGTCATTATTTTGACATAAATGTTGGCTTATGTCAAAACAAAGTGATATGTTTAACATACGGTACCCTAATAAAATTCCATTTGTGCAACTGAAAAACGAAATGGAGTGTGAACACATTAAGTTATATGCTGAGAAACCAATGGAAGTAACAGGATAAACTTTGTTCATAATGTAACCCCCTATATAAATAATGGACTGATTTTATTTCAAAACATACATGGAAGTCTGGATTCAGTAACGGAAGTTACCGATTAGTAGGGTAAATAGTCCCAGTTATGAACGTAGGACACAATAACATTAGATTAAGAGGAAACCAGTGTATTACCAGGGTAATAGATATAACAGAAGATTGAGAATTAAAAGAAATAGATATGCCTAGTATATACAAAGATGATGAACAAAACCATGTATATTCTATTTCTCAAAATATTCAACCAATTAAGACAGCTGATATAAAATTTGATGATGAAAGAACTGATATCTTAAAGTTATTAAATGAGGTTAGAGATTGCTTGCTCTTAATTTAAATGAATTAGGTTGCATGGATGTAATAAAAATGGACATAAAGAAAACGGACGGAAGGAAGCCTGTAGCTTCTCGCCCCTACAAAGCAAATATAGCTGAACATAATGTGATAAAAGAAATTGCTAAATGGAAAGATAATGGGATAGTTTCCAAAACTAGATCCCCTTATGCTTATTCAGCGTTACTAGTAAAGAAATAACCGGACAACATTGAGTGGTGATTGATTACTGCAGACTTTACAATCAGACAGTAAAAGATAAGTTCTCTTTCCCTCGAATATATGATCATTTAGAGTGTTTAGGAGGATGTAAAATTTTCACTACTGTGGATTTAATCCATGGCTATTTGTAAATATTGTTTAGAAGAAGACATTGAAGACAGCGCACAGTACTCCTGATGAAACAGGACAATCCGAAAGAATGACATTTGGGTTTGTAAATGCTCCTGCTTAGTTTCAGCATCAAAAGTCACATGTCCTAGGCTCCTTGTTGAATACTAAGGTGTTGTGTTATGTGGATGATATACTTATTCCTGCAAAATCTTGGGAAGCGATGATTTTCAAATTAAAAGAGGTATTAGAATGCCTAAGAAGGGCAAATTTAATCTTGAAATTATTAACATACAAATTTATGAGAAGTTGATTTTTTGGGTTTTATTACAAAACGAAGGTGGTATAAGACCAGGCTCTTGAAAAATAAAAGCCATAACAGAATTTCCAGAACTAAAGAATATACACGAAGTGCGAAGATTCTCGGGTCTAATTGGATTTTTCAGACGATTTGTGCCGAAGTATGCATTAAAAAACGAACCATTGACCAGATTGATGCAGAAGAATCAAGACATCGAGCGGAAGCAGGAACAAAAGAAGTCATTTGAACTTGTAAAGAAACAACTGACTGATAAGCCCATATTAGCTCATTACCAACCGCATGCAGGTATGAAGTTCATTGAGATGCAAGCGCAGAAGGTTGAGTGGAATCCTAATGCAACATGGTGAAGATGGAAAATGGCAACCTTGCTTTATTGCGTTAGCAAGAAAACAACAAAAGCGGAGAAGAAGTACCATTCTAGCAAATTGGAGTTAATAGCAATCGTATCGATGTTAGACAGGTTAAAACAATTCTTAATTAGCATAAAATTTACAATTATTACCGACTGCCAAGCCCTTATATATATAAATGCGAGGAATTAAAATTAAGGACTTCCTGCCGATTTTGGTCGAAATCAATAATTTTTAAGGACCAGAAATAGATTCCAAAAAACTCTAAGGACTCTTTAAGGACCGTACGAACCCTGCTGAGGCTTATCCAGGGCCAGTGCTAGACATTTTGTGGCCCAATGCAGTCTCTGTGTGTCTGAAATTTTACTGCCAAGCTTCTGTCTAAATTCTGAAAATTTTGTCCCCCCCCCGTAACGATTTTGCCATTCCTTAATATTGTTGCTTTGTGCTTCTCTAAACTCTAAAAATTTTGCCTCTCCTATATTCTGCTGGCCAGAGCGCCTACACCAGCTCGCATTGTTCCTGGTCTTATCTGAATAGCCAGTGAATAATTCTCAATTCAAGTAGCAGTAAATGAAATCTTTCAGCATATAAATATCATTGCATATGGAAAGAAATTTCTGTTAAATTTCTCCTCATCAATGGACTCAGCGGAGTGAATATAAAAAGGTTACCCATGTTCTTTGGTATTCAGTTTCTAATATATTAAAAAAAAATTGTTTAGACATCACTGCATCACTTCTCAAGTTGCAGTGTATTGATACTTTCATTCAGTGATGGAAGCAAAAAATAATTATTTGCCAGGTTGGCATCAGTGCCAAAATGATATTACAAATTGGGATTCTCCACATATTTTATTATAAAAAATATAAAATTTGTAAGCATAAAAAAATGACAAAGTGAAGAGAGGGGAAGGTTGCTGGTGATCGAAATATCTGGATTTTAGATCATTCCGGGTATCGGACATCCAGATTTTGTACTTTCTACTGAATTTTTCATTCCTACACTCAGTAAGAAAAATTGCTATTATATAGTATTCTCAAAAAGACTTCACAAAATTACAACTGAAGGGAAAAATCCATGTTGAATCATTTTAATTAAATTTATACTCCAAGGCAAGCTAAAAATCTCAAATTTTAAAATGAAATACCTTCGTCAATTTTGCTGCATTATTATGAAAAAATATAAATTTTGTAAGCATAAAAAAATGACAAAGTGAAGAGAGGGGAAGGTTGCTGGTGATCAAAATATCTGGATTTTAGATCATTCCGGGTATCGGACATCCAGATTTTGTACTTTCTACTGAATTTTTCATTCCTACACTCAGTAAGAAAAATTCCTATTATATAGTATTCTCAAAAAGACTTCACAAAATTACGATTGAAGGGAAAAATCCATGTTGAATCATTTTAATTAAATTTATACTCCAAGGCAAGCTAAAAATCTCAAATTTTAAAATGAAATACCTTCGTCAATTTTGCTGCATTATTATGAAAAAATATAAATTTTGTAAGCATAAAAAAATGACAAAGTGAAGAGAGGGGAAGGTTGCTGGTGATCGAAATATCTGGATTTTAGATCATTCCGGGTAT
Organism: Stegodyphus dumicola; assembly: GCF_044657685.1. NCBI lineage: Eukaryota > Metazoa > Arthropoda > Arachnida > Araneae > Eresidae > Stegodyphus > Stegodyphus dumicola. The sequence continues at coordinate 209,001,641 of NC_140774.1, forward strand.
CGGACATCCAGATTTTGTAATTTCTACTGAATTTTTCATTCCTTCACTCAGTAAGAAAAATTTTTATTATATAGTATTCTCAAAAAGACTTCATAGAATTACAATTGAAGGGAAAACTCCATGTTGAATCATTTTAATTAAATTTATACTCCAAGGCAAGCCAAAAATGATGCCCAAAAATCTCCAATTTTAAAATAAAGTAAATTGCTCAATTTTTGCACCCTTTTATTTTTTGTGAGTATAAAAATTTTCCTAAATTTAACTACAGGGACAGAGGGACTTACATACTAAACTGAATTTAAAAATTTAAAAGTGCCAAATATTAGCATCATTTGAAATGTTTTTGTATTACAATACATCGTTTGAAATCTGGATGTCCAATATCCAAAGGTATGAACAACCAGCTAAAAATAAATTAAAAATACAAAATGAAAGAGAGAAATGGAGGAACAGTTGTTAATTTATGATGTTCAATAACAAAACTAGGCTCATCAAGGATTAATCACGGTTACATGAAATCAAAGTAAAAAATTTTACGCGTTTGGCGAGTTTCTGTTTACGAAAAATGGCCAATAGGAAAATTAAAGTACTAAACAACTCTAAAAGCAATTCAAACAGCTTAAAATTAAGAATTCTGAAAATCATGTTGAAAAGATAATAATCGGGTAAAAAAGCTAAGCTTCGAGCATGTAATACTACATGCATTTTACATGGCTTTACATAATTTTTTCATTATACCAAAATCAGAAAAATGTTTTAATAAAATGAATGCATGTTTTACAGCCAATGGAACTCAAAAGCATGAAATCGACCACAAATCAAACATTTAATGACATTTAGAAAACAAATAAACATTAATTACTTTGAATAAAAAGGGGATAAATGCATTAAAAAAACAGTTTTTGAGAAAGCATGTCTTACTAATTTCTTTTCTCCGAGGAAGAAATTATAAATCTGTATTACCTTAAGAAACACACTACAGAGATGCAAGTATTTAGCAAAATATTCAGGTATGATATGAATCTAATAGTTGTTTTAATTAATACAATTTGATGATAATTAGCATAATGGAATAAGATAAGCACAGGATATCATAATACAGAAATGTTTCATTATAAGTAAGGAGGGAAAAAAGTTTGATGTGAAGTTAAATGATTAAAATGGAAGCATATAGAGTTAAAATGCTTACCAATATGCTCCTTTGATACAGTTACATTTTCAGTTCAAGCCATTCGTAACTGTAGGAAAAAAAGGAATTATAATTAATAGCAAGAATTAATCATACACGTGAAACAAGAATCACCTACCAAAGTTTAAATGATTTAACAATTCCGAGGTCTAAAATTTGTTATTTATTAGAAGTGATATGAAGGGAGGGAGAGCATTAATGATAGCTTCATGTACCATGGGTGTTATTTAAACATGGAATCGTTAAATATTCTTAGCTACTTAGAAAGAAAGTGAAAAATTGCTGTAAGTCATAAAAAATTTGATTATTCAAAGAGTTTTATATGAAAAACAAAATAATTTAACTATTTTAAAGAATGTTCTTTCAACAAGAATCTGAAATTTATTAAAAGGTTTATTTAGCACATTTAAACTATCATTTTAATAACATAATTAAAATTTTGGTGGTTACCTTCATATTCGTACTTCTCTCTTGATGTATACAACATAACGTTTCCTATACAATTGAAATTACGCTTAAAAATTGGTCAAACATTATTGATAACTTTATAATTACTCAACACTGCCAAACCTATTATATATTTTACTATTATTATTTATAAGGTAAAACAATCTAATCCTGCTAGGCTTGAAAAATATTAGAGATTCGTAAACTCGAAATTTCTCACTTTTTTCAGTCATTCGAATCTCGGTAGTCGGAATTTCATTGCGACTATTAGTGAAATGAATTACACTGGTGTGCAAAAATTAAGGACGAAGTCGAAAAATTAGCATATCAGCTGAACGAAGAGGCAGAGCGGACAGAAAGACCAATCAGGAGATTAAGTAAGGTGATGTACGGTAGCACATGCACAGATATGCAGGTAGACGTAATGGGGGAGTGTCTGAGTAGTCTAAAGCATGTTGTCGGTGTAAGATCAGTATTTCTGGCAAAGAGATTGCATGCCGTATAGCAGTTAAAATCACACCGAGTTGCTGCCTCAGCGAGAAATGGCGAATAATCAATCTGTCAGACGACATCTGGATGCTTTTACCCGAGGTCGAATCATTGGGAAGTTGGAGGAAGGCCGTGTGACACGTGTGGCTGAAGAATTCGGAATTGCTCACAGCATCGTTTCACGACTTTGGAGACAATTTCAAACTACAGGAACAGCTATCGGGGGGTTTAGTAGTGGTCGTCTACGAGGAACCACACCCGCAGATGACCGGTATATTGCCTTACAGGCCAGAAGAAACAGGCGGCAGATAGCGGGAGAAATCGCTAGGCACACGACACAGGCGACTGGACGACCGATATCGCGTTTTACCGTTGTCAGAAGACTGCACGGTGGTGGTCTGTTTGCACGACGCCCTGTACGGTGTGTACCTCTAACGCCTTCCCATCGGAGTAGGCGTTCTCTGTGGTGCCGGGAACACCGGAATTGGAGATACAATGAATGGGGACGAGTACTCTTTACAGATGAGAGCAGATTTAGTCTGAGTAGCGATTCTCATCACATACTCATTTGGAGAGAGCGAGGAAACCGCAATCATCCCTCGAACATCATTGAAAGGGACAGGTATGGAGGTGGCGGTGTTCTCGTTTGGGAAGGCATCATGCTTGGTAGTCGTACAGACCTTCACATCTTCGACGTAGGTTCAGTCAACGGGACCCGTTATTTTAACGAGATTCTTCTTCCATATGTGCGTTTTTTTAGAGGCGCTATGGGTCCGCAGTTCCTTTTCATGGACGACAATGCACCATGTCATCACACAGTAGCTGCCGAACAGCTCTTAGAGAGTGAGGCTGTTGAACGTATGGATTGGCCTGCACAATCTCCGGATCTCAATCCCATCGAGCATGTATGGGATTTTCTAGGCAGACGCTTGGCAGCTCGTACCTTACCACCAGTAACGATTCCGGAGCTTCGATTGGCGCTGCAAGACGAATGGGCAGCAATGCCTCAACAACTCATTGACACCCTCATTCTCAGCATGGGCAGACGCTGTGAAACCTGCCTAGCAGTCAGGGAAGATCCTATCCCCTATTAAAGACCAGATGTTTCTTGCTGGACACCCATCACAGGGATGTTTCGGCCTTCAGTCGCATTGCGCTCCATGCTACTTTTTCAATAAAGCTTCTTTTTATCCCTCTGATTTTTAGTAAGTGTTGCTTACATTACTCATGTCCTTACGTATTGGGGATCTTACGGTATTAAATGTGTTGATTTGGAAAGCTTTTGTACAAAGTTATATTGAAAAAACCGTCTCGTCCTTAATTTTTGCACACCAGTGTAGTTGGTAATCATGAATCAGTTAGGAGTAGATAAGTGAGTGTACAGAATAATATTACATCAGTGACATTTATGCGAAAAAGTGGACACAAGGATTCACAATATTGCACATTCCGCAACATCCAGATATTCAGATCATTTTCTTAAAGGACTATTTTAAACTACTAAAATTTAAAACCACACAAAAGGGGAAAAAATGGGATAGCTATATCTCCTTATCTACTGAGCCAGTTGACAAAATTCAGATTGAGTTTTCTTACATTTAAAAAACAAGACTTAACAGTTGTTCTAACAAAGGTATAACTTCAACACAAAATCAGACTTTTCTGAAAAAACATACAATTTTTTTTCTATATTTCGATTCTACACCTCAAATTATGCCAAAATGCCAAATTTTGTAAAAATCTCATGCATAGTTTTTTAAAAAATCAGCTCTTGAAGGAATCTCATTAATCCATTCATGCGCATCGCTAATTAGATGACGAGGCATTTGGCTATGGCCGCCACGCGACAACATCGCGTCTGAGCAGATTTCCTAGGATACCAGGCCTCCCGTAGGCACTTGACCGCGGAATATCAGGCATCTGCAGTAGTAGTCATACTAGCAGTCATCCGTCCTCATTCACACCACTAATAAGTAGTGATAGCTTACCCACAGAGCATAAGGAGACATCACCCACAGTGTATCTGACGCTTACCGCAATCCTGGATGCTCGAGTTCACGCCAGGTGATGGGTCCCTTGTCCGCTAGGCGTCCACCGGGATGGGCCATCAAATTGCAGATAAGGCACCCGCCGTACCGCCACAGGCCAGCCATCAGCACGACGGTCATCCTCTAGTTGCATTGCTCATATGAGCCTATACATAGCCCCTAGAAGGAGAAATCCATCCATAAATACATCTAGCTACTAGCACAACCGCAAGAGCGGAGGGCGGGCGTCCCATCATTGCCAGTGGACCAGCATCAGCTTAGTTCTGCCCGGTCGGGACCCTGAGATCCTATTACCGAATCTCTCTAACGCTGGGGAATACTCCTTACACCCGGGGGAAATCCCGACGAAAAACCACGGGCCCAGCGCACAGAGACAGGCAGAGAAGGGGCCAGACCATCTAAGGACCAGCTCCAACTCCACCCCCCAGTCCAATCAGATGAGTACCCTCCGCGACCACGTGTCACTTAAGGCAACATGAGACCATCCAGCCAGGAAATTCTGCTTCTACGATCGGAGTTGTGACCACGTCAACACCACTCTCGGCCCGCCGAGGCAGAATCTTGAGGCCGTCCGGCCCTCCTGGAGTGGCTCCGCGCAACTCTTGATCTGGGACTCCATCTTTAAATCTCTAACAGCATCCTCTACTTCGTGGCTATCCAGCTGTCCACTCCGTCGGTCACCAACCGGAGCATGTCGGCAGAAATCAGGAGTACTTGCCTAGCCAGCATTGCTTCAAAGTACCAAGATCTGATCCCCAGATCGGCCATGACAGGTCCATTCACGCCTGCGGGCCAAGCACCTCTCGCGCCGATGACTAGACCATGAAAGATTATCTCAGTACCCAGCCCCTCCTCCTGGATTACTCCGAAGAGGGGCGCGTACTTCCTCCCCTTCCCATCGTACGTCTTCGAAAACACGCACGGATTGTTGGTCTCATAGGTAATGGTCACATCCACGACAACGACTTTTGTGCCGTTGTGAACTACTAAGTCTGGTCTCAGGCGTGAGCCGTCCTCCAGGGTGAACGTGAACTCTTTTCTGGACCGTCATCCCAGCAACTTGCATCTCTCCTGGAGCAAGTTCACGATCCGATTGTGCCTCCTAATGCACGCTTTCTTAAGTCTGGGACACACTGAGAAGGTGGTGAAGGGTCTCATGCGGGAAGCGGCAGAGCCGACGACGTACATCGCCCTCCTCTCGACCTCGTGACAGAGTCTGCCGTGTGGGATATGTGTTGGTCCTAAGTTGGAGTCCTGTGATCCAGGATTTGTGATGCAAAAGCAAAGTTTAAAGTTGTAAAATTAAACTTTTAGCAAAAGTAGCAATAGAAGCTCCCTAAGGTTATATACTGCGCAGACATTGAAGACAAAAGTTTTAAACTTAACCAATTTATTAACAATATATAAAAATAAAAACACAATGAATAAATTTAATCAACAACAAAAACTTAAAAAGTATAACATAATCATTATAAAAAAAATTACACTTAATTGATCATCCATTAACCCCAAGGGTTTTTCCTTTAAAGAATGTTACACTATTAAAGACATGGTAAATATTTTACCTGATCTCCAAATACTGGCATTCAATACGCAAAAAACATATCACTAAACAGAAACTATGCGGTTATAATGAAATTCACTACACTATCAATAAGTGCATGCTTCGTGGTCAAGAAGGCACCTGGAAAATTAAAATTAAATCCTTGAAAGCACTTAAACCGGCAAAATGCCGCTCACTGCAGTTACACACGAAAAATCACAGCTTGGGAAAACATCGCCACTAATTCAGGAAAAACACTTGTGTTGAAGATGCCACCTTCATGAAAACAGGATGCCGACCACAGCAGTCGCTCACATCATAGCCTATTTTGAGAATCCAGGAAAAGTAATCTTGTAGACTGGAACCCCGGCACTTATCACTGGACTGCACGCATCGCAATATCGTCTTCCAATGGGGGCTGGAACGGCACACCACGGAGCAAAGTAACAGGAACCAGAAGGAATAAGCCAGAGCGAGGCGAGATACTTACACCTGAAGTAGACATGACATCATCTCACGGCAATCAATCAGCTACTGGCACGATTCAGCTTTCCAGATGACGTAACATCAAGTTTCATTTTTGCATCTTAATTAGGCTGGAACAGTCCGTTCTTAATACAAACAATGGCAGTGAAAATTGAAGTAGAAATAACTACTATATCCCTTTAAAATGAGAACTAAGCCTTATGTAAAATTAGAAATATTTCAAGGAGGAGAGATGATGCAGAAAAAGGGTTACAATAGGTCATATTTTCCAACAAGTTGACTCGTATTCTGCTGCCTCCATCTGCGGAGTTGGACGTTCACCCTGTCTGGAGTCATGGCAAAGCCGGCGCGTTCACTCTCTCTGGTGACGCTACTCCAGGATGGTTATTCTACGCTACGAGAGTCAACAGCAAGTTGTGGCCCGCCAGAGGTCGCTGCTAGTGAAAAACAGGTCTGCCCAACATCCTATATTCTCTGAGTACGGAAGTTGCCAAAAGCGCGGGAAAAAGTGTTGCCACGTCGTCAATCAGGGTTGTGCAGTTGACTTACTAAGTAGACAATGGCTTTGTATGCGTTTTCGCCGCTGATTTTTTCATATTTAAATGAAGAATACGGTCGTAGATCTCTGAATCGGCGGCGAATTTATAGAAAATATGATGACGCTTTTTCTCTGCCAGAAGATGTGTTTATTACATATTTCAGATTGCCAAAATTTCTATTAATTTCAGTTTGCAATGAATTGAGGGAATATTTGGAGCCACATTCAGAAAACAGGAACGCAATTTCTACAGAAAGAAAGGTAAGTTATTTATACTTTTCCTGAAGTAATATATATATATTGCAATTATATAGTTTAAAAATGTAGAAGACGATATTTCTTCAATTTTTTCATAAAGTATTTCTCTAGTACAAAATCTTTTATCAATTAATAATAATATAAACATCCGAGAAGAGTCTACTCGATTTATGTACAGCAAGAATTAAGTTTATTTGAAAATACAACAGTGAAATCTCTTACGAACAATATTGTGAACACAAAAAAAAAAGGAATGTCATTCATTATTATTATTTGACATTCACACCATTGTAAAATAAAAATTTAAAAAAAAATATGTAAAACTTAAATTTTTGTATGTAGTGTGATACTTTCATAAATTATAATCACTTGTGTAATTTATTACGATTTAAAATTTGTTGTTAATAATAAATATATTTTATTTAAATTGAAATACTGATAACAAATTTTAATTCATGCCCTTCATAATTGTTTTGAGAAACGGTGCATATTGAATTGCCATATGAAAATAAATGGTCACTCTATTTTTGAATTAAATTCCTTGTTTTCACAAAGGAAAAATATGAAATTATTACAATTTTTAACACAGAGAGACATGATTTTAAAGCCCCTCTCAGTGTTAAAAGCCATAATGATTATTTGACATATAATCTACTAACAGTTATGATAGAAATTTAAGTAAATTTTTAAACTTTTTGAGTTGTATTATTTAATTTTTTTTAAATCATAGCTGGGTAATAAATGTTTTTATACCCAATTTATAACTGTGTAACTTATAGTTAGGTGCTAAAATTTATTAGCAGAATGATACTGCATTATTATTGCATTATGTTATAAAGTAACAATGCTATAAAACTGAGGGTTTTTTTTTTTTTTTTTCCATAAAATAGTATTTTTTGGTCTATTAGTATTAACAAATAACTGTTTCTTTGCAAAATAAAAAAACTGTTTATAGCAGAGTTCTCAATTTCATATAGTAAAAGAGATACTGATTATTATTAGAGTTTTCCATTTAATGTGTCAAAGTGTTAAATGCTGCTCCAGCATTTATCATCTCATACAGAAGTACTAATTCTCTCATACTTTTAATATAATTTGACAATCACATGCACACATAATAGGCAATTTATAATTGATGTCTTTCTATCCATCTGCACAGCTGTCAATTTGCACATTTTGCTGTTTGACAACTATTTTTGATGCTAGTTTTAATTCTCATTTTCATTCTTTTTCATTTTACTGGGCTGCTTGTCACTTAGTGGCAGAAATGCTGTGGACGGGCATAGGATAAAAAAAAAAGTTTCTGTTAATTATTGATTGATAATTTAGTATTGAAAATAACATGACTTAATTTTTCAACTGTGTTTATGCTACGATTTAAGCCATGGATTTTCCATTTGGCAGATGTATGTGACAGCTACTCACACTATGCACTTAGTTGTATGCAATAGTTTGTTGAAACTATTGATATATAAGTTAACATGAATAATATCTCATACAAAACATTTCCTTTAAATTACTTTGTATAACAAGACAATCACATCTACTATCGACTTAAATTCATTGGATTTCTTAGATCCTATATATTTATATGTATGTGTAAGATTAATATGTAGTATTATCAGATTGCTAGTTTTATATATCATTGCATAAGTAAAAAATAACTGTCATAATTTCAGGTACTTTGTGCCTTACGGTTTTTTGCATGTGGTTCATAACCAGCAGTCTATAGCAAATGAATTCTGCCTCCAAGTCAGCCAGCCTACTGCTAGTAGAGCAGTTTCACATGTTGCTGCTGCTATTAACAGAAAATTACTCAGAAAATGGATAAAATTTCCAAAAACTTCAAGGTATGTATAACCAGTTGCATTATTTTAAATAAAACCTTGCTTTAGGTTCTCTAAACTGAAAAAGTAGAAGAAACATAAAGTAGATCAGCTGTATGCATACTTTCAGAGTTTTCTTGGGTATAATATAGAGGCTAAGGGCCATAATAAACCACCTGCCAATGCTTCTAAAATAATTTGTGTACATATATAAAATATGCACCTAAAACCTTTTATTTCTCTCACGATTCTATGCAGTATACCTGAAAAGCAAAATTTAATTTTTAAATAAATGCTTTATCAGATTATCAATTGTTCTCTTGTGAATATTTAATGTAGCGGGAGGGTAAGTAATTAACATATTATTATTGTTATAAATTGATTATGAATATTTCCTTTCCTAGACAGCAGCAAGAACTGAAAACTAATTTTATGTGACTGGCTGGTTTTCCTGGTGTAATTGGGGCAATAGACTGCACTCGTGAAAATATTGGCACCTCCACGTAATTGACAGCACTTGTCCTGAGCACATTTTTGTTAATAGGCATTGCAGTCACTCTATAAACGTGCAAATGGTATTTATGATATATTACTTTTTAACCATTTCTTAAAAATAAAAATTTGGAACACAGCAATGTGATACTTAAAAAAATTAATTTTTGTTGCTGAATATTAAATGCAGTACAATTACTTATTTCTGTTTCCTAGGTTTTCCCCCCTCCATTTTTTTAAGTATTCAGATTTCTATACAAACAAACATTATCTTTAAATTTTTTTATACAATTATCTTTCAGATATGTGATGCAAACCAAAAAATTATCAGTTGCAATGCTAAGTTTCCTGGATCAACACATGATGCTTTCATATGGAGGACATCAGCTGTCAGAAGAATAATGCAAGAAATATCATCGGCTGAAAATACTACTTGGCTGTTAGGTACTTATATACATATGTGTGTGTGTGTGTGTGTGTGTATACACACACATATGCTTGAATTTCTTTGAAGTACAGCTATGCAGTACAGTATATGCATAGAATTAAATTAATCACCATTTGTTAGTTGTTATTAGTTTATGATATAAATGCACTGTAAATAAAATTTTGGGATACCTTAACTCCCAGAATTTTAATATTACTACATGAAAAGTTTTTCTGAAAATGTTCATAGAGATAAATGGTCTAAAGCAAAGACTGAACCAATGAATGATGATAACAGTTTATGTTAAATAATTCTGGCTATATAAACAGTTATAATTATCATATAAAGAAATATGTAAAATGTATGTAAAGTAATAAAATGTTTCATTATTTTGAAGAATTTTTAATATTTAAAATTAAGCGAAAAGCAATATGTGTTTGGCATAGATTTTGAAGAAATTGATATCAGTTTCAGACAGAGGTACAACTGAAGAAAGAAGTCTGCTGCTGAGAAAGGAGCAAATAAATCTGATGATGTTTCTCCCCCCCTTAATTTTTAATTTTACATTGCCTAATTTCTGTTCCAATTTGAAATTTTTTATGTGTTACAAAATGGCATTGAACCTAAAATTATAGTAGCAGGTAGTTTTCAATTAGTGTTTGCTAGTATGCCAAACTTTAGCTATGTATTTCTATTTTTTTTTTTTTTCTTTTGTGAAATATTTTACTTCTATCTTATTTTGAATTCCTAATTTTATGAAGGAGATAGTGGTTATCCTCTTGAGGAAGGTTTATTAACTCCACGACTGGATTCATTAGAAAATTCTCCTGATCAAAGATATAATGTTGCTTTGTGCAAAACAAGGAATGTGATAGAGAGATGCTTTGGAGTCTTAAAATCAAGATTTAGGTAATAAAGAGTATTAAATAATTTAAAATACTTTTTAGTGTACAGTATTATATAATGTTAAGTCAGAATATATTAAATAGTTATTCCAATAATTTTTTTTTTTTCCAAGTGTCTGCTAGGAGAAAAAGTTTTGCATTACAGACCACAAGTAGCAGGAAAAATAATAAACGCCTGTGTAGTCCTGCACAACATGTGCAACGCTCATGGGCTGCCAGATCCAGCACTTGTGGAATGTGAAGAAATTCCTTCAGAAATTGAAAGAGGCACTTCACATGCAAGAGCAATCTTAATACAACGTGATTTAATAACCAACTATTTTAGTACATTGTTTAAGCTCCTAACTCACTGAACACTTATCTGCAAACTCTAATTAATTTAAGTACTAATTTCTTAATATGTTTCTCACCTCAATTGGTAATAAATAAAACAATCTATAAACTAAAATAAAATCTATAAAGCAATAGCATATAATTAAAAGGTAATAAAAGCGAAAATTTGAGATAATTTAACTCTATTTTATCCCCTGTATTTTTAAAATAATTTTTCAGTATAATTTATAATAAGTTATTTCTATTTACAGGTTGAAATAAGGAGAGCTACAGCTCTAGCAGAAACATATGGATTATTCAAAAATTATGTCACACTGTTATATATAATAATTAACATATATTTTTTCAAACTGAATTTTTTTATTTGTTATGATAATTTCTATCAAGTGCTGCAAACATTAATTGGCAAGAATTATTAATTGTTTTGGTTAATTCTGCTACTGCAGATTTCATATCATTTGCAGAGTTCTTCATAGAACATGACAGCTCACTGATTGCTGCTGTCATGTTTACAATATTTTGATTTAACTCATCAATTTTCTTCTCCATTGATGACTGTGCTGCAGCTATCTTGTCTAATGCAGCCTCTGCTGCATGTTTTAATTTTTTTCGTGGAGGCTCCATGAAACTGTTGGTGCTCTGGAAAGTCTCTGCAGCGGTATGCTAAATTGAGTTTGGCAGCAAAAGAAAATTTTTCTAAATGTCATGTTTTCCTCCTTAACACATTTCAATAATGCTAAGAAAAATACGCATTAATATTTAGAGTATTATATATATATACAATTTCTTGCATCTTTAGTTACAGCAATGAAATTGTAACTTACATGAACTTCAAATTTTTTATAAAATTTTAAAATGCTGTTTTTTCTTCTAACAAATTATTGTTTGAAAGGTAATCAATTCACTGATACTCTAATTTCATGTACATTGTGTTGTAACAGAAAATGTGTTGCTAATTTTTACTAAAATACTCATATATATTGGAAAATATATTTCTGACTTCCATGGCATTCTATATATATTTATTCCTTATAAATTCTGAATTCAATAAAAATAATCTTTTAAGTAATAACACTGTAACATTATGCTATAACAAATATTAATTTAGGAAATAATACTGAAATAAATTTAGAGCGTTTCTAAAAAAATTAGTTGTGCATTTATGTTACACATCAAACATATCACAAAACCATCATGCAACTAGCCTATACAGTGACTAGAACTTCAAAGGAATTATTATTTTTGGTTTTAACTTCTTGGATACTATTGGGCTTTCTTTATATAACTGTTTGGGGAAATGCACATTAAAGTTATTCATTTTCAAATAATGTAAATTTTGTTTTTGTATTGTTTCCAGGTGGAGTAAAAATATGCATTATGAGATTAATTAAGATATTTTTAGCTAAACAATATCTATAAGCATTCCGTTTTTCAAACATTTCTTTCAAGGTAACTCAAATCATATGTTGATTAAACACATAGCAATATTTACCTAACAACATAAAGTTATTAAACAGAATTTAAAACACTTACAGATTCTTCTTCAATGGCAGGGTCATTGATGCCTTCCATTCCTTTAACGGAGGTATTTCCAATTAAATTCAGCAATCTTTTTTCTAGATCGCTCAATTCCTTTGCACAAGGTGGTCCTCCTCCAGTTTTTTTTTTTTTTTTTTTTTTTTTTTCTTTTTTTTGTGAAACTGTTATTTTGGCTGCCTTCTTTTTTGTGGAACATTTCCAATCAATCCATGTCTAATTTAAAAAAAAAAAAAAAAGAACAGGAAATACATGAGTTCAAATTCTCTATATAAGGTGAGTTTTTATTTTTAGAATAGAATAAAATAAGAACTAATGTTGGACATACTAAAGTAAGTAGAGTCAACATAAATGCATACATTTACATGAATAGTTTTAAAGAATTTGACAAGGAATTTCTTCAACTGTAGGAGGTCTATGATTATCGTTGTTACTTTAGTACTTCCAATGTGAAAAGAATATTACTATCTTTTAATTACTTTCACAGAATTAAATTCTTTGGTACTTTTCCGTTTTGCCGGCGCAAGCGATGAAGTCGCCAATAATGGTACAACCGATACCAAACAGAATATTCTCGCTGGTAACCTTTTACGCATCATTTTCAAAACAAGTCGCAGCTTTTTCTTATCAGATTGTTTCTTTCAGGCATATAGACTACATAGAATTTTTATCAGATAGTTCAGTTTTATGTCTAAGGCCATTTTCGGTAATTAAGTCAATTAGGATGCAATCGCAGCGCTTACCCGAAGCCGAAAATATAGAAAAGGTAAAGTCAAGGGTTAAATTCATCCATTCTAATGAGAATGCATTAGCGAAGTAAAGCACTGCAGTTTTACATAATTTACAAGTAAGCTATTCGTACGAATTGAAATATTTCTTGCATTTAAACTTGTGTTTCAAATTAAGATTTAACTTGAAATTAATGTAGATGATTACTGAGAGCATTAGATTTCTGTAGAGTAGTTTACGTGAGATGAGATCGCTTGGGGTCACGTGATATGAACCGGCGAATCAGGATGTTGAACCATGAAAGCATAGTAAATTCTTAAATTAATGTCTTTTTACAAATTTATTGTCTTTATTTATTGGCTTTTTATAAAATTTTAAGTGATATTAAAATGCCTTCTCTTTTTAAAAAAATTCTTAGAACTAACCTTTTTTTAATATTTTTTATGTGTATGCTGTATGTTGTCGCCAATAAAGTCTGCTTGGCGAGATTTGCGCCGGCGAAACGGAAAAGTACCAATTCTTTTGAGAATGAAGAATATTTAAAACAAGCAGTTCTTATATATGTATAAGAAATTAAAATAACAGTAAAGTAATATTTAAAAAAAGTATTATTGATATATGCATATTAGTAATGACAAAAATTACAATACAAATAAATCACTTATATAGAATAGATGATTATAATTTTGGTTACATATTTTATATTGAAAAATTATTTTCTATCATGTTAATTATAAGATAAATTATTTAAAATAAAATATTTTAATACATTTGTAATAGCTAAATGCAGCAGCATACTGTAAGGAGCAAATAAATTTTATTTCTTTTAGATAAATAAATAATTTTCTTAGAAAAAGAAAATAAAAGCTAGAAGAAAGAAATATTTTTCTGATATTAACTGTAAATAAATAACTTGAACAGAAATAGCAGTTTAATTGTGTACATGGGAAAAAAAAAAAAAAAAAAAAACAGTTTGCAGTTAGATTGCAATGCAAATTAATCAGATTATAAATTTAAATATTTAAAATTGCCTCTTTTTAAAAAAGATTTTAAGTAAGCTTATTTCACTAACTCTTATGCATTTTTCTGTTGTTTTGGTACATCCTCCTTGTGCGTTTAGATTGTACGCAATCACGTCCCTCATCTCTCTTTTATTCTTAGCTGTGAAGTCCTGAGTCAACTTTCCTCTAAAAAAAATGGGATTTTCTTCCATGTAACAAAGCAGCATATTCTGATGAGAGTGAAATGATGGGAGAACATTCGTAGAAATTCAGCCGGCACGCGCTATAAATTGCGTCACTTCTCTGTGCTGTGATTGGTCTAAAGCTCCGCAAAATCTTGTCCCCTCTTAATACAGTCAAGTGGACTCAGCCGCGTGTCAACCGAGGAACACAGAATGGTTTTCTCCGATAAGTTGATAGCGGGAGAAGACACCAGTTTTTTTTTCGAGTCAATGTTGTTCGCGCAAGTAGTCGTTGGGTCAGCGATTGTAGAATAAGCGTCCAGACTGGGTAGTCTGCCTACGCTTCCAGAATGCATCGGTACGTTGATCTCTGTAGGCTCAGCAAACCACGAATCCTCGCGGCGGCAACCACTTTCAGCAACCGAGGAACAGCGAGTCCGCCGTCTTGTTGGGAACTATAAATCACACCATCTGTTGTCGATGGGTGCAACTTACATATCCTCTTCACGGTTCTCCTTATCATCCGGTCTGCGTTCATCGGGGGTCAACACAGCTGGTGGAGTAATCTGGGAATCACAAAGTCGGATATCATCCTTATTTGCTGGTCCGCACTCAAAGCGGCCCTCCCAATCTTCTCCAGCCATCCCTCCAGCATATTTAAGGTGGAAGGTGGGACAGGCCCCCGAAGAGGTGAGAAGTCAATCCCAAGATATCGGAACGTTTCCTCGGCCGTAACACTTGGTATGGTCTCACCGTTTACTGTTCGAGTCGTGGCAATATCAAGAACCGTGTGGTCCCTCCGCCGGACCAAGAGCAGAGAGCGGCACTTCTTTACGTTGAGGAGCAGCCCAAAGTCTCGACAAAATCTGTCGATGATCTGCAGCTGCAAGATCATATCCTCAACGTTCCGGGCCAACAGAATAAAATCATCTGCTAAACAGCCCAGACGCGCAGTTGTTCCGCGCAGTGCCACACCTTGCCCCCGTCCAGCAGTTGGGTCAGCAATGGATCGACGGTTTCCCATGCTGATGTGGGTGACTGATTTCTCATAGAGATCCGGGATCATCGACAAGAGAAACAAGTTCTCATGGATGCCGGGGCACGGCATGAAGCCACGTTGACTCTCGCACAAGACGACTGTAGCCTTTTTGTCATGAGGGCCGTGAACAAACACATCAGTGCGTTGCCAATGGAGATCGGTCTCCATTTCACCATGTCCACAGGTGTGTGCCTTCCTTCGGGATCATCCGGGTTAGCGCCTGCTCCGCAGGTACCTTCCGTGAACTCAACCAAATCTGGAAGATTTTGGCAACGTCTCTTACGACAGTTTGCTTCTTCCCTCCCTTTCGGTATTTGAGGTCAGCAAACTGAAGGCCATCAGGTCCCGCCGCAGACTTAGCTTTACTGTGGTTGATCACCTCAGTCACCTCTTGAATGGTGATCGGAGCCATCAGTCTTTCGCACGTACCCGTGAGGTTAGGTGTCTTTGGCAACTCGCCGCAGATGTCGTTTGGTGTTCCAAAGACTTCGCTATAATAAGTCTCTGCCGCAATCAGATCAGAGGGTGCCGAACCAGTATCACTGTTATCCAGCAGCTTGTGGGCAACTCTACCCGGAACCAAGTCATACAGCCTCTGGCATTCCGCGTAACGCAAAATCCTTTGGCTACTACTCTTCGACGAGGTCACCCTTCTCTGCTTCGCCTTGTGGCTCGGCTTTTTGGGTTTATGCCTGGGTGTCTCTATCCCCAGGTTTTTTACCATACTGGTTGTGAGCCTCTCCATCTCCTTCCATAACTCCAGGGTGTGCTCACTTGCTATGGATGGAGCATCGTGTCCGCATCCCGGGACTTCATGCCCTTCCAGACTGTTTTGTTGGTCATTGATCCCCTGTGGGATCTCTGTTGGCTCTGCTAAGTCTGCATTTGTGTCCTGACTTACCAACGGCTGACTGCCACCAGCAGTCTTCCTTCGGGTGGCTTTGACTTTGTTGTGTATTTGGACTTGCGTCTTACCAGGCAGTTTGGCCAAGGACCGCTCAACCTGCTCCCTGATGGGTGCAGTGCGTAGTTCCTCTATCGTCTCCAAGAGTCGCGTCGTCTTCGCTTCGGACCATGGTCGTGGATTGGTGGCTGAACTGAGTGCTAACCTTTCCTGGTTAAGCACGGCTAAGTGTCGATGCCTCCGATGCTGTGCGAGTCCCATCTTTGAAGTAAATCTCACACCACATTGAGGGCAAACGTGATTACTCTTGACGGGAGCCGTTCGGCACCCGCTCACGCATTTCCCTCGGTGGATTGTGATAGACAAGTAGTTCTGACTACTTTTGCTGCATCGGTCACATCTAGCGAGAACCACCCTTTTCTGCTTATGATGTGCCGCGAAGCTCCCGAATCCCGAGAACTCCTCCCGGCAGTCTTTGCATGATAGGGCTCCCACAGGTACATCAGCAAACACTTCGCCTCCTCTCTCAGTTTGATAGCATTCAGTAGTAGCAGTTGTCATCGGCTCACCAGAACCAAAAATTAAAACTTCAGAGTTCATCTGGAATAGAAACGTATATGAGCATTGGGCATTGGCATAATCAACATAAATATAACTTAACTAACTTAACTACTACTACTTAACTGGGCATTAAATACACTATGACATATACGGCCACTACGGTGAGTAATAGCAACTCCCAGCCTAGCAGTGCCGTCCTTCACCGCTTCGGGTTTTTGGAGAGGATGCTGAAATAGTCCCAACTTTTGATCTCCCACCCGGGAACCGGGCAGGGCAGCGTTCAAAGTGGCCCATAGGGTCGTCCCACTGCGAGCTCAATGCTCCGGGTACCCAGCTACCTCAGGGTAGTCGGTGTCCCATATCCTCGTCGCTGTCTCTGATGGTGTATTTGGGATTGACAGAGAGGCTCTAAGTTACGCTGTCACGTCGCCTCCGACTTCCACTATGACAGCCCAAGGACGTTACAGTGGGAAGCGTTCAAGGGTGGCCCGAAGGCCGTCCCACTGGAAGTCTTAGACTCTGTGTGCCATCCACCTGAAGTAGATGGTCCCGTATCCTCTGACAGTATATCCGAGATTGACAGAGAGGCTCTAAGTTACGCAGTCACGTCGCCCTCGGCTTTCACTTCTGATAGCCCATAGGACGTTACAGTGGGAAGCGTTCAAAATTCCACGCCGTTTCCTACCGGCGGGACCCATTCCTACTCAAAGGAGGAGGAGGAGGGATTTACTCGGCTAACAGCTTCTTAGCCGCTACTGTCCTACCGCTTATCGTCTCAGGGACTAAGTCCCTGAGCGCGGTAGTACACACTGACTCTGAAAGAGAAACTAAGTAAACCTAAGTCAATCCCTTCCAACTGGCGTTGCCCTTAGGCTCGATAGCTGAGTCGGAAGTCCAGCCCTTCGCTGGTGGAAAGATAAGGCGGCCCCCATTAGCCTAGCCCCCAAAAGGGGTAATTTCCACTTTAAGAGAGTCATAGTTACTCCCGCCGTTTACCCGCGCTTGGATTAATTTCTTCACTTTGACATTCAGAGCACTGGGCAGAAATCACATTGCGTCAGCACCGGTCACCGCAATGCTTTGTTTTAATTAGACAGTCGGATTCCCTTAGTCCGTGCCAGTTCTGAGTCGGCTTACTCACTGTTAATTGAATTTGATAGATATTTATAAAATTAATTGATTTTTCTAAAATTCAATTTACTTGATTCTTTCTTTCACAACCCAAAATTTAGTTTCAATCCAAATAAAATTTGCACACTTTTTCGGATTTATTTTTTTAATTTGTATTTCTTAACAATTTTTATAAATTTTTTGAAAAAAAATCTGAATTATAACCTATAAAATTTTTACAATCATCTTTAAAAGTAGAAGTATTTCTAGGTATATCTTCAAAAATATTAGTTTTTTATTAAACATTTCTGAAAACACATATGAATTTATATAATGGCCGCACTTTATATAGATTCATAATATTTTGATATACCGAAATATTACATTCTTTTTGGATTATTCATTTTGATTTCACATTATTTTTGAATTATTATTTACATTATACATACACCGAAATTTTACATCCTTTTTTCGGGGGGAGGAGGGAGGGAGACATTACTCGTAACTATGGTTTCCACATTTTGTTACGATCTTCAATGAGTCTCCACATTTATTTTTAACTTAACATTTCCAAAAACAATTTTACAGAGAATTAATCAGATGAAATCCTTTCAATTTTGTTTATGTTGAACAATAAATACAGTACAAAGTCCGAAATCCAGACGTCCATTATCCGGAATGATCTAAAATACGGATCTCAAAGCCACAAACATTTTTTTTTTTTTATTAATGCTTTACGCATGCGCATTTGATTTTTTCTTTCATAATAAAACATGGAGATTTTCACTTGAAAATTCCGATTCTTAATTTCACTTAAGGCACTAAATAAAATACCTCGTTATGGAAAAACAATCACGTAAGCATAAATTTGTGAGATTAATAATTTGGCTCCACAGCTGAGTATCTACTTGGCATACATCTGAAACCGAAACATTCACCTATTTTATATCCCTGATGCCGACTGAGTCATTATTTATTATAGTTTACTTTCATCATCACATGTTTATCAATGCATGAGTTTCAGTAATAACTCATGCTGTGATGTCTAAACTTAGTAATTGAATAACAAGAGTACGGCAATCTTTTATGCTAACATTAGGCTTGGCGATGATTATAGATTTTTAAATGTTCTAAGAAATGTCGACGAGGAAAAATTCAACAAAAATTTCTTTTCATATGCTAAAAATAGATTTTGTGAATGAAACTCACAGGCCAAAAGATTACATTTAGTGCTATTTTAATTAAGAATAACTGATATATTATTCACCGTAAACCCAGAAGTAGCGGCAGAATTTAGGGAAGACGAAATTTTTGGAATTTAGGGAAGCACCGAGTGGCAAAATTAAGGGATGAGAAGTATTTATGATTTAGGGAAAGCACTGGGATCCATTGTTTAGGCACAATGAAAATCTAGAACTTACGAAAGCGCTTTGCAGCAGAATTTAGGACATATAGAGACTGCACCAGGCGGTATCGAGTGCCGGCCCTAGATAAAGCCTTAAGTATACGTGGGAGTTTATTTATTCAGGTGTGTGTGTGTATTGAGAATACGGCAAAGCACACTAGGGCTATCTGCCTAAGGGGAGGAATGCCTTTCGTGGAGGACTTTCTAAGGGAAACTGGCTCGTATACAAGTTACACATGGGGAAAACCACGAAAACGCCCATGCAGCCAGCCCGTTCGCGGGATTTATTTATTCAGGACTCAGATTAGTTTGAAGCATGTGCAAGAAATAAACATAGGTATAGTAAATAACTAAACTAATACAGTTCAGGCTTAATTCAGTACTCTATAGGAGGAAGACAAAATTTAGCAAAACAACTTGGCCTTCGTCGCCAAGCTTGTGATACACAGCCAATAATGTATAATGGATGCTATTAAGTTAAACTAAAATTATCTTTACTGATTCTAAGGCATTTCAATTAATGCAGCAGACTGCGCTGCTCTCTGGTCTTCTAATTTGATCCAGCTTATTATTTTTTGCAGACTGTTTTTATTATGGCAATTTTATAAAAACTAAGCTTGAACTTTCGATTATGTCGAAAAGTGTTTTCAATTCTGGAGTTGCCAAATAGTGAAACCATGTTTTGATGTCCATTAAACAAAAAGTGGAATTTCTGCAAAAAATGGATAAAGGCATATCTGTCTCAAAATTATGCGAGGAGTATGGCATTGGAAAGTCCACTATATATGACACAAGAAAAAAGAAAAAGGAACTTTTTGAATTTTTTGTGGAAACATCTTAAACAACTTGCATTGAAAGAAATGTTTAATAAAATAAACAAATAAATATTAAGCTTTGTAAATTTTGATACCCTTTAGATCATAATTCTTCTTTATTTCATATATTACGGTTTCATATTTTTAATTGTATAATTTCTGCATGCCGTCTTATCAGATTTAAATTGATGATCTATGATCCAGAAAAATCCCAAATCTTGAATCGCTGAAGTCCCGACCAGTCCGGATTTCAGACTTTGTACTGTATTTATTAATACCATATGAAGAGATACTTTTAAGAATATTACTCAAATTTTTAATGCATTTTATTTTAACTTTTTTTAAGTGTTTGTTAGAGTAATTTTTTAATTTTGCAATGTTATTGTCTGTTATTTTACTTTAACTTAATTTTATATACAACAAAATTTATTTTGTAGATTTCAAAATTGTGCATTATATACATATTTAATACTTCTAAATATGTAAAACAATACATAAAAATATTATAAATAAAACATGCTTATCTTCTACTACAGATATGTTTAACAGCAACAAAATTTAATACAGTCAAAAGTCGTTAATTCGGACACCCATAATCCGGAATGATCTATAATCCGGACCTCAAAGCTACAAACTTTCTGCGCATGTGCACAGGCGTTTACGAGAGCGCGTAAGACCTTTACGGCTGCTAATATGTTTGTGCGCATGCGCGTTTAATGTGTAACGGAGGTATAAGCTGAGCTAAAATTATCTAATTCAGTTAATGTTGCAGATTGTGTTGTTCCTTAATCTTCGAATTGGATCCGGCTTATTATTTTTTGCAGACTGTTAGAGCAATTTCATAAAAGTAAGCTTAAACTTTCGATTATGTCAAATAGAATTTCCGATATATATTTACTAATATGTAATTTGTATCTACAAAGCGAAAGTATGTTTTGAAATCCGAAATCTGTTTATCAATTTCACGCGGCAGATTGGAAGTTGATCTGTCAGCACTATCCTTATCTTCAGGGCAGATGTTTTTATTTTATTTGGCTTATAATTCCTTACTAAGTGTAGTATTTCATCTCGATGTACTCTGTCTTTGACATGATTTAAATCAAGTTCCTCGTCATTATAATTCGCTTCCGATAGTGAAGAAAGTGACCCAGAGGTTATTGAAAACGAAAACAGTTCGATTGACAAGTAAGTCGGTATTCTCGGCACAGCAATTACGGGACTTGAACAGCGGAACTTTGTAACTGAACAAAGAAATTATGTCTGTTTATAAAATTAAAGAGAAAGTATTATCACAGAAAACGAAGCAACTTAAACAACTTACATTGAAAGAAATGTTTAATAAAGTAAACAAATAAATATTAAGTTTTTTTCTTTTCTTTTTTTTTTTTTTGTAAATTTTGATACCCTTTAGATCATAATTGTTCTTTATTTCATAAATTACGGTTTCATGTTTTTAATTTTATAATTTCTGCATGCCATCTTACCAGATTTAAACTGATGATCTACAATCCGGAAAATCGATAATCCGGAATCGAAGTCCCGACGATTCCGGATTAACGACTTTTGACTGTAATAAGATTTTTCTTTTCTTTCATGGTTGCAGCAAATGCAAGAAATAAAAATACTTCTGAAGATTTTTTTTATGTTTAAAGGTATTTAGTGGCATTAACTGCACAAGATATTTTTAAGCAAGTTGTAGCTTCTATTTAAAAGAGCTGCTGATATTATCATCCAAGACTCATATTTTCAAACTACAGTTAATTTTTATATAAACATGAGGTTTAGAATAATCACTTTCCTAAAAATCAAATAATGACACAAACATCACATTTGTGTTGTATTTTATATGTGTTGGGTATGTGCTCAGTGATGATTACAAGATGTACACATACATCGTTTATTCTACATTGCTCATCTACTATTCTATATTACAGTTATGATTAAAGATAATAATAGATACAGTTACATATATAACATCTCCCTTTTTTATAAAAAATAATAATAGTAATGATTAAAGATAATAATAGATACAGTTACAGTTACATATATAACAACGTTCTTTGGAGCCTGAATTAATCATAATCACAGAAGTTCAGTGGTTATGTAGAAATTATCTGCAGCAGGATAACTCAGAAAGTTCTGGGAACAAGTAAAATAGACACCAAAAATTTTGGAATCATTTACCATGATCTTTATTAAATAAATTTAAGATGATTTCTCGAAATAAAAATTAAACTTTTTTTTAAATTAAATCCTGGAAAGCACTTTCCTGTTTTCACACATGTGCTTAAAATTCTAATTTAGAATGCAATTGTCAAAAACTGAATCATAGCCTATGAAAAAATATTTCATTTTCAGATTAGATATCAAAAATTTTTTTTTTACCTCAGTAGTACATAGACTTCAAACTGCAAAATGTCCTGCAAAAAAGAAATAAAAATGCATTTCAATAGTCAGTACATAACGGAATATGCTATACAATATTTACATATACGTTGCTTCAAAGCACTAAACTGGGATGTAAATTTCTTCTGAAATTTAAGATGAATATGAAAAAGGTATACAATAAATAATTATTAAACTAACTTGAAGACCTTTAACCAAGAATTTAAACATGTTGCTAATTAATGTACACAGAATCATAACCTCTAGTGCAGTAATAAGGAATAGCAAATGTAATAAACACTAACTCTTTAATCAACATTTTAAGAAAACTGCTGAAACTGAACATGAAACACAAAGTTAATAATTTCAAAAACAGTAATAAAAAAAAGTGTTTCAAATCTAATAACATGTATACACACTTTTGGGCATAATAGCAATTCAGCCTTTTAGGGCATAGTGCATGCTGCAGAAAAGGTTTGAGATGGCACACAAACTGGTTTCAGTTCACCAGTTTTATATTCCTTTGGCCAGTGAAGGCAAACTCATTAGTCAACAGAGTCAATTATCAACAGTTCAATACTGAAATCTCTTTACAGAGCCACATTTTTTAAACTTAAATTATATAGATATTTATACTTTTATACACTTAACTAGATGCTGGCTTTTAGTGAGAACGTTTTCGATCTGATCAAGGTACGTTCGCTAAGTTTTGACTTTCTTCCAACTCTTCCATCCACACTTAACTTGTATTCTCGTTTCGTGTATCTTCTTCCATTCATTCTCTGTATATGTAAAAATCATTTTATATATTTCTCAATACTACATCTTTTTTTTTCGCTCCACAACGTCCCTAAAATTAACTCAATACTTCAGTTTTTAAGTCTTAGTTAAACTATATATGTATGATGAATAAAACTTGATATTATACTTAATAATGATACTATTTATTGATAAAAGAGAATTGTAAGATATAGAAAAACTTAAATCACAATAATGACTAACAGAACACTAATGTGAACAATGGCCTTGCATCTCCTTGAAAAGTTTGCATTTTGTATGTTGTTTTTAATTTTAAGCATTATTCCAAGTTTTCATGAATAAGACAACTTCTCAATTTACTCTTGACAAAAAGTTCATGTTTGAAAATGATTGTTCGTATGAATACGTAGACTCAAATAAGGAAAATATCAAACATTAGTTTTTTAAGCTGATTATATGTGTCGGGAATAATAATATTCCACATGTTAAAAATCAACATATCTTCCTTCTCCAGGTTACTTGTGCTGTGAACTAAGCACACATTATTTTTCTCGATGTTTCTCGATTCTGTGTCAGCACTGAGATGTTCATCAAATTTCAAGTTTCGTGGTTTTTTTTTTTTTTTTTTTTTTTTTTTTTTAATCCAGCAATTTATTTCAGAGTTGCCAGTGTGAATATTAAACAGAAAAATTCAATTCTGCTTCACTAGTATAAAGAGGTTTTTAAACAAAGGCTAACGTTGCTTTGCTGATTCTGAATTCCTGAAACCTACTGTGAAAAACTTCTCTCATATCTAAAACTGTTATTTTGAAATAGCAAATGTCAATATTAGATCTATTTTCTTGGGGATCTTTTAACAGGCTTGGAAAGTGAATCAAAGTTTCTGTTTTAAAATCTTGAGCAAAAAGAAATAATTTGCTTTCAAATGAAATAACTTCTCACAACATCAGAAAAATTGTGTTTCCTTTCTCCGGTAGTTTTTTGATTAAGCTGATTTAGATGAGATGTAACGTCTACCATAAAATAAAATTTTTGGATCCATTGATCATTCATTAGTTCTGGATTATAAACTTTTCAAGGAGAAATACTTTAACTTCTGTTAATAAGGATGCAAAATGTTTCAAAACATTTCCTCTTGATAACCAATGCACTTTATTATTCAGCAGAAGATCTGAGTACTTGCTCTCCATTTCAACTAAAAATTCCTTAACTGGCGATGATTAAGAACTTTAGTTATAATGGGGTTCATAATAATATAATCACAAATTCCATAACTTTGCAAATTTCTCCTGGAAATGTCTGCGCACAAAGCACTTCTTGATGAATGATACAATGGTAAGTAAGATCTTGCTACTGATTTTTCCTTTCAAAATAATAACAAATACGTTTCTTACGCTGGTCATTATTTTTGCCCTGTCTGTTGCAATTGAGACAAATTCATCGAATGGAATATGATGTTTATGAATGCACCCAATTAGAGCATTTGCAATATCTTCTTCGCGTGTTTGACTTTTGAGTAGCAATAATCCTAAAAATTCTTCTTTGGGACTCGTTAGATGAAATAAATCATATAAAAAGTGAAACTTGCACTGTATCATTTGTATCACAAGACTCGTCAACTGCTATTGATAAAGCTGAAACCAACCAGCTGGAAGATCTTCAACTACAGATAGTTACTAGTAATGTCATATTTTGGAGAAAGTTACTAGTAATGTCATGTCTTGGAGAACATCCTTGAAATGCTACTAACAAAAAATATGCAACACACTCAAATGGATAAATTTTTAAATAATGTCTGCGTTAAAATTTACTCTACAATACCCCTTGGTGATTTTTTTTTTTTTTTTTAATGCCAAAATCGTTGTTAAGAAGAATCAACACCACTTTCAAGATAATGCCGATCCTTCTGCTCGCTACAAAAAAGAAGTCAAAGACTTACAAAAACTCGGTGTCCATGTACACGTCAACCTATTTTAATTTTTAAAAAAAATCAGAGAATTGCACAAACCAGGCATTGCACACTGTCTTAACTTTGTTCATGTACACATCGACCTATTTTCACTTAAACAAAGTTAAAACTATCATGTTAACCAGAAAAAAATTTGCCGCTGTCTTAACACACAGAGAAGAACAAATAACTAAAAATACACAAACAGAAAGTAATAAATAATCAAAAATACATATTTCCTAACATAAAAACATTAAGCAACAAATCTTTTAACAAAAATTAACATATGGAGACTAATAAATAAATGAAATGTCAATTTTTTAATATACCCTTTTATTGTGTGCATACTTTCATGCTTCCCACCACCATCTCCTCCATCCTCCACGTAAGCAATTCAATTAAAGTTTTGGTCGTTTCGGCTCATCTGCTTTTAATGGTGGATAAATACATGTAATAGCATCCAAACCATCAACATTCATCCTCTTACTTACCTCAGACATACTCAAATTATGGTACCCACGTCAAAATACAGCACCAATGCATGTGCAACTAAACACATCAATTGAATGGAAAGGATAAAAAAATCCCGGTCCATACAGAAGGGTTACTATTACAAAAAGCAGCCAAAATCTCAATTTATCACAACACGTTTGGTGATATTCGCAGAAATAATGGCTTCTTAATGACAAAATTTTAAAAAAAAACCACAATTTTCCCCAAGGTTAGTTTCGCCAATATTATCAACATTAGGGCTTTTAAATTTCACGAACAATACTACTTGCCGATTTTTTCAGACAGAAACCAAGGGATACCATACAGTAAAGATCAGCCTGATGTCTGATTATACTTACATAACGTATTGATCAGTGTAATGTTGAAATTGACAGTTTTTTTTTTAATTGAGATAACTTTTGTCATCCACAGAAAAAATAATAACAGTTTTATAAAAAAAGTGTTACCCTGTAGCTTACATATTAAACAGCATATCGAAATAGAGTACAAACTGATGGCAAAAATAGAATCAAAATAGAGTATGAATCGAGAAAACTTCAAGTAGTGAATGAAAGTTTTTACTGATCAAAGTACTTTAAATCCGGATTAAAATCGGTAATGTAACTTAGATCAAAATAAAATTAAATTAGACATATATATTAATTGATTAAACACAGCTTGAACCCTGATGTAACATCTACAAATATCTCCGGCTCTACTCTTATATGCATCTTAAGATCACCAAATGTGGCAATATGTATTCTGCGCTGGTTTTTCGCGGAATTCCTTGATGTGAGATGGTTTGGTGTACGATGCTGTTTCAATGGCAACCCTTTTGACATTGAAACTTATCTTGTTATATCTTTATTATCGTGCATGTTTTGAAATGGCCTATGTTGCAATGATAGACGTAGTGGGAAGGTTTCAGCACGTATTTTAGACCGTGTGGAAAGTAAATTTAGTATTAAAAGGTACGATGTTGGAGTTGTTAGTCTTTTGTTCACGGGCGTGTTTACGAGGATTGAAGTGTATTTTTGGATTTTCTGTGGTACTTTTAAAACGGAGTTTGAAATGCGGAGCTGCTATGAGAACTCAGACGAAGAAAGCTGTAAGATAGTCCTTGTGTGGATTTGCAGTCAAATGCTTCCTGGTAAAGTATGTGGCTGTCAGCAGAGTTTTAAGATTTGGATCGTGGTTTTCGTGTAGTAAGTTAACTTGGGGGAAAGATTTTATCGTTATGTTAATTTATTAAAGTGAGGTGTGCATAGTTCGTAGTCTAGATTGTGTAGTTCGTAAATAAGTTAAAACATCGCTGTGTACATTGATTCTTGTCAAATATTTTTGGTTAGAAACTTTACATTTTTGCTATCTAAATTTTCTGTTTTTGTTTTGGATTTTTAGCTCAAATTGAGTGTTCAAAACGTGGTTTTTGTAAATACAAAAACCGGATTTTTAGAGACATTTTAGGCTTAAAGTTCTAAATGTAGACAAAAAATTTAGATAGTAATATGGCACCGTGAAGTTTCTTTCCAAAAATGTTTGGTGAGAAATTTGTCGCCACATTTGCCAACTTGAGGGCGCATATAAGAGTAGTTCCATATCTCCATTAGATCAAGATAACTCAGATCAATTAATATCAAAATTAATAAAATGTAATGAAAAATATAATTCAGGTGAAATAAAATTTAATAAGAAAAATTATTCTGAAAATCACTAAAGGTGAAAAGATGGAGTTAGCACAATTTAAGTTTAATTCATTCAATGAATTTTATTTATTTCTGGGAAACATTTTCCTTAATAAAGGCTAAAAACTGAAAACTGGGAGATTTGGCAATCTACCAGGAAACCAGAAGAAAAACCAGAGTTGGCAGCTGTAGTTTATGAATATTTAAAAAAAAAAAAAAAAAAAAAAACCTATTTTAGACTGGTATATACCAACATTTTCTGTATTTTTTGTTGTTTAATTTCTAAAGCAAGTTAAAAAGCAATCTAAATAAATATATATATATATTTCAAGTACTGAAAAGGAAGGGCATGATGGGAATGATCTTTTAGCAATGGTGAAAGGGGTGAATAGGGCAAAATAGGTTGAGAACCACAATGTTAGATCTTTTAAGTACTAGTAAAAAAAATGAAGTTTGAAGCTTTCCAGGACATTCAATTATTATTAAATGAAATTTGTTTATATCTAATTAGAATTTCTGAATAAATCAAATACATTCATGAAAACAAGCAATTTCAAAAGTCATTAAAATAACAGTAGTCAAGAAAGCATAATGTTACCAGTAAGAAATCTTTAACAAAGTGAAAGATCATCCACATAATTTAATTGCTATATTAATTAATCTCAAAATAAATAAGAAATATTTTCTTCCAATTAACAGTTACAGAAAGAGGCTCTCTGCAGAAGTATATATGTTTCATGAAAATATGCAATGAAATTTTCCCTAAATATATTGATTACTATTTTTAACATCATAACTCATCAGTTCTAAAGATAACAAAAAAAGAAAAAGAATTTTCAGGAAAGCTTAACTTTAAACGTTTTTATTTTGTGAAAGCAAAAAATCTGCTTTCAAACTTTTATTTTAAAATTTTTAATTAACATAATCCATTATTTTAAAGTTGCATTATGGGAAGAAATGTATTCATGGAAAGGTTGTTTTACATTATGAAAAGCTTCTATCATTCTACAACTTTTATTTATTGTTAATTAAAACAAATTTTAAGACATTTAACAGGAAGAGAGAAATAAAATGGAATGGAAATATCCCCATTATAAATAATCAATAAAGATCCTGAATTAAAAAAAAAGTGTGGAAATTTTTCTCTTCCTAAATATTTAACATTACTGGATAAATAGTAGCATTTAGGCTGATTAGCATATTTCAGCTAAATATACACTATATCCTTAATTCTTATACATCTATTACAATATAAATATACCTAATATTAAAAGTTTAAAAACAATATTATAATTAAACTGTCTTGGACTAAATATCTCATAAGATTAATACAGTTCTGCTTCAAGTAAGAGAAAAGCTGTTACGTAATTAATTGATAATACTGTATTATATTCTACAAGACCTTTTTGTTGGTTTTCCAAAAGGTTTTACCTTTCAAACTCTGCCCTGCTTCAGAAAATATGTTATAGTGTCAAAAGCTGTTAAATACATGATTTTAGAAATTTTCAGAAAGATCATTTCAAAAATTTTACTAAAAAATTCCTTACAAACCAATAACAAATTTAAGAGTTTCTAGTTTATTTACAGTGTGAGCTCCGTCTAAGGTATTTCGTGCGTTATGGCATTTTGTCCCATTTTTAACGAGCATTTTAAGCTAAATATACGGTTCTGAAGAATAATGGTCAACTTAATATAATATATGACATGACGAAAATACGGTCAGCCTATTTTTAAACTTATACTTTACACCTGGATTTATTGTAAAATGAAGACTAAGAACACGCATAATTCAAGGAAACTAACATTTTATACTTTTAGTTTCGCACATTTACATATTCTGGCACTTTCTTACGAAACTACACATATTCGATTACATTTGGATATCAAAAATTTTAATTTACTTGTATACTAAATTCCTATGTACAAACGGATCACGAATATAAATATTTTGTGTAGTTGAAAAAAGAATACATACAAAGCAAGCCTTTTGAAGCGTTCTTCTCCTTCATGAACTGCATCCATATCCATAGTCATCTGACACAAGTGAAGTCTCGGAAATTTTAAAAAACAAAAGCACACGGTATACAACAAATTTGTTCTTTGGCGCAACCACAACCAGCGAATCAGCTTTACGTTGCAACGCAGTGTTGCCAAATCGCGCAATTTTTGACAAAACTATGCTGCTAAAATTTATGTGCATGCGATTTTGGGAAATTTTCGCTGCTCTTTTTACTTAAACGCACATATGTTAAAATTAATTTATAATAAAAAGATTTTGCCCCCCCAGATGGTATAGTGTTTAGGAGCCACTCGAATTTTTTCATTATTTAATTTCTTCAAATATAATGCAGGACTCTAACATCTAACATTTGATGGCAACAGTTTGAAAAGTGAAACGGACCTTTATAGTGATTCAACGCAAAATCGCAAAACGAAAACAATCATCCTTTAGGGACAAAGCCCCTTTTGATTAATAATTGAATATGTTCATTATAATGTAGAATTTTCATGGCAACAGTCATATTTTGTTTACATAAGCTTTGAGCATGATAGCGCACGGAGTGTTCTTTTTCTGATATGTTTAGAATGCTAAATAAAGACGTTCGTTTTTAATTAAAAAGGTTTTCTCTGCCAAATATATTTTCATTCGTCCGAAGTTATTAAAATAAGTTAAGAAATTGATTAATTTCAAACAGGAGGCAAAGGCGGGCCCACTTATTTGTTGCCTCCATAATAAAGTAACCACCGCTTCTGGTTTTAGCAGTGTCCAACGTCTAATGACGAATTGGGCCCGGCATTGGTGTAACATAACAACTATTTTAGGCTTAAACCCTACATACAGAGGTCCTAAGGTCATACAGTAGCTACCACAGAGATAAGCGCCTCAATTTGGTGTTGTTCTGTTATCAGGACCGGATTCAGATATACCTGAAAGCTGATGATCTAGTGACAAATTCAGAGCGTAGAGAGACAGACGTTTTTTTGGTATCCACTATAAATCTTTCTGGCCGCAGGAGGAAAAATCAAGTTTAGGTGCGAACACGGAGGTTAGAATAGATGGAGTAAGGCAAGGTTAGCAAAATCCAAGGTCAGTTGAAGACCGGACCTTGAATAAAATAAACAAGGTTTTTTTGCATAAGAAGGAATATGCCCACCATGGACCTTATAAGAGATAGACTAACCCAGTAGGCAATTCGATCTGGTTTACTTTAACACTGAAACCTATGGAGTGTGGATCACATACAGTGGCTCCCAAAAGTGTTCGTACACTTATGATTTTCATTGAAATAATGCTCTATCCATTAATTAAAAGTAAACTTTCTGAATGAGATTTTAATAATAAGATCTATAATCTATTCGTAACAAAATTACATGAAATATTTTTAAAATATATCGAAACTTTATTTTTAAGAAATTAATAATCAAGAAATGACGAACATTTTTTCTCACAAAAGTCTTCATACACTGAAATATTTTTGGATAAAATCAAAATTAGAATTATCGTTTGCCACTTTTTTTAAAATTTTATGCATAGTGTGGCATTCAAAAATTGTTTGCTTTAATTTTTTATTGTTTACTTCATAATATTCTCTTTATTATTGAAAATGGATCGCAATCGTAAAGAAATTACAAACAGTATTTGAAAATTTATAATGTTTCGCCATAGTAGGGGTAAATCAATTCGAAACATCGCTAAATTAGTTAATTTTCCCATTCTACAGTGCAGTATGTGATAAAACGCTTCAAAGAAGAAAATCGAATTGAAAACAAGGTAAGAAAAAGTCGGGGCCGCTGCGTAGGTATTAGGCGCCCTTGTTCAAATTGAAATTTGGCGCCCCTTTACGGGGTTCTGTTGCACTTATATAAAGTGCTGCAAATTATATGTGAAATACTCTTTTATGATATTCAAAATTTGACTTTCGAACTGAAAAGCTTTAAAATTATAATATTAAAACACGTGTTATTGTTTTTTTTTTATTATTATTTCTTAAATTTTAAAAACTAAATAATGATAAAACATTTTTAAGTAAAATATAAAAATTAGAAAAATATATTCAAATATTGATTCCCTTAGTTTTAGCAGCTACAAACGCGCGTATCAATTCCTTTATATTTAATTTATCCAAAATTTGGCTCTCTTTGGATATCCGACAAGTCCGATAATTTCTCCGGCGCCATCGTAGATCGCATGTAGTTTCTTATACTTTTAAGTTTTGAAAAAACTTCGTTCTCCAGTAGCCACCGAAACTCTCAGGGTTAAAAAAATCCGTAAAGGCAATTGCAATATTTGGAAATGTATCGGTAAGATTGTTTTCATAAATATAATTTTAAACATCAATATGTGACAAATTCTCTTTTGTAAAACGTCGCAAAGATTTTATTTCTTCAAACAAATTTAATCCGTCAGTATCCTTTCCATTAACATTTTTAGTATCCATTAACTTTTGTTCTAATCCTTTACAATGCTTTAAAATTTCATTGTCACTCCAGTTTTTTAAATTAGGTATATAGTGTACTACCTTGAAGTAATTGTAATGTTCTTTTAATTGACTGAATATTTCAATAATTGAAGAAATAGTAGTGTCTAATATTATATTGTAAAATTCAACCTTAAATTTTTGTCTCGGATTTTTGATTGGTTTGTTCATCTTGAAGTAGTTTCTTTTTAAACCAGTTTCAACTTATGAGCTTAGGGTGCAGCCCAGTCCACCTTGCAAAACAAAGTTTGCCCTATGACCCTATACAGGCTACGCCAGTACAAACCAGTACAAAAATCACCACACAACTATACAAACACACGAATAACACAATGCCAGTGGCTTCTTTATTGTTATTAATAATCTTCATAATCTTATGTGCTATTTCTCTTGCCTTAAGTAAACCATTTTTCATGAAATCTGTGTTCGCTCCATTAATGCATCTGGTTAACTTACATTCTGTAATAAAGTGGAAATTGTCTCCCACTTTCGTACATACTTTACATAAATCATTATCTTGAACATGGAATCTTTTCAGATAAAAGGGAAATCTCCCATTACCTGTAATTAACTGATTCAAGTCAATGCCATTGTTAATATTCATATTTTACTCAGGAACAAAAATCTTCATGAACATATTATTTTTAGCAGAGTTTTGCCATTGAGTCCGCCATTTATCTACAATGTCACACTTCATAATGTTAATTCATCTTCTCCTGGAGGCTTGTACATCGACAGTTTCAATATCATTACTCATTGTTGCGTCCTTTGCTAAGACATCCGCCCTCTCATAGCCAAAACAACCAATATGGGCTTTAACCCAATTAAAATTCAATTGATGCCTTACCTACAATTGTATCACCAATTTTTTAATAATTTGAATATTTAAATTTTGCTGCTCGGGGTCAGAGAGTGCTTGAAGAACTGACATACAATCAGAATGTATTGTAATTATATGTGATTCATTTATATTTTTTACAAGCCACTCCAAGGCTTTTTGTGTAGCAATCAGTTCGACTTGATACAGCGAATTATATTTTTCTAATTTAAACTTCGCATGTTCAATCTCCAGTCCATGATAGAACACTACAAATGCTAACCTAATTTTTCATTCCAACCCCGAGCCATCCGTACAGACATAAATATCATTAAATACAGGAATGCATCTATTAAAAGTAATTGAACTTCTTTCCCTTGGATGTAAAAGATGACAATTAAAAATATAAAAAACAGCGTTAAAAACAATATCATCTGTATATGTATAAAAGTCAATCTTATTTGATTTCAATAAAACTTTTTATAATAAAAGTTATAGGACAACGAGATGGGCGGAATGCCCGCAAGTATATTAGCAATTTCCGTAGGAGCAGTTCTAAAATGTCGTGTGATTGCCAGCAGCCAGCCTCTCTGGATAGAATTCAATTTGTTCCTTAGTCTCAGCAACTCCGCTGCCCTAGAACCCCAAGCTCCAACACCGTACATTATAATAGGAGCAATAACATATTCATAAATTTGTTTCATAGTCCTACTCTTAATGGCTAAAATCTCACCAGAGAAGGATCTCTTATAAAATAGTATACGTTTTTTTATGGACTATATCGAAATGATCCTTAAACGATAACTTATCTTCAAAAATAACTCTAATAAAGGTAAAGATAGGAACTCCCCGCGAGAAGAACATAGCCTTGGTTTTGGTAATATTTAATATCAATTTTCTATTCAAACGCCATTCTTCTATAATATCCGAAATTTTCACAAAAATTCTTTCAATCTTCTCGAGGAAGGACTCAACCATCAAAACTATTAAATCATCAGCATAGTATATAAATTTTGCATTAGTAGGTAACTCCTTATGTAATAAATCGTTAATAACCAGGTTCCAGAGCAGCGGAGAGCTATTCGACCCCTGTGGGCATCTTTCTTTTATCTTGAAGTAACTATAGCTATCCAGATCAGATCTTACTTGAAAAACCAATCGTCCTATCCTGAAAATAGTTTATAATCATACGATAGCAATCACGAGTAATTCCAAGTTGCGAAAGTGCAGGCAGGAGGGAGGGCCAATCCACCGAACTCGAGAACTTAGTCATATAGCACTCGAGAGCTATATGACTAAAAGGAGGGAAGCCTTCGTGAAGGACTTTCTAAGGAAACTAGCTGGCATGCACATTAGGGCCCTCCAGAGGCCGAGCGGTAAAGTCGCTGAACACTGGTAGTTCGGTCTGAGGTTCGAATCCCGCGAACGGGCTGGCTGTATGGGTGTTTTCGTGGTTTTTCCCATATGTAACGTATATACGAGCCAGTTTCCCTTAGAAAGTCCTCCACGAAGGTATCCCTTCCCATAGGTAGATAGACCTCGTGTGCCTTGCCATAACTCAACACACCACCACCGCATACACATTAACTCCCATGCAGCCAGTCCGGTTGCGGGATTCGAACCTCGGCCCCAACCACCAGTGTTCAGCGACTTTACCGCTCTGCCGATGGTGGGCCAACGAGGAAGTGGAAGTAAAATGAATCAAAATGGAATTAGTCTTTGAAATACGAATGTACAGAGAGGCATAAGAAAATTTTAATATATTTTAAAAAGTAGTCGCACTGGGCCAAGTGAAACGAATAGGTAAACCTTTAGAAGTAATTGTATCATTTAAAATTACACAAATTTTCCCTACGTATTTTTTTCAGCAATGTATTTTCAAGCAAAAATGTGTATTGAGTGATTACTTAATAGATTAACCATTGAGCAAAATAAGTACATGCTTAGAACATCAAAGGGGCACCCCAAAAAAGACTCAAAAGTACCAAAATATTTCATCTCTGACAGACTTCCCAAAGTTATGCGCCTGAATCTCTTGGAACTGCTAAAATTGTGCTTCCCTTTTTTCATACCAGCAAAAATATACTGTATTCATAATTTCAAAAAATTTTTTATTGCCAGTTTTATCACAGAATGAGCAGTAGAGTTAAATTAAGACCATTAGCGTAAATGTATGAGGGGACACCAGAATGCTTTAAGCGCCTCTAAATGTCTTAATTAATTAATAAATGTCTTACTAGTAATAAATAAATTAATTTAATTTAATTAATTAATTTAATTATTACTATTTTTAAGTCAATATAGATAGCCGCCATTATAAATTAGTATTTGCGTTACTCGAGTTGTTTTTAAAACTGTAGATTGAGTAACAATTTTAATGAAGTTAAAGTAGAACTTGAAGTGAAGCTTGTAAAAATGCACTATAATAGCTTCAGAAGATCCTGACGGAAATTTCTCTTTTCAGCAACTTTTGTTTCATGTAATACCTAAGTTAATGGATCTATTGTCATTCTAATTTTTTTTTCAAAATAACTTCAACTTTTATAAACATTTTGGCCTTATCGGTGGCCGAGCGTTAAAGCCTGCTAAATACTGGTAATTCGTCCGGATTCAAACACAGGTGACAGGTGAATACGGATCCGGACACTCGGGCGGCTTCCGTAGACTATTCGGATATTGTCCGGAGCCCGCAATTATCTAGGATAAGCAACACCTGATTCTCCAAGAGCACCGGTACCAGACTTTGATTCACTGAATTATACTGATTCGTTCGGTTAGACAAAAGGGCTATATGGGCATTTTCCCGTTTTTTCCCATGTGAAACATGTACACGAGCCAGTTTCCCTTAGAAAGCCCTCCACGAAGGCATCCCACACCTTAGGCAGCTAGCCCTTGAGCTAGCCTCCTATAATCTCATAAAACCAAACCAAACCATTCGTTAGGAGACGTGTTGATGTACTCAAGTAAACAGAAATGTACCTGCAAGTAAAACATTATATACATAAGAGTAGTCCAAGCCCCAAGTTATTATGGTGTGTATTGGTGTTGGTGTATTTAATTATGGCAAAGCATACTAGGGCTATCTGCCTAAGGGGAGGACTTTCTAAGGGAAGCTGGCTCGTATACATGTTACACATGGGGAAAACATCAAAGGAAACATTCGAACCTCGGACTGAACTACCAGTGTTTAGCGACTTTACCGCTCGGCCGCTGGTGGGCCCCCTAAGTTATTATATCACTCGTGATGATACACTAAAATACAATTTGGGTTACAAAGGCATATTTCGTACATACAACTAAGACGTTAATATATTTATACACTGTCTTGAGTGCATTAGCTCTGCACAGAAAGGCGCAAATTATTCAATAAGAAGCATACCATGTGACCGTGTGGGAAATGTATAGTCGAAATAATATTAGCATTATTACTGCCCTGCAGAGTTTTGCCGTAGCTACATAACTTCTATGTATATACTTCTATCTGAATGCGGCTATCTACATGCTTCTCATGAATACACTTAGATTAACAAGCGAATGCGATTCGAAGAGAGGCGAATGGGCTGTATGTTTGGCTTACTACAAGATAGCTTCACTTTGAAAGAAAGGGACTACCAGCGGTCGGACGGAAAAGCCGCTGAACATTGGTAGTTTGACTCTGCTTCGATTCCGGCGAACGGGCGAGCTGCATGGGCGTTTTCGTGATTTTCCCCATGTGTAATGTGCTTACGAGTCAGTTTCCCTTAGTAAGTCCTCCACGGAGACATTTCTCCCCTTAAGCAGATAGCCTAGTATGCTTTGGCATAATTTGCTAAACTAACTAAAATAGTATATTTAAATAATCTCGCCGCATTACACGCAATGCAGGTTCTGACCGGCTGACCTTAGCGCACTTTTGATCTGATTTCTGAAGTACTGAAATGACAGAGTGGTATCTTAAAGAACTCTCACTGCCGGTCGCAGTAAGCTGTGCTGTTTTTTTCTTCTTAACTCTTATATTTCCTCACCAGTGGTTAAGGATTCTGAATACTGGTAGTTCGACCTGTTTTCGGTTTGATCCCAGATTAACGGGCTGGCTGCACGGCAATTTTTTGTGGTTTTCGTCATGTGTAGGGCTCAGGTTTCCCTCTGAATATCCTCCACGAAGGCATTCCACGTCTTAGGCAGATAGCTCTTGTAACTCTGACGTCCTCAAATAACTTACCTTAATTTTTATTATTATTAATTATTTTTTGAATTTCTTAAATGAGATACATTTTTTTACTATTCTTTCCAAGTCTGAAATGGGGAGGATTGAGGAAGTGCAGTACACATACTTGTAAAATAAATAAGCGAATGGTTAAATTCTAATGGTGAGGTTATTTAAATACAGTAAAGCACATGAGAGCCATCTGTCTAAGGGAAGGAACGCCTTTATGGAGGACCTACTAAGAGGAAACTAGCTCGTATTCACGTTACTCATGTGGAAATTAAACATGCAACCAACTCTCTCTCCTGAAATCAAAGCCAAGTCGAACTCTCAGTATTCGCTGGTTTTAATCACTTTGCCATTGGGGGGGGGGGCGGGGGGCTATAAGTTCGCAATTGAATTTTTTAATACTGCCATATATACTTTGTTCCAAAGTAAGTTTTTTAATTCATCTATCTTTAAAGGTTATTTACCATTAAAAATCTGTTTTAGTTAAACTTTTGTATCTATACATTAAAGCACAACACCTGCCAAACAATTATCTACAAGAAGACACATGCGGCAGCAACGCTGTTCATAAACCAACGTCAAACGAAATACGTTCTTTTTACCTCTTATAACAGTGTTTTTGATTTCAAATAAGTGTATAAAAACAGTTTTTTAGATATGTCATTCAGTTTCATCTTTTTTTATTGAAATAACAATCCTATATTTCTTACTTCTACAAAACTTTTACTTCATTCGAAATGAGGATGGGAGTATATTTTTTCGCTGGAAGTGTCTAGTTGGCGCTTATATCTTAATACAGAAAATGCCCTATAAAAGAAAATTTCCCATTTTTACATAATCGTACATAATTTAAAGTTTTCTGCTTTTATATGTTTTCTGCTTTCCTTTAAGTTCTTTTATTAAATAGAATTTAAAAATATTATGTGCCCGCTTGATTCCCTTAATTATCACACTAAATTCTAGAGAATGTTTAGTCCAAATGAGAGTTAGCCCAGATTAATAGTCCCGAAACGGCATTTTGATTTGTATCACTTAAATGTGGTATATGGCTTTTAAGATTGTTGCCACAAAATATTATCGCCTTTTATTATATTAAAAAAAATAATGGAGAATTTGCATGAATGCATGCATGTTTCTCGCATTGTGAAAAAACAACGATACCTAGAGTCATCCAATTTTGAATTACATAGTCCTCCACTCGAATATGGGCATCAGGAAGCACGAATTTAGAAGTTGTTTTATTGTCTATTTCATATTTTGCAAACCTTTAATGAATTTTTGATTAAAAAAACACGACAATTTCAAAGCAAAGAGTGGCAACACTGTAGGGAATAAAACATTTTTATGTATAGCGCGCGAGACTATATCGGAAGTTCTAAGGATATGTTGTTTTTAAATATTTTTAGCCGATTGTGGCGTTAGCCCGAATGCTCTCGAAAAGTGCATGCGCTTATAAATAGGGGATAAAAAAATAAAATAAAATAAAATAAAGCCCAAATGGGCGTAAAATAAAATCCGAAAGCTTTCAGATTTTTTTCTTTTAAGTTTCGGTTAAGAAAACGGTTAGTTCTTCCAAATCTCGTACAATTGCAAGGTTTGCTCATGTTTAGCGTCAGTGACTCCCAGTCTGCTCAAAATGAGGGGGGACGTATACTTTTTCGCTGAAAGTGTCTAGTTGGCGCTTATATCTTATGAAAAGAAGAGAGAGAAAATGTCCTATAAGGGGGCTCATACATCTTAAACCCCTTATGATTTTCGAATATGTGACTGTTGCAAGATTTGGGATATTTTATTTATTTTAAAAGCAATTACTTCCAACCTTTTACAACTGACTACATAATGTAGCTGTTTTAAGAACTACTAACCAGAAAGTTTGTGTTGCTACAATAATTTTTGTAATTTAATCCGCTTTGTGACAAACTATTTCGTCAAGTTTCCACCTTACGCGCATGTTATTTTAAAAAATGGCCAATGGTACATACTTGAAATTTGATGGAATTCTTTATATGGGCACTATCTTCTAACTGAACCAAAAATATGACGAATATTTTAATATTAAAAAATTTTATGCACGAAAACATTACAGATTTATTTTAATAAAATACATTTTATAAACTCAACTCCAAATAAAACAAACAACTAAACTCCAAATAAAACATTAACATGAAATTCTTAGAATTTTTGGTTCACAGTAGTTTCCAAATGTTATAAAAGCTACATATTAACTATGGAAATAAATTATGCAATAGAATGTTTTAAACTGTGCGCGCAAGGTGGAAACACGACGAAAAATTTTGTAACAAATTAAATTAAATTATAAAAATATTTGTGGCAACACAAACTTTCTGATGACTATTTCAGAAAGCAGCTATATTATGTAGTCAGCTGCAAAACGTTGGAAATAATTGCTTTTAAAATAAATAAGTTATCCGAATTCTTGCAACAGTCATATATTCGAAGATTTTATGGGTTTTAAGGTGTATGAGTCCCCTTAAAGGAAAATGAGGATTGAAGTATATTTTTTCACTGGAAGTGTCTAGTTGGCGCTTATATTTTATGAAAAAGAAGAGAGAGAAAATGTCCTATAAAGGAAAATTTCCCATTTTTCCATAATCGTACACAATTTAAAGTTTTCTGCTTCCATGTGTTTTCTGCTTTCTTTTAAGTTCCTTTATTAAATAGAATTTTAAAATATTATGTTCTCGCTTGGTTCACTCAATTATCACACTAAATTCTAGAGAATGTTTAGTCTAAATGGGTGTTAGCCCAGATTAATAGTGGCTATCTTTTCGTGGCTACTTTCTCTGCTTCTGCAAGTAAGTGACTTCAGCTCTGGGAAGACCCTAACTTTTTTCTGCTTCTGCTATTTGTTGAAATCTTGCAGCCTCTAAAGAATGTGCCCTACCTATACCTAAAAACATTCTACACAAATTTTCTACCTCGGTATAAAAAAAAAATTCTGAAGGGCAGCGAGGTTTTGCTAAATTATTGCTTTGCAATAAGCTTCAGGATTTACTTCACAATTTATTTCACAGTGATACAAGCCTCAGTATTACTTCACTATCTGATTTATTTATTAAATAAATTTATTAAATAAATAAATCAGATACTGAATTAAAGCATATTTGATTCTTCTATCTATATAAAATAATATTCAAGTGTGGTTATGTCATTCCTTACATGTAATTATAAACACAGATGGAAGCCCGTAACTTAAATTTTCTTATTTAATGCAGTGAATATTTTACTATGAAGATACACATACTTTCCAGCACAAAATACTTGAAATTTTATTAAATAAAATAACTTGCGCATTATATTGCAGTGCATGTGTTACTGCGTAATTAATCTCAAAACAAACACTAATTAACGTTCTGGAGCAAGAATAAGAACTATCAGATACTTCAGTTCCATTCATTATTATTTGGCGACGTTTAACAGAGCTTGCATTTATTTAGATGCTGTCCCGAAGCCTCGAGTTATCTTTCAGAAAATGAAAGCTGAGAGTTAGAGAAAAATAATGATCATAGTATAAATTGTTTTCACAAAATGAGAGGGGTGATAGTACCCATCCAAGCAATAATTACCACGGAACATAAGTTCGTATGTTCCATGGTAAGCATAGTCCTCCACCCGCATGAAAAACGTACTTCTCCACCCGCACATTGGCGAACGGGTTGGCTGCATGGGCGTTTTCGTGGTTTTCCCCGTGTGTAACGTGTATACGAGCCAGTTTCCCTTAGAAAGTCCTCCACGAAAGGCATCCCTCCCCTTAGGCAGATAGCCCTAGTGTGCTTTGCCATAATTAAATACACACACACACACCACCCGCACATTGGCACCTCGAATTTGAAGTCTGGGATTAATTTTCTTGTCTATTTAATATTTCTCAAAACTTTCAGAATTTCTAATTAACAAACTCAACAATTTAAAAGTGAGCAGTGGCAAAAGTGTAGGAGATAAAATATTTGGTACTATTCGGTTTCGAGGGCCGCAAAAAAATTGCAGCGAAAATGTATGCGCGAAAGGGCCAAATCTAGCAAACAGAGCCGTTTAACAGCGTGCCAAATGTCGCATATGCGCTGATTTCAGATTGCGTAAGTTTATATAGTTCTATATTTCTTAAGACGCCATTGAAATACTAGTTTAATTTTTAATTCCTTTTTTTGATATCCTATGGATTTAACAATTTGGGAATTGCCTATGATGAAAAGTCTGCGATAGAATTTTGGGTAAAGTGCAGAATCACCTACTGCATGACGCGTTTTTAAGAATTGCACATACTGGGTATCCATGTACACATCGACTTATTTTCACTTAAATCCCAGAATTGCACAAAAATGGCACTGCGCACACCCTTGACTTTATCTATGTACACGTCGACCTATTGTCACTTAAAAAAAGTAAGAGAAAATTGACACAATTCCAATTGTTTTTACCCTTGTAAAAAGCGGCAAAGAAATAAGCGGGCGATTCTGCACACTTTACCGAAAATGTTTTCAAAGAAAAGGCATCATTCATTATAGAAAATTATGTTTGAACAACCAAAGAGATGACATTATGTTTTAGCGATAACTTGGTAGCGAAATATTATATGAAATTAACCTTTCATCTGAATTAAAACATCAATATTTAAATAGTTATTTACTATTGTACTTCCTTTCTTGCGTTAGGGTTGCCGCAATTATTTTTGGCAGCACTGGCATCAACAATAGTTTGGCGATATTTTACGGCCCTCGAAACCGAATAGCACCAAATATTTTTATCTACAGCGCGCGAGATTGTCTACACTCCGAGAGGCAGAATATCCCGCACTATGGATTGAACGTGGCGAGGCTGTGGCTTGGTCACCTCCCTCACTGGACATCTTTTTCTGGGCCACATGAAATCTTTAATTTCCGAAATGCCTGTGTAGTCAGCTGAAGATGCCGCAGCGAAAAGCAGACCTTTTTGTCTCAGACAAAATTAGCAGAACGCTAGGAATCCTCAAGAAGATGCACTAGTCATTCATTCGCGGCCACCACTTTCTGCACTTGAGTTTTTCTAAAGTGAGTGACTCCAATGACTGAATGAGTGAGTTCTTCTCTGATCAATAAATCAGGTTGTGTAACTTTTTCTAACATTCATTCACTTTCCCAATACTGGCGTAAATTCATGTTGGAATTCTGGTTTTACACTTTTCTGTGTCTCGGAGTGGAGTGCAACCTGTGTTCCATGCTAATTATTGCTCATCTGGATGGCTACTAACTATCACGCCTCTAGTTTTGTGAAAACATTTAGAATCACCCTGTATAATGAAATAATGAGCCTATTTGTGGCACTTGCAACGTTCCCGTTTCAGTTAATCACATTTTAACCTGCTGTCAGAAACGTGAATTTTATTTTAACTCTACGAATGTTAACAGATCTCATTGAAAGAAACCCTCACATCAACCTCATAAGATGTTTAAGACATCTCCTTTTACTATATGATTTGAACTACATTTTATCCTGCTCTACCTGTTACTAGAGCATTTTTCAGTCATTTCTCCATGTCATTGGAAGAAACCCCCACATCAACCTCATAAGATTTTTTTTACTATATGATTTGAAGTTATCTCCCTTTTTTATCCTGATCTACCTGTTGCTAGAGTGCCTGGACATTTTAAAGTGATTTCTCCATGCCTTCATCAGTATTTCAGGTTCATTTCATCAATTCACTTGATACAGTGTGTTTATGCATCTTGAATTTTATTCGCCCTTTGTCTGGCGCATAATAACCCTCAAGGTTTTGTGCCATTTAAAAAAAATCAACCAACCAACCTGTATAATGAATATATATACAGTGGTGGCCAAAATTGTGGACACTTTTGGAAATTTTTATGTTTTTGAACTTTGTATGCTTATATAAAATGTTACGTTTCGCAAAATGCAAACTTGTATATATCTTTTTGAAGAGAATTTATTACTGAATTCAATACAAAACACAAAATTCAATTATTTGCAATACGAAAAAAAGTTATATGTACTTTAATATAAATAAAAAACACAGTTATGAAGTGGTTTGTAATGTCTAGCTTT
This sequence comes from Stegodyphus dumicola, assembly GCF_044657685.1. NCBI lineage: Eukaryota > Metazoa > Arthropoda > Arachnida > Araneae > Eresidae > Stegodyphus > Stegodyphus dumicola. The sequence continues at coordinate 209,044,723 of NC_140774.1, forward strand.
CCTGGCCAATCACTTTTCTTGTTCTGAGAACCAATCAAATGTTAGTAACTGCCAGTAGAAGCTGACATCATGTTTACACTTGAAACAATTCATTATTTTGCTTTGTTCTGTAGAAGGAGGACCTGTTTCTTATACACTGAAATTAAAAGTAGGAATTTTTGTAAAAATTTTTAATATTTAGTCAAAAAGCAATGACATCAAATGAAAGAGTAGATAGGACACCTAGAAAGAGATGTAATATTATTGTGTTACGAGAAAGTGGCCTTTCCTGTGCTGAAATTGCAAGACAGGTGGGTGGTTCAGTGACTACATCTGGAGTCCGAAAGTTTTGTTTACGATATCAGGAGACAAATTTAATAAAAACAAAGAAGAAAAAGGCCGAAAAAGGTGCACCACATCTATTGATGACAGAAGAATAAAAAGACTATGTCTCCAAGATAGAAAAATGTCATCAGCGGCCATCAGAAGTGATCTGAATGATGCTGGTGTTTCTGTCAGTTCAAGAACAATCAGGAGAAGATTAACAGATGTTGGACTGAAAGGTAGAATTCCACGAAAAAAGCCTTATCTTAATTTTCAGCAACGAAAAAAAAGACTACAGTGGGCAAAGGAACACATTAATTGGACAGATGATCAGTGGTCAGAAGTTATATGGAGTGATGAAACTAAGATATCGTTATTCGGTAGTGATGGGCGAAAATATGTAAGACGTAGAATAGGAGAAGAGCTACATTTTGACTGCATTCAAGCAACTGTGAAGAACCCAGTTAGTGTTATGATTTAGTTATGCATGTCAGCAGATGGTATTGGTCGCCTTCATGTCATCGATGGGACACTAAATGTCAGAAAATACATTGACACTATTCTAGGAGCAAAACTTCTACCTTCCATCAGAGATCTCTTTCCCAACAATGCTTCGTTTATTTTTCAGCAGGATTCTGCTCCTTGCCACACGGCCAAAACATCGAAAGAGTGGTTTCGTACAAAGAGCATTAAATTGTTGTCGTGGCTAAACTAAGATAACTAAGATATTTTACTTTCAAAATTAAATTAGTAGGTTATAGAATAAAAAACTAAGAGAATTAAAAGCATTAAGCGCCTTTCTTGAGAATACTTTTTAATATGATTTACTTAAATAAAAGTGCACTAAAATCGTAAGTTGCCTAAAATATTAAATATTTTTACGAAATTAAACTATCTTATTGAAATCCTTATACGCTTTTTCTTTTTTGTGATAACCACGTCATGCGGCAATTTTTTAAAGAAATAATGTAACGAATGTAAAAATATACGTGGCAATACTTAACAATCTGTCTATAATTCTAAATATATGCTGCTTTTAAATATTTTGTGATTTTGGTGTTGAATTTTATATGGCGTAATAGTGAAGAATGTGAAATTTAATAATGTTAAACGAGGAAAAATCTATTAATAACAAGTTTAAGAAATTTTTGTGTGGAATCTTGTTAAGAAAACGGAACATTTATATTTTTTCCATTTTATAGAGACGATGATGATGGTTGTGGGGGTGCTGGTGGTGCTGATGATGATCCTCATCATGATCGTCATGATGATCATCCTCATGATCCTCATCAATTTCATGATCCTCATCATCTTCATCCTCCTCATGATCCTCCTCATCCTCATAATCCTCGTGATCCTCATGATCCTCATGAACCTCCTCATCATCTTCATGATCGTCATCATCCTCATGAACCTCATCATCCTCATGATCCTCCTCATCCTCATGATCCGCATCATCGTCATCATCCTCATCCGATGTTAAATATTTGGCCAGGTCAAGAAAAAATTTTGGAGACGTTTAATCAAATTAAAATTTCAACGTAATTTATTTTAAATACACGCAAATGGAAGAGTTTCGTTGGTAAGCACACATGGTGCCTTTTGTTAAATTTACAGAATTGATAAAACAGTTATTTTATCCTTCTCAGGACTCTCTGCCATTTGAATTTCGACTGGAACAATAACTCGCTTGACAGAGTAGAATGGTCATAATAGGGACTCTGATTATTATATTACTATGGATACCGATTTGAACTTCTACCCAAATAAGACCATTCTATATTTACACACATATACAGGGTGCAACAGGGATACTACCTTATTTTAAAAATGAATAACACAAATAATATAATATATATCAGTTTAATTTTTTCCAAGTTATAGAGAGACACTTAAAGTGATGATGAGGATGAGGAGGAGGAGGAGAAGAAGGAGGACGAGGAGGAGGAGGAGGATGTTGAGGATGAGGAGGAGGGTGATGAGGATGGGGATGACGAGGAGGATGATGAGCATGATGATGATGATGATGATGATGATGATGATAATTTTCTCCGGAAAGAGCACAAACTTAAGCTTCCGTCCAACGCTTTCGTAAAAGAGATATTTCAAATGAAAACAAAACTGTTAAGTAGCAGACGATATAATTTAACTTTCAAAAATATAGATGCAGTTAAAAAACGTCCAAGCAGATTTTTTTCAAAGCAAAACAAATTTGTCTAAAAATGGGTAAACATTATCTGTAGAAGAAAAACCATATTCGTATATTCCTCGCATTATGAAAAACTGATGGTCAATGTCAAGCAATGGATCAGAAATAAAATATTTTTATCTTGCATGCGCATATCCATTCAGTTAAAAACTAAGATATTTAACTTTCAAAATTAAATTAGTAGGTTATAGAATAAAAAACTAAGAGAATTAAAAGCATTAAGCGCTTTTCTTAAGAAAACGTTTTAATATGATTTACTTTAAAAAAGTGCACTAAAATCGTTAAGTTGCCTAAAATATTCAATATTTTTACGAACTTAAACTATCTTATAGAAATCTTTATACGCTTTTTCTTTTTTTTGTGATAACCACTTTAGGCGGCTGTTTTTTTAAAGAAAAATTGTAACGAATGTAAAAATATCCGTGGCAATACTTAACAATCTGTCGATAATTCTAAAGATATGCTGTTTTTTAAATATTTTGTGATTTTGGTGTTGAATTTTATATGGCGTAATAGTGAAGAATGCGAAATTTAATAATGTTAAACGAGCAAAAATTTATTAATAACAAGTTTAAGAAATTTTTGTGTGGAAACTTGCTAAGTAAACGGAACATTGATATTTTTTTCCATCTTATAGAGACGATGATGATGGTGGTCTGTGCTGATGGTGCTGATGATGATCCTTTTTAAATATTTTGTGATTTTGGTGTTGATTTTATATGGCATAATAGTGAAGAATGCGAAATTTAATAATCATGATGGGGATGATCATGATGAGGATAATGATCATGATGATCATCCTCATGTTCCTCATGATGCTCATGATCCTCTTCATCCTCATGATCCTCCTCATCCTCATGATCCTCATCCTCCTCATGATGGTCATCCTCCTCATGATCCTCATCCTCATCATCATCCTCATCGTCCTCATGATCCTCGTGATCCTCATCCGATGTTAAATATTTGGCCAGCTCAAGTAGAAGACTTTGGGTAGTCATCCGAAAACGTTTAATCAAATTTATATTTCAATGTAATTTATTTTAAATACACGCAAATGGAAGAGTTTCGTTGGTAAGCACACATGGTGCCTTTCGTTAAATTTACAGAATTATAAAAACAGTTATTTTATCCTTCTCAGGACTCTCTGCCATTTGAATTTCGACTGGAGCAATAACTCGCTTGACAGAGGAGAATGGTCATAATAGGGACACTGATTAGTATATTACTATGAATACCGATTTGAACTTCTAACCAAATAAAACCATTCTCTATTTACACACATATACAGTGTGCGACAGGGATGCTACCCACATAGCACAAAAACATCCTTGGGATATCCCAAGGATGTTGCTCGCGGGATATGCGCACATCCTCAGTACATCCCGGAATATCCCGCAAACCTTCTAAACACCTCCTCCCGAGTGCTTAATGTCACATCCCAGGAATTTCCTCAGGACATCCTAACTAAGTCCCATCGACAGCGTGCGGGATGTTATTAGGATATGAACTCCTACTTACTACATCCTCAGGACATCCCGGGATATCCCACAAACCTCCTAAACACATCCCATTACATCCTAAAAATATCCTATGTTCCATCAACTCAACAGCGTATGGGATGTTATTAGGATTTAAAGTCCTAGTTACTACATCCTCAGGACATCCGTAATATCCCAATTTCCTCCTAAACTCATTCTCCTGAGTGCTTAATGTCACAAGCTATCTAGGTCCCACCGACAGCGTATGGGATGTTATCAGGATTTGAAATACTAGTTACAATATCCCCTTAACCTCTTAAATACATACTCTCAACTGCTTAGTGTCACATCCCAGTATATATATAGAGGAAACCTCCAGTGAAAGTATGTGAAGTTGTGATGATCTAAAACCTACTTATTTTACACAGATAGTCTCAAATCCTTCTATGTTTACTATGGAAAAATCAGAAATGCTGAAAATATTTATACAACTTATTTTGTTTTTAAATCTGAGTTTGTGAATATATTAAAACTGAGCAAGGAAATTAAAATGAATTATTAATAAAAAATATTAAAACTGAAAATTTTGTTTTTATTTTTAAGATATTAAAAATCTTTCGATCATTTTTAAACCCCAAATTGAATATTCATAATTCAGTTTGGGGTAAATTCATAATAGCCCCCAAATTGAATTATTCATAATTAAATTATTTTACAAAATCAGTTCCTAATTTCAGTTAATTTGTATTAAAAATTCAATAATAAAATTAGCCATTTAATAATCTTTACATAAATGAATCATCTTTCTTAAAAACATGTAAGGAGTTTATAGTGTTTTGATGACACTATTGGGAAATTGTTAAAAGGAATAAATTGTATTTTTAAAACTATATCAATTCCTAGCCTCAGAATAAACAAATATGTTTTCATAACATGAGAATGCTGCAGGCTTTTTTATATATTTAATATTTAGTTGTAAAAATTTGACATTATGTTAACAATTCTTTATATCATTCAAAAAGTAACTCTAGAAGCTCTTCTAAAATTCTATCTTTCTGATCACAGAATTAAAAAAAAAAAAAATCTTAAAGCCCTCAGATTTAAGCAGGCACTCAAAAGGGCTCAATGTTTATGAGTGCATAGATTATCAATACAGATGGGGCAGTGAAAATAGCAAAACATTTTATAAGATACTGACACCAGAAAGTTAAATATCTTCTATATATTTGAAAAGTGATGAACTATATCATGTAATTGTATAAAAATATTAAATGTTTTCAATTAGATATATCATGAATTAAATGCATTTTAAATCAATCAGATTAAAAAGTAAAAAAATACATTGTTGAGAACTGTGTGTATTGCTTTTAAATAGCTTGGCTTGTTAATCGATAAGAGATTAAGATTTTAAAGGTGAATATGTTAAATTTTGCCAAATGGCAAGACTTGAATGAAAAGCGAAACAAGTTTACGATTGACGATATGAAGTCACATTTCGAGACTAATCGCCCTTTTAGATTAAAAAAAAAAAGTTCTGAAAATAATTTGCAATGGTTTATTGGTATTATTTTATGTAAAATTCAGTAAAATGAAATTTACCAGTTGAAATCAGCACCAAATTCAACTTTGTAAATTCTAGCGCATGTTAAAGGTTATCTCATCCAGAATTTTATTACTAACCATTCATTTCAGAGAAAAATAAAACAGTAATTGCCATTTATATGAAAATTAATATCAAAAATTTAAATCTGCATTTTACGCAACATAGAAAAACTCCAAAAGATCTACTGTTTACCATGCAATTCATTTCGCAATCAACTCTACCAATTATTAATACTTCTAAGTATATTCAGTTTACACTTTCTGCTCAATATATGCTATGTAAAATTTTCCATACATTTATTAATTCATTTTATTTTGAGGTGAGCTTTTATTCAACTCTCAATGTCAACGAGAATGTTTAATTCATTTTTTATTCGGTCTCAAAAGAGAAATCAAAATACGTGGATTTATGAATCAAAATACATGAGAAATCACAGTGAGAAAAGCACTGCTACCTTAAACTGTGATTATATATAACAAATGCAGTGAATTATAGTTAAAAAATAGTGAAAATATTTATATTTCTGAACTATTTCATATATAACATTTTCAGTTTCGCATATGTGGCAATTTCAGAACTTTTTTATGTATACCAATTTTTTGAAATGTCTACAAATTTTTGTATTTGCAAGGAAAGCTTATTCTTTCACCTTGGTAATTTACCAGATAAAATTACTGGTACTTTTCCGTTTCGCCGGCGCAAATTTCGCCAAGCAGACTTTATTGGCGACAACATACATTATACACACAAAAAATATTAAAAAAATGTTAGTCCTAGAATTCTTTTTTTGAAGGCATAAACATTTTAATATCGCTTAAAATTTTATAAAAAGCCAATAAATAAAGACAATAAATTTATAAAAAGACATTAATTTAAGAATTTACTATGCTTTCATGGTTCAACATCCTGTTTCGCCGGTTCATATCACGTGACCCCAAGCGATCTCATCTCACGTATACTACTCTACAAAAATATAATGCTCTCAGTAATTATCTACATTAATTTCAAGTTAAATCTTAATTTGGAACACAAGTTTAAATGCAAGAAATACTTCAATTCGTACGAATAGTATACTCAGAAATTATGTAAAACTGCAGTGCTTTACTTCGCTAATGCATTCTCATTAGAATTGATGAATTTAACCCTTGACTTTACCTTTTCTATATTTTCGGCTTCGGGTAAGCGCTGTGATTGCATCCTAATTGATTTAATTGCCGAAAATGGCCTTAGACATAAAACTGAACTATCTGAATGAGGCGTAAAAGGTTACTAGCGAGAATATTCCGTTTGGCATCGGTTGTACCATTATTGGCGACTTTATCGCTTGCGCCGGCAAAACGGAAAAGTACCAAATTACTTAATGGGGAATACAGAAAAATATTTAACCACTTACCTTTGTGACTTCATCTGCAGAGAGACTAAAAAAGTAGTTCAGCTGAGTCTGCTATAATAAATATTTATAATAATGCTAAATCCTGCAATATCTATTAATATGACAAATTTTTGTAAACCTGTTCATTTGGATGAAAAATAAACACATTCAGAAATTTATGGCACTATATTATGATTAACAGACGAAAAACACTTTTCAAAATTCAAAATAGTTTTTATTAATCCAATTTATCACATTTTATTTGAATTCCTGAAAAAAATCTTATATCCATGTATTCTTATGTATATAAGAACTTTTGATAAACTGGATCTCTGCCATTGCCTTTCACAGCACCTAAAATAAAAAAACACTCACAATTACTATATGTGAATATAATTCATAATTAAATTTAAACAAATGACTATTAGAATGCAAATTAAAGGAAGCATTTAAAATATTTTAACATTTAGTACGTATAAACAGAGTAGCAATTATTTGATTTTTTGATTATAGTAAAATAAACATGGGAGATGCCTTTTAAAATTTTTTATGTCAGAAAATAAACTCAAACCACCAGCTGAACATATGAGCAGTTTTATCAATTAGCCATTGGTAGGTAACCTGGATACCGAATCAATATATAAAGTTGCCAAGATAAAGAGAGAAACAAAATTATGATAATCACATCTTACCTAATCATAAAACTATTTTAAATTTAATGTGTAGGCAAGTCCAAAAAGAGTGAGAATGAATTTATTTTGCAAAACAAAGTAAAGTTATCTTGCAGGAGCAAAAAAACTTGTCTCATGAGATTGGCAAGTAAAAAATAATTAACTGCATCTGGTAACATTTATCTGACAACACATAAGTAATTGTTAGCTACGTGCAGAAAATAAAATCTGATCATGTTAATGCAATTTTAAACTTTTGAATATAACCACAGAAATCTACCAAAGAAGTACTTGTAACAGTAGTAAATGAAGATGTGACTAATCTTTACTGTATGGTACACCTTGGTTTCTGTCTGAAAAAAAATCGCAAAGTAGTATTGGTTGTTTGTGAAATGTGGAAGCCCATTGCGTCAAATAAGTTTTTCGGTAACCCTGATGTTGATAATGTTGGCGAAAGTAGCCTTTGGAAAAAAAAAAAAAAAACTTTTTTGTCAATAATAAGGAGTTATTTCTGCAAATATTGCCAACGTGTTGTGATAAATTTAGTTTTGGGCTACTTTTTGTATTAGTCGGACTCAGGTTTTTGGTTCTTACCATTCTTTTCAATTGCTGTGTTTGGTTGCACGGAAGTGGTATGGTCTTGTATTTTGAACATGCTATTATTTTGGTGTGGGTACCATCGTTTGAGTATGTCTGAGGTGACTAAGAGACGAAAAATTTAATTGAATTGCTTACCTGGAGGATGGTGGTGGGAAGCCTAAACATATGCATGTGGAAAAAAAAATATATGTTAAAAAAATGACGTTTCATTTATTTTTTCGTATCTGTGTGTTAATTTTTGTTAGAAGATGTTTTTTAATGTTTTATGTTAGGAAATACGTATTTTTGGTAACTTACTCCTCTCTGTTTGTGTATTCTTGGTTGTCTGTGTGTTAAGACAGTTGTTCGCTTATGCGTCAAACTATTACGCTACCAGCGTATCAAGGACTCTAAAGAGACTACTATATTCTAAAGTATTCATTTATATTATAAAAAAATCACTTAGGTATATAACATATATCTTCACTAAGCCTAACTAACTACAAAAACATGTTTACCTAATTCTAAGAATTGCCCTGTTGCCACTCTCATGAAACCAAACTAACAACAATTATTAGTGGCCAAAAGGTAAAAGTAATAAGTATTGTAAAATTATAAGTGTGGCGTTCCGACAGATACTTCAACTACTATTCATGAGATGGCGCCACGTGTAAAATCCAGTTCTTAATCGGAGCAGCAAAGCGACGTCATTACTCACTCAGACTTCTCGTAAAACAACTGTACGCGACGGTAGCATGAACTGTGTTCCGAGCTCTGCGTTGATCTCTGCAATGTAATTTAAATTGTAATTTAGTACTTAATATATTCTTTTGTTATAGGAGATTGTCTACTCTTATTTTCTTTAATTATATCATGCATTAAGCACACACGACCACCAAAAGTGGTGACCTTTTGACTGAGCACGCTACTGACAATGGATTTTCAACGACCCTAAGCCACGTGCATCCAAGGCATTCTGAAGAACTGACTAAAAATAACAATGAATATGGACATTAAACGTATGCTACAACGTACCCCTTCAATTATTTCTAGAAGTATTGATATATATTGCTTGTGTTTTTTTACAAAGTCGTGCATATCATCGCAAGGAGCTTCAGCAAATCATCAATGTGATCTTTTCCGTTCCGCTGACTTCGCCAGTCGTGCAATAATTCTTCGATCATTCAACTTTTGTGACAAATGTGATACAATAGTGATTTTCGCTAAATGTGCTACATCAGTAATTTTTCTGCAACGTGCTACGGCAAAATTCTTCCTTCAGTGTTCGAAAGTAGTGAATTTTTTTCCCATGTGCTACAGGAGTGATTTCCTTTTTTCCTTCGAAAGTGCCTTAGCAGTGTGAAGTGGTGATTTTGTGTGTGCGCAATACAAAATGAACGCATCATTTTTTTTTTTTCCTCAAATAGGGCTTTCTTTTCAAATGCATTTCGGTAAAATATTATTTGTGTGTGTAATTGCTGACCCTGTATTATTTGTGTGTGTATCGTTACGTAAATGTTTTCTGCATGGTTAAAATATTAATTGTTATCATGGTAAAATATCAATAGTGTATCCTCATGCTACAATATTTGTGTTGTTAAGTGTTTATTAATTAAAGTGAAAATTATCTATCAGTATGCCCGACGATATTTCACCAGAGCCACAAATCACACGCGTTGCGGTGAAGCCACCGTCTTTCTGGAAAAACAATCCTTCATTGTGGTTCGCTCAGATCGAAGCACAATTTTCTATCGCTCGCATTAGTGAGGATTCTACAAAATTCAACCATGTAGTTTCAGCAATTGAGTCTGATATTCTGAATTCAGTGCATGACTTAATTCTCAAACCACCTGATTGTGATAAATACTCCAAACTGAAACAGCGGCTCATTGAAATCTATTCAGAAAGGGAATCTTCAAAAATACGTACTTTACTACAAGGACTTGAACTTGGAGATCAGCGACCTTCATACTTTCTGTCACGAATGCGTGATCTGGCAGGAAGCCATTTTAGTGACGACTTGTTGAAGTCACTATGGCTTTCGCGTCTCCCTAATAACATACAAATAATTCTTGCTGCTTCCAATGAAGATCTAACCCGTTTAGCAGCAATGGCTGACAAAATTAATGAACTTGTTACTCCAGCTTATGTCAGTGCTGCTAACGCTGCACCTTCCAGTTCATCCCTCGAACAACAAGTGGCTGAATTGACCAAAAAAGTATCTGAACTCTCTACAAGTCTTCATGCTTCACAGAGATACAATCGATCAAATCAGGGCCCACGTAATAAATTTCGTGCCCGAAGCAGGAGTCGATCTCGTCACAATACTCGAACGCAGTACAAAGAACCCACAAGTGGTATATGTTTTTATCATATGAATTTTGGCTCTCAAGCTCGCAAGTGTGCCCCTCCATGCACTTTTGAACAAGCAGGAAACTAAATGGGCGTCTTCTGCTGGCCAACAGAATGTCCGCCACATCGACAGAATAGTACTGGCTGATCGTTCAACTCAGTTATGTTTTCTAGTAGATACTGGAGCTGACATATCAGTGCTCCCGAGAACTAAAACAAATGCTCACCAACTTAATAAACTTGTACTGTATGCAGCCAATGGTACCCAAATTGCAACCTACGGCACCAAACTATTGACACTTGATTTAAACTTGCGCCGGACTTTCAACTGGCCTTTTATTATTGCGGATGTAACTCAAGCAATTATTGGTGTCGACTTCTTGACACATTTCCACCTTCTAGTGGATGTCAAGAATAATTGCTTAATTGATGCTACAACTCAGCTGACATCACAGGGCCAAGCTTCTCACATATTGAACGTACCTACCAACATAAGTGTTGTATCGGGCAGCACACGGTTTCATCGGTTATTAGCAGAATTCCCTGACATTTTAAACCCATCCAAATCAGGGTAGCATACTCATCAGCCAGAAGTGTATCATCACATTGAAACACATGGTCCACCTGTATTTTCCAAGCCTCGTCGTCTTTCTCCAGAGATGCTAAAAGCTGCTCGCAAAGAATTTGAATTCATGCTAGTGCAGGGAACCATTCGCCCATCTAAAAGTCCATGGGCCAGTCCACTTCACATGGTTAAAAAGTCTAATGGTGACTGGCGGCCTTGTGGAGATTATCGTCGACTTAATGCCGTCACAGTCCCTGACAGATATCCAGTCCCACATATCCAAGACTGTACCCATCTTTTTCATGGAACAAACATATTTTCTACCCTCGATCTTGCCAGAGCATATCATCAGATCCCAGTGCATGCTGAAGATGTGCCCAAGACCGCAGTGACTACACCATTTGGTCTCTTTGAGTACTTATATATGCCATTTGGCCTTCGCAATGCTGGCCAAACATTTCAGCGTTTCATACACCAAGTACTGTCTGGCCTCGATTTCTGCATCCCATATTTTGATGATATCCTGGTTGCATCTACAGATGCGGAAGAACATTTTCAACATCTGCGTCAGATTTTCACTCGCCTTAAAGATCATGGATTAAAACTAAATCCATCCAAATGTGTACTTGGTCAACCCTCAGTTTCCTTTCTTGGATGTCTTATCACCCAGAATGGAGTCAAACCTTTACCGGAAAGAGTCAAAGCAATTAACGACCTACCTCAGCCCAAAACCATCTCTGAACTGAAGCGTTTTCTAGCAATGTTAAATTTCTACCGACGCTTTCTGCCAAATGCCGCAAAAACACAAGCCTGCCTACATGAGTTTCTGAAGAATAGCAAAAAAAAAAAAAAACGATCAACGAGCTGTCCCTTGGACTGAATCTGCATCTGCAGCATTCGTGCAATGCAAACACGATCTGGCAAATGCAGCCACACTTTCTTATCACTCACCTAGTGATCAGCTCTCTATAATGCTAGATGCATCTGACACGGCCATAGGAGCAGTGCTTCAAGCCCATACCACTAAAGGACTTTCCCCAATGGCATTCTTCTCCAGAAAACTTACTACTGCAGAAAGGAAATACAGCACATATGACAGGGAGCTACTTGCTGTGTACTGTGCTGTTAAATACTTCCGGCACAACTTGGAAGAACATGACTTCATCATTTTCACCGATCATCGACCATTAACCTTCGCTTTTAGAAAAAACTCTGACTCATGTTCTCCTCGTCAGCTTCGACATCTGGATTTCATCGCCCAGTTTAGTACAGATATCAGATATGTCTCTGGTACTGATAATTGTGTCGCTGATGCCTTGTCTCGGGTAAACAATATCAACCTCACTACCCCAGATTTCTCTGAAATTGCAAAAGCTCAATTGCATGATGAGGAACTCAAGAACCTAATCTCAAATCCACAAACCTCCCTTCAGTTACAACCGCTGCACATTGATCCAACGCTTAAAATTTACTGTGACATAGAGAACAATAGAATACGTCCCTATATTCCTGTCAATTTTAGACGTGAAGTGTTTAATGCCTTGCACAATTTGGCACATCCTGGAATCCGTGCCACCAAAAAGCTGATCGCAGACAGATTTGTCTGGCCAGCGATGAATCAAGACATCACAGAATGGACTCGTTCATGTATTAGATGTCAACGGTGTAAAGTATCCCATCACACTCACAGCCCCATTCAACAATTTAACCTTCCAGCAAGACGCTTTGATCACGTGCACTTAGACTTGGTTGGCCCATTGCCTCCTTCAAATGGTTACACTTACCTCCTCACTTGTATTGATCGGTACACAAGATGGCCTGAAGCCATTCCTATTGAAAATATATCCGCTGAAACTGTAGCTCGAGCATTCATCTCCCAGTGGCTTTCAAGATTTGGCATGCCTACCACCATCACTACTGACCAAGGCCGACAATTTCAATGTCGGCCTTGGTCAGTAGTACTTGGCCTTTTATATTAGTACTATTAGTCAGTAGTACTTGGCCTTTATTATACTTTTACTTTACTTGGCCTTGGTCACTTGTTCGCATCCCTCACCTCTCTTCTTGGCATTCGCCATATTCGCACAACACCATACCATCCATCTGGAAATGGGATGGTGGAACGCTTTCACCGATCTCTCAAACAAGGTCTGAAGTGCCACAGTAGCACACACTGGACAGAAGCCTTACCCCTAGTCTTGCTTGGTCTTCGCACAGCATTCAAAGAAGACATTGGTAGCACTTGTGCTGAAATGTTATATGGTGCAACCCTCCGTCTGCCAGGTGAATTCTTTCACCCAGAATCTACTCCAGTTATCGACCCTCCAACATTCCTTCAACGTTTACGTGAGACCATGAGCAATATCTCGCCAACCCCAGCATCTTCGCATAACCAGCCAAGCTATTTTGTACATCCTGCGCTTGAGACATCTTCGCACGTATTCGTGCGCAACGATGCAATTAAGCCAACTTTAACACCTTCATATGATGGTCCATTCAAAGTTGTCAAACGAACACCGAAACATTTCACCATCATCTGCAATGGTAAACAATCAGTGATTGGAATCGATCGTCTCAAACCAGCATTTCTAATGCAAGATCCAACAACTTCCTCATCAACATCACTCCCGGAAGAAAGCTTACATCCCGTTAAAGAGCAACGTAAAACTACCAGATCTGGAAGAAAAGTTAAATTTAACCCAAAGTACTTATAACGTACCGATGGTACTTGGGGGGGGGGAGTATTGTGGCGTTCCGACAGATACTTCAACTACTATTCATGAGATGGCGCCACGTGTAAAATCCAGTTCTTAACCTACCGGGCGGCTCGCATTCAAATCTATTTACGTCTCGAAAACTGCAGTAAAAATTAACCATGTTTACAATTTTTTTTTCATTTAGAGTGAACCAAAATTGTCCTGAAAACGGCCTTTGTTAGATTTTCTTCCCCCCTCCTTCTAGGGCGATCAACAAGTCGTTTCACTTAAGTGATGGTTTCCTACTGTCCTTTGATTACCGCCTAGAGGCGATTAAGCAGATGGGCTGCTTTTGCCCTTACGGAGGAAGGAACACGTTTTGTGTCCATGCTTTGGTTAGACGAAAAAAGATTTTTTTCTGGAAATCCAAATTTTTGATAAATAAGAAATAACACTAAAAAGCATATTGCATTAATTTCCAGGTTTTCTTGCAATTTTTTTGGTTTGTTTTATTGATTTAAGTTTGACGAAGCCTATTTTCCCTAATAATTAAAGTAATTTTCGAATTCGTATACCCAATTTGGCGCCTCTTCTAGTGATTCACATGAGCCCAGCTTTGTTGCTTTTTAAGTATAAATGTTATTGATTTTTATTGCGTTTCGGTATTTTAATGTACGTTCATAAAATGTTAATTTGTTTTTATATACATATTTCAGTAATATAATCTTACGACTCGTGAGACAGTGTAGTTTAACTAATTTTCTGCTTTTGATTCATGTTATCGAGCTTTAACGCTAAGAAAAAATTTATAAGAGGCTTAAAATACCTAATTCCTATTGAAAGCTACATTTAATTGATAATTAAATTACTATTAAAATAACAAACACATGCTCAGTGTCAGTCATTTCCACATAATGTTTGTAATTCATTTTACCACAAATTTATTTCGTTTATCTTGTTTCATATTTATAAAAGGGGAGTTTACCTTTATCGCATTTATTGGTTGATAGAAGTTATGAAATATTGAATATTTTGAAACAAATTTCAGTCATAATAACCTTATTAAAATTTTTCTACATATAGACAAGATGTCACAGATACCTCTCAGTTTCCGAACTAAATTACATGGTACTGAAATTCGGTGCATTTTCATATGATTATTTTTGACAGATAGAGTTATCTTATGTAAATCACAAAAGAACATTGTTTTAATTCTTAATTAAATATAGCACTTGTATTAAATTGCTAAAATTCATTGTTAGGAAAATCTCGCTCTAAAAAATTAGACACTTTTACCTTTCAAAGTGGAATTTTTGTGGTTTTCTCTGTGAATAATGTGGGCGCGAGTAAGTTTTTCTTAGAATGTCCTCCACGGAGGAATTCCTCCCTTTAGGCAGATAGCTCTAGCGTGCTTTGAAGGGAAAATAAAGCAAACCAAAACAAAAGCTTCAAAATTGGCGTTTAACATTTTTTTGGGTTCAAATACGCAAATTACTTAGAGATCTCAATTCACATTATCAAATGTTATTATTTAAATAAATAAAAGCAAGCTGAGGATTTCCATTTAAATTGTTTGTTTTAAAATAAAAAATAAGAACAGTAAGTTTTGAATAAATCTTGTCAACATCAAGCAGGGACAGGAACATGCCAATGTAAAATTTAATATTAGGCCAAAAAGAAACGCTTTGACGTAGATTTTGGATAAAACTTAATCAAATTCGCAGGTAGTCAGAGACAGGCGTTTCTTCAGTAGAGAGAAAAAAATGTTTCTGAAGTATTTGTGTATTTATTACATAAATGTTTTAATGCTTCCATAGCACTGCTAATCGATAAAATTTATTTGATGAAAAGTAGGAAGTTTGCTTTTAAAATTCCAATTTTTCAACCTTTTTCAGTGACATATGTGGCATCGAAAAACACGTCTGGCCAGGAGGCAGATTAATGGCTGAAAAATTCTTAGAATTTAAAGAGGCATCAAACAAGAAAATTCAGGGATGGCGAAATTCTAAGAATTTGGCACTTGACAACGGCAAAAGTTTTAGAATGTAGAGAGCTACAGAATTTAGGCAGGGCAAAATATTTTAAATTTATAGAACATCGGTCAGTAGAATTAAGATCAAACAGCGATTGCACTGAGAAACAAATCGACCTGCTTCTCGATTATGCGGATGGACGCAGATTAACTTCCGAAAGCTCAGTGAAGCAAGAGCTATACATAATGCAGCTATTTACGATTTCTGCTATAATAAACTGAAATTTAATACAATAATTTAACACTATATATCAGTTTACGAAAACATGATGATACTTTTGAGAAATTTTCTTTAATTCCCCAGTACACTTAAAAAAAAAAAAAAAAAAAAAAGTACAATAAGTTATATAATGATATTACTAACAAAATGATGCCGATGACGCATTTAATTTTTATCTTTTTATTAATCTAAATAAATATGTCACTGAGTTTTCCATAACTTATAGTTTTGCAAATTAAAAATTTTCAATAATATAATATGTGATTATGGTATTATTGGTATGGTACTATTCAAGGCAAAGCACACGAGGGTTATCTGCCTAAATGGAGGAATGCCTTCGTGGAGGACTTTCTAAGGGAAACTGGCTCATATACACGTTACACATGGGGAAAACCACGAAAACGACCATGCAGCCAGCCCGTTCGCGGGATTCGAACCTCGGACCGAACTACTAGTGTTCAGCGTCTTTACCGCTCGGCCGCTGGTGGGTAATATGTGATTATGAAAGCTGTGTAAAAGATGAAAAATTCTTGCACATTCGTCAGGCAGCATACGATGCGCACCTGCTTGAGGAAAAGGATGCGTTTGTAGATGACTTTTTCAGGGAAACTGGTTTGGTATATTCAACCTAAAATTCACCAAAATACCAAGCAACGAACGCATTCGCCGGAATTCAAACTTAGGCAGAACTACCAGTGTTCAGTTGCAAAAGAGAGTTAACAACATAAACAGGCAACATGTCTGAAATTAGTATTTATTGCATCCAACAGTGATATGATTTTCTGATATAATTTAATGGAATATCACTGTAAAAGAATGGGAATCTTTTTTTTTTTTTTTTTTTTTTTTTCCTTTTGTAAGGAGATTTTTTTCCGCTTTGTTTTCAACATTTGGTTGAAATGCAAATTAAACAAATTTTTACAAATGCAGAATATTGGATAGTTATTGATGATTTCGAGATTCAGTTTCTGAAATCCATTTCATGTGTCATTTCCTTAAAAAGGTGATACTGAAACCAACTTTCGAGGAGTAAGATGATTACTAGAAAAGAGTTTCCGATTTCTTTCATTCTTTTATTCTCATTATAAATTTATCCCGTAGTTCTTAGAACATTCTTCTATCCGTAAGTGATGATTTGCTTTCAGAGAAAATTTTCTGAAAGGAATAAATTACTTAGTCTTCAAACCATGGGAAAATCTTGCCATCGCCGGTACTTAATTCCCTTCATTTACTGAGATAACCTGCTTTGTTATAAGTATGGTACTAGTTTTCTGATTTTTACTGAATTTGCATGCTCAAAGCTATCTAAATAAAGAAACGCTATTGTGAATATCAGGGTATGAGTACATATATGAAAGGGTTATATATTTTTCAGAATTCCCCTATGAGCTGTTTATTCTTAGAGCAGGAAGAGGAAAAAGCTTGCATACATCGCCATTCCCGGAAAGTAGACAGTACCGAAAACATTACTAGACAGTCCGGTTTACCAAACAATAGAGTTTATCTGATTCCTAGTTGTAAAAGCTGACAGTTATAAATTGTTATGTTCATGGCGACCTTCAGAAGGCATCAAATTACTTCAAAAGTTCCGCTGCTATAAATTTTCAGACTGCAATTTTGTTCCTTTAAATTTTCGAAAATACCTATTCTTTAAGTATTTTTCGATACTTATATTAATATTGATACAAATAATATAGAAAGCACCAAACGTAGCTATGATGTATTTCAATTTGTCCTTAGTATTTTCTCACATATAGTATTAACACTTTGTCTACACGTTTCTAATGTTTCACCATAGTAAGCCTTCTCTTTCCGAATGTATTCAGTTCCTTTTCGCTTTCGTTTTCTGCTTCTTCTTTTTTTTTTTAATTTTATTTATTTATTTATTTAATGTTACCATATCCTGAGTTTTACTCTAGCTATTAGCTAGAGTAGCTACTAGGTAGCATTCATTATAGTACATTCATTATATTCATATAGCTACTAGCTAGCATTCATTATAGTACAAAAACTAATATAGCTTGTCAATATCAACACATTTTTATCTTCAATAAAATCCACGAATTCGATTGATGCTGTAAAAATTACAATTTAATACTTTAGCCAATTATTCTGATTATAGTGATTTAAATTCGATTTTAGGCAACATATGCATTCTTCCAGAAAACGCGATATATTGAGCACCGCTGTTACAAGTAAATACTGTACATTCAACCATTTCATAATATGTAAATGTAGCATAACTTCTTTTCGAGTGCTTGCACTGAGAGTCTCCTTCAAGTAAACCTTAATGGAACTTTATTTCATGAAAATTTAGAAGTATTATAAAAGCCTCAGAATTATTTCCATTGCAAACATTTATGAATTATGCAGAAAAATATATAAGAAAAACATCAATGAGAAACTATTATCGAATATACATTTCATGACAGTAGTAAAACATTTTTTCAGTACCGACGGTATTAAAAAGCTCAATATTGTGATAAGCTAAATAAAATAAAACGGTATTAAAAGTTTAATATTGTGATAAGTAAAAGTATACTAATCTATAACACTCATTTGATATTTTTGCCATTAGAACTATAATGTAATTCTAACCATTAAAGTAACATTGTATTTGTATTAACTAGAATTATAATTGTAATTTCAATTAAATTTATCAGTACTCGTTGTTTCCTGCACCTTGAGGGAGACGCATTATTATTATTTTTTTTTTCTATTATATAAAATACTGTCCTCAGAAAAAAATGTCTCTAGACATGATTCTGTCTCCAAAATTAATGGATGAGGTGAACAGAAATAATCTTGGAACAGCCTTTGGGCAAGTGCTGCGAGTATGCGAAATGTAAGACTGTAATTAAACTTCGACCATCCTGGAGACTACACTTTCTTAGAATATTGCCATTCGACAAATTATAAGACCTTCCATTTATCTTTAAAGTTTAAGCTATCTGTTATTGACTGAGAAAAGCTGGTAATTCATTGTAGTTACTTTGTAGTTAAAACTACAACTAATGCAGTTATAATTGTAATTGTGCCGCCCAGATGGTATAGTGGTTAGGGAAGCCTGACTGCGATACCGAAGGGCCTGGGAATCGAATCCCGGAGAAGGCATGGCTTTAACTGTTCGTCCTTTCATAGGAGGCGATAGTGGCCCACATATTAGATGCCTCCATAATAAAGTGACTGCAGCTTCTGGCCTTGTATAGACTAATGGACTGTGTTGCACTGTAACTGTTCCCAATCTGCCATTGGGAAAAATAATAATAATAATAATAATTGTAATACAATGATTCTTCGAATTACAATATAACTTCAAAAGCAATTAAATTTTTCGCTCAGCAGAGTAATAAGTCGTCTTTTGAATACTACTAGTTCAAATCGGATGCCCATTTTGGCAAACAATCTAAATGTTTAGATAGCTCCGTGGATTTCCTTATGTGTAACATGAATACAAATCATTTTATTTTAGAAAGTTCTCTATGAGTACAGCATTCTTCTTAAACGTTTCGTTGCATTCAATTAAATAAAGATCTTTTCCTGCTTTTATTAACGGGTGATGTGAACATGAGCCAGTTTCCCTTAGAAAGTCCTCCACAGAAGCATCTTTGCAGTCTTTACCGTAATCCAAATAATATGACAATCACAGGTGCATAAGAAAATTGTACTTTTATTTGTTCTTACTTTTATTTGTACTTTTATTTCTTTGTAAACAATGATGAAAAATAGTTCATGCAAGTACTTTCACTTGCAACTGAATAATGCATTTTAACTATTTATGGAAAATGTGTGTTATGTTGAATAAAAGACCAATTCGTAATTTTTTTTTTTTTCCAATGGCAGGTAGTAGCCGTTTATAGACATTGATCACTACTAAGGCCGGTCATGTTATTAAGGAGAGAACTAATACGTGGGCCACCGTTGCCACCTATGAAGAGGACGAACAAATTACATTCATGCCCTATCCGGGATTCGAACCCAGGCTCTTCGGTACGGCAACCAGAGTCACGAACTGCTTTACTGTCTGGGCGGTAATTCATAATAAATGGATTTAGTAAAATGTCTAATACACACAGCAATTAAGCATACTGATTGCTGATCAGAATCCTTTTTTACCAGCTATAAAGCAATAGGTTGGATAAAATTATGAGACTTAGTTTAGTCCTTGATGATCTCCTTTCTGAAAAGAAAAGGATAAATGTAATTTTTATGATTTATTTCTTGTGTAATGTAAACAAGACAAGCGTCCCGTAACAAATCCTTTGCGAAAACATTCCTTTGCACAGGCATAAACTCTTTGCTTGCTTTCCCTTAATCTTGTAATTTAAGTTCACATGTATATCGAAGATCATAAACATACATATTTGCTTACTAACGTTATGTGCATTTCGGTCTATATAAAATATTTCCTTTAAATAAACTCCTATTTATGCTGGTACCACAAACTACAATATATGTAAGATGATTCAGAAGACATGACAGAAAATATTAATATTTTTCTTATAGGTGATTATCCGGTTGTATTATTTAAAAACTATTATCCAAAATGCAGAAACATTTCGAATATAATATTATTGACTGTAATTTTCAAATATTATCACGATTTCCTTAGCCTATGTCACTGAAATTATAAGGGGCAGTTGTTTTTCTGATTAAATAGTTACAATCATCTGCTGCGCAATTTTAATTAAGAGGTCATTACAATTGCATTGTAATTTTTATTAGATTATATAATTACAGTTATACTGTTTATTCAATTAGATTTCACAATTAAAATGCAATTATAATTAAAATGCATTTAAGTAAATTGTATATGTAATTAAAAATTGTTACATTGTAATTACAAGATAATTGCATAATATTATTCCAATTACTATGTGTTTTCAATTGCATTCTCCAATTACATTTGCAATTAAGATCATGATTTTCCTGGGCTACGTAACTGCTTTTATCAGAAACAATTTCTATCCTAATTACATTATTATAATTACTTACTGGAGTTACAATGACAGTGTAATTGTAATTAGATTATATGATTGCAGTTGCATTGAATATGAAATTGGATTTCACAAATGTAGAGTAATTGCAATTTAAATGAAATTACGTAAATTGTAATTGTAATTAAAAAAACAGCTACTTTTTAACTATAACTACTTAGTAATTGCATAGTTTTATTACAATTGCATACTATACTTAGAATTACAATTATGATTATAATTTCACTATGTTAAGTAATTCTAATTATCAAAGACAATTACTTCCTAATTACTTAGTTATAATTACCTACTGCTATAGCAGTTAAAATTACGTTGTAATTAGCTAATATTACCGTATTTGTGATTAGATGCAATAAAATTTGTAATTGTAATTAGATTATATAATTATAATGTTTGTGATTATCATTGCATTGTAATTGTAAGACTTAAGAATTAAAATGCAATTACATACATTATTGTTGCATTTAAAAAGTACTTACTTTCTAATCGTAATTGCGAAGCTAATTACAATTGCAATATAATTGAAATCACATATTTCAAAATATTATTGCAGTTTCTTGCAATTTTAATTTTAATTCCAATTACATTTTGCCAAACTGCATCTAAAATTTGGAGAATAATTAGGCTGGAAAATGAAAATTCTCTTAAACATTTAAGTTTACTATAGCTGGTATAAGCACAGAACAGCTGGAAGTTTTGAACGAGCTATTTATTCCGAGCTGTTATTCAAAACCTAACGATAAAACCCATTTGCCCCTAGCGAATAGATAGTTTCCTCTCCTCAGTTATCTCCCGCAGAGAAAAATTATCACCTGCCAGTTTACATTAAGAGCAGAGAGGGGAGGGCACTCTGAGACAGGCCGTATATATGCTGCTTTGCCGTTTCGTGCCAATTTAAGTTTACGTATATATGCTGCCTTGCCGCCATGAGGACCAAAATATTTGGACGCATATATGCTGCCTTGCCGCTATGAGAGTCATTATTTTCGAACGCATATATACGGCCTTGCCGCCTGGAGGGTTAAGTATTCATAACATATAAACCATGCAAGTTGGGATCGTGCTTTTAAAAATACAAGTAGAAATCACAATTCCAAATACAAATCTTCAAAAGAAATAAATTTGCACGGTATGTTTATCAAAAATCAACATAAAAATTACCCGTGCATGCAAATGGGGCGTTCCGTGTCGTAGAAATTTTCAATCATTCGTATCTTCAAAAACAACCACAATCTTGATACAGAAAACACATTTTTCGAAACCGGAGCACAAAATAAATTATAATGACACACTTTCAGAAGCACAAAAGCAAAATGCACAAAATTATAAAGATTCTCGAAACACCAAACCATTCAACCAACA
Organism: Stegodyphus dumicola; assembly: GCF_044657685.1. Taxonomy (NCBI): domain Eukaryota; kingdom Metazoa; phylum Arthropoda; class Arachnida; order Araneae; family Eresidae; genus Stegodyphus; species Stegodyphus dumicola. Next base: position 209,067,162 of record NC_140774.1, read on the forward strand.
CGGCTGCTGACATGCCCGTCGCAAAGGGGTGTTAGGTTTGCCAGAATGTGTAAGGAAAGTCAAGGTACCCAGATTTGGCGCGAAATCGCCCATTTAGCGATATGCCGTAGACGGAACGAGAACATTCTGGAACTAATTTTTAGCGGTTTTTTTGGGGGGGAATATTCCGAAAAGTAGGTTAAAACTCTATATAACCTGCCTATACAAGAAGATAGTAGTGTCTTGAAGGTCAGAGATTGGCTAGAGAGCAACGACAGAGTCGAAAGTTGTATTTTAGGTCTTTGCCGTGAAGCTGTCTTCACTGTTATAACCTCAAGGGTGCGTTGCTGATTGTTTCCGTGTGTTCGTAGTAGTTTTGTAAACGTGTCTCTGGAACTGTCCTGTGTAATAGCGCTTACTGGCCAATAAATTGTGTTTCACTTCTTCATCAATTACTCCAAATCCACAAACCCGTAATGCAAAGATTCGAAAGGAAATCATTTAATTCTGCATGTATTTTTGAGCCCAGTCTCAAAATTGCTTAGACTAAAAACATTTACAATTCTGCTTCAAAAGAAACTAATGCTTGTATAGAGCAACATTCTGGCAATTTTAATTCTGGCAAAATTTACATTCTGGCAGGGAAATGAAACCATATATATGTTATCGAAGATCCTTAATTTTTTAAAAATTCCTATTTCTATTCTCGTCGAAATATTGGATGACATGAAAAAACTGAAATAACATAAATTTAAAGAGTTTTTAAAATTATTGTACATTTTATATCCGTGTGCTTACTTTGATGCTTCATTAGGATTAAACAATTTTTTCGATTAGCGACTCTTCACCATAATCGCGAATGGGCAATTTTTTCCCACCCCATTTGGGGCAATTTTTTCCCACCCTAGTTGGGGCAATTTTTTCCCACCCCAGTTGGGGCAATTTCCCCCCCCCAGTTCGGGCAATTTTTTTCCCTTCCAGTTGGGGCAATTCCCCCCCCCCAGTTGGGGCAATTTTTTTCCACCTCAGTTGCGGCAATTTTTTCCCACCCAAGTTGGGGCAATTTTTTCCCACCCCAGTTGGGGCAATTTTTTCCACCCTAGTTGGGGCAATTTTTCCCACCCTAGTTGGGGCAAATTTTTCCCACCCCAGTTCGGGCAATTTTTTCCCACCCTAGTTTGGGCAATTTTTTCCCTCACCAGTTGGGGCAATTTTTTTGCAATTTTTTGCATACATTTGAACACGTAAAAAATATTATAATAATTAAACTCGCTTGGTCTCCTGGAATAGGCATTGCAGTCAATTAGTTTGTATCCCGAAATGCCGGCATTGCAGTAAACTGGGGAAAATAGAGGGTAATTGTACCCTTCCTGTTTGTGTCATATCTTCTACAATTTCAAAGAACATAGTTTAAAGTAAACTCATTGTTCTACTCGGAACACTCACATGTGTGCCAAATCAATTAGGCGAAATAGTAGTTCTCATAAATGTTTTAATAGGAACTGGCAGCGGGTATCCAACACTGGTGTTAATATTAGTGGCGTAACTTAAAAATTAAGCCTGTGTAGAAATGTGAATACCTATTTTTGTAAAAAGCAACTAGAACATACTTAATAGGTATGGCGTTCACTCATAGCGGGAGCGCAACTATGGCAACGTGAACCTGAGACAGGTGATGTGAGAGCAATAGTATCACCATTCTATTACGCGGTATGGTGAGTTTTCCAAATCTTATGTGGCTTTCTTCTTATTTTGATGGTCAAGAGCGCACAATTTCATCCAGATCGGAATAAAAGTGTACATTTGTACAAATTACACAACAAAGAAAAACGGGCACAGATTTTTATATGTACAGATGATTCTAATAAATTCGGTTAGTGTTATTTCATAGTTTCAGATAATTTATATGAATTTCGGCTTTTTTCTAAATCGCTTAGTTTGTGAAAAGTATAAGAATTAATTTGAAAGGAAAATTAAAATTCCTGCGCTTTGTTGAATGAGAAAAATCTGCTGCGTGGTCAGCGTAAATATTTAATTTGGCTAGTGGCAATGCATTTCTTTTAAAAAACTCGTTTGCTAAAGTTGGGTGACAAATATATTGCGATGTGCAACAGACTTCTTTTATATCCCCGAGCTAAATGATTACATTTGAAAAATAAATATTATCTTATGCTTTGCAGAATGGCAACAAAAAGCTTTACGGATGACCGGAAACACACGTCCTTATTTATGTTTTATTATTCATTTAGCTAAAATGACAGTGCAATTACTGCTAATTTCATTAACATCCAAGTAATCCAACCCCATTATTGCTGTTTTATATTATCCCATTATTGCTTATATATTTTCTGTAAAAATGCGTTTCTTTGCGTTTCTAAAAGCGGGCTGTAAACATAAATGTTTGGGAAACACAGCTTTAGGGCCCGATTCAAGACATTTTTAACCATAGCGTTAAGTGATTTTTACGGAATCACGTGGTACTCTGACATCACAAGTAGTTAAATCGCAAGTATTGGTATTCTCATCAAAGCTAGCGTTAAATTTGACCGTTAAATTGAAGAGACGGCTGTTAAAGTAAGGACAGATCTGACACTTCGTGTTAAATAAACAGATGAATGTATTTCCGGCAATAAACATGGCGGAAGGTTTTGCGTCAGTTTTAGCTGAAGCGTATTTGGATGAAATTAGTCGAATTTCTCTGCGTTGGCAGCGAATTTTCCGTGATCGAAGCAAGGCGTTCGATTTACATACAATATAGACAATGGATAATTAATTATTGTCAAGATTAATGAATGCCGGGCCCAGGAGAGTGTTGTTGGTGAGGTAAGTTCAGCTTCGTATTTTTTCATAGAATGTTAGAAAAATTACTCTTCGTATTTCTTCAGAATGTGTATTTTTATTTCACTGTCACTTATTGACGATCAACTGATTGTATAAATACAAAATGAATTGCGGAATGTGCATGTGTTTGCGCAGTAAAATTATCGCCAATACTGTTTGTGATGTTTCTTTTATTATCGCATAGTTTATGCTGTTTGTAAAATGGTATCCTACATTTCATGTAAACTTAGTGCTGAGTTATCACAAAGGTTAAAAATGTGATGTGCCTTATTTTTATTTAATTTTACTGTACGACTGATAATTTAAAGTAGCATTCTATTTTGATTCTAATATATTGTCGCCAAATCTGTTAGTTGGCGCCAGTGTTAAAAACTTAATAGTGTGATCTAAATTATAAATAATTTTGTTTTTTCTTTATAGTAAGATATATTAGGTATTTTGGTACTATTCGGTTTCGAGGGCCGTAAAAAATCGCCAAACTTCTGTTGATGCCAATGCTGCCAAAAATAATTGCGGCAAGAAAGGAAGTAAAATAGTAAATAACTATCTAAGATTGATGTTTTAATTTAGATGAAAGTTTCATTTCATATAATACATTCTTATTATTATAATTTATATGAAAAAGGCTAAACATGACTGAATGGAAGCATAAGATTAAATAACTATTTCAAATCATTATAATAATTTATATAAAAATTGCTAAACATAACTGTATGGATGCCTGCATCGCTATTTCGCTACCGACTTATCACTAAAGCATAATTTCATCTCGTTGGTTGTTCAAACGTAATTTTCTATAATGAATGACGCATTTTCTTTGAAAATATTCTCGGTAAAGTGCAGAATGGCTCACTTATTTGTTTGCCGCTTTTTACAAGGGTAAAAAAAAAATTGTGGATTTTTGTAAATTTTCTTTTACTTAGTGAAAATAGGTCGATGTGTACATAGATAAAGTCAAGGGTGTGTGCAGTGCCATTTTTGTTGGGGAATTCTAGGATTTTTTTTTTTTAAGTGAAAAGAGGTCGATGTGCACATGGATACCGAGTATGTGCAATTCTTAAAAATGCGTCAAGCAGTGGGTGATTCTGCACTTTACCCAAAATTCTATTGCCGAGTTTTCGTCATGGACAATTCCCAAATTGTTAAATCCATAGGATGTCAAAAAAGGATTTAAAAATTAAACTAGTATTTCAAAGGCGTCTTAAGAAATATAGAATTATATAAACTTACGCAATCTGGAATCAGCGCGCACGCTAGATTTGGCGCGCTGTCAAATGGGCGGGTTTGCTAGATTTGGCGCTTTTGCGCGTACATTTTCCCTGCGATTGTTTTTACGGCCCTCGAAAACGAATAGTACCGGTATTTTTTAGGAATTTTGAAGACGTTAAGTATTAATTTAAATATTCGACAAATTGTTATGAGCCCATTATAATGCATCTAGTAGTAGATCTTCATGTTGCATTTTTAAGTATACTTATTTTAAATTTATTTAAATGTGTGAACAGGAAATATGTTTTAAGTAGCTTTACAAAATTAATTCTATTTTCTTATAAAAATTAAAATTTATCAGAAAATTGCATTCTTAAAAGTGTGATTAAATTCATTTAATACATGGAACTGTTATTAAATACTAGTGCTTTAGATTATAATGTTAAATTTCATGCATGCTTTTGTTAAATTTGCAAGTACATTTTAAAGAAAATCAATTTGTTCATAAATTTGTCGTGGAAGATCTCATGTTCAGCTAAATCAAATTTACTTTTGTGTGACCTTAAATTTGGGCACCGATAGTGAATTTGTTTTGGCATATTCGTAATTTTGATTGGAAAACTTAGTGCTACTGTAAAAGAATGATCAACTGATTTTTACCTTATTATTGTAATGACTTGCAGGATTTTTCACAATATGATGTCGCATACGTTTTACTCTTCTTTGTTATCAAATACATAAAAGAGTATATTCCTAATCTGATATTTCATCTTTTGTAAGAGTGTAATATATCATAATGTGATACTTGGGAATATTTTTAGAGTACATAACAGTAATTTTTTTGACATGCTAATAGAACCAGTGTATTTTATTTACTTGTTGCTTTAAAACAGGTTTTAAATCAAGGCTATTTTTTCTGCCTACTCAGTATGCACATAAAACTTACTTAAGCTATATTTTTATCAAATTAATGAGATATACAGTTAGTCACAAAACTTTGCGTACAGACTAAATTTTAAATTAAAAAAACACTTAAAGCATAGAAAAATGTATTTTAATCATTGCATTTTTTTCCCCTTCTCTTAGCTAAAATTGTAAGCTTAAATAAAAAGTAAATAATATCAGTGTAATACTTTTTACATTTTTTCAAAAATATATTTTGTCAAAAAAACTCAGAAATTTCCTCCAATAAGTCTGCGTACACTTTCAAAAAACAGCTAAATATAAGTTTTTTACGTTACTTCAGTATTTTGTAGAATATCCTTTATTCTTCGAAACAGCTTGCAGACGTCTGGGCATTGACTGAACTAGTTTTTCGGTGTCATCCGACGTAAATTTCGCCCATTCTTCCTGCAATTTACTAATTAGCTTATTTCGCGATGTAATATTGTGTTTTCGAATTCGTTTCTCCAATTTTGCCCACAAATGTTCGATTGAATTGAGGTCTGGCGACTTTGGAGGAGTACGCAACTGTCTTGGAGTGTGATAGAGGTGATATTCCTTCACAATTTTAGCTGTATGTTTCGGGTCACTGTCTTGTTGGAAAATAAAGGTATTAGATAGATTTAAATTTCGGGCACTGTCTCGTAGATGTTTCTTCAGAATATCCAGATAAACATACTTATCCATGATTTTATCAAAAATGTGAAAATTTCCAACTCCTTTCGACGACATACACTCCCATACCATCACACCGCCAACTCCATGTTGTATATTTAGCTGCTGTATATTTAAGGGCTATACTTAACAAGCATGGTTTTTTTGCGTAACTTTATATGCATACAGGTTTAAAATTGTGTATATACCTTATTGAACTCAGTTCTGAAATTCCTCATTCTGCTTATTTAATTTCGAAATCTTTGTGCATCTAATGCTGTTACTTTCAAAACTTTGTGCGGAACTTTCTTCTGATTAATCTGGAATGAAAATGCTACACATGGATTTATGTCATGTAGGTAATGTATCAAGATGGCACTCATATGTATGTGTGCTTAATAGTGATAATATTGTTTTGTGAAATTCAGTAATTTTATTTCATGTATACATTATTTTTGATAAAGAACTATATCAGTATCTGACGTTGCCAGGCATAAAATTTTGTACACATGTCATTCTGATAAATGTTGTATGTGTGTAAAAATGTCTACCTGCTGTATATTTAAGTGATGCATTTAATAAGCTTGTTTTTTTTTTTTTTTTTTTTTTTTTTTTTTTTTTTGCCTAACTTTAAATGCATATATATCTAAAATTGTGTATATTCCGCATTCTACTTAGCATTGTGGGCACGTATGATGGATATATTATTTATATTCAGCCATTGCAAGTTTTCAAATTTTATCCTTGATATACAGAACTGAACGTTTTCTTAAGTATATATTGTGATTATGAGAGTTATTATTTTTTTGTGTGCTGTTAAAATATATTTTAGGATGTCTGTGTCTCTTTCATTTATAATAAACAGATTGATTTGATCAATAGCTTTATCAAAAATTTCATTATTTTCATTTGAAAAATTGAAGTTTCTCTAACACTGAAAATGTAAATTGCTGCAATGCACTTAATTCAATTACTAGTTTCTTAATGTTAAGACCAATGAAATTTAGAATACCAATGAAAGTGAAGAGAAACACACCTGTGTAATATTAAAATTAGTCTAAAAAGCAACTTTGGGTTTGAATTTCATTCAAAATCTATGCCACAGTAAGACTTTTTTCTCTTTTTTGGCCTAATAACTTTAGAATGTCCTTTGAATATCTGCAATGCAAATACAGCACAGAGATCAAAATCTGCATTATTTAAACTTTAATTGTTTAAGATTTCCTAAAAACAGTTATTTAATAATTTAAAAAATTCTTCAGTATGTAAAATTTAATCTCTTTAAGTAATATTTTCACTCCAATGCAGTGGAAAGAGATATACAAATTTTAGATCACGGTGTATTAATATGTTAATTACATCTTTGATAGGGGATACTAAATTATTTTTTGGCCCAGTACAGCCGATAGAAATATTTTGAAAATTTTTCACTGAAATAGTACATGATCTGAAGCTATCTGTTAACTTCTTACTATATAAACAGTTATTTAATAATTTAAAAAATTCTTCAGTATGTAAAATTTAATCTCTTTAAGTAATATTTTCACTCCAATGCCGTGGAAAGAGATATACAAATTTTAGATCACGGTGTATTAATATGTTAATTACATCTTTGATAGGGGATACTAAATTATTTTTTGGCCCAGTACAGCCGATAGAAATATTTTGAAAATTTTTCACTGAAATAGTACATGATCTGAAGCTATCTGTTAACTTCTTACTATATAAATAATTAAAAAATAAGGTGCATACTCTGAATTATCTTTAAATTAGAATAAATAGTTGTAATGCGTACATTCCAGAATAGCGTTTGTCTATATGAAAGCAGGAATTAAAATCGAGATCAAATAGCCGTGAAAAAAAAAAAAAAAAAAAAGGTGAGATAGCTTAAAATTCCATGCTTTCCTTCTAATTAAAATATTTTTACTAATAAGAAATCAACAATTTCTGACTACTATGGATTAATCGTTTTTAAACTTTGCATATAACAAGACAGAATTCGTTTTTGGTACTTTTTTTTGTAAACATCGCAAAGTGTAGCAGAATTGTAGCGCCATCTTGCGGTCAGTAGGAATATCACGCAGGCAACCGAAAACACAAAAGAATATTTTCACACTGGCAGGCCTTGAGGTTATAGGTTGGCCTTGCTGCAATTAAACACTTATATCTTCAAATATAAACAAATGTCAGCCTCGTTAGTCTTAGCTCAGTCTAAAAGTTTAAGTATTCATAACATATAAACCATGCAAGTTGGGATCGTGCTTTTAAAAATACAAGTAGAAATCACAATTCCAAATACCAATCTTCGAAAGAAATAAATTTGCACGGTATGTTTATCAAAAATCAACATAAAACTTACCCGTGCATGCAAATGGGGCGTTCCGTGTCGTAGAAATTTTCAATCATTCGTATCTTCAAAAACAACCACAATCTTGATACAGAAAACACATTTTTCGAAACCGGAGCACAAAATAAATTATAATAACACACTTTCAGAAGCACAAAAGCAAAATGCACAAAATTATAAAGATTCTCGAAACACCAAACCATTCAACCAACACGGCTGCTGACATGCCCGTCGCAAACGGGTGTTAGGTTTGCCAGAATGTGAAAGGAAAGTCAAGCTACCAGATTTGGCGCGAAATCGCCCATTTAGCGATATGCCGTAGACGGAACGAGAACATTCTGGAACTAATTTTTAGCGGTTTTTTTTTGGGAATATTCCGAAAAGTAGGTTAAAACTCTATATACCCTGCCTATGCAAGAAGATAGTTGTGTCTTGAAGGACAGAGATTGGCTAGAGAGCAACGACAGAGTCGAAAGTTGTATTTTAGATCTTTGCCGTGAAGCTGTCTTCACTGTTATAACCTCAAGGGTGCGTTGCTGATTGTTTCCGTGTGTTCGTAGTAGTTTTGTAAACGTGTCTTTGGAACTGTCCTGTGTAATAGCGCTTACTGGCCAATAAATTGTGTTTCAATTCTTCTTCAATTACTCCAAATCCACAAACCCGTAATGCAAAGATTCGAAAGGAAATCATTTAATTCTGCATGTATTTTTGAGCCCAGTCTCAAAATTGCTTAGAAGACTAAAAACATTTTCAATTATGCTTCAAAAGAAACTAATGCTTGTATAGAGCAACCATATAATTGTTATCGAAGATCCTTAATTTTTTAAAAGTTCCTATTTCTATTCTCGTCGAAATATTGGATGACATGAAAAAACTGAAATAACATAAATTTAAAGAGTTTTTAAAATTATTGTACATTTTATATCCGTGTGCTTAATTTGATGCTTCATTAGGATTAAACTATTTTTTCGATTAGCGAATCTTAACCATAATCGCGAATGGGCAATTTTTTCCCACCCCATTTGGGGCAATTTTTTTCCACCCTAGTTGGGGCAATTTTTTCCCACCCCAGTTGGGGCAATTTTCTTCCACCACAGTTGGGGCAAATTTTTCCCACCCCAATTGGAACAATTTTTTCCATCCCCAGTTGGGGCAATTTTTTTTCCACCCTAGTTGGGGCAATTTTTCCCAGCCCAGTTGCGGCAATTTTTTCCCACCCTAGATGGGGCAATTTTTTCCCACCCCAGTTGGAGCAATTTCTTTCCCACCCCAGTTGGGGCATTTTTCCCCACCTCAGTTGCGGCAATTTTCCCCACCCCAGTTGGGGCATTTTTTTCCCACCTCAGTTGCGGCAATTTTTTCCCACCCTAGTTGGGGCAATTTTTTTCCCACACCAGTTGGGGCAATTTTTTTGCAATTTTTTGCATACATTTCAACACGTAAAAATATTATAATAATTAAACTCGCTTGGTCTCCTGGAATAGGCATTGCAGTCAATTAGTTTGTATCCCGAAATGCCGGCATTGCAGTAAACTGGGGAAAATAGAGGGTAATTGTACCCTTCCTGTTTGTGTCATATCTTCTACAATTTCAAAGAACATAGTTTAAAGTGAACTCATTGTTCTACTCGGAACACTCACATGTGTGCCAAATCAATTAGGCGAAATATTAGTTCTGATAAATGTTTTAATAGGAACTGGCAGCGGGAATCCAACACTGGCGACGTGTTAACATTAGTGGCGTCACTTAAAAATTAAGGCTGTGTAGAAATGTGAATACCTATTTTTGTAAAAAAGCAATTAAAACTTACTTAATAGGTATGGCGTTCACTCATAGCGGGAGCGCAACTATGGCAACGTGAACCTGAGACAGGTGATGTGAGAGCAATAGTATCACCATTCTATTACGCGGTATGGTGAGTTTTCCAAATCTTATGTGGCTTTCTCCTTATTTTGATGATCAAGAAAGCACAATTTCATCCAGATCGGAATAAAAGTGTACATTTGTACAAATTACACAACAAAGAAAAACGGGCACAGATTTTTATATGTACAGATGATTCTAATAAATTCGGTTAGTGTTATTTCATAGGTTCAGATAATTTATATGAATTTCGGCTTTTTTCTAAATCGCTTAGTTTGTGAAAAATATAAGAATTAATTTGAAAGGAAAATTAAAATTCCTGCGCTTTGTTGAATGAGAAAAATCTGCTGCGTGGTCAGCGTAAATATTTAATTTGGCTAGTGGCAATGCATTTTTTTAAAAAACTCGTTTGCTAAAGTTGGGTGACAAATATATTGCGATGTGCAACAGACTTCTTTTATATCCCCGAGCTAAATGATTACATTTGAAAAATAAATATTATCTTATGCTTTGCAGAATGGCAACAAAAAGCTTTACGGATGACCGGAAACACACGTCCTTATTTATGTTTTATTATTCATTTAGCTAAAATGACAGTGCAATTACTGCTAATTTCATTAACATCCAAGTAATCCAACCCCATTATTGCTGTTTTATATTATCCCATTATTGCTTATATATTTTCTGTAAAAATGCGTTTCTTTGCGTTTCTAAAAGCGGGCTGTAAACATAAATGTTTGGGAAACACAGCTTTAGGGCCCGATTCATGACATTTTTAACCACAACGTTAAGTGATTTTTACGGAATCACGTGGTACTCTGACATCACAAGTAGTTAAATCGCAAGTATTGGTATTCTCATCAAAGCTAGCGTTAAATTTGACCGTTAAATTGAAGAGACGGCTGTTAAAGTAAGGACAGATCTGACACTTCGTGTTAAATAAACACATGATTATATTTCCGGCAATAAAAATGGCGGAAGGTTTTGCGTCAGTTTTAGTTGAAGCGTATTTGGATGAAATTAGTCGAATTTCTCTGCGTCGGCAGCGAATTTTCCGTGATCGAAGCAAGGCGTTCGATTTACATACAATATAGACAATGGATAATTAATTATTGTCAAGATTAATGAATTCCGGGCCCAGGAGAGTGTTGTTGGTGATGTAAGTTCAACTTCGTATTTTTTCATAGAATGTTAGAAAAATTACTCTTCGTATTTCTTCAGAATGTGTATTTTTATTTCACTGTCACTTATTGACGATCAACTGATTGTATAAATACAAAATGAATTGCGGAATGTGCATGTGTTTGCGCAGTAAAATTATCGCCAATACTGTTTGTGATGTTTCTTTTATTATCGCATAGTTTATGCTGTTTGTAAAATGGTATCCTACATTTCATGTAAACTTAGTGCTGAGTTATCACAAAGGTTAAAAATGTGATGTGCCTTATTTTTATTTAATTTTACTGTACGACTGATAATTTAAAGTAGCATTCTATTTTGATTCTAATATATTGTCGCCAAATCTGTTAGTTGGCGCCAGTGTTAAAAACTTAATAGTGTGATCTAAATTATAAATAATTTTGTTTTTTCTTTATAGTAAGATAGATTAGGTATTTTTTAGGAATTTTGAAGACGTTAAGTATTAATTTAAATATTCGACAAATTGTTTTGAGCCCATTATAATGCATCTAGTAGTAGATCTTCATGTTGCATTTTTAAGTATACTTATTTTAAATTTATTTAAATTTGTGAACAGGAAATATGTTTTAAGTAGCTTTACAAAATTAATTCTATTTTCTTATAAAAATTAAAATTTATCAGAAAATTGCATTCTTAAAAGTGTGATTAAATTCATTTAATACATGGAACTGTTATTAAATACTAGTGCTTTAGATTATAATGTTAAATTTCATGCATGCTTTTGTTAAATTTGCAAGTACATTTTAAAGAAAATCAATTTGTTCATAAATTTGTCGTGGAAGATCTCATGTTCAGCTAAATCAAATTTACTTTTGTGTGACCTTAAATTTGGGCACCGATAGTGAATTTGTTTTGGCATATTCGTAATTTTGATTGGAAAACTTAGTGCTACTGTAAAAGAATGATCAACTGATTTTTACCTTATTATTATAATGACTTGCAGGATTTTTCACAATATGATGTTGCATACGTTTTACTCTTCTTTGTTATCAAATACATAAAAGAGTATATTCCTAATCTGATATTTCATGTTTTGTAAGAGTGTAATATATCATAATGTGATACTTGGGAATTTTTTTAGAGTACATAACAGTATTTTTTTTTGACATGCTAATAGAACCAGTGTATTTTATTTACTTGTTGCTTTAAAACAGGTTTTAAATCAAGGCTATTTTTTTCTGCCTACTCAGTATGCACATAAAACTTACTTAAGCTATATTTTTAACAAATTAATGAGATATACAGTTAGTCACAAAACTTTGCGTACAGACTAAATTTTAAATTAAAAAAACACTTAAAGCATAGAAAAATGTATTTTAATCATTGCATTTTTTTTCCCTTCTCTTAGCTAAAATTGTAAGCTTAAATAAAAAGTAAATAATATCAGTGTAATACTTTTTACATTTTTTCAAAAATATATTTTGTCAAAAAAACTCAGAAATTTCCTCCAATAAGTCTGCGTACACTTTCAAAAAACAGCTAAATATAAGTTTTTTACGTTACTTCAGTATTTTGTAGAATATCCTTTATTCTTCAAAACAGCTTGCAGACGTCTGGGCATTGACTGAACTAGTTTTTCGGTGTCATCCGACGTAAATTTCGCCCATTCTTCCTGCAATTTACTAATTAGCTTATTTCGCGACGTAATATTGTGTTTTCGAATTCGTTTCTCCAATTTTGCCCACAAATGTTCGATTGGATTGAGGTCTGGCGACTTTGGAGGGGTACGCAACTGTCTTGGAGTGTGATAGAGGTGATATTCCTTCACAATTTTAGCTGTATGTTTCGGGTCACTGTCTTGTTGGAAAATAAAGGTATTAGATAGGTTTAAATTTCGGGCACTGTCTCGTATATTTTTCTTCAGAATATCCAGATAAACATACTTATCCATGACTTTATCAATAATGTGAAAATTTCCAACTCCTTTCGACGACATACACCCCCATACCATCATACCGCTAACTCCATGTTGTATATTTAGCTGCTGTATATTTAAGGGCTATACGTAACAAGCTTGGTTTTTTTGCGTAACTTTATATGCATACAGGTTTAAAATTGTGTATATACCTCATTGAACTGAGTTTTGAAATTCCTCATTCTGCTTATTTAATTCTGAAATCTTTGTGCATCTAATGCTGTTACTTTCAAAACTTTGTGCGGAACTTTCTTCTGATTAATCTGGAATAAAAATGCTACACATGGATTTATGTCATGTAGATAATGTATCAAGATGGCACTCATATGTATGTGTGCTTAATAGTGATAATATTGTTTTGTGAAATTAAGTAATTTTATTTTATGTATACATTATTCTTGATAAAGAACTATATCAGTATCTCACGTTGCCAGCCATAAAATTTTGTACACATGTCATTCTGGTAAATGTTGTATGTGTGTAAAAATATCTACCTGCTGTATATTTACGTGATGCATTTAATAAGCTTGTTTTTTTTTTTTGCCGAACTTTAAATGCATATATATCTAAAATTGTGCATATTCCGCATTCTACTTAGCATTGTGGGCACGTATGATGGATATATTATTTATATTCAGCCATTGCAAGTTTTCAAATTTTATCCTTGATATACAGAACTGAACGTTTTCTTAAGTATATATTGTGATTATGAGAGTTATTATTTTTTTGTGTGCTGTTAAAATATATTTTAGGATGTCTGTGTCTCTTTCATTTATAATAAACAGATTGATTTGATCAATAGCTTTATCAAAAATTTCATTATTTTCATTTGAAAAATTGAAGTTTCTCTAACACTGAAAATGTAAATTGCTGCAATGCACTTAATTCAATTACTAGTTTCTTAATGTTAAGACCAATGAAATTTAGAATACCAATGAAAGTGAAGAGAAACACACCTGTGTAATATTAAAATTAGTCTAAAAAGCAACTTTGGGTTTGAATTTCATTCAAAATCTATGCCACAGTAAGACTTTTTTTTCTTTTTTGGCCTAATAACTTTAGAATGTCCTTTGAATATCTGCAATGCAAATACAGCACAGAGATCAAAATCTGCATTATTTAAACTTTAATTGTTTAAGATTTCCTAAAAACAGTTATTTAATAATTTAAAAAATTCTTCAGTATGTAAAATTTAATCTCTTTAAGTAATATTTTCACTCCAATGCCGTGGAAAGAGATATACAAATTTTAGATCACGGTGTATTAATATGTTAATTACATCTTTGATAGGGGATACTAAATTATTTTTTGGCCCAGTACAGCCGATAGAAATATTTTGAAAATTTTTCACTGAAATAGTACATGATCTGAAGCTATCTGTTAACTTCTTACTATATAAATAATTAAAAAATAAGGTGCATACTCTGAATTATCTTTAAATTAGAATAAATAGTTGTAATGCGTACATTCCAGAATAGCGTTTGTCTATATGAAAGCAGGAATTAAAATCGAGATCAAATAGCCATGAAAAAAAAAAAAAAAAAAAAAAAAAAGGTGAGATAGCTTAAAATTCCATGCTTTCCTTCTAATTAAAATATTTTTACTAATAAGAAATCAACAATTTCTGACTATTATGGATTAATCGTTTTTAAACTTTGCATATAACAAGACAGAATTCGTTTTTGGTACTTTTTTTTGTAAACATCGCAAAGTGTAGCAGAATTGTAGCGCCATCTTGCGGTCAGTAGGAATATCACGCAGGCAACCGAAAACACAAAAGAATATTTTCACACTGGCAGGCCTTGAGGTTATAGGTTGGCCTTGCTGCAATTAAACACTTATATCTTCAAATATAAACAAATGTCAGCCTCGTTAGTCTTAGCTCAGTCTAAAAGTTTAAGTATTCATAACATATAAACCATGCAAGTTGGGATCGTGCTTTTAAAAATACAAGTAGAAATCACAATTCCAAATACCAATCTTCAAAAGAAATAAATTTGCACGGTATGTTTATCAAAAATCAACATAAAACTTACCCGTGCATGCAAATGGGGCGTTCCGTGTCGTAGAAATTTTCAATCATTCGTATCTTCAAAAACAACCACAATCTTGATACAGAAAACACATTTTTCGAAACCGGAGCACAAAATAAATTATAATAACACACTTTCAGAAGCACAAAAGCAAAATGCACAAAATTATAAAGATTCTCGAAACACCAAACCATTCAACCAACACGGCTGCTGACATGCCCGTCGCAAACGGGTGTTAGGTTTGCCAGAATGTGAAAGGAAAGTCAAGCTACCAGATTTGGCGCGAAATCGCCCATTTAGCGATATGCCGTAGACGGAACGAGAACATTCTGGAACTAATTTTTAGCGGTTTTTTTTTGGGAATATTCCGAAAAGTAGGTTAAAACTCTATATACCCTGCCTATGCAAGAAGATAGTTGTGTCTTGAAGGACAGAGATTGGCTAGAGAGCAACGACAGAGTCGAAAGTTGTATTTTAGATCTTTGCCGTGAAGCTGTCTTCACTGTTATAACCTCAAGGGTGCGTTGCTGATTGTTTCCGTGTGGTCGTAGTAGTTTTGTAAACGTGTCTTTGGAACTGTCCTGTGTAATAGCGCTTACTGGCCAATAAATTGTGTTTCAATTCTTCATCAATTACTCCAAATCCACAAACCCGTAATGCAAAGATTCGAAAGGAAATCATTTAATTCTGCATGTATTTTTGAGCCCAGTCTCAAAATTGCTTAGAAGACTAAAAACATTTTCAATTATGCTTCAAAAGAAACTAATGCTTGTATAGAGCAACCATATAATTGTTATCGAAGATCCTTAATTTTTTAAAAGTTCCTATTTCTATTCTCGTCGAAATATTGGATGACATGAAAAAACTGAAATAACATAAATTTAAAGAGTTTTTAAAATTATTGTACATTTTATATCCGTGTGCTTAATTTGATGCTTCATTAGGATTAAACTATTTTTTCGATTAGCGACTCTTAACCATAATCGCGAATGGGCAATTTTTTCCCACCCCATTTGGGGCAATTTTTTTCCACCCTAGTTGGGGCAATTTTTTCCCACCCCAGTTGGGGCAATTTTCTTCCACCACAGTTGGGGCAAATTTTTCCCACCCCAATTGGAACAATTTTTTCCATCCCCAGTTGGGGCAATTTTTTTTCCACCCCAGTTGGGGCAATTTTTCCCAGCCCAGTTGCGGCAATTTTTTCCCAGCCCAGTTGGAGCAATTTCTTTCCCACCCCAGTTCGGGCAAATTTTTTCCCACCCTAGTTGTTGGGGCAATTTTTCTAACCCCCGTTGGGGCAATTTTTTTCCCACCCCAGTTGGGGCAATTTTTTTCCACCCTAGTTGGGGCAATTTTTTCCCACCCCAGTTGGGGCAATTTTTTTCCACCCCAGTTGGGGCAATTTTTTCCCCACCCCAGTTGGGGCATTTTTCCCCACCTCAGTTGCGGCAATTTTTCCCCACCCCAGTTGGGGCATTTTTTTCCCACCTCAGTTGCGGCAATTTTTTCCCCACCCTAGTTGGGGCAATATTTTCCCACCCCAGTTGGGGCAATTTTTTCCCACCCTAGTTGGGACAATTTTTTTCCCACCCTAGTTGGGGCAATTTTTTTCCCACACCAGTTGGGGCAATTTTTTTGCAATTTTTTGCATACATTTGAACACGTAAAAAATATTATAATAATTAAACTCGCTTGGTCTCCTGGAATAGGCATTGCAGTCAATTAGTTTGTATCCCGAAATGCCGGCATTGCAGTAAACTGGGGAAAATAGAGGGTAATTGTACCCTTCCTGTTTGTGTCATATCTTCTACAATTTCAAAGAACATAGTTTAAAGTAAACTCATTGTTCTACTCGGAACACTCACATGTGTGCCAAATCAATTAGGCGAAATAGTAGTTCTCATAAATGTTTTAATAGGAACTGGCAGCGGGTATCCAACACTGGTGTTAATATTAGTGGCGTAACTTAAAAATTAAGCCTGTGTAGAAATGTGAATACCTATTTTTGTAAAAAGCAACTAGAACATACTTAATAGGTATGGCGTTCACTCATAGCGGGAGCGCAACTATGGCAACGTGAACCTGAGACAGGTGATGTGAGAGCAATAGTATCACCATTCTATTACGCGGTATGGTGAGTTTTCCAAATCTTATGTGGCTTTCTCCTTATTTTGATGATCAAGAAAGCACAATTTCATCCAGATCGGAATAAAAGTGTACATTTGTACAAATTACACAACAAAGAAAAACGGGCACAGATTTTTATATGTACAGATGATTCTAATAAATTCAGTTAGTGTTATTTCATAGGTTCAGATAATTTATATGAATTTCGGCTTTTTTCTAAATCGCTTAGTTTGTGAAAAATATAAGAATTAATTTGAAAGGAAAATTAAAATTCCTGCGCTTTGTTGAATGAGAAAAATCTGCTGCGTGGTCAGCGCAAATATTTAATTTGGCTAGTGGCAATGCATTTCTTTTAAAAAACTCGTTTCCTAAAGTTGGGTGACAAATATATTGCGATGTGCAACAGACTTCTTTTATACCTCCGAGCTAAATGATTACATTTGAAAAATAAATATTATCTTATGCTTTGCAGAATGGCAACAAAAAGCTTTACGGATGACCGGAAACACACGTCCTTATTTATGTTTTATTATTCATTTAGCTAAAATGACAGTGCAATTACTGCTAATTTCATTAACATCCAAGTAATCCAACCCCATTATTGCTGTTTTATATTATCCCATTATTGCTTATATATTTTCTGTAAAAATGCGTTTCTTTGCGTTTCTGAAAGCGGGCTGTAAACATAAATGTTTGGGAAACACAGCTTTAGGGCCCGATTCAAGACATTTTTAACCATAGCGTTAAGTGATTTTTACGGAATCACGTGGTACTCTGACATCACAAGTAGTTAAATCGCAAGTATTGGTATTCTCATCAAAGCTAGCGTTAAATTTGACCGTTAAATTGAAGAGACGGCTGTTAAAGTAAGGACAGATCTGACACTTCGTGTTAAATAAACACATGATTATATTTCCGGCAATAAAAATGGCGGAAGGTTTTGCGTCAGTTTTAGCTGAAGCGTATTTGGATGAAATTAGTCGAATTTCTCTGCGTCGGCAGCGAATTTTCCGTGATCGAAGCAAGGCGTTCGATTTACATACAATATAGACAATGGATAATTAATTATTGTCAAGATTAACGAATTCCGGGCCCAGGAGAGTGTTGTTGGTGATGTAAGTTCAACTTCGTATTTTTTCATAGAATGTTAGAAAAATTACTCTTCGTATTTCTTCAGAATGTGTATTTTTATTTCACTGTCACTTATTGACGATCAACTGATTGTATAAATACAAAATGAATTGCGGAATGTGCATGTGTTTGCGCAGTAAAATTATCGCCAATACTGTTTGTGATGTTTCTTTTATTATCGCATAGTTTATGCTGTTTGTAAAATGGTATCCTACATTTCATGTAAACTTAGTGCTGAGTTATCACAAAGGTTAAAAATGTGATGTGCCTTATTTTTATTTAATTTTACTGTACGACTGATAATTTAAAGTAGCATTCTATTTTGATTCTAATATATTGTCGCCAAATCTGTTAGTTGGCGCCAGTGTTAAAAACTTAATAGTGTGATCTAAATTATAAATAATTTTGTTTTTTCTTTATAGTAAGATAGATTAGGTATTTTTTAGGAATTTTGAAGACGTTAAGTATTAATTTAAATATTCGACAAATTGTTTTGAGCCCATTATAATGCATCTAGTAGTAGATCTTCATGTTGCATTTTTAAGTATACTTATTTTAAATTTATTTAAATTTGTGAACAGGAAATATGTTTTAAGTAGCTTTACAAAATTAATTCTATTTTCTTATAAAAATTAAAATTTATCAGAAAATTGCATTCTTAAAAGTGTGATTAAATTCATTTAATACATGGAACTGTTATTAAATACTAGTGCTTTAGATTATAATGTTAAATTTCATGCATGCTTTTGTTAAATTTGCAAGTACATTTTAAAGAAAATCAATTTGTTCATAAATTTGTCGTGGAAGATCTCATGTTCAGCTAAATCAAATTTACTTTTGTGTGACCTTAAATTTGGGCACCGATAGTGAATTTGTTTTGGCATATTCGTAATTTTGATTGGAAAACTTAGTGCTACTGTAAAAGAATGATCAACTGATTTTTACCTTATTATTATAATGACTTGCAGGATTTTTCACAATATGATGTTGCATACGTTTTACTCTTCTTTGTTATCAAATACATAAAAGAGTATATTCCTAATCTGATATTTCATGTTTTGTAAGAGTGTAATATATCATAATGTGATACTTGGGAATTTTTTTAGAGTACATAACAGTATTTTTTTTGACATGCTAATAGAACCAGTGTATTTTATTTACTTGTTGCTTTAAAACAGGTTTTAAATCAAGGCTATTTTTTTCTGCCTACTCAGTATGCACATAAAACTTACTTAAGCTATATTTTTAACAAATTAATGAGATATACAGTTAGTCACAAAACTTTGCGTACAGACTAAATTTTAAATTAAAAAAACACTTAAAGCATAGAAAAATGTATTTTAATCATTGCATTTTTTTTCCCTTCTCTTAGCTAAAATTGTAAGCTTAAATAAAAAGTAAATAACATCAGTGTAATACTTTTTACATTTTTTCAAAAATATATTTTGTCAAAAAAACTCAGAAATTTCCTCCAATAAGTCTGCGTACACTTTCAAAAAACAGCTAAATATAAGTTTTTTACGTTACTTCAGTATTTTGTAGAATATCCTTTATTCTTCAAAACAGCTTGCAGACGTCTGGGCATTGACTGAACTAGTTTTTCGGTGTCATCCGACGTAAATTTCGCCCATTCTTCCTGCAATTTACTAATTAGCTTATTTCGCGACGTAATATTGTGTTTTCGAATTCGTTTCTCCAATTTTGCCCACAAATGTTCGATTGGATTGAGGTCTGGCGACTTTGGAGGGGTACGCAACTGTCTTGGAGTGTGATAGAGGTGATATTCCTTCACAATTTTAGCTGTATGTTTCGGGGCACTGTCTTGTTGGAAAATAAAGGTATTAGATAGGTTTAAATTTCGGGCACTGTCTCGTATATTTTTCTTCAGAATATCCAGATAAACATACTTATCCATGACTTTATCAATAATGTGAAAATTTCCAACTCCTTTCGACGACATACACCCCCATACCATCATACCGCTAACTCCATGTTGTATATTTAGCTGCTGTATATTTAAGGGCTATACGTAACAAGCTTGGTTTTTTTGCGTAACTTTATATGCATACAGGTTTAAAATTGTGTATATACCTCATTGAACTGAGTTTTGAAATTCCTCATTCTGCTTATTTAATTCTGAAATCTTTGTGCATCTAATGCTGTTACTTTCAAAACTTTGTGCGGAACTTTCTTCTGATTAATCTGGAATAAAAATGCTACACATGGATTTATGTCATGTAGATAATGTATCAAGATGGCACTCATATGTATGTGTGCTTAATAGTGATAATATTGTTTTGTGAAATTAAGTAATTTTATTTTATGTATACATTATTCTTGATAAAGAACTATATCAGTATCTCACGTTGCCAGCCATAAAATTTTGTACACATGTCATTCTGGTAAATGTTGTATGTGTGTAAAAATATCTACCTGCTGTATATTTACGTGATGCATTTAATAAGCTTGTTTTTTTTTTTGCCGAACTTTAAATGCATATATATCTAAAATTGTGCATATTCCGCATTCTACTTAGCATTGTGGGCACGTATGATGGATATATTATTTATATTCAGCCATTGCAAGTTTTCAAATTTTATCCTTGATATACAGAACTGAACGTTTTCTTAAGTATATATTGTGATTATGAGAGTTATTATTTTTTTGTGTGCTGTTAAAATATATTTTAGGATGTCTGTGTCTCTTTCATTTATAATAAACAGATTGATTTGATCAATAGCTTTATCAAAAATTTCATTATTTTCATTTGAAAAATTGAAGTTTCTCTAACACTGAAAATGTAAATTGCTGCAATGCACTTAATTCAATTACTAGTTTCTTAATGTTAAGACCAATGAAATTTAGAATACCAATGAAAGTGAAGAGAAACACACCTGTGTAATATTAAAATTAGTCTAAAAAGCAACTTTGGGTTTGAATTTCATTCAAAATCTATGCCACAGTAAGACTTTTTTTTCTTTTTTGGCCTAATAACTTTAGAATGTCCTTTGAATATCTGCAATGCAAATACAGCACAGAGATCAAAATCTGCATTATTTAAACTTTAATTGTTTAAGATTTCCTAAAAACAGTTATTTAATAATTTAAAAAATTCTTCAGTATGTAAAATTTAATCTCTTTAAGTAATATTTTCACTCCAATGCCGTGGAAAGAGATATACAAATTTTAGATCACGGTGTATTAATATGTTAATTACATCTTTGATAGGGGATACTAAATTATTTTTTGGCCCAGTACAGCCGATAGAAATATTTTGAAAATTTTTCACTGAAATAGTACATGATCTGAAGCTATCTGTTAACTTCTTACTATATAAATAATTAAAAAATAAGGTGCATACTCTGAATTATCTTTAAATTAGAATAAATAGTTGTAATGCGTACATTCCAGAATAGCGTTTGTCTATATGAAAGCAGGAATTAAAATCGAGATCAAATAGCCGTGAAAAAAAAAAAAAAAAAAAAGGTGAGATAGCTTAAAATTCCATGCTTTCCTTCTAATTAAAATATTTTTACTAATAAGAAATCAACAATTTCTGACTACTATGGATTAATCGTTTTTAAACTTTGCATATAACAAGACAGAATTCGTTTTTGGTACTTTTTTTTGTAAACATCGCAAAGTGTAGCAGAATTGTAGCGCCATCTTGCGGTCAGTAGGAATATCACGCAGGCAACCGAAAACACAAAAGAATATTTTCACACTGGCAGGCCTTGAGGTTATAGGTTGGCCTTGCTGCAATTAAACACTTATATCTTCAAATATAAACAAATGTCAGCCTCGTTAGTCTTAGCTCAGTCTAAAAGTTTAAGTATTCATAACATATAAACCATGCAAGTTGGGATCGTGCTTTTAAAAATACAAGTAGAAATCACAATTCCAAATACCAATCTTCAAAAGAAATAAATTTGCACGGTATGTTTATCAAAAATCAACATAAAACTTACCCGTGCATGCAAATGGGGCGTTCCGTGTCGTAGAAATTTTCAATCATTCGTATCTTCAAAAACAACCACAATCTTGATACAGAAAACACATTTTTCGAAACCGGAGCACAAAATAAATTATAATAACACACTTTCAGAAGCACAAAAGCAAAATGCACAAAATTATAAAGATTCTCGAAACACCAAACCATTCAACCAACACGGCTGCTGACATGCCCGTCGCAAACGGGTGTTAGGTTTGCCAGAATGTGAAAGGAAAGTCAAGCTACCAGATTTGGCGCGAAATCGCCCATTTAGCGATATGCCGTAGACGGAACGAGAACATTCTGGAACTAATTTTTAGCGGTTTTTTTTTGGGAATATTCCGAAAAGTAGGTTAAAACTCTATATACCCTGCCTATGCAAGAAGATAGTTGTGTCTTGAAGGACAGAGATTGGCTAGAGAGCAACGACAGAGTCGAAAGTTGTATTTTAGATCTTTGCCGTGAAGCTGTCTTCACTGTTATAACCTCAAGGGTGCGTTGCTGATTGTTTCCGTGTGGTCGTAGTAGTTTTGTAAACGTGTCTTTGGAACTGTCCTGTGTAATAGCGCTTACTGGCCAATAAATTGTGTTTCAATTCTTCATCAATTACTCCAAATCCACAAACCCGTAATGCAAAGATTCGAAAGGAAATCATTTAATTCTGCATGTATTTTTGAGCCCAGTCTCAAAATTGCTTAGAAGACTAAAAACATTTTCAATTATGCTTCAAAAGAAACTAATGCTTGTATAGAGCAACCATATAATTGTTATCGAAGATCCTTAATTTTTTAAAAGTTCCTATTTCTATTCTCGTCGAAATATTGGATGACATGAAAAAACTGAAATAACATAAATTTAAAGAGTTTTTAAAATTATTGTACATTTTATATCCGTGTGCTTAATTTGATGCTTCATTAGGATTAAACTATTTTTTCGATTAGCGACTCTTAACCATAATCGCGAATGGGCAATTTTTTCCCACCCCATTTGGGGCAATTTTTTTCCACCCTAGTTGGGGCAATTTTTTCCCACCCCAGTTGGGGCAATTTTCTTCCACCACAGTTGGGGCAAATTTTTCCCACCCCAATTGGAACAATTTTTTCCCTCCCCAGTTGGGGCAATTTTTTTTCCACCCCAGTTGGGGCAATTTTTCCCAGCCCAGTTGCGGCAATTTTTTCCCAGCCCAGTTGGAGCAATTTCTTTCCCACCCCAGTTCGGGCAATTTTTTTCCCACCCTAGTTGTTGGGGCAATTTTTCTAACCCCCGTTGGGGCAATTTTTTTCCCACCCCAGTTAACGAAATTTTTTCCCACCCCAGTTGGGGCAATTTTTTTCCACCCTAGTTGGGGCAATTTTTTCCCACCCCAGTTGGGGCAATTTTTTTCCACCCCAGTTGGGGCAATTTTTTCCCCACCCCAGTTGGGGCATTTTTCCCCACCTCAGTTGCGGCAATTTTTCCCCACCCCAGTTGGGGCATTTTTTTCCCACCTCAGTTGCGGCAATTTTTCCCAGCCCAGTTGCGGCAATTTTTTCCCAGCCCAGTTGGAGCAATTTCTTTCCCACCCCAGTTCGGGCAATTTTTTTCCCACCCCAGTTCGGGCAAATTTTTTCCCACCCTAGTTGTTGGGGCAATTTTTCTAACCCCCGTTGGGGCAATTTTTTTCCCACCCCAGTTAACGAAATTTTTTCCCACCCCAGTTGGGGCAATTTTTTTCCACCCTAGTTGGGGCAATTTTTTCCCACCCCAGTTGGGGCAATTTTTTTCCACCCCAGTTGGGGCAATTTTTTCCCCACCCCAGTTGGGGCATTTTCCCCCACCTCAGTTGCGGCAATTTTTCCCCACCCCAGTTGGGGCATTTTTTTCCCACCTCAGTTGCGGCAATTTTTTTCCCACCCTAGTTGGGGCAATATTTTCCCACCCCAGTTGGGGCAATTTTTTCCCACCCTAGTTGGGACAATTTTTTTCCCACCCTAGTTGGGGCAATTTTTTTCCCACACCAGTTGGGGCAATTTTTTTGCAATTTTTTGCATACATTTGAACACGTAAAAAATATTATAATAATTAAACTCGCTTGGTCTCCTGGAATAGGCATTGCAGTCAATTAGTTTGTATCCCGAAATGCCGGCATTGCAGTAAACTGGGGAAAATAGAGGGTAATTGTACCCTTCCTGTTTGTGTCATATCTTCTACAATTTCAAAGAACATAGTTTAAAGTAAACTCATTGTTCTACTCGGAACACTCACATGTGTGCCAAATCAATTAGGCGAAATAGTAGTTCTCATAAATGTTTTAATAGGAACTGGCAGCGGGTATCCAACACTGGTGTTAATATTAGTGGCGTAACTTAAAAATTAAGCCTGTGTAGAAATGTGAATACCTATTTTTGTAAAAAGCAACTAGAACATACTTAATAGGTATGGCGTTCACTCATAGCGGGAGCGCAACTATGGCAACGTGAACCTGAGACAGGTGATGTGAGAGCAATAGTATCACCATTCTATTACGCGGTATGGTGAGTTTTCCAAATCTTATGTGGCTTTCTCCTTATTTTGATGATCAAGAAAGCACAATTTCATCCAGATCGGAATAAAAGTGTACATTTGTACAAATTACACAACAAAGAAAAACGGGCACAGATTTTTATATGTACAGATGATTCTAATAAATTCAGTTAGTGTTATTTCATAGGTTCAGATAATTTATATGAATTTCGGCTTTTTTCTAAATCGCTTAGTTTGTGAAAAATATAAGAATTAATTTGAAAGGAAAATTAAAATTCCTGCGCTTTGTTGAATGAGAAAAATCTGCTGCGTGGTCAGCGCAAATATTTAATTTGGCTAGTGGCAATGCATTTCTTTTAAAAAACTCGTTTCCTAAAGTTGGGTGACAAATATATTGCGATGTGCAACAGACTTCTTTTATACCTCCGAGCTAAATGATTACATTTGAAAAATAAATATTATCTTATGCTTTGCAGAATGGCAACAAAAAGCTTTACGGATGACCGGAAACACACGTCCTTATTTATGTTTTATTATTCATTTAGCTAAAATGACAGTGCAATTACTGCTAATTTCATTAACATCCAAGTAATCCAACCCCATTATTGCTGTTTTATATTATCCCATTATTGCTTATATATTTTCTGTAAAAATGCGTTTCTTTGCGTTTCTGAAAGCGGGCTGTAAACATAAATGTTTGGGAAACACAGCTTTAGGGCCCGATTCAAGACATTTTTAACCATAGCGTTAAGTGATTTTTACGGAATCACGTGGTACTCTGACATCACAAGTAGTTAAATCGCAAGTATTGGTATTCTCATCAAAGCTAGCGTTAAATTTGACCGTTAAATTGAAGAGACGGCTGTTAAAGTAAGGACAGATCTGACACTTCGTGTTAAATAAACACATGATTATATTTCCGGCAATAAAAATGGCGGAAGGTTTTGCGTCAGTTTTAGCTGAAGCGTATTTGGATGAAATTAGTCGAATTTCTCTGCGTCGGCAGCGAATTTTCCGTGATCGAAGCAAGGCGTTCGATTTACATACAATATAGACAATGGATAATTAATTATTGTCAAGATTAATGAATTCCGGGCGCAGGAGAGTGTTGTTGGTGATGTAAGTTCAGCTTCGTATTTTTTCATAGAATGTTAGAAAAATTACTCTTCGTATTTCTTCAGAATGTGTATTTTTATTTCACTGTCACTTATTGACGATCAACTGATTGTATAAATACAAAATGAATTGCGGAATGTGCATGTGTTTGCGCAGTAAAATTATCGCCAATACTGTTTGTGATGTTTCTTTTATTATCGCATAGTTTATGCTGTTTGTAAAATGGTATCCTACATTTCATGTAAACTTAGTGCTGAGTTATCACAAAGGTTAAAAATGTGATGTGCCTTATTTTTATTTAATTTTACTGTACGACTGATAATTTAAAGTAGCATTCTATTTTGATTCTAATATATTGTCGCCAAATCTGTTAGTTGGCGCCAGTGTTAAAAACTTAATAGTGTGATCTAAATTATAAATAATTTTGTTTTTTCTTTATAGTAAGATAGATTAGGTATTTTTTAGGAATTTTGAAGACGTTAAGTATTAATTTAAATATTCGACAAATTGTTTTGAGCCCATTATAATGCATCTAGTAGTAGATCTTCATGTTGCATTTTTAAGTATACTTATTTTAAATTTATTTAAATTTGTGAACAGGAAATATGTTTTAAGTAGCTTTACAAAATTAATTCTATTTTCTTATAAAAATTAAAATTTATCAGAAAATTGCATTCTTAAAAGTGTGATTAAATTCATTTAATACATGGAACTGTTATTAAATACTAGTGCTTTAGATTATAATGTTAAATTTCATGCATGCTTTTGTTAAATTTGCAAGTACATTTTAAAGAAAATCAATTTGTTCATAAATTTGTCGTGGAAGATCTCATGTTCCGCTAAATCAAATTTACTTTTGTGTGACCTTAAATTTGGGCACCGATAGTGAATTTGTTTTGGCATATTCGTAATTTTGATTGGAAAACTTAGTGCTACTGTAAAAGAATGATCAACTGATTTTTACCTTATTACTATAATGACTTGCAGGATTTTTCACAATATGATGTTGCATACGTTTTACTCTTCTTTGTTATCAAATACATAAAAGAGTATATTCCTAATCTGATATTTCATGTTTTGTAAGAGTGTAATATATCATAATGTGATACTTGGGAATTTTTTTAGAGTACATAACAGTATTTTTTTTGACATGCTAATAGAACCAGTGTATTTTATTTACTTGTTGCTTTAAAACAGGTTTTAAATCAAGGCTATTTTTTTCTGCCTACTCAGTATGCACATAAAACTTACTTAAGCTATATTTTTAACAAATTAATGAGATATACAGTTAGTCACAAAACTTTGCGTACAGACTAAATTTTAAATTAAAAAAACACTTAAAGCATAGAAAAATGTATTTTAATCATTGCATTTTTTTTCCCTTCTCTTAGCTAAAATTGTAAGCTTAAATAAAAAGTAAATAATATCAGTGTAATACTTTTTACATTTTTTCAAAAATATATTTTGTCAAAAAAACTCAGAAATTTCCTCCAATAAGTCTGCGTACACTTTCAAAAAACAGCTAAATATAAGTTTTTTACGTTACTTCAGTATTTTGTAGAATATCCTTTATTCTTCAAAACAGCTTGCAGACGTCTGGGCATTGACTGAACTAGTTTTTCGGTGTCATCCGACGTAAATTTCGCCCATTCTTCCTGCAATTTACTAATTAGCTTATTTCGCGACGTAATATTGTGTTTTCGAATTCGTTTCTCCAATTTTGCCCACAAATGTTCGATTGGATTGAGGTCTGGCGACTTTGGAGGGGTACGCAACTGTCTTGGAGTGTGATAGAGGTGATATTCCTTCACAATTTTAGCTGTATGTTTCGGGTCACTGTCTTGTTGGAAAATAAAGGTATTAGATAGGTTTAAATTTCGGGCACTGTCTCGTATATTTTTCTTCAGAATATCCAGATAAACATACTTATCCATGACTTTATCAATAATGTGAAAATTTCCAACTCCTTTCGACGACATACACCCCCATACCATCATACCGCTAACTCCATGTTGTATATTTAGCTGCTGTATATTTAAGGGCTATACGTAACAAGCTTGGTTTTTTTGCGTAACTTTATATGCATACAGGTTTAAAATTGTGTATATACCTCATTGAACTGAGTTTTGAAATTCCTCATTCTGCTTATTTAATTCTGAAATCTTTGTGCATCTAATGCTGTTACTTTCAAAACTTTGTGCGGAACTTTCTTCTGATTAATCTGGAATAAAAATGCTACACATGGATTTATGTCATGTAGATAATGTATCAAGATGGCACTCATATGTATGTGTGCTTAATAGTGATAATATTGTTTTGTGAAATTAAGTAATTTTATTTTATGTATACATTATTCTTGATAAAGAACTATATCAGTATCTCACGTTGCCAGCCATAAAATTTTGTACACATGTCATTCTGGTAAATGTTGTATGTGTGTAAAAATATCTACCTGCTGTATATTTACGTGATGCATTTAATAAGCTTGTTTTTTTTTTTGCCGAACTTTAAATGCATATATATCTAAAATTGTGCATATTCCGCATTCTACTTAGCATTGTGGGCACGTATGATGGATATATTATTTATATTCAGCCATTGCAAGTTTTCAAATTTTATCCTTGATATACAGAACTGAACGTTTTCTTAAGTATATATTGTGATTATGAGAGTTATTATTTTTTTGTGTGCTGTTAAAATATATTTTAGGATGTCTGTGTCTCTTTCATTTATAATAAACAGATTGATTTGATCAATAGCTTTATCAAAAATTTCATTATTTTCATTTGAAAAATTGAAGTTTCTCTAACACTGAAAATGTAAATTGCTGCAATGCACTTAATTCAATTACTAGTTTCTTAATGTTAAGACCAATGAAATTTAGAATACCAATGAAAGTGAAGAGAAACACACCTGTGTAATATTAAAATTAGTCTAAAAAGCAACTTTGGGTTTGAATTTCATTCAAAATCTATGCCACAGTAAGACTTTTTTTTCTTTTTTGGCCTAATAACTTTAGAATGTCCTTTGAATATCTGCAATGCAAATACAGCACAGAGATCAAAATCTGCATTATTTAAACTTTAATTGTTTAAGATTTCCTAAAAACAGTTATTTAATAATTTAAAAAATTCTTCAGTATGTAAAATTTAATCTCTTTAAGTAATATTTTCACTCCAATGCCGTGGAAAGAGATATACAAATTTTAGATCACGGTGTATTAATATGTTAATTACATCTTTGATAGGGGATACTAAATTATTTTTTGGCCCAGTACAGCCGATAGAAATATTTTGAAAATTTTTCACTGAAATAGTACATGATCTGAAGCTATCTGTTAACTTCTTACTATATAAATAATTAAAAAATAAGGTGCATACTCTGAATTATCTTTAAATTAGAATAAATAGTTGTAATGCGTACATTCCAGAATAGCGTTTGTCTATATGAAAGCAGGAATTAAAATCGAGATCAAATAGCCATGAAAAAAAAAAAAAAAAAAAAAAGGTGAGATAGCTTAAAATTCCATGCTTTCCTTCTAATTAAAATATTTTTACTAATAAGAAATCAACAATTTCTGACTACTATGGATTAATCGTTTTTAAACTTTGCATATAACAAGACAGAATTCGTTTTTGGTACTTTTTTTTGTAAACATCGCAAAGTGTAGCAGAATTGTAGCGCCATCTTGCGGTCAGTAGGAATATCACGCAGGCAACCGAAAACACAAAAGAATATTTTCACACTGGCAGGCCTTGAGGTTATAGGTTGGCCTTGCTGCAATTAAACACTTATATCTTCAAATATAAACAAATGTCAGCCTCGTTAGTCTTAGCTCAGTCTAAAAGTTTAAGTATTCATAACATATAAACCATGCAAGTTGGGATCGTGCTTTTAAAAATACAAGTAGAAATCACAATTCCAAATACCAATCTTCAAAAGAAATAAATTTGCACGGTATGTTTATCAAAAATCAACATAAAACTTACCCGTGCATGCAAATGGGGCGTTCCGTGTCGTAGAAATTTTCAATCATTCGTATCTTCAAAAACAACCACAATCTTGATACAGAAAACACATTTTTCGAAACCGGAGCACAAAATAAATTATAATAACACACTTTCAGAAGCACAAAAGCAAAATGCACAAAATTATAAAGATTCTCGAAACACCAAACCATTCAACCAACACGGCTGCTGACATGCCCGTCGCAAACGGGTGTTAGGTTTGCCAGAATGTGAAAGGAAAGTCAAGCTACCAGATTTGGCGCGAAATCGCCCATTTAGCGATATGCCGTAGACGGAACGAGAACATTCTGGAACTAATTTTTAGCGGTTTTTTTTTGGGAATATTCCGAAAAGTAGGTTAAAACTCTATATACCCTGCCTATGCAAGAAGATAGTTGTGTCTTGAAGGACAGAGATTGGCTAGAGAGCAACGACAGAGTCGAAAGTTGTATTTTAGATCTTTGCCGTGAAGCTGTCTTCACTGTTATAACCTCAAGGGTGCGTTGCTGATTGTTTCCGTGTGGTCGTAGTAGTTTTGTAAACGTGTCTTTGGAACTGTCCTGTGTAATAGCGCTTACTGGCCAATAAATTGTGTTTCAATTCTTCATCAATTACTCCAAATCCACAAACCCGTAATGCAAAGATTCGAAAGGAAATCATTTAATTCTGCATGTATTTTTGAGCCCAGTCTCAAAATTGCTTAGAAGACTAAAAACATTTTCAATTATGCTTCAAAAGAAACTAATGCTTGTATAGAGCAACCATATAATTGTTATCGAAGATCCTTAATTTTTTAAAAGTTCCTATTTCTATTCTCGTCGAAATATTGGATGACATGAAAAAACTGAAATAACATAAATTTAAAGAGTTTTTAAAATTATTGTACATTTTATATCCGTGTGCTTAATTTGATGCTTCATTAGGATTAAACTATTTTTTCGATTAGCGACTCTTAACCATAATCGCGAATGGGCAATTTTTTCCCACCCCATTTGGGGCAATTTTTTTCCACCCTAGTTGGGGCAATTTTTTTCCACCCTAGTTGGGGCAATTTTTTCCCACCCCAGTTGGGGCAATTTTCTTCCACCACAGTTGGGGCAAATTTTTCCCACCCCAATTGGAACAATTTTTTCCTCCCCAGTTGGGGCAATTTTTTTTCCACCCCAGTTGGGGCAATTTTTCCCAGCCCAGTTGCGGCAATTTTTTCCCAGCCCAGTTGGAGCAATTTCTTTCCCACCCCAGTTCGGGCAATTTTTTTCCCACCCCAGTTCGGGCAAATTTTTTCCCACCCTAGTTGTTGGGGCAATTTTTCTAACCCCCGTTGGGGCAATTTTTTTCCCACCCCAGTTAACGAAATTTTTTCCCACCCCAGTTGGGGCAATTTTTTTCCACCCTAGTTGGGGCAATTTTTTCCCACCCCAGTTGGGGCAATTTTTTTCCACCCCAGTTGGGGCAATTTTTTCCCCACCCCAGTTGGGGCATTTTTCCCCACCTCAGTTGCGGCAATTTTTCCCCACCCCAGTTGGGGCATTTTTTTCCCACCTCAGTTGCGGCAATTTTTTTCCCACCCTAGTTGGGGCAATATTTTCCCACCCCAGTTGGGGCAATTTTTTCCCACCCTAGTTGGGACAATTTTTTCCCCACCCTAGTTGGGGCAATTTTTTTCCCACACCAGTTGGGGCAATTTTTTTGCAATTTTTTGCATACATTTGAACACGTAAAAAATATTATAATAATTAAACTCGCTTGGTCTCCTGGAATAGGCATTGCAGTCAATTAGTTTGTATCCCGAAATGCCGGCATTGCAGTAAACTGGGGAAAATAGAGGGTAATTGTACCCTTCCTGTTTGTGTCATATCTTCTACAATTTCAAAGAACATAGTTTAAAGTAAACTCATTGTTCTACTCGGAACACTCACATGTGTGCCAAATCAATTAGGCGAAATAGTAGTTCTCATAAATGTTTTAATAGGAACTGGCAGCGGGTATCCAACACTGGTGTTAATATTAGTGGCGTAACTTAAAAATTAAGCCTGTGTAGAAATGTGAATACCTATTTTTGTAAAAAGCAACTAGAACATACTTAATAGGTATGGCGTTCACTCATAGCGGGAGCGCAACTATGGCAACGTGAACCTGAGACAGGTGATGTGAGAGCAATAGTATCACCATTCTATTACGCGGTATGGTGAGTTTTCCAAATCTTATGTGGCTTTCTCCTTATTTTGATGATCAAGAAAGCACAATTTCATCCAGATCGGAATAAAAGTGTACATTTGTACAAATTACACAACAAAGAAAAACGGGCACAGATTTTTATATGTACAGATGATTCTAATAAATTCAGTTAGTGTTATTTCATAGGTTCAGATAATTTATATGAATTTCGGCTTTTTTCTAAATCGCTTAGTTTGTGAAAAATATAAGAATTAATTTGAAAGGAAAATTAAAATTCCTGCGCTTTGTTGAATGAGAAAAATCTGCTGCGTGGTCAGCGCAAATATTTAATTTGGCTAGTGGCAATGCATTTCTTTTAAAAAACTCGTTTCCTAAAGTTGGGTGACAAATATATTGCGATGTGCAACAGACTTCTTTTATACCTCCGAGCTAAATGATTACATTTGAAAAATAAATATTATCTTATGCTTTGCAGAATGGCAACAAAAAGCTTTACGGATGACCGGAAACACACGTCCTTATTTATGTTTTATTATTCATTTAGCTAAAATGACAGTGCAATTACTGCTAATTTCATTAACATCCAAGTAATCCAACCCCATTATTGCTGTTTTATATTATCCCATTATTGCTTATATATTTTCTGTAAAAATGCGTTTCTTTGCGTTTCTGAAAGCGGGCTGTAAACATAAATGTTTGGGAAACACAGCTTTAGGGCCCGATTCAAGACATTTTTAACCATAGCGTTAAGTGATTTTTACGGAATCACGTGGTACTCTGACATCACAAGTAGTTAAATCACAAGTATTGGTATTCTCATCAAAGCTAGCGTTAAATTTGACCGTTAAATTGAAGAGACGGCTGTTAAATTAAGGACAGGTCTGACCCTTCGTGTGAAATAAGCAGATGATTATATTTCCGGCAATAAACATGGCGGAAGGTTTTGCGTCAGTTTTAGCTGAAGCGTATTTGGATGAAATTAGTCGAATTTCTCCGCGTCGGCAGCGAATTTTCCGTGATCGAAGCAAGGCGTTCGATTTACATACAATATAGAGAATGGATAATTAATTATTGTCAAGATTAATGAATGCCGGGCCCAGGAGAGTGTTGTTGGTGAGGTAAGTTCAGCTTCGTATTTTTTCATAGAATGTTAGAAAAATTACTCTTCGTATTTCTTCAGAATGTGTATTTTTATTTCACTGTCACTTATTGACGATCAACTGATTGTATAAATACAAAATGAATTGCGGAATGTGCATGTGTTTGTGCAGTAAAATTATCGCCAATACTGTTTGTGATGTTTCTTTTATTATCGCATAGTTTATGCTGTTTGTAAAATTGTATCCTACATTTCATGTAAACTTGTGCTGAGTTATCACAAAGGTTAAAATTGTTATGTGCCTTATTTTTATTTAATTTTACTGTACGACTGATAATTTAAAGTAGCATTCTATTTTGATTCTAATATATTGTCGCCAAATCTGTTAGTTGGCGCCAGTGTTAAAAACTTAATAGTGTGATCTAAATTATAAATAATTTTGTTTTTTCTTTATAGTAAGATATATTAGGTATTTTTTAGGAATTTTGAAGACGTTAAGTATTAATTTAAATATTCGACAAATTGTTTTGAGCCCATTATAATGCATCTAGTAGTAGATCTTCATGTTGCATTTTTAAGTATACTTATTTTAAATTTATTTAAATTTGTGAACAGGAAATATGTTTTAAGTAGCTTTACAAAATTAATTCTATTTTCTTATAAAAATTAAAATTTATCAGAAAATTGCATTCTTAAAAGTGTGATTAAATTCATTTAATACATGGAACTGTTATTAAATACTAGTGCTTTAGATTATAATGTTAAATTTCATGCATGCTTTTGTTAAATTTGCAAGTACATTTTAAAGAAAATCAATTTGTTCATAAATTTGTCGTGGAAGATCTCATGTTCAGCTAAATCAAATTTACTTTTGTGTGACCTTAAATTTGGGCACCGATAGTGAATTTGTTTTGGCATATTCGTAATTTTGATTGGAAAACTTAGTGCTACTGTAAAAGAATGATCAACTGATTTTTACCTTATTATTGTAATGACTTGCAGGATTTTTCACAATATGATGTTGCATACGTTTTACTCTTCTTTGTTATCAAATACATAAAAGAGTATATTCCTAATCTGATATTTCATGTTTTGTAAGAGTGTAATATATCATAATGTGATACTTGGGAATTTTTTTAGAGTACATAACAGTATTTTTTTTGACATGCTAATAGAACCAGTGTATTTTATTTACTTGTTGCCTTAAAACAGGTTTTAAATCAAGGCTATTTTTTTCTGCCTACTCAGTATGCACATAAAACTTACTTAAGCTATATTTTTAACAAATTAATGAGATATACAGTTAGTCACAAAACTTTGCGTACAGACTAAATTTTAAATTAAAAAAACACTTAAAGCATAGAAAAATGTATTTTAATCATTGCTTTTTTTTTCCCTTCTCTTAGCTAAAATTGTAAGCTTAAATAAAAAGTAAATAATATCATTGTAATACTTTTTACATTTTTTCAAAAATATATTTTGTCAAAAAAACTCAGAAATTTCCTCCAATAAGTCTGCGTACACTTTCAAAAAACAGCTAAATATAAGTTTTTTACGTTACTTCAGTATTTTGTAGAATATCCTTTATTCTTCAAAACAGCTTGCAGACGTCTGGGCATTGACTGAACTAGTTTTTCGGTGTCATCCGACGTAAATTTCGCCCATTCTTCCTGCAATTTACTAATTAGCTTATTTCGCGACGTAATATTGTGTTTTCGAATTCGTTTATCCAATTTTGCCCACAAATGTTCGATTGGATTGAGGTCTGGCGACTTTGGAGGAGTACGCAACTGTCTTGGAGTGTGATAGAGGTGATATTCCTTCACAATTTTAGCTGTATGTTTCGGGTCACTGTCTTGTTGGAAAATAAAGGTATTAGATAGGTTTAAATTTCGGGCACTGTCTCGTAGATTTTTCTTCAGAATATCCAGATAAACATACTTATCCATGACTTTATCAATAATGTGAAAATTTCCAACTCCTTTCGACGACATACACCCCCATACCATCACACCGCCAACTCCATGTTGTATATTTAGCTGCTGTATATTTAAAGACTATACTTAACAAGCATGGTTTTTTTGCGTAACTTTATATGCATACAGGTTTAAAATTGTGTATATACCTCATTGAACTGAGTTCTGAAATTCGTCATTCTGCTTATTTAATTCTGAAATCTTTGTGCATCTAATGCTGTTACTTTCAAAACTTTGTGCGGAACTTTCTTCTGATTAATCTGGAATGAAAATGCTACACATGGATTTATGTCATGTAGGTAATGTATCAAGATGGCTCTCATATGTATGTGTGCTTAATAGTGATAATATTGTTTTGTGAAATTCAGTAATTTTATTTCATGTATACATTATGCTTGATAAAGAACTATATCAGTATCTCACGTTGCCAGCCATAAAATTTTGTACACATGTCATTCTGATAAATGTTGTATGTGTGTAAAAATGTCTACCTGCTGTATATTTAATCGGAGCAGCAAAGCGACATCATTACACACTCAGACTTCTCGTAAAACAACTGTACGCGACGGTAGCATGAACTGTGTTCCGAGCTCTGTGTTGATCTCTGCAATGTAATTTAAATTGTAATTTAGTACTTAATATATTCTTTTGTTATAGGAGATTGTCTACTCTTATTTTCTTTAATTATATCATGCATTAAGCACACACGACCACCAAATAAGTATAAAATTAAAGTAAATACAAAATACAAACTACATTGTTTTGAAATCCAATATCCTCCCACCTTAAGTTGTTGGGTACATTCCAAATTTTATTTAAACTCTCGTTTCTATCGCTTAGTTTCTGCAACTTTTTTTGGCTTGTCACATGGGACGAACGTCCGTTTAACTCCTTCAGGATGTTTCGATGAAGCAAAAAGATTTAGGTAAATGAGAAAGGGATTTTTCCGAAGAACTCCGATTTAAATTGGAATACATGAATTGGTTTGCCTTAAATAAGATACCCGAGTTCTTATGAGAGTATAAAGGCTTTTTTATCTGTAACATTTCTTTAAGAACTTGGTTTTAATCGGAATAATGTGTTGCTCGAGTTAAGTATTCGAACTATGAAAACTTGCAGTACAGACATATTTTTTCCTTTAAAGTATACATGATATTTCTTAAAAAAAACTTGATAATAGTAAAAAATTATTAAATGGGCTACATTGCCCCATTTCAGGTTCGTAATCTCATATAAGAGAATACTGGAGGCGCAATTTTTTTCTAAACCCTTTAGCGCATTATGAACTAAAATAGTGTCGGATTGGCAAACATCGACCAGTAGCTTGTAAGTGATGAGCAAAGGTTCACGTATAGCCAACTAATTAAGTAACGTTAAGAAAACAAAAAATTCTTACTATTTAAGTCTCTTCCATAATTCCATCTTTTTCCAGTCCTCACCAGGACTCGATTTATTTGCTGAAACACTTAACTCGAAAGTTTTGAATGCTTTCGAGTTAATTTGGCAGCCTCACCTGAGCATTATGTCGGATGCCAAAACTCCAAAGTCAAAAACAGTAAATAAATCATGGAGGCAGAATGGCCAGACACCTGACGTCAGGAATGGCTCATGCATTATCTTTTATACGCTGTTATTAATTACCATAACCATAATTTTAAACCATAATAAATTTTTTATATTTTATTCTTCTCTTTCAAAACTAGTATTACACTGCAGGCATGTGTGTTGGTATTATAATAGAAAACTTTATAGCTAAAATGCATTCACATTTTATTAATCACATCATAAAATGAAAGATTGACCAGATTTACAAAAGCCTAAAGCTAGTAGGAAAACATTCACATAATGCCTTTCGCACCGCTGGAACTTACCACTTTCAACATCCTTCAAACGTTGTTTTTTATTCTATGTTTACGTCACTTACTATTTTTCTAAAAAATATTTTTTTCTCTTTTTCTTACTGTTGCCATTTTCCATTTTCTGAACTTTGTCTTAACGTGGCTTCTTTTCAATTATTGTTTGCCTATTATTTTCCAAAAAGCTTTATCCTGTCCGGCGACCGCTATGTGGCGCGCTTGAAAGCCATGGGTTTACATTAGATATTATTCATTCACTATAATTTCAAATTTTTCGCTACACATTTCAATTTTAATTATTTTACATGTATTCAGTTTTATAACTATAACTGTATAATTTCTTAAAGCATTGATAATTTTTTTTAGTTATTTATAAAAATTTTCAATATTGTACTATTTAATATTTTCCCATTAATACCCAAAAGCACAGTTTTTATACCCTTTTCGGAACTAATACTCACATTTCCTTTCTTAATTTTTCATATTTATCTCTTTTTCAAAATAATTCAAAATTCTTAATAACTTAAAATTTGTAACAATAAACCAAAATTATATTTATTAATACATTAACATTTCTTAACCTTTCCTAACTGAAATATTTTTAAAATTTATAATTCAGCATAAAATTTATTTAATTTAATTTCCTAAATTTCTAAAACCATAAACTTCAAACTCTCGTTATCATAAAAATAGCATCTCATTATCATAAAAATAATCAGTCTTCAAAAGAGCATTAATTATTGGAAATTTTGGATTGTATAAAGCCTGAACAACTGTTACATCTTAAATCAAAACCTGGATATATAAAGTGAATAAAAAGCCTTTAGCCTGCAGTTTAACGCACTAGGAATAAATTAAAATGATATTTTATCAATCACTATGCATACTAAAATATATATAAAGTGAAATATTATCTTCAGTTTGTATTAGTCTGTTAATTTTTCAACCAAAAAAAGTAGTTGTTTGTTATAAACGTCTCTAAACTGAGAGATTTCGAAATTTAGGTTCATCAAATGACAATTACGTAAAACCTCAGACGCAGATGAGCAACAAAAGCATCAGTAATTTTGTTTAGTTGTTTCCGTGTTCACATTATATGGATCAATGGTTGCTAGAGCCTATTCCGAAGAGAAGTTGCACCCTCCCCAGTTTTCAGGGAGAGCACCCCGGGGAAGGATCCAGGGGTCTCCCACCCCTCTCCTCTCCCACCGATCCACACGAGAATACTTTCGGCTCGCCATGCCGCACCGACACTAGTGCCGACCGATTCAAAGTGCCGCCATGCCGCACCGACACTATATATTTACAAACATTTATGTCTTACTCGGGATTTGAACCCGGGGCCTTCGTTACCGTAGTAGGCTTCCCTAATCACTTCAACAATCCAAACTAACAGCAATTACATGGGGTATTTCCTCACTGGTCATGGGCCCTTCCCTTCACACCTCTGGCGCTTTGGCTTGAGAGAGAAGGGTAACTGTGAATGTAGGCAGGAGGTGTTCTCCTGCCAACACACAGCACTTAACATCCTCAAGCAACCAGAAGCCAGATTCTCGCCAAATTGGTTCCAGAAGCTACGAAGTAACAGGATTGCCCAGCGGAAGCTGAAAACAATAATTGACTATTGTACTAGCAATTACTCTTCTGACGCTGGAAGATAGTCTATATAAGCTAGTTCAATATCAAAATCGTTAAAACAGCCTTGTATTTAGCGTAGGTATAATGAAACACTCAATCGATTTAGAGGGCAGCTAAAGGTCCCTCCTCATCAGGAGAAAGAAATACTTAGAAATAAGAAAATAAAGGAGAAGGAGTCACAGAAACACGTGGTCCTTATCAGCACTGCACGTGGTTATAACTAGATATTTAATCAGAGTTGCACTGGCCGCCTACTTTTACTGAGCCAGGCTATCTGATCAAGCATAAAAGACAAGAAAAATTAGCGAAGTTAAAATAGGGAGCGAGGGGAAATGCACATTACGCTCAAAATCTGAACTTCAAATAATGGAAAGCAACCACTGAACGGATTTTTATACCCTCTGGTAGTACCAAACGCGAGGAGGTAACGCCGTCTATCGGCAAAAATAACTGAATTAAGATAGTAGAATTTTAAAGGCGTTAGGAAGGACTGGATTGGACTTCAAATCCTTAACTAAACCTGATAAATCTTTGTGAATGTGAAAAGCCTCAAGAAAATCCAATTCACCTATGGAAAGAAGCCTTTTGGATAATTTTTGCAGACCCAAAATCAAAATTATGGTTAAAAGTCCAACTATGATACGCTATTGAAGAATTGTTAATTTCGCCTTTTCTAACATAAGATTCATGTTCCTTGATACGAAACTTCAATGCTCTTTTTGTTTGGCCAATATATCTTAAACCACATTGACACGATATACTATAAATTCCCCAAGAATTCAAGACAGAAACTCAATCTTTTAAAATCGAAGGGTGAATTTTATTAATAGGGGAGAAACCGACTTGAAAATTGAATTTCTGGAGAATCCGTGCAATTTTATAGCTAACAGAAGGATAAAATGGAAGCATGACAAGGTCATTAATATTATTTCTAACAGTGGAATGTCTTCTTTGATGGGAATCTGAAAATTTTTTAACAGCTTCTAGGGTTTATATTTATTTTAACTAACATTTATTTTAAGTTTAAACTATCTTTCCTGTCAAGCCTTACTTTCCCCTGGAACTGCCAATGCCAGAGTATGTAAATTTTAGTAGAACGCGCAAGGATTCAAATTATCAGCGGAAGTATTCTGAGTTAAATAGAAAGGAAACGAGTTCGAAGTGTGCTGTTCGTACTTCACGAGCGCGGAGGTAGTTAGCCAGAAATTGAAGAACCCCGCGTTTCGGCCTGTGTGCTTGCCTTGGAGAATTGTTAAGCGTTCAACGTGATATTCAAAGTTTGCTGAATTAGCAGCGGTATTGTAAAACGCGGTGAGGTTAGTTACTTTTAGAGAGCCTCGTAGTTAGAGTCTTGTTATTAGTTTCTTTTCAGGTTCTTATTTTTATTTTACCGCCGAGTCGGCGTAGTTTGTGAGCGTCAAGAGTACGCAATTGTAACTTCTTAAGTTGAATAAAAAGGGACTTAAACCCTTAGCAAGACTCTGTCATTTTTCCAGTCACCTCTTGGTTGCGTGCAAGTTGGAGGCGCGCAACTCTACAAGCTTTATCAATAATCACGGGAGAAAATCCACGGTCAATCGCAACTGCTCTCAAATAATTCAGTTCATTGGTAAGCAAAGATTCAGAGGAACAAACTTTAAGCGCGCCGAATACATAATAGTAAAAAGAAACCATTTTTTGCTTAACAGGGTGGCATGACTTGGCATGGGGTGGTAAACAAACTGCAAAGGGTTTACGGTACACAGTGGTGCTAAAATCAGTTTCATTGCGGATTATAAGAATATCGAGGAAGGGGAGGGAATTGTTGGATTCAATTTCTAGGGTGAATTGGATGGCTGGATCAATTGAATTCATAATAGATAGAATCTCGGATAAATCCTCTTTATAACCGTCAAAAGGTTCGAAAGTGTCGTCAACATACCGAATCCAAAAACGAAAAGATAATTTATCAAATAATATCATCTCAAAATAGTGCATATAAATGTCAGCAAGTACCGGACTGAGAGGATTACCCATAGCCTATCCTTCAATTTGACGAAAATATGCATTTTGGAAAACAAAGTGTGTTTGACTGAGAGAAACTTTAGTAAGTGAAACTAACTCATTAATTTCAGTATGTGTGAAGTGAAATTCCCGAAGCCTAGTTTCAAGACAATTTAGTGCTCCTTCCACCGGAGCATTAGTAAACAGTGATTTGACATCAAATGAAACCATAATGGAACGAAGTGGAGAAATATTTTTAAGTTTATCGATGACTTCAACAGAATTTTTTTACAGTTTGAATATTGTTAGCAAGTAGAGGAGAAAATCTGGTGGTGTGGTGTATTTAATTATGGCAAAGCACACTAGGGCTATCTGCCTAAGAGGAGGGATGCCTTTCGTGGAGGACTTTCTAAGGGAAACTGGCTCGTATACACGTTACACATGGGGAAAACCACGAAAACACCCATGCAGCCAGCCCGTTCGCGGGATTCGAACCTCGGACCGAACTACCAGTGTTCAGCGACTTTACCGCTCGGCCGCTGGTGGGCGGAGAAAATCTGGAAATTAAATATTTAGCCAAATGATATGAAGCAGTACCTATGTTGGAAACAATTGGTCGAAAAGGAATGTCGGTTTTGCGGACTTTTGGAAGAGCATAAAGTCTAGCGCAATTAGTAATAGATGGAATAAGTGATTTCTTCAACTGAGTTGGCAGAATGTGGGAAGATTTAATAGCACTTTTTACTTTCGTGAGGTCCGAAGTTGAAGGATCTTTAGGGATCGAGCAGTATGGGCCTTCATTTATCAATTTAGAGACTCCAGTAATATATGTGTGTTTGTCCATAACAACGATATGTCCGCCCTTATCAGCTTTAGAGATAATGATATTAGTATCAGAATGAATTTCACGTAAGATCTCATTTTCCTTTTTGCTAAGATTCGAACGTTAATTTTGTTGTTAAAATTAACGTTATGAGTAATTAGGTGGCGGATTGTATCCTTCTGCGTTTCCGAAATTTTGGAGAATTTAAAGGCTTTCTCTATAGAGGCGATGATTTGAGGAATTGAAGGTTTAGATGTCTTTGAAAAGTTGAAATTATATTTTAATACTTTTAACTGATCCTCCGAAAGATTCCTATTGGAGATATTAACGATGGGGTTAACGTTTACAGTGGGAAGATCAGCTAGATAGTTGAGACTATCCGACTGGTGTGTGAGTTTAAGGAATTTAGAAATAAGCACATTTTTATGCCGTTGACAAACGGTATCGGTTCTAGATAAGGATGTATGTTCAAATGAGGAAAAATTTTCAGTGGAATTAGCAATTTTTAAATGGAGGTAATATAATTCAAATTCAATTTTAGATAACCCTGTTAAGCAAAAAATGGCTTCTTTTTACTATTATGTATTCCGCGCGCTTAAAGTTTGTTCCTCTGAATCTTTGCTTACCAATGAACTTAATTATTTGAGAGCAGTTGCGATTAACCGTGGATTTTCTCCTGTGATTATTGATAAAGCTGTTAAAAAATTTTCAGATTCCCACCAAAGAAGACATTCCACTGTTAGAAATACTATTAATGACCTTCTCGTGCTTCCATTTTATCCTTCTGTTAGCTATAAAATTGCACGGATTCTCCAGAAATTCAATTTTCAAGTCGGTTTCTCCCCTATTAATAAAATTCACCCTTCGATTCTGAAAGATTGCGTTTCTGTCTTGAATTCTTGGGGAATTTATAGTATATCGTGTCAATGTGGTTTAAGATATATTGGCCAAACAAAAAGAGCGTTGAATTTTCGTATCAAGGAACATGAATCTTATGTCAGAAAAGGCGAAATTAACAATTCTTCAATAGCGTATCATAGTTGGACTTTAAACCATAATTTTGATTTTGGGTCTGAAAAAATTATCCAAAAGGCTTCTTTCCATAGGTGAATTGGATTTTCTTGAGACTTTTCACATTCACAAAGATTTATCAGGTTTAGTAAAGGATTTGAAGTCCAATCCAGTCCTTCCTAATGCCTTTAAAATTCTACTATCTTAATTCAGTTATTTTTGCCGATAGACGGCGTTACCTCCTCGCATTTGGTACTACCAGAGGGTATAAAATTCCGTTCAGTGGTTGCTTTCCATTATTTGAAGTTCAGATTTTGAGCGTAATGTGCATTTGCCCCTCGCTCCCTATTTTAACTTCGCTAATTTTTCTTGTCCTTTATGCTTGATCAGATAGCCTGGCTCAGTAAAAGTAGGCGGCCAGTGCAACTCTGATTAAAAATCTAATTATAACCACGTGCAGTGCTGATAAGAACCACGTGGTTCTGTGACTCCTTCTCCTTTATTTTATTATTTCTAAGTATTTCTTTCTTCTGATGAGGAGGGACCTTTAGCTGACCTCGAAATCGATTGAGTGTTTCATTATACCTACTCTAAATACAAGGTTGTTTTTACGATTTTGATGGTCACATTAGCGTGTTTCTCTTCTGGTCTAGTTCAATATGTCTAGAACAGAGTACGTGATATGTATGTTCAATATTTAATTTTGTATTTATGCTGTGCCATTTTTTCATACACAAAGTTCGTACTGTATCTGTACATGTTTATATCTTTTATTTATGGTACCTAATTTATATTAAGAATCACGAGTACCTCAGTGGCATGTTTCACGTAAACTTTAACTATCATGTTAACGTATATTGCCATAGATGTATATATGAATATGAGTGAGAGTATGTACACTTTTGTTTCGGCATATTTATGTATGTAAGTGTGTGTATATATCTGTATCTGAGTTGGTGTTTATATGTATATACGTATATTTTGATTGTAATCTTCTTCAAGTGCTTTGTATGCACATGTATATTTCTTTTTTGCATTTTATAAATGTCGTCTGCTGCCCAGGGCTGCGGCCTGGCAGCTAGTGGTTGATTCCCGCTGAGTTGGTAATCAATTCTGCATGGATATATCTATACCTGAGTCGGAAGCCAACTCAGTGGTTTACTCCCCTAATCTGGCGACAATGTTGGATGGTAATTTCTTGTGCTCCGAGAAAAGTGTATATATTTCGGTAATTATTGGGTTTTTTCTTGTGCAAGTATATTATTATGAAGATTTTGAAGCTCAGAAGTGAATATTTCTTACTCAGAATTCGATTACTAGCGGTATTTTTGAAGAAAAGGCAATACTTAAAGTTGAAGCATACGGAATGGCTTATTAGCATATTCTAAGTGAGTTTTTGCTTTTTTTCTCTTTGCATAGACTATGCATATTGAATTTGACTTTTAAATAATATTACTTACTTGTTTATTTATCTGCATACCAAATTTTAGGGAAGTATTGCTTGCATTTTTAGAGATATTTGAATTTTACTTTCCGAAGTGATGTTAGGGTTAACGTGGCGGATAATTGTTTACATTTGAAACTGCCGGGTTTTGCACTTCATGTTTTTGACTTTTAGCCCTATTTTAAAAATTATAAAAGTGCTTTATTGATTACTAGGAATAAGTAATAGATATTTTAGAGCACATTATTAGTAAGTTTTCCTGTTCGCCGGCTGATTTATTGGATTATGCGAAAAACTTTTATTTTTGAATGTTTTTTAGAGTTTTATATTGTAAGGATTTTAAAATGATTTTCTGCTTGTTTAATTTGGTTTAAAGATCATTGAGAATTATAGTAGCGCTTCTGAGAGTAAAAACATTTGCAAATAAGAATTTTTAAAGGTGGATTTCTATAAAAATTAGTTCTCACTGAGGGTAACAGGAAAATTACTTGAAATAATTAAATGGTGAGTAATTATAGATTTCACTTGTGTTAATAAGAAGATTTGTATTTGTTCTCTGTGTT
Source organism: Stegodyphus dumicola (assembly GCF_044657685.1). Taxonomy (NCBI): domain Eukaryota; kingdom Metazoa; phylum Arthropoda; class Arachnida; order Araneae; family Eresidae; genus Stegodyphus; species Stegodyphus dumicola. The sequence goes on from NC_140774.1 coordinate 209,111,590, forward strand.
TTGAGATCATGCTTTTTAAGGATTTGATGTTCATTGTTTTAATGTTTTAGATTTAACATTTATCTCCCTTTACCACAGTACTTATATATCATTGTATTTTGTAAATAGTACGATTTTATTAAAGAAAATGAGTGAAAGTGATGAGGAAATATTTAATATTGTTAAAGAAATGTATAAGATTATCGAAGAAATAACGACTAAACGTATACCAAGAGAATTAGTTGGGAGTCTCTGTGAACTGGTGGATGCTGTTTCTAAATGGGCCCGTAGGAATTCTTTGAGATTGTTGGAGATGGAAATGGTGAAAAATAATGAAGAAACATTTATTTGGAGTTTAAAGAAGAAATTAAAAAGATGATAGAAAATAAATTTAGTGGAAAGGTGAATGAAGAAAGTAAAAATGTTTCTTCTGTTGAATTAAAAGGAGGGAAAAGGAACAGGCAAATGAACTAGTTATTAAACCTGTGGTTGCTGACACTGACGTTTATGATGAGTTATGCAATCAGATACATCCCAATGATATAGGTAATAAGAACTTTAGTTCTTATAGAGGAAAGAATGGGGACATGGTTTTGAAATTAAAGAATCGATCGGATGTCTCTAAACTGGAAAATTCAATTCAGGGCCATGTACAGTTAAAAAATTTGGTTCGAACACATCGTAATAAATTCATTAGACCAAAGATTAATATATATAATGTTAGTGATATGGTTGAAGATGATGCCCTTGGTTCTAGAATAAAAGAGCATTGTGTTTGCGATAGTAATTGCGTGCGTTCTCTTTTTGGCATCAAAACAAGTGAATATGGTGTATCACAGAATTTAGGAAATTTCTCTTAAATGTCAAGAGGAAATTCTGAATTGCAATCCAGTACAGTTCGGTTGGAAAGCTGACGCAGCTAAGCCTTTTATTCAACCAAAGAGATGTATGAACTGTTTACGTATTAACTGTAAAGAAGCGGATAAAGTGCAGAATCGCCCACTTATTTGTTTGGCACTTTTTACAAGAGTAAGAAGAATTGGAATTTTGTCAATTTTCTTTGACTTTTTAAGTGAAAATAGGTCGATGTGTACATGAATAAAATAAAGGGAGTGCACAATGCCACTTTTGTGCAATTCTGGGATTTTTTTTAAGTGAAAATAGGTCGACGTGTACATGGATACCGAAGTATGTGCAGTTCTTATAAATGCGCTAAGCAGTGGGTGATTCTGCACTTTCCCCAAAGAGGCTTTTGAAAAATTTGATAGAGAGGTGGATTTTAATTATCATACTTTTTGGAGAGACTGTCAATCTCTCATAAAAGAGAGCATATTTATCAGAGAATTATCAAAGTATATCAGAGATCATTTAGATTTAGGTTTCTAGAATTTAAAGTACAGGGAGTTTTTATGTGAGTTTATTTTTACTTCCTTGTACGAAGTAATAAGGAAGTATTGTAATCGCGAAAAGTTTCAGGCAGAATATTTCAACGAAAATATCCATTTTTACCGCTATCGAATGCAATTTAACGATGTTTTTGCGTGATATCTGTACGTAAGGACAGAATAAAAGACTCGTTTCCTCCAAAAAAATTATAAAACTGCTTTAAAATTAATTCTGAAGAGAATTTTTCGTGGCGTCTGTACGAACGTATGTACGTACGTACGTATCTCGCATAACTCAAAGTCGAGTAGCCTCAGAACGTTGAAATTTTGTATATAGGACTGCTATAACATGTAGATGTGCACCTCGTATTTTGGTTGCAATCGGCCGCACCAAACGTATATAAATATATTTATATATATATATATATATCCACTCTGCTACCCGGCTCAGTGATCTCAGTTTCTTTACTCTTACATGTTTGTAAATTGTACATTTTTGCTTTAAAAATGATTGAATTATGTTGTTTTTATCTTCCGGTTAAGGTTTTTATGCCTTTAGTAAATCTTTATGCAATATTTTTAGAATTATCAACAATTTTAAAGTTGTTCAAGTGCCGCTAAGCCTTTTTTTTATGGCGGCCATTGATTGTTTACATTGGAAACAGCGGACTTGTTGCCAATCTAGAGAAACTTAGGTTGATCTTTACATTATGGTAACTTTATGGCGTTTTTTTGGCGAAAATTAGGCGACCAACTCTCCTACAGCAATCCTCTATTTTTTTTCCCCGCCGCCATTTTGTCTTCACGAAGTAAAGACATGTTTCTTTTCTTTTTATCTACGGAACACTTCTTCCAACAATCTACTAGCCGAATTACACTTATGCTAGAAATTTTATCTAACAAAACTGCTTAATCATGACAAATATTCACTGCAAAATTGGGAAAAAGTGCACAATACCATACTCCTTACGCGTTTTTCAAAATAACACATACACATAAACCATGTACACGCCGACTTATTTTTACTTAAAAAAACATCCCAGAATTGCACAAAAATGGCATTGCTCACACTCTTCACTATATCCATGTACACTGCTTTTTTCTCATAAATTAGAAAAATTTCACGAAAATACATGACAATTTTCTCAATCTTTAAACCCGGTAAAAAGAACATATATGAAATTACCTGATCGCGAAAAAGTATTTACCCTTTCCAAATATGAACATTTCCACATATAAAATAAATAAAATATCCAAAAACTTTTACCTCTAAATCATCTATTACATTATACACGTCACCAACGAATTGATACCGCAAGCATTACAAATACTTAGTATCAAAAATTTAAATTATTTCCATGCACGTTTACTTCAACTTAAACGTGTACCAAATTCCTACAAACATAAAATTCACAAAATAACTATCATTTAATTAAAATATCACTAAACCATGTACACGTCGACTTATTTTTACTTAAAAAAACATCCCAGAATTGCACAAAAATGGCATTGCTCACACTCTTCACTATATCCATGTACACTGCTTTTTTCTCATAAATTAGAAAAATTTCACGAAAATACATGACAATTTTCTCAATCTTTAAACCCGGTAAAAAGAACATATATGAAATTACCTGATCGCGAAAAAGTATTTACCCTTTCCAAATATGAACATTTGCACATATAAAATAAATAAAATATCCAAAAACGTTTACCTCTAAATCATCTATTACATTATACACGTCACCAACGAATTCATACCGCAACCATTACAAATACTTAGTGTCAGATATTTAAATTATTTCCATGCACGTTTACTTCAACTAAAACGTATACCAAATTCCTACAAACATAAAATTCACAAAATAACTATCATTTAATTAAAATATAATTAAATTCAAAACACTACTTAAAATAAAAATGAGCACATACATTAAATTAATACATACATAAATACCCATTTCGAATTCACTTTAGTTACGGCCATGGGATCCAAAAATTCACGAACACTGTTTCACACAACACAGAATAAAGCCAAATAGAAAATTTCCCGATTTTTCCCCGATTTTCCCCCTTTTCCGATTAAAGAACCGTAATTTGTCCATTAATATCACATGACATCCCATGATCTTTCATTTCCCTCACACAAAATAATACGTAATCGGAACTGAGTACTGCTCACATTATTACCAAAGTCCCAGGTAGTAACCTTTATCGCCTCCAAAATGTCGCCAAACTACCAGTTACCATATTGTAAAGATCAACCGAAACTTAGCTTCCCAACAACAAAGATAATGTCTTTATTTATTAATGCCAATTAAATCATGCTTAATTCTTTCTGGAATTTTTTCGAGGAAATAAGTGTTTAAGATTTACTTCGTAATTTTTAATATAGATATTTTGAGTTTTTATGTATTTTTTCCTTCTCACGAAGTGAGAACTGAATTAATTGAATGAGAAATACTCAATCGTCTGTGAAAAATTGTTTCTTTTTTGTTTTGTTTTCTTAATTTCTTTTATACATCATTCTAGCTTTATTATAGTATTTGAATAGAACATGTGGCAACGATTAGCTAATTCTATTCTTTAAATGATACAAATTTTGTGCATTATGAGTTATAATATGAACGAAATGTAATACTGTTAAGTGAACCTAGCGCCAGAGTGTCGCTATGGTAAACAAATATTAGAGTGAATTTTAAAGAATGCATTTAGTTTATTGTGGTTTACTCGCTGTCGGCGAAGTAGATTTAATTCAATCCAATAAGTTTAAATGAAATGCAAGAAAAATGCGTATAATTTAATATTCCGTACAAGGAAGTCATGTGGTGTACACATCAGATTTTTAATATATCGTCTTAAATTAGAGGAGGTTTTTATAGATTTTTGAAGCTTTTTGCTTTGATTTAAAAAATATTCTGTATTATTCAATAAAATATTTTTGCAATAGTCTTGAATATTTAATTAGCAAGAAGAAAGGCCTGTCCTCTGCTTTTTTGGTAAATCCAGGAACTTTTGGAATTTATTGAATTGTATTTCACTTTGTAAATATTGGTTTTAATTCAAGTTTTAATCAACTGCAGCTTCTATTGTCTATGTCTCTGTATTTAATTGACTTTATTTTACTTGCAATTGGTCTTCATGTAGATATGAGATTTTTAAGTATTAACGCAAATCATTGTTCAGCAGCAGGGTGCCAGCTCTCTGGAATAGATAATGTGATTGGCTATTTTCCAGATGTTATTCTGATCCAGGAACCGTATTATTTGAACCAGGAATTGGCTTGGGCTCCTATGAAATGGAGATAGGTGCACGCGAAGGGGGGTAGATCTGTAATAGTGACTGTAAATAAAGATATTAATTTTATTGCAGATTATGTGTCTGACACAATGATTGCTATTACTATAAATGACAGTACCAGCTCTTATGGCCTGATTTGTGTTTACTTCTCGCCATCGGAGAATTTGCATGGTTATCTTATAATTTTAGAGGAATATATAAAAAAATATGTATTGTTTTTAATATTTGGTGATTTTAATGCGAAATATTTTAATTGGGGGGCGAAAATGAATGATGATCGGGGTGTTTTAGTCAATTATTTTATTTTATCGGATAATTTGATTTTATTTAATAGATTTGATTCATTACCGACTTTCTTTTCTTCGGCGGGAGAAGGTTATACAGATTTGATAATTGGTTCTCCTGGAATTGATATCCATGCCTTCGAAATGGAAATTTTGGAGATCGAGAGTCTGAGTGATCATAGATATTTAGTTCTGAATAGTAAATAAGTCTATGATTCTGGGGAGACACAAATTAGGGTACTTTTCCGTTTCGTTGGCGCAAATATCGCCAATCAGACTCTGTTGGCGACAACATAACATACAGTATACATATAAAAAATGCTAACAAATGTTAGTTCTAAGAATTTTTGATTTTGAAGGCATAAACATTTTAATATGGTTTAAAATTTTGTAAAAAGCCAATAAATATAGAGAATAAATTTGTAAAAGGACATTAATTTAAGAATTTACTATGCTATCATGGTTCAACGGTTCGTATCACGTGACCCCAAGTGATCTCATCTCACGTAAACTACGCTACAAAAATATAATTCTCTCAGTAATTATCTACATTAATTTCACGTTAAATCTTAATTTGGAATACAAGTTTACGTGCAAGAATTATTTCAATTCGCACGAATAGCTTACTCAGAAATTATGTAAAACCGCAGTGCTTTACTTCGCTAGAGCATTCTTATTAGAATGGATGAATTTAACCTCGATTTTGCCTTTTCTATATTTTATTTTCGCCTTCGGGTGAGCGGTATGATTGCATCCTAATTGACGTAATTTCCGCGAATGGACTTGGGGCATAAAATTTAATTATCTTTGTAAATATTCTATGTAATTGTATTCCTGTATTGAAAGAAACAATCAATCTGGTAAGAAATGGCTGCGAAATGTTTTCAAAATGAGGCGTAAAAGGTTACCAGCGAAGATATTACGTTTGGCATCAGTTGTACCATTATTGGCGACTTTAATCGTTTGTGCCGGCAAAACGGAAAAGTACCCAAATTAGATACTCTAATAGCTCAAGAAGAGTTCAGAGCTTTTGTCGAAGGATTAAAAATGAAATTTTTCGACTGCATAGGAAGTTGACTTTGATTGATAATGATAAAGGTTTGAATGATTTGATAGACGAGTTAGAATGCATCATAAAAGAAAGAGCTGATAAATGTCTTAAAATTAAACGTAATGAATATGCTCTTGATGATTGGTGGACTGAAGATTTGGATACAAGTAAAAGAAGAGGTAGAGTATTGAGGAAGAGCTCTGAAATTATTAAAGAGATTTTGGATTTAGAGGAAAGTAGGATGATGGTTGGGAAGGTGAAGATATTGCGGATTTTAAATGGAGAGGAATTTTTGACTATGTGTAATGATGCCGATGGTGATTTTACAGAAGATGGAGTTGGGTCAGCAGTGAAAAGACTAAGAATAAAAATGCTCCGTGTATTGATAATATAACTTCTTTTATGTTAAATAGTTTGTTCCTAAAATTTACAAGATTTTATTTATTATTGTATAATGGATGTCTTAAATTACGTGTATTTCCGCGATCATAGAAAATGGGCAAGATTATTCTTATACCAAAAGAAAGTAAGAAATATCGTCCGATTTGTCTTTGTCTATTTGTCGAAAATCTTGGACATCTTGATCTCAAATAGATTGAATCACTTTGTTGTTAAGAGAAATCTGATGTCCGAGAATCAATTCGGATTTAAAACGGGCTTTTCTGCAGATGATGCTTTGTTTAAGCTCAGTACTTATAACAAAGAAAGAAGAATATATGATCATGTTTTTGTGGTATCCTTTGATATCCAAAGCATTTGACTCGGTTGACTGGCCCTCCCTCCTGCGTGTACTTTTGCAACTTGGAATTCCTCGTGATTGTTACTGTATGATTATAAACTACTTTCAGGACAGAACGAATGGTTTTGCAGTAAGATCTGATCTGGATAGCTATTGTTACTTTAAGATAAAAAACGGATGCCCACAAGGGTCGAGTAGCTCTCCGCTGCTCTGGAACCTGGTTATCAATTACTTATTACACAAGGAGTTACCTATTAATGCAAAATTTATATGTTATGATGATGATTTAATAGTTTTGATGGCTGAGTCCTCTCTCATTTCGGATATTATAGAAGAATGGCGTTTGAATAGAAAATTGAAATTAAATATCGCCAAAACTAAGGCTATGTTCTTCTCGCGGGAAGGTATACATGCTAGATATCCCAAGTTGCGTTATAAAGGTGAGAAGGTAAAGCTAGGAAAGAATCTAAAGTTTCTTGAAGTTATTTTTGATGATAAGTTATAGTTCAAGGATCATTTTGATATGGTCTATAAAAACTGATACTATTTTGCAATTTTATAAAAGATCCTTTTCTGGTGAGATTTTAGCCATTAAGAGTAAAACTATGAGACAGATTTACGAATTTCTTATTGCTCCTATTATAATGTACGGTGTTGGCGCTTGGGGTTCTAGGGCGGCGGACTTGCTGAGATTGAGGAATAAATTGAATTCTATCCAGAGAGGCTGGTTGCTGCAATCACAGGAACTTTCAGAACTGCTCTGAACTGCTTACGGAAATTGCTAATATACTTGCGGGCATTTTGCCCTTCTCGTTGTTCTATGAATTTTATTCTAAAAAGTTTTATTGAAATCGAATAATTGACTTTAAGATTGACTTTTATTCATATACAGATGATATTGTTTTTAATACTGCTTTTTATATTTTTAATTGTCATCTTTTACATCCAAGAGGAAGGATATCAATTACTTTTAATAGATGTATTGCTGTATTTAATGACATCTATGTCTATGCGGATGGCTCGGGGTTGTAGGGAAAAATTGGCTTGGCATTTTATCATGGACTAGAGATTGAACATGCGAAGTTTAAATTAGAAAACAAAATTCGGTGTATCAAAACGAACTGATTGCTATACAAAAAGCTTTAGAGTGGCTTGTAAGAAATTTGAATGAATCTCATGTGATTATAATACATTATGATTGTATGCCAGTTCTTCTAGCCTTCTCCAACCCCAAGCAATAAAACTTAAATATTCAAGTTATTAAAAAATTGGTTGTACAATTGGAGGAGAAACATCGATTACGTTTTAACTGGGTTAAAGCCCATATTGGTTATTTGGGCAATGAGAGGGTGGATGTCTTAGCAAAGGAGGCAACAACAAGTACTGATACTGAAATTATTAATTGTACCAAGACTCCAGGAGGAGATGTATTAATGTTATGAAGTGCGACATTGTTGATAATGAAGAATACAACGAGAAAACTCTGATAGAAACAATATATTTATGAAGACCTTTATTCCCAAGAGGAATATGAATATCGATAATGACATTCATTTGAACCAGTTAATTACAGGTCATGGGATTTCCCTTTCATTTAAAAAGATTTCATATTCAAGGTAGTGATTTATGTAGAGTGTGTACAAAGGTTGGAAACAATGTGTACTTTATTACGGAATGTGAATTAACCAGACATATTGATGGAGCGAATATGAATTTTATGAAAAATGGTATATTTAAAGCAAAACGAACAGTATATGAGATCATGAAGCTAATTAACAACAATAAAAAAGCCATTGGCATTGTATGATTTGTGTGTTTGAGTGGGTGTTTGTGGTGTTGTGTTCATTACTAATACTTTTTAAAGTTTTATTTAATTCTTAACATACCATTTTGATTAGTTGCGATTATTTTATGCTTTTCTGGTACTTTTCCGTTTTGCCGGCGCAGGTATTAAAGTCGCCAATAATGATACAACTGATGCCAAACGTAATATCCTCGCTGGAAACCTTTTACGCCTCATTTTGAAAACATTTCGCAGCCATTTCTTATCAGATTGACTGTTTCTTTCAATGTTGGCATGCAGTTGCATAGAATTTTTACCAAATAGTTTAATTTTATGCCATATGGCCATTCGCTATAATTAAGTCAATCAGGATGCTATCACACAGCTCACCCGAAGGCGAAAATATAGAAAAGTCAAAGTCAAGGGTTAAATTCATCCGTTCTAATGAGAATGCACCGCGGAGTAAAGCACTGCGGTTTTACATAATTTCTGTGTAAGCTATTCGTAAATACTGAAATAATTCTTGTATTTAAACTTGTATTCCAAATTAAGATTTAACTTGAAATTTACGTAGAGAATTATATTTTTGTAGCGTTAGTGAGATAAGATCACTTGGGGTCACGTGATATGAAAAGGCGAATCAGGATGTTGAAACATGAAAGCATAATAAATTCTTAAATTAATATCATTTTACAAATTTATTGTCTTTATTAATTGGATTTTTTACAAAATTTTAAACGATATTAAAATGTTTATGCCTTCAAAATAAAACATTCTTAGAACTAACATTTGTTAGCATTTTTTATGTGTATTCTGTATGTTGTCGCCAATAAAGTCTGCTTGGCGAGATTTGCGCCGTCGAAACGGAAAAGTACCGTTTTTCTTCTTTCCTTGTGGATTATGAAAAGAAACTTTATTCAGCAGCTATATTTTGAAATGCTGGCTGAATGTATATTTTGAAGTTCTTTTGTTGCTTTATATTAACTTTTTAGTTACTCGGACCCGAGGCCTGGTTTCCCGGTGCTTAGTTTTAATTTCTGCTTCTTAATTTTCTTTGTAGTTTAGTTGGGACATCGCTGGATCGTTGTTTGTCCTCGTTTGTGATTTTTGAACTGGCGTAGTCCGTATAAGGTCGGGCAAACTTTGTTTTGTAATGAGAACCTTGCTGCGCCCTAAGTTCACTGCCTGGGCGACCCAGTAATAATTTTAGAGAGTAATTAATTGCTCATCAAAATGGTACTCTACTCGGAACAAGCTCACTTTGAACATCGTCTTGAATACATTGTACTCACTTTCTGCTTCTAAGTGTAGCTAGCCTGCTGTTTCTCTTCTTTAAGGGGGCTCATTAAACCTCTTATGATCTTCGAATATTTGACTATTGGAAGAGTTAGGATATTTTATTTATTTTAAAAGCAATAACTTGAAACTTTTTACAGCTGACTACATAATATAGCTGCTTTGGAAACTAATAACCAGAGGTTTGTGTTGCCACAAATATTTTTGTGATTTAATCCGCTTTGTGACAAAATTTTTCGTCATGTTTCTACCTTGCGCGCATGATATTTTAAAAATGGCTAATGGTACACACTTGAAATTGGATGGAATTCTTTATACGGACACTATATTCTAAATGAATCCAAAATCTGATGAATATTTTAATATTAAAAAATTTATGCAGGAACACATTACAGATTGTTTTAATAAAATGCATTTCATATACTCAACTCCAAATAAAATCAATATTTAACATGAAATTCTTAGAAATTTTGGTTCACAGTAGTTTTCAAATGTCATAAAAACTATAAAATTATGCAACATAATGTTTTAGAAAGCGGATTAAATTATAAAAATATTTGTGACACCACAAACTTTCCGATTACTATTTCAGAATGCAGCTATATTATGTAGCCAGCTGTAAAAAGTTGGAAGTAACTGCTTTTAAAATAAATAAGTTATCCCAATTCTTGCAGCAGTCACATATTCAAAGATCTTATGGGTTTTAAGGTGTATGAATCCGCTTAAGCATCTACACTCAAGTCAAAATTTATCTTTACATGCACAGAAATAACGAAATACCGAGAAATATCCTATCGATGTAATTCATTTTTACCACGAACGTGTAAAAGACAGACCTAATTAGCATAATTCAATCAAAGATATTGAAACAGTTTTCTACATGCAATCAAGGCTGTACATCATCCGACAGTGAATCAAGCTCGTTGCGCAATGTGAATATTGAGTGAATTTCTGCAATAGAGCTTTTGATTTCAGTGTGTAAGGACTCAAAGCAGTTCAGTATGAATCCGGAATATCATTAGGAAGTGGTGAATCATCGCCGATTTATAAGCAGGAAAGAAAATCGTTTAAACTCGGAAATGTATAGATATTTCAAGGCAGACAATTTCTATGCGATGAAAGCAATTACAAAAATCCTAAAATTGCTGTAAAGAAGCCTAAACAAGGTCTTAAATGAGTAACAACTGTTTTTCAAGATCGATATCAGATAGTAACTTCACATTGTAATAGGATAACTGCTCGGCAGTTAAGTTCAGAGCGCTTGCTGCCGCCACTGGAACTTATGGAAAAGGCCCGTATGGTAGATAATCAAAAGTAATTCTTTTCATGTCTTCACATAGAAAAGAAAGATCGCTTTAACTGGTCCAAACAACATCAAAACCGTGATTGAACCGCAATGGACCAGGTTTTCTTTTGATGAGTCGATTTTTTAGTTTAAAATCGTTTTAACAACGTTATTGCCAGCACGAAAACATGTTGTGACATATGTATACAAGTCAGCGGAGATCCCATTACACATTACATTCATAAGCTCTTTTTTGATGTGGTATTTCATGTTCTGAGCTCTGTTTGTATCGTAATGTTACCATTTTTACTGCTTCAAGCTACACTATTATATCATATGCATTTTTTTTTTTTTTTTTTTTTTTTTTTCTGTTGTGTTTATGTGTTATGGTGCTGTCTGTCATTCCACAAAAATTCATAAAATTTTAATTCAGAGTTTGTGAGGAATCCGTGATTTCTGATGCATATAAAAGTAATTTTGGATATTAGTGTAGTACGCCATCAATGTTTCTAAAATATTATATATATATATATATACATGTGTGTGTATTAATCTGGCATTCATTAGTGATTCTTATAAACATAACTTCTGAAATAGTATTCATGCATTTTTATTAATTTAATATTTCATATGAACTGCGACATTGATGGCTATGTTTGTAATGAGGAACATCTGAAGTTTTGAACGTAATAAATTTCTCCAGAATAGAAAAGTACACATTTAAATACTCATTATCATGAGGTTTTTCTCTTCCTTATATTTATTAATTTTAAGCAATGTCGAAAACATATTTGGCGGAATCTCTATGCTTTGTGAAATGAAAGTAGTGAAAAATGTTTTTGAATTAAATAACTATTTTGATTTGCGAGATTGATAGCTATGTTTGTATTGAGGAACATCTGAAGTTTTGGACGTAATACATTCCTCCAGAATAGAAAAGTACACATTTGAATACTCATTATCATGAGGTTTTTCTCTTCCCTATATTTACTCACTTTAATTGGCATGTAAAGCAATGTTGCAAAACATACTTCGGGAATCTCTATGCTTTGTGAAATGAAAATAGTCAGAAATGCTTTTTGAATAATCAAGGGACAATTTTGATTTGCGACATTGATGGCTATATTCGTAATGAGGAAAATCTGAAGTTTTGGACGTAATGCATTCCTTCAGAATAGAAAAGTACAGATTTAAAATACTCATTATCATAAGGCTTATCTTCCTTATATTTAGTAATTTTAATTGTCATGTAAAGTAATATTGCAAAACATGCTTGATGAATGTCTATGTTTTGTGAAATGAAAATAGTCAAAAATGCTTTTTTAATAATGAAGGAACAATTTTGATTTGCGACATTGATAGCTATATTTGTAATGAGGAACATCTGAAGTTTTGGACGTAATACATTCCTCCAGAATAGAAAAGTACACATTTGAATACTCATTATCATGAGGTTTTCTCTTCCCTATATTTACTCACTTTAATTGGCATGTAAAGCAATGTTGCAAAACATACTTCGGGGATCTCTATGCTTTGTGAAATGAAAATAGTCAGAAATGCTTTTTGAATAATCAAGGAACAATTTTGATTTGCCACATTGATGGCTATATTCGTAATGAGGAATATCTGAAGTTTTGGACGTAATGCATTCCTTCAGAATAGAAAAGTACAGATTTAAAATACTCATTATCATAAGGCTTATCTTCCTTATATTTAGTAATTTTAATTGTCATGTAAAGTAATATTGCAAAACATGCTTGATGAATGTCTATGTTTTGTGAAATGAAAATAGTCAAAAATGCTTTTTTAATAATGAAGGAACAATTTTGATTTGCGACATTGATAGCTATATTTGTAATGAGGAACATCTGAAGTTTTGGACGTAATACATTCCTCCAGAATAGAAAAGTACACATTTGAATACTCATTATCATGAGGTTTTTCTCTTCCCTATATTTACTCACTTTAATTGGCATGTAAAGCAATGTTGCAAAACATACTTCGGGGATCTTTATGCTTTGTGAAATGAAAATAGTCAGAAATGCTTTTTGAATAATCAAGGAACAATTTTGATTTGCGACATTGATGGCTATATTCGTAATGAGGAAAATCTGAAGTTTTGGACGTAATACATTCCTCCAGAATAGAAAAGTACACATTTAAAGTACTCATTATCATGAGGTTTTTATCTAAAGCAATGTTGCAAAACATACCTGGGGATAGTTAAAGAACAATTTTGACTTGAGACATTGATGGCTATGTTTGTATTGAGAATCATCTGCAGGTGTATCGTAGTGTAGTGGCCAGCACGCTCGGCGGTCGAGAGGTCTGCGGTTCGAATCCCGAGAAGGGCATTGCTCATTTTTCTTCTCTCCTGCTTCCAAATAACGTAATGTCTCTGCAGAGGAATTCATGGTCTTTGTTAGAGTACTTTATTTCTGCAACCGCTTAATTTGATTTCATTTCCATTCATTACCCCCCCGGGGGTCGACGTAGAGAACTCTGCGAAGCTACTGGTTAGGATCTGTACCTAGGCAGTCTCGGCCACGGGGGTATAAAATTTATGAACTTGGTGGTTCTGAAGGCTCTGGGAAAAGTCACTTATTGGCCGGCCCCGGAGTCTGGCACGTCCTAGCGCGGCGTGGTTCTAGTAACCCGGGGGTCTCCCCCTGGGTCGCTGGGTAATGTCCCGCTGCGACGGGCTCGCCCAAGCGACTGGTAGGTGCACTAGACGACCGGTGCTGCCTCGGGTGCGTCCCAGGTGGTGAGCTGCTCTCCTGGAGGGTAATAGTGGAGGCTGAACCACCATGATGTGCCCGAAGTGGGAGTGGATCCGGAATGAGATTGAGTTCTCGATACGGGGAATGCCTTAAACTTCTTCTTCTTCTTCTTCTTTCCATTCATTATTCAGCTATCAGCAATAAATATTGTGAATTAATTTGTAATTCCTTCGGAAATTTCAAGTTACATTATTAACATCTTGCTTATTGATGGAGAACGTTAAGCTTCTATGTTTATAGAATTTGTATGGGGTTAAGTTACACATGTATATATATGCATATTTCCCATTGAGTTTCAAAAATGCACGAGTTATATAAAATGAAATAGTGAAATAATGGGTAAGGTTTAAATTAAAATAAGCGAATTCAAGTAATGCCTGTATAGTGGTACCTAAATGGAAGTTAGTTATGTAATATGTTTAATTTATAGTTCTTTACCATTTTACGACTGTTTAAAGTATATATACAGGGTGTTCAGCAAAGGAGATCCTGATTTCAAAATTAAAATTCTCGAAACAAAAAATCGGTAAAGGAATACAACAACTGGCATATTTATTATGAAATCTGTAAGAATGATATATAAAAGTTTATAATAAATAAATAATACGAATAATAGTTACAATACGGCGCTGTACGCTGGCGCTTGGTGGCTTTGGATTTTGAATGGAAACGTGTAAACTGTTTCTTAGTATTTCCTGCGTGCTGGAATGCTTCAAACAGACCTCTGCCGTAGTTCTCCGAAAGGTTAGGTTAGGTTAGGTTATTTAATTACGGCAAAGCCTCGAGGGCTATCTGCCTAAGGGTAGGGATGCCTTCGTGAAGGACTTTCTAAGGGAAACTGGGTCGTATAAGCGTTACACATGGGGAAAACCACGAAAACACCCATGCAGCCAGCCCGTTCGCGGGATTCGAACCTAGGACCGAACTACCAGTGTTCAGCGACTTTACCGCTCGGCCGCTGAATTCTCCGGAAGGATATCCTTGGATTTTCTGAATAATTCCAGAAAATGTTACAACATTTTCAAGAGTAACTACAGTTTGCCTGCCACCCAAACTCCCTATCAGATCATCCGCCACGCTGCCTTTCCTTTGGACATTTAGCGAAGAGCTTGTGAATGGTTTTCACACCGAGTCCTTTGGAAACATTCAGTCGTGTTTACGCCGCGTTGCCACAGGACTGTGATCTAACCTCTGGTATACCAGTGCCAAAAATGCACGTTCAATAGGTATAAATAATTTAAACCTCTTCTTTCCACACGCGAACCAACTTTCACGTTTCAATGCTGCAACTGATCGTTCTTACTCCAACTTCTTCAACTTTCGCTATATGTCGAGATTAGCACGAATAATTCATGCTGTGTTCCAGATGTGTTGTCTGTAAGAGGATGCTTCAGATATATTGAGTACAATACAGTTGGCCCAAAAGGACAGAATAGAAGACGGCGGGATTGCTCTTACGTCTTTTAGAGCACTATTTATTAAGTCTTACGTTCTGCGATTACAGCACCATCTGTTTCGAGATTTTGTAACTATTATTTAAAAACTTCTCTGCAACAATCTTACAGTTTTGACAATAAATATACCGCTTGTTGTATTCCTTTATATTGCTTTGTTTTCGAGATTTTTAGTTTTGAAATCAGGGACTCCTACAGAGTGTTACTTAAATTGAAATGGGTTTGGATTGTTTAATTTTTAGTTGTATAATCTTATAGTTGTGGAGAGAGCAAAATAAAAAACTAAGCTCTTGCATCATTAACTGAAATTCATTTCAAGTCAGATGATTCCAATACTCATTTTGTGGGAGTAAAGTTTCAATAAAAGGATTATAAATATATGAAATGTTATTTTTAAAAATACAAAATTTGAAAAGGATAAATATGAAAAATTCATTAACATTTCAGAAACGATTAAGAGAACACTTTATTTAACTTCACATAGAAATTTATCTGCTATTAAAATTAATTTAATACAGTTTATAAATTTCTCAGCTGTTAAACCTAAAATGCTCGTTAAAATACCTAAACGGTTATTGTAACTATGTATCTCTCGTTTTTCATTGGAAGAGATAACTATTTCAGATAAACATTCTACTTCCCACAAAGTTAAATTTATATCTCTATATAATTTATATCTACATAAAAATATATATCTCAACTTAAAACGTTCTGTTGAGATATATATTTGCCAGGCATTCATTTAGACATTTATTACTTAATGCTTGATCCATGTAAATATTAAGAAATACAAAATACTGAAAACGAAGCGCAAAAGTAAAACTGATTTAACTGAATCATAAAATAGTTCAAAAGATGAGGATTTTTAGAACTTATAAAATTTATTTTCAGGTTATCCCAATCTTTTTTACTGCTTAAAATGCTAGAAAATTAGCTGTATTTTTTAGCATGACATTAATTAAAATTTCATGTAATTTGAAAAAATCCTTAATTTGATTATTTTTTTTTTCTTTTTTTTCCCCTACTTCACAATAGATCTGAGCTATTTAACTCCTGTTAAGAGCAGTTGTTTAAAGTGCGGGACCTTAAGTATAAAGAATGCGTTTTAGTACAAAAAATCAAAATATAAAATGATAGAAAACTTTCAATTATGATACTTTATTTTACAATTATCGAAAATCTTCAAATGTTGGCTCTCTGAGACTGAACCGGAGAATGGGTGGGCCCCATCTTCTTATATTATGACAAAAGCGTAGACAAAATGCTTGCAGTAAAATGAATAAAGCTTGATTTCTTATTCTAAATAAAATAAAATTATTCATTAAAGCAATATGACTGATGTAATATAGTTTTGAATGTTGCTACGCTATGACAAATTTGTGTAGAAATTATGTTGCTATAAAGCTACGCGGAAGTGATGTTAAAGAATGTTGTTTCATAATCTTTACGCTGCTGGAAGTGTTTCCCTTTAGTTGTCGGTTGTGTACTGCTGTGTTTTCTCACATTCTGACAACAAATTCAGAAAATTCTTTTGGGCCCACCAGCGGCCGAGCGGTAACGTCGCTGAAAACTGGTAGTTCGGTCCGAGGTTCGAATCCAGCGAACGAGCCGGCTGCATGGGAGTTTTCGTGGCTTTCCTGAAGTGTAATGTGCATACGAGCCAGTTTCCCTTAGAAAGTCCTCCACGAAGGCATTCCTCCCTTAAGGCAGATATTGCTCTGCCGTAATCTAATAAAAACCAAACCAAACCAGAAAATTCTTTCAAATAATTTTGATGAAGTGCTATAAATGTTGCTTCCTTTATTTTTGTTCATACATGCGTAAAAAAATTTGCACGTGAGAGAATAAGTAATGGTAATTTGTTCTTAAAACGAAATGGCGAAGGAGCATTGCGAATGTAATTATTATTTTCTTCTTTATGTAAGATGCATCTAAAATTTAAAATAGTTTTCTACTTCTAAAAATGGCATAAAAATACATTTGATGTTAATATACATTTTCAGCCTAATTAAAAAAGCGAATATAAAATTTTGAAATCCGACCGATTTCAAAATTTCATAATCCAAATAACTTCCAAATAAAAATGTTATTTGCTGTGTTGTTGCTATGAATTCATGGATGATTACTCTGAAACTTATTACTGCCGAAATGTATTTGCCGAATTCCTTTTGATCTGAATTAAACCTTGATAATCAAAAGAATTAAAAATAATAATTGCAAGTATTCACTGGAAAAAAGTCTATTTAAACTTTGTAAATTTACAGCTAGTATAAGGAAATAACAACAAAACATTCAAAATCAATTCACATTTTTATTTTACATTTGTTCTTGGATGTTTCTTTATAAAACGGCATATTTTACATACAGTTTTCACAGTCATTATAGGACATACCTTGGAATAAATGTATAATGTATTATACACATTGTATTAGACATGTGTGTACATGTAATACATGTATTAAATAACAAGCTTCACATTGTATCATGATACGTTAGCATCAGCAAGCAAAAAATTATATTATTTATAAAATAATTCCAAAATGTTTTTTTATAAAGGATGCGTTATTATAAACGCAAAATACAAGATAAAATATAAATGTGAGCGTATAACAACATCAATTAACATTTCAAGCATATGCTGCTTATAAACAAACATTTCATATTCAGCAATATTCATATTTAAACGCCTAAAAAACAACACTCCGTTTTTCAGACATCTTACATATGAAAGTGATAACAAGCATCTGAGACGTTTACATAGAAACAATACTTCACCGAGTTTAGTATGTATTTTTAGTTAAGGTTTTTTTGATATTAAAATCTATAACGAAAGACTCAAGAAAATAAAAGTGGTTGATCTGAGGTGTACAAGGTTTTTTTTTTTTTTTTTTTCCCCTGACTGAAAACAAAATTACATATAGTACAGTATGCTTAGATTTGTAGCAAAAGTTACACTCCAAATTAATTGTTTAAAATTCAAAAACATTCATGAATTTGTTATTGCTAATTAAATACTGAAGCTATTAAAACTGCGTGGTGATCCTATATTAACGGATTTTAAAGAGTTCTTTTCGATAGATTCTTGATTCATTGTATAAAAGGGGAAAACATGGAGCGCAATGAGAACGAATTACAGATAAATAAGAGCTCCTGATTAATAAAGTTTGAAAGTTGATGCTTTTTATCAAAAATGCAATTATTTTCATTTTTGATCTATTTTATAATTTACATTATTATTGAAAAGGATTAGTTTCTTGCAAAATCTTGACCTGTTTTGGATGTAATATGTCAACACTTCTGTCAGCTTATTCTCTTATAAAGAACTTTTTTATAACAAATCATCATAAAAAAGGATCATATTTAATATTTAACAATAGTTATGTTTATGAAAAGAGCCATGTTAATAAGGCTTAATTAAAAATTATGAGTAAAATATGTTCTGAAAGGCTTAGGTCGTAACATTTGCGTTGCAACTGATCTTGTAGCTAAGTTTAGAAAACTGTTTTGCAAATTTAGGGAAAATATTTAAACATATAAAGGAATTTAAAAACTAATATAGATGCATATACTCAATATTATGTTTGTTAATGAGAGTTTTAATTGCAAACTTTGTAATAAAATTCGGAAAGAAAAGAAATTCGGAAAATGCTTTAAAAACTAGTTTCATAATGTAAATATATTAATAGATATTTTTTCTACCCATTTTTATGAACCACTTTCGTAAATCTATTCGGTTTTTAATTCTTACATTTTATGCATTGGATTACCATATAGATAATATATAAATAGTGATACCATATAGATAATATATAATAATATAAATAGTGATATGATTAATAATTTTATGCAAAATATAGGGATTTTTAACTGATGATATGTACAGGGAAAAGAATAGATTCAGGCACTTTTCTTCTGAAATATCTGGCGTTCACCGCAATGACAAACATCTTGTCGAGCACCCATGAAAACCGAGAATTCCAGTACCGATAAAGTACCTTCAATGCCATAACCAATTCCAAATGTAAGCTAACTTGACATTCCAAGCTAGAGGTAACCATGACAACCACGTTGTATGGGACGCTGAAGATAATTCGTGAAGGGCGTCTGTATAAAAGAGAAATATGAAATATTGTTAAAATGAAAGCATTTAAATAACTCATATAAAGCACAATAAATAGTGACTTATTCATAGAAATTTCACTTTTCCTGTAATTCTGTAGTCATAGTTATAATATTGCTGTGTACACTCAATTATCCGCTTTAATGCCGGGAAAGCAGTTCACGGATAACTGCAAAATACGGATAAGCTAAACTGTTAACCGTTAACCAGAGAACAGGGGCTCCATTACCTAGCTGACATGATGTCTGCCTTACACGGATTAAAGCCTCTGCCTCCAGAAGCTATTTATTATAACTAGGCAGAATAAGTTTACAGTGGCATACAAGGCCTTCAAGAACACAAGGACTTAAGTAACATAGTCATTAATAGACCCTAAAGAAAGCATGTTACAAGTAGTACCTATAGCATTCAAACAATAAACCGAGAATAGTTTCATAATTTGTACTGAAAATACGAAATACTTTCAAAACTGAGTCCAACTAATTTAAATAAAAACTATGGTACAAACAAACAAACAAAATATAATACATCCATTACTGTATTATACACAATTAATTTCAATTAGATTCACAATATCAAGAAGAACCATTCAGTTTAGAAAAAAATGCATAAAGATAAACTAAGACAATAATAAACTGACAAATAAAATTTCTTCATATGAATTCATAATTAAGAACCAATAACTTTGATAACTGAACAATATTATCATAAAATACACTGAACCTGAGATATTATTACAATACAAAACATAAACTTGGTTTAAAAACAAAACCACTCCAAGTAATATAAAAACTCTACATAAGGTTCGCTGGCAACGCGATAGAAATACAGTACAAGAATAAAGCCAACATAAAGATATGAAAAATTTCCAATTCAAAAACCACATTCATTCAAAAATAAATCAAACATTCAAAAATAAATCAAACATTTAAAAATAAGTCAAAGAAAATTATTATAAAATACTGCCTTAAATGCACATATTACAATATAGAACTCAAGTAAAACCAATAAAGTTCACAAAAACAGGCCAACTATTCAATTCAGAAAAGTGCAAAAAGGTATACAAAATAATTATTCTAGATTAGGTTTGCTGGCATCGCTAAGACAAATGCAATACTAGAAAAATGGATAAGCTAAACTATTCATTTTCATACGTATTGTGTGTATTTTGTTCTTCAAAACTATCAGTAATGTTACTTTATTTTTGAAGGCGTTTAAATATTTGTCGAATTTGCTATGTAAGTTTCGAAGTGTTATTTTATAGTTGTATTCGAATCCCCTTTGGTCAACGAAGTTCAAGAGAGTTTCAACAAAACTCATTGCTGTTTCAGGACTAATGCAATTGTAAGCGCCGTCTTCGCTTGTCATTTTCACTGCCACTCTCTGCCTCTTATGTTGTTTTGACGTTTGAAACGAGATAAATGTCACTCAAGCACTGAATGTCCAGCTCAGTCGAATCGTCATTGAATCAAACCTCGGTATTTTCCAGATCGATTTTTAATTTTTCGGCATACAACTTCAGTTATTGCCTCGATGCTTTCACAATAGGTAAATCTCAGATTTTTTATATTCGCAGGAACCTTTCTCTATGATCGAATAAGTGTTACTGGTTGTACTTACGGCCAAACTTTTGCTACTCCGTATAATGGCATCCAGTGCAGTTAACATTTTACAAAACTTCATTAACTCATCATCTTCCTCAGCAAGAGTTATGAGAAGACAAAGTAATCGTTGAGACTAAACCTAAAGACGCACTTCAGACGTTTCTAGTGCATGCTATGACTTGCACGTGTTTGTGTTTTCACGCTCTCTTCCGTAGCGTTAAGTGTGCGGGCGTGTGCTTAGTGATACAAGGATAATCCGGAAACCGGATAATCCGCACCCGGTTAATCGGCCCTGTATATTGGTTCTTTCCATAGGCAATGCAGCTTTTGTGCTAACTCATTAAGTAATGCAAAATAATTTCGGAAAAGATGGAAATATGCCACTGTAAGATCGCAAGAATTTAATCCATGAGCCATTTTCTTCTCACATTGCCTTATATTTTGCAGCGTTTTTCATGCTGTCTGAGTTTGTTGCTCACATGAGTGCATCAGACGAAAGAATATCACGTTAAAAAAATCAATGTTTCGAAATGGTCAGCCTATGACCAAAGAGCATAACATCCTATCATTATAGTGAATTTTTTTTTTTATATAATCTAAGCTACTGTGCAATACCAAATGATTTTGCCTTTCCTATAGATTCTAAACTACACTTATCATCACCAAGAAGTTGTGTCAAGGGTATCCAAAAGACACGATACTTTCAGATGATAAGTAAATGACATTAAAAGTACCATATCACAGAAAATAAAGACTAAAAAGTTCTTTTAGAATGCCACAATTGCGTTTGCAACAAAATCTGCAGGCAAACTGAATAAGGACTCCCGGCAGAGAAGACCCTTTACGTCTGGCAGTCCACGATATATATCCGCAACAGATCTCAGATAAAAACCCGGTTTCATTTTAACCAGGCGCATCATTGTTAGGCACATTATGATTAGAGTAAAACCCTCCTCAGTTATGAGCTGAGATTTAGAACATAGAATGATGCTTGACAAATAGTCATCTGGAGAAAGCCAGGGACAAGCTGTTATCTCTCCGACATAACAGAAATCGCCCACTTTGGTGAAATGGAATTTCTGTCTGAGGAATCATAATATTGAACGGTCATGCTCAAATGCATGACTTCGACACAAGCACCATGACGGCACTCTGTTATGGGATCATTTTTCTTTTTTAACCTCTGCGAGGCTTTTCCAGTGAGCTTGAGTTCCCAGGATTTTATTTTTAAAGCGAGGCTGCACAAAGCTTCACTGTAGAATCATTTTCAAGTATATGTTGCCGTATGGTGTGGCTAGTGAAGTCGCCGACATAAGACCTTGGCTTGGTTTCAAACGAAAGGTACTTGTTGTAAGTGGAATTTCAAATAACTAAACACTTGAAGTCTTTGCAGCATCATATTTCCAACAAGACATGTTTGAAATGTTTTTGTGAGCTGCATAAAATTGTTTGTGGCTATAATCCACAACATCATTGTCATTATGAGAATTCTTGTGAGGCGTGTTATAAATGTAAAGCTGTGTAGCTTATTAACTTCGCCATTCTGGAAATACGAGGTGTCATGTTTTGGCCAAGATTGATTTCGTTCGCATATCTCAAAATATTCACCCACCGTTGTATTTTAAAACCTTGTTACTATTGACTAGGACTATTACCTGTCCAACAGCATTTCCCCCCAGGGGTTGACTCAGGCGAACGCCTGGGAAGTACTGGCTAGGATCTGTACCTAGGCAGTCTCAACCACGGGGGTATACAAATTATTTTCACAGGACTAGAACCCGAGTATTGTACTCAGGTTGGTTCAGGCTTGGCAGGGACCGTACTGGTATTGTCGTGTCTGTTCCTTCGGCTGTGGTGGAGCTACATGGTGCATTTGTCGACTGAGTTCCCGGGGACTTGACCCCATTCAGTTTTCGTGGCGGGGACTGACAAAGCGGACAGAGCACCTTAAGGGGACTCATACACCTTAAAACCCATAAGATGTTCGAATAGGTGACTGTTGCAAGAATTGGGATAACTTATTTATTTTAAAAGCAATTACTACCAACTTTTTACAGCTGACTACATAATGTACCTGCTTTAGAAACTAGTAACCAGAAAGTTTGTGTTGCCACAAATATTTTTATAATTTAATCCGCTTTGTGACAACATTTTTCGTCATGTTTCCAACTTGAGCGCACAGTTTAAAACATTCTGTTTCATAATTTAATTCCATATTTAATATATAGCTTTTATAACATTTGGAAACTACTGTGAACCTAAAATTCTAAAAATTTCATGTTCAATTTTTATTTTATTTTGAGTTGAGTTTATAAAATGTATTTTATTAACAAAATTTGTAATGTTTTCGTCCATAAAAATTTTCAATATTAAAATATTTATCAGATTGTTGGTTCAGTTCGAAAATAGTGCCCATATAAAGAATTCCATCCAATTTCAATAATGCACCATTAGCCATTTTTAAAATATCATGGGCGCTAGGTGGAAACACGGCGAAATATTTTGTCACAAAGAGGATTAAATTACAAAAATATTTGTGGCAACACAAACTTTCTGGTTACTAGTTTCTAAAGCAGCTATATTATGTAGTCAGCTGTAAAAAGTTGGAAGTAATTGCTTTTAAAATAAATAAAATATCCAAATTCTTGCAACAGTCACATATTCGAAGATCTTGAGGGGTTTAAGGTGTATGAGTCCCCTTAATACAATATGGTTTTGCCGATGGAGTGGTGCCCGGAGGCAAGGTGACAGCGTTTTAAAATTAGCAACGAAGCGTTCTGGGCAATGCTTAGTAAAAGCCGGACGGGGACTGCGGGGGTTGCGCCTGCGAGAACGAGGTCCCACGGGTGTTGGATATTTCAAACTCTTAATGGGTCTCGTATAATGACGACCTCGGTGGGAGGTCCTTCACCCGGTGTGTATGTCCAACAGCATTTGGCTTCTTTGTAAGAATTTTTGTTAATATAAACCAAATATTTTTCGAGATGTCAAGCATTTTGTCTTCGTAACCTTAATTTTGGACACCAGTGTAATTTTGTTGAAAAAGAAAGTTTTAGGCGTGCCAGTTTATATTTAACTATATTTATGCAATATATATTAATATATGCATCACTTAACATCTATATCAATTTTTGCTACGGGCTTCTTCAAACGTTAGCAATTTTTTTTTTCAAAACAATACGCAAAATAATTTTATTGATTTTAATTTTTTTTGTAAAAAGTGTCCTTATCCAAATCTGTGATTTAATACCAGGAATTCAGTCATATTTATGAAATGCATCATAGATAGCATTTAAAACATTTGCCATTTATTATCAGAGTCGAATTCATGGTATAAGAATTTATTCTTTTGAACAAATTAACTTAAAGAAGATCCTCTCGTAGGTGGGGAAGCTTTGTTTATTTTTTTGTTTATTATTTACTAAACGCTACCTGAAAATGAGACTTTTCTCTGCGACTTAAATCTTCGCTAAAA
Source organism: Stegodyphus dumicola (assembly GCF_044657685.1). Taxonomy (NCBI): domain Eukaryota; kingdom Metazoa; phylum Arthropoda; class Arachnida; order Araneae; family Eresidae; genus Stegodyphus; species Stegodyphus dumicola. The sequence continues at coordinate 209,136,125 of NC_140774.1, forward strand.
GGAGTTTAAATAAGCAAAAGCGTCTCAGACGATTATTGGCTTTCTTTGAAAACTGGTGTGTTTTGAAAACGGTCATTGGCTTACTGTTTGCTTTGAAAATTGGTTTGTCTGCCATAGAATACAATTTTTTTTTCTTTATTTTGCTTCGGTTAAGTATGTAGTGTTTCTTCTTATTCTGTGAAATATATGCTACATGTTCCTACTTTGTATCTGTATTACTGCTATTTATTCCTTTTTTCTTTGAGAAGTATATCCATGCATTAGTAGCACCGTATTTCACTACATAATAAAATGTAATATGTTCCAAATATAATAACTTCTTATTAAATTGAGAGCTTGCATTGTTATCTATCAGTCTCAGATCAAGTATATTAAAAAAGTTCATTATCATATACAAAAGCTTTTTAAACTTAGCGCAGGAACACCTTTGTGAGTTACGGAAATTTTTGGAAGCATTTTATTATGTTTAATTCGAAAAATGCCCTTTCTGAAGAAACCAAGAAGTAAGAAGAAAAGCAGACGATCGTCATCAAAGGAGGTGTTCGAAATTACGTTCTAAACGTATCCTCAGCTTAGGATAGGCAAGGGTGGTACGGTACATTGGCTAGCAAGATCACCAGGCCTCACCGGCATTGACTACTTTCTCTGGGCCTACCTTAAGACATTAGTGTGCAAAATCCCTGTCAGAAGTGCTGAGGAACTTGTTGCACGTATCGTTATAGCTACTGGGGTCTACGGATTATAATTATTTTCATATACTTGCAGGGAATAGCGTTTCTCATAATTGATAATTTGTTGAATGTCAACCCGCGTTTGTTTCAAAGCAAAACACCACCGAAAAGGCTAAATCGTAAATGCTGAAGTAAGTCTTTAAGTTTTACGCCATACCGTTTTTCTTCCCGCTGAAGCTTGCAAAAAAAATAAGATAAGATAGCTGACTCTGAGGCACATTGATAGCAATGCAAAAGGAGAAAATATTTAACCGCTACCTCTTATTAATAAAAGCTGAAATTATCTATGGGAAAACACCAGTACAATTATTACGTTTATGAGGTATTTTCTTCCTCCTTTCCGCATGCCTTCGTGGAGTAACGGTAGCACACTCGGCACGTATTCGAGAGGTGCAAATTCGAGTCCCGGCAAAGGCATTCCTCATATTTCATGTCTCTTGTTTAAAAAAACCTAATGATTCTACAGTCGCGCCCTAACTAAAAGGTGATGAATGATGATTCTTCGACACCTGGACTTGGCGATTGGGTCCCTAATCCTGCCTAAAAAATAGTGTATATAAGGTATTTTCTTCTTCCTTTTTGCAAGCCTTCGTGGTGTAACGGTAGCACACTCAGTGTTTATTCGAGAGGCACATGTTCGATCCGAGGGTACTGCTCATTTTTCGTGTTTCCTACTTCAAAAATACTAATGACTTGTCAATCCAATGACTATTTATGTATAATTACATCCTAATAACTTATATATGTATAATTTAAACCTATCCACTTATTTTATTTTTAGGTTTTAAATCTGAACTAATTACAAGAATGAAAACTTCCATTAAACAGGAGATTTAAAGAATTAAAATTTTCGCCTAGGAAATAGATTTTAATTCAAGTATATTCCGACAGAAAGTTTAATGTGGGTGGAAGAAATTTTACTTAAAGCTCGGTCCATGTCATGCAAATCTTTTTGTCTTTCGCCTGAAGATAGAAAGATCAGTGTATTCACAATACTTCAAATATTTGCATATGTTTTTCGTTTACGAAGTCTAAAGCTTTCACACTGAAGATGTTTCCTTTAATTTTCTGTTGCCTCATTTTGGAGAGAACTTTTCTATTCAAATAAGCAGACGCAAACCAAATTATACTATTTAGTCCAGTTGTAAAAAATGTCCATTATACTATTGTCCGTTTTTTAAAACTTTATACAGTAACAAAATGCTTTAAAAATAAATGCTTTAATCTCTTTCACGAATAAAATTCTAATGACGATGCTTCGGTAATAAATACGTTTAGTTAGGTGAAATTATTCTGATAATAAACATTGCGCATTATAAAATACTGATGGATTCATTAATGCAACGTCAAAACTAGATCTATAACTACAAAATCATAAAAGAAATACCACTATTCAGATCTTCATAATTGTCTTAGAAAAGACTGCAGTTTAAAGAAAACCTATTAGGGTCTGATTTTGTCAATTTCAAAAGTATAAAAAAAGAACAAGGAAACTTTAACTCTCAATTTCAAGTGCTCCATTTTTATCACCGAATTTTACGATCTGGATTTAATGGGTTTCTATCTCATGAAATATTCAGCAAATAGAGAAAAGTCCAACAAAGCAAAAGAACACGTTTCCAACAAAGCAAAAGAACACGTTTCCTTCAAAGAAGGAAGATATTAAAGGAAAAAAAAAACGATTAAAGAATAAGAACTGTTTTAATACGAATGCTTTCCAGCCTTTGCACATTTCTCTCATTATCTAAAATTTTTCTCTAGTTTTACGCTTTGCTTTTAATTATTTTTAATATCCAAATATGGCGGTGAAAATATTTCAGTCATTCTAATTATGAATGAGACTAATTCATCTATTTGAGTTACATATAAAATTAATGATTAAATGCTTAAATACAGGGTGTTTATAAAGTCCCGGACCCATTTTGATGTTTAATAACTTAGAAAATAATGAAGATATAAACAAACTTATGGTTTATGCTTTCCGGTCTAAGATGCTTACGTGGTACTTTTAAAAAGTGTACATAAAAATGTGTGCACATAAAAATTACCGTATTTAACTATGATTGGGTAAATGTGTACCAAAATAACTTGATAATAAAGATTGGTGAATCGTCGTTTGATTAATAAACAATCTGAAAATAAAGATTGGCAATTCGTCAAAATCCAGTTTTTTTAGCTTCTTCTGCATGCCTTTCCACTAAGCCATGACGACTGTCGAAAGTTAAAAGTACCGGTGTCTTCTACGTAGTTAAAATACTACATTTATTTTAAAGACGTCATATTTTTCTGCGTAGCCATAATGGCTAAGTTGAAAAGGCAGGAAGAAGATGTTAATAAAACTAATTTCGGTGAGTCACCATCTTTACTTTTGCACATTTCAAAATCATCTCTTTGTCAGACAAATCACTTTTCAATCATAGTTGAAAACAATAATTTTTATGCACACGGGTTTTAAAAGTACGACGTAAGCATAAGCAGTGCACAGATGTTAGCAGAGTAGAAGTCAAGGAAAAGAATGGCATATTTGCTTGCGAAGCGGTATTTATACTAAGTAGATGCATAAGTATAACTGTGATTGGTTAATTTTAGGTTTTAGTTAAATTTTTCAAGCAGCGATGTGTAACATGGAAAGATCACGAATTGGGGGAAACAGATGGATTAAGGGGGAGAACATAGTACTTAGAATAGTTAATCTTGAAGTCGCCAGTCATTTCTTAAAGCAGCCATCGTATTTTTTTTATATTATATATATATATATATATATATATATACTTATTTAATAGATTTTGTAGTAGAATGCAGGCGGTTGAATGCGTAATGAACAGCGAGAACTTTGATGGCTCAGATATGTTGAAACTCCAATCCACAATGAGTAAGAAATTTGGCAGTCGAGGTAGGTTTAATTCGACTTTTATTTCAGCAAACATGTTGCGACCGCAATCAAGTTGGCACATTAATTGTACCTGTTTCCTAAACGTTTACATTTTAGATAAATTTTTCAGTAAGAAAGAAGAAGCTGACAAGCTGCAATCCAGCTAGGCCAAAGCGTAGAAAGCAAATGCGTTATGTTTAGGATGAAATCTTAATCCAGACTGAGCTAGTTTTGGTTTTCAATGTACGTATTTTAACTGAATAGTTAATACTGCTGTAAAATTAATATTGGCTGTTTGAGTTTCAGAATTTTTTAAGAGTCATATGACATAGATTAATATTGAATGTCCAGTCGCGGTAAAATAGCTTCCCCGCAAAGCAGGTTTAGGGTTGCCAGAAAACGGCGTGGAAGCGCAGGGTTGCCATATTTGGCGAGATATTGTCCATTTGGAGACAAAATCGATGATATGCTACAGACGGGTGGAGAACATGTTACGTTTTTCTATACGTTGAGGGTTTGAGAGTGATTAACGACAAGGCTGAAGTAACGGAACACAATTTATTAGCCAGTATATTACTCAGGACAGCTCCAAAATTGCGCTTACAGTCGTTGTGAACCACTATAAGCACGCTGAAACAATCAGCTACACGGCCCTCAGACCTTCAGTCTATAACGGTGAAGACAGCTTCATGGCAAAGCACCAGAGTACAGCTCCCGACCCTGCTCGGTTGTTCTCGGAACTCTGTGTACTTGAGAGCCTCCCCAGCTTCAGGGCAAAGCACCAGATCACAGCTCCCGACTCTGCACGCTCGTTCTCAGAACTCTACGTACTCTGGAGACTCTCCACGCTACAACTCGCTATGCACTCGACGATACACTACATTACAGCTCCCGACTCCGTTCGGTCGTCTCGGAGCTCAACACACTTTAAGCTCAACGATGCGCTAACCTCGCGATACACTAAGAGACTCTCTCGATGCACTCGACGACCAACTCGTCACTAGACTACGAGACACTCCCTTACTGACTATTATCCTTCCAGCACGCGCGCTTGGCAATTTTACATCAGCACGCTCGCGTCGTATTTTTTACGATATCGGTTATTTTACGATATCGGTTTTTGGCGCGAAAAACGACAGAAATGAGTGAATATTGATAATAAATTTGTTAAGAAATAAAATATCTATCTTATTATTGTAAAATACAACTGATATCACATTCAAATATAAGTAAATTATTTTTAAGTTCTTATGTTAGTGAGATGGAAATGAAATGATGTATTTCATTATAGAAAATTTTTAATTTATTATTTAATAATTATATTTTAAAATCGAAGCTAATTTTAATATTCATCAACAACAAACATAGACAAACAAAAAGGAAAACACCTTGGTAGGAAAAAAAGTAAGTTTAGCATTACTTACTTCTGCAAGGAAATTTACTTCTTACTGGTTACAAAAACGCACTTTAAACTAACTTTAATTATTTTATTTATTTCTAAAAAACAGAAATAAAAGAAAATAAAGAATGGAAATCGCTATTGTTGTCCCATCCAAAGGTTTCCTTGTCGTCCTTTTCTTCATCAGATAATTCTTGAAGAATCCAAACAAAATCAGCTGGTTGAACATATTTTTTTGCCATAAAAACCGATATAAAATTTACAGAGACAAATGTATTCAAATTAAATTAATACACGATAATTAATAACACAAAATTACAAAATATTTGAGGAAAAATATTTTCCGAATTTTAAAACACGACCACGCGCGTGTCGTAACATTTATGGAACAGCTGTCACGTAGCAAAAAAGCCCAGTTAAAAAAAAGTCAAATGACTTCCTATTGGCACATTCCATGTTTTGGGGAATGGTACAAATTAGGAATAGAAATGACCTTCAGACGTCTCACCATGCGAAAAATGTGCATTAAAAACTGAATTTATCGTAAATTTTGCGCATACGCGCGTCCTGGAAGGTTAAACTTTTAAATTGCTGATAATTCTACAACTATTGCACGCTGACTCGGCTAGGCACTCACTCTCCGCATACCAACAGGGTTTATATAGCTTTTGGCTTGCGTTCGAGAACATTCTGCGCCAAACCGATAAGAAATCGTTCTAGAAGGTTCTCCATTCGTCTTTGGCATATCGACACTTTTGTCGCCAAATGGGCGATTTCTCGCCAAATATGGCAATTTTGCCTTCCCTTGCCATTTTCTAGAAACTCTATACCTGCTTTGCAAGGAAGCTATCTTACAGCGGTCAGACATTTCGTAGCAATATAACGCATGATTTATGTATCATAGTTTTATTCACATGTAACTTGCACATGTTTAGATAAGTAAATATGCAGTGAATTAAGTTTCCTATGAAACTGTAACATAAAAACACTATAAAGACCACATAGTACCAAAATATTTTATAGCATAAAACTGTGCATGCAGAGCACTAATTAAAAATATTCTTGATTTACTTACCAGGGTAATATTCGATTCTCTTTGCTTTCGAGTAATTGGTGCCGGGAAGTTCAACCAAGCACTCAAAGACTGAGGCTCCGTTTTTAGAAAGTTCACTGGCATTGAACGTCCTGTACAAATACGCGTCGTAGACACGTGAAGGTTTGGATATGGAAACAGTTATGACGTCGGAAACTTCTTGCCGAGCGCTTCCGTTTGTCGATTCGAGGTATAACTTTAATACAGGTTTTGGAAACAGTCCTAATGCTTCACAGGTTACATTCACAGACGAATCGCTCAGTTCCCTGTACGACAGCTCGAATTCGTTAGCAGGAACTAGAAAAGAGGAATAACATTATATTAAATATAAAATGAAATAATGAAATAAAAATTAGAGAATAGCAAAGGAATGCAAAGTTGGCATATTTGGAGAGAAATCGCCCATTTAGCGACAAAAATTGTCGATATGCCATAGACGGATGGAGGCCCTTCTGGAACGATTTCGTACCGGTTTGGCGCAGAATGTTCTCGAACGCAAGCCAAAAGCTATATAAGCCCTGTTGGTATGCGGAGAGTGAGTGCCTAGCCGAGTCAGTTAATAGTCAGTGAGCGAGTGTCTTGTAGTCTAGTGTATAATGCAGGGTTGGCCAAACTTCATGTCAATAACAGCCACACGTTTGATTTCAGTTCGAGAGCCGCATCTAGATTTTCCAAAAGCCACAAGTTCATATTTACATCACTCTAGAAGTAGTGGAGGAGGTTTTAAACAGAAAGGAATTTCTTATAACTTAGTAGAAAGAGTCTAAACTAATTAATTACTTCTTTTTCGACACTGAAATAGTTTTAGTTTACCATATTTCATACATATATTTTATATGCAGGAGCCGTACAAATTGCCTGCGAGAGCCATATCAGGTTCGAGGCCACCCCCAGTATAATGTCTAGTGTATGTACAATTTTATAAACAACACGTATGAGGTGCCTTCTAAGTTTGTAAATATTTAAAAATTATATAAAATAAATAAATTGTCATATCAAAGTGTACCTAAAGACATGTAGCAAAAGCACAATAATTGAACATAATTTTCATTTTTTTTTCTAATCGAACCTCAGATCTCTCAGTTCTAAGAACGCACTAATATAACTGCATCAAAGACATTTACTACACCTTTTAAAATAGCGATTGAGCTCTATGGATCGAGCGCTCGGTTTCAGTATGTGCATACATTGTCTAATGCCACAATTAAAACTAAGCCACATTCTAGACATTCCATAGAAAACGCAACGAAAATAAAATTATGAGGCCTTGTTTCTAAACAATTTGATTAAAAATTGCAGAGAAAAGCATTAGAGAGTTTCAGAATATAGAACTACTTAGAAGATCTCTGTAATCAGAGTAAGTGATGTGTGAAGAATAAATATAAAATAACTGCGGTAAATCCTCACACAATGATTTCTGAAGGCTCTGCAGCATCAGTGAACAAAGAATCTTCTTATTAGCTCCAGTGAACATAGAATACTCTTATTATAGTAATTCAGTACACAGAAAGTGATATAAAGACATAACCTACCATCTGATAATGGTCTGGATTCTGAGTAACAAAATTCGAAAAGAAATATCGTTTGTGTCAGTAACAGAAAGGATGAGCACACTGATGATTAATGAAGGAAATCTCACATGCTTCATGAACAACCCTTCGTATTCATCGAACAGACGACTTGGAAGAATTCGACTCGTTATACACCAAATTATTCACACCAACATGAAAGCATTATATCCTTCCCGTTATGCAGAGAAAACGATCAAGCATTTATTTATGAATAATGCCGACTCAGCCTGCAGCATGTGAATGCGAATATTCGTGATGTTGACTGGCTTTCATCTCCTCTTTAACGGATTTCATCTCATCTTTTCCTGTCCAGCATCCATCTTTTCTTTCATTTCTTCTTTAAATGATGCTTGGCCAGCTTCCATCTTTTTTTGGAACGCAGCAAAAGCACTGATGAGCTGCCTCAAGTGTTCTTCCGTCGCTCTTGTTATTGGCATTCAAACCCCACTCCTGACACCGAAAATTGTTGCGTGCTTACAACTTTAAAAAATACATAGTAATATATGGTGATACTCCCGAGTTACGCGATAGGGGACCGGAGCAATGCACGTAAGTAGGATTCGCGGATGTCAAGGGTTTATTTTGCATATGTGGATATGAATTTTAGTTAAAGAGGGCTAAAAGTACATTTGCCGAGAAAAAAAGCGTATGTAGTTTCATAATATATTTTTGCAAAATAATATAAAAATGTCTTATTTCGATACCGAAGGTTCATTAAATTTGGCTCATTAATTTGCTTCATTAAATTGGTTCATTCATTAAAATCGTCAGACGATCCAATTCGTAGTTATAAAACAGTTGGAAAAGAATATCAAACGCAATTCTTCACTTCTGCTGTACCGAAGAATAAAATAATGACTGCTCTGTGTATATAATAAACATGAAGCAGTTGCATTGTCTGCGAACATAATTATGACTTAAGTTCAGTTTTAGAAGAAGGGTGTGGCATTTTAGAGCCTTTAGACTAAACTGTTTATGTTCTGATGCACATTGTTGCGCTCTCCGGACCTGAAATCATTCAGTGCTGCTGGAACCTTTTGTATTTCTTTCAAAGTTAGCACTAATGTGTTGACAGAGTGATGTTTTGTTTATCAGCAATTTTCGAATTACTAAACTCTAAACGAAAATTAATTATATAAATGGATACAATAAAATAAGGAGAACCAGAAATCACAGAATTTCAAGTTCGCCTGAATTGGAGTACTAACACATTATGAAACATGATATTTGCAGAGTTTACCTCACATACCTCCCCCCCCTCGCGTATTTTTTGCACTAGTTTTTAGCGCAAGGTATTGACTTTTTTTTAATTCACTTAATTTACGTCTTCCTCAAGATACTTAAAACGCTAGTTTCTCAAAATTTAAAAATTAATTTATCCACACACTGCTTGCTTTCGTTTAATTATTTGCTAGTGGATTTTCGAAGCGTAAGCTTTGAAGGATGAAGCAATTACTGTAAATAGCTTCAAGAAAACAAAAGGCATATAACGCTCTTAATGATTCTGAAAATCTTTGCACTAGAGCAGACTGATTGGACTGTGAGGAAGACGACAACGACAGTGATGATGGCGAGGGCTTGCAAGCTGTAGCAGACGGCACAGTTCCAGCAGCACTGAATGATTTGAGGCGTAGAGTGAGCAACAGTAATAGTTGACGCGATTCAAGATACGGAACCGTAGAAATGTAAATATCTTATTAGGTATTGCGATGTTAATATTACTACGCAACAACTTATAGGTTTCTTTTAAATAAATAATATTGTCATATTTAACGGTAATTTATGTGTAAATACTTTCATTTATCATGTTATAAGGTATTTTATGTTAATTTATCAATTATTATGATATAAAACGTTACTATAGCTTCTTCTTTCCCCAGTTCTCACTAAATGCAGTTATTAAGTCGAAGGTTCTGAACGCATTAGAGCTTTTGGGCAGCTTAGTCAGTAGGTTATGTCCTACTGCCAGCTCTACTAGAGACTATTCTGACTTCAGCCATTTCGTTAGCCGTCGTTAATAATGCGCCGTTAAAATATTTAAACCAATCTAAGAAAACTATTTTGTAAAAAGATTATTTTATGTTACATGAAGTCAGATACAGCCGTAATTTGCTTTCTAGTCTAGTATAGTCTGAAGGACATTAATTTACACTTCTGAACAACTAGATCTTTACAAGGTTCTTGCTTACAATCGTGTCCTTTGGAAACTAAATTATACGCGTAGTTTTCCCCTCTTGATTTTATACGATTAAAATCAGTAAAATCTGCCTCAAATCGGTATCAGATACGACAGTCACATACTTAACTAAATACGGTATTTTAGACTTAAAAGTTATTTAGTTTTATCTACAATTCCTGTGTGAGCTCAAATATTTCTTTCTTTTTATGTTCTACACTTATTGTCATGAAGAAAATAAGTAAGAATAAGTTTTAAAAAGTAATTTTGCTCAGTAATTTTGCTCTTTAAAAAATCTAAGCTTACTCTGTATAGAAGTAAAATGTACTAATGTTTCTTCTGGCTTCGTGTTGATAGTCAAGTTACTTATCACCTCGCCTTAGTTTTCTAGTGAAATAACAAACTCAAAAGAAGGTTTAAAATAAACATTTTATATTTATTTTGCATTTTTTTATTGAAGGTTACCTCTAAACTTGTTTTTAATTCTTATTTCAACTCACGAATAATCATCAGAACTCTCTCTCTCGAAAGCCAAAGAACTTCATAACGGAAAAACAACGATTGATACTCTGATCCCATTTCATCACATAAAATTTCAACAATTTGATGGGGCAGCACATGCCTACCCCCGACTTCTTTCATAAGGCCGATTTCGGCTAAAACTCTCATTTGTTTTTAAATTTAACTTTTTTAAAGGCCACTTTGTTAGCTATCAAAAACGCCTTATCTTTTCTTTATATGTTGATTAGAAGTGAAGATGTAGCAGTTTGTCTGACAAAAGACAAACCGGAAGTTACTTTCTTCCACATCGGAATTCAAAGTTTAGAGGACAGATTAAAGATGCAGTTTTCACCCTTTTTTATGTTATTTTTTAATTAAATAATTTTAAGCATTTCAGTATGTCTGGAGAATCTGACAAAATATTTTTGTTGCGTGTTTTCTTATCTTCGTTCGACAAGTGAATATATGTGCATATATGTCATGTAAAGTTAATTTGAAAACTTTATATGGGATTTTTGATTTTTTTAATGATTTTTGTTCACAGCAACCAAGATAAGTCTAAAATGTCCATAGAGAATCACTTGAAATTTTGAACGTAAAGTTTGTACGTTATTATGCATGATGTAGAATGAAAATGTGTTCTGCATACATAATTGAAGAGAACATAAAATCTTTGTTTTAGATATAAATAACAAGTAAGTGTTGAAATTTATTCTTATCCAGTGTCTGTCACAAAGAGTGATATAAATTATCTCTTAAATACATATTCCGTCTCCATCGTTAAGGTTTATAGTTTTAGAATATTACTTATAGTTTTAGAATTCCAAACGCTCTCAAGCCAATCATCCGACAAGGGCCTTTTGAGAATATTTATTTTGACTTTTTGCTTCAGAGAAACTGCAAAGTATTCAAAAAATACTTATATAAATAATTAATGAAACATTTTACAAGCAAATCTTCTTCTATCGTTTTCTGAAAAGCGTGTTTACAAGTTTTGTATAAATAATAAAGACTTGCACAATTCTTTTATTACGCAGTTTTATTTATTTATGTACAGAAACTTAAGCAGAAATTTTCGCATAAAAATGAACAGTATTACAGCATATTTTTTTTAAATCAGAGAAAACGCTTTTTGAATTAGAGATATCCATCTATTGGAGTAAGATGACTTTTTGATACGCCTTAAGGATTTTCAATTTTAAATGCGTTACTTATGTATGTATGCTTCCATGTGGGTGGGCTAAGAAGGCGACCAGTCACTCAGTGACTGGTACTGGACTACTGGTTATTTTGGTTGAATTTTTAAGTAGATTACGTATTACACTGCATATTAAATTAAAATATTTTTATTATTAAACTATTAGAAATACTGCTAACAATATCATAAGAACAAACTAAAAAACAATATTTGAATGTATGGAATCGATTATTTGGAAAGCAAATACAGTCGTTATCCTCATTACATCAGGCGGCCAAGCGATAAAGTCGCTGAACACTGGTAGTTCGGTCGGAGGTTCGAATCCTGCGAACGGGCTGGCCGCATAGACGTTTACGTGGTTTTCCCCATGTGTAACGTGTATACGAGCCAGTTTCCCTTAGAAAGTCCTCCACAAAGGCATCCCTTCCCTTAAGCAGATAGCCCTCCTGTGCTTTGCCATAACTCAACACACCACACCACCATCACATCAGGAATTGACTAGTGGAAAGAGTCTCTCTAATCGAGCGTTTCAAAGCGTTCTATTTACAGTGGAATTTAGGATATTGAATGCCTCACTTCACTAACAATTCCGTTCACGAACCAATTATCTGAACAAAAAATGCCTCGAATCACGAACGATGTCTGCAATTATGATTCATCAAGTCCGCAGGGCCACGTAATTGTACTCAGAGTTTTAGATACATCATTTTAACGTTCTCTGTTGTTTAACTCTCATTTACATAAGTCTGGCAGCAAGTGACATACAATTAAATGAATCTGACCTGGAGAAAATTATAATGAGAATGAGATGTATGCAGGAACTGCAAACGCTTTGAAACTTAAGACGGTTTTTCGTTATCTAGGATACTGGGTTTCTTGGTAAAACCTTGTGTTAGGAGGTTAACCTTCCAGCACGCGCGTATGCGCAAAATTTCCGACAAATTCAGTTTTTCATGCACATTTTTCGCATATAGAAGCTGATACGTCTGAAGGTCATTTCTATTCCTCCTTTCTACCCTTCCCCACATCATGGAATGTGCCAACAGGAAGTCATTTGACTTTTTTTTTTTCACTGGGCTTTTGTGCTACGTGACAGCTTTTTCGTAAGGTATACGACACGCGCGTGGTCGTGTTTTAAAATTCGGAAATTTTTTTTCTCAAATATTTTGTAATTTTGTGTAATTGCCGGGTATTATTTTAATTTGCATGCATTTGGCTCTGTGAATTTTATATCGGTTTTCATGGTAAAAAAAAAAAAAAAAAAAAAAAAAAAAGTGCAACCCGCTGATTTTGCTCGCATTTTTCAAGAATTATCTGATGAAGAAAAGTAAGACAAGGAAACCTTTGGATGGGAGAACAGTAGCGATTTCCATTCCTTATTTTCTTTTATTTCTATTTTTTAGAAACAAATAAAAATATTAAAGTTAGTTTAAAGTGAATTTTTGTAACCAGTAAGAAGTAAATTTCCTTGCAGAAAAAACTAATGCTAAACTTACTTTTTCCCAGCAAGGTGTTTTCGTTTTTGTTTGTCTATATTTGTTGTTGATGAATATTAAAATTATCTTCGATTTTAAAATATAATTATTAAATAATAAATTAAAAATTTTCTATAATGAAATACATTATTGCAAAACCATCCCACTAACATAAGAACTTAAAAATAATTTACTTATAACTTATATTTGAATATGATGTCATTTGTATTTTGCAATAATAAGATTAATATTTTATTTCTTAACAAATTTATTATCAATATTCACTGATTTCTGTCGTTTTTCGTGCCGTCGTAAAAAATACGACGCGCGCGTGCTCATGTAAAACTGCCAAGTGCGCGTGTTGGAAGGTTAACAATAAAGTAGTTAACAATGATGTAATTACAAATGTGAGCTCAACTGCACAGAACTACGAGTTCAGAAGCAGCAGTGAAAGGCGAACAACAATGAAAAAATGTCTTGAGAAGAAGAGAAAGACAGAAAATTAATCTTATTTCTCTAATCCTCGAAATTTGTGAAAACGAGTAAGACGCACAGTTTTAGAATAATGATACCATTTCGACAAAGCCGTAGCAAGCTACAGCATAATTATTTTCAATGAGAATGCCATTGTTCACTTTAGAATGCCACGTTTCACTTTAGAAGCATTTTAAGACGTAGGTTACGAAAAGATCACATTCGACAAATCTGAGCGAAACGGAGGTTCAGTGAGCATCAGACAGAATCGAATGGTGCTTAAAGACAAAGAATAGATAAGAATAAAGATTCGTCTTTAATTGAGGTACCTGATGGTTCTATGGAAGGAGAACGCCTCATCACAATTTCGTTATTCATTTTCCACTTACGTGGAACGCACTCTTTGGTATAGATACAGTGAAATAACATTAAGTTTCCGTTTGTTTTATCTATTTAATACTGTGATTATCTTTTTCGTTTTATATGCAAGGTTTGCCATTGAATGAACTTCTATACAATTTTAAGTAGTCATCTGTGATTGAGGAATGAACTCATTCATTTTAAATTAATTCAATTTGGGGGAAAACTATTTTGGTTTAGGAACATATGGGCTGGCGAATAGCGTTCAGGTAGGGAAACCAAGATTTCACTCTATATTGGTACTTCAGTATACGTGAATAATCCGTTCGAGATCCTTCGATATATACCAAACAAATGTTTCAAATAATAAATTAAAAAAATTATCTATTCTTAAAAAAATTCTGTTATTATAACATTGTTTAAAACTAAAATACAAATGCAATGGTTAAAATACATAACTGTACATAAATGTCGTACTCCACACGATACTGCATACAAATGTTTTTTCTTCTATCGAGATCTAAACAAATTTTCTCAACATGCTCTAATGTCTTTAATCTTTGTTGGTAATCGATTTCACATCCTTCGCAACTTTGGGCGATTTAATGGCGTCTTTGTTTTGATTTTCGTCTCTTTTTTTTTTTTTTTACCTCCACGGTGACTCTAACAATTTTCTTCGTTAGCTTTCCTAAAACTCAATTTTAATGTGTGGTCAAAACTTATACATGAAAAAACACAAACTGTCCCGAAAATTTAGTTACAGCTACGGTTATTTACTGAGTAATAAGCGTACTGTCATGGGCAATCATAGCACTGTCTCAAAAGAGGTAATAAGTGCAGTGTGCGCAGTCATTAGTTATCGAACTGGATTCGAATTCCAAGCAATTATTGTATATTAAACAAAAATTTTTGCTTCCATCAAGACGCATACCAAATTGGACGTACTTTAAAGCGGACGTACACCGAGGTGCCACTGTATTTGTTCTGTTTGAAAAATTTTGCACACCGAATTTGTCACGCAATCTTAATTTTTCAGTTGTTTTCCCGTTCTGTGATTCGTTATAATTGAAGACCGTTGCAAGGATATTCACACCTCTGATAAACATTCGGTTAATTAGAGAACTTCCTGTTTGTGCAGAGACTAATTGTCAGTTAATAACCTCTACGGAAATGAGTTAAGGAAATCCTCTGGCCAGTTTCCGGTCGAAACTGTCATTTTCTATGTCAGCTAATGGCCTAAGTCAGGGATGGGCGAACTTTTTCGGTCTCGGGCGGCCAAAAATCGAAAACAAAAAGTTTGGCGGGCCAAGATAAAAATTTTCTAAAATTTTAAAAACAATATACAAGTATTACAATTTAAGCAATGCTAATGAGATGAATGAAACTGCGATTTCACTTTTAAATGTTCCTTATATTGAGTTTCGAAGTGAGATCTGCTGGTTATAAGGAACGAGGATAAATGCTCATCTGTCAGTCTTTTTCTGAAATAATTCTTTCTAAGGTTCATAGTTGAACACAATTGTTCACATATAGAAGAGGAAGCAAACATAGCACTGATTTTCTGGGCGTGAGATATTAAATTTGGGAAGCTTACTTTCGATAATGGTTTACCAAACTCTTGGCATATTTAGAAAAAACTGCTTGAGACGCTTGAGATTGTTAGATTGCAACTCAATTAATTCAAGCTGCAAATCTGACCTCACTGCTTCACAATTTACGTTCAAAGGCATGGTAAAATTATCCAATTCTGGTTGAATGGCACTGAAATCTTGAATCTTCGTTCGAACTCAAAATGCACTTTTTTCAAGACATCTTCATAATTCTTAAGCTTCTCTTTATTTGTTAATTTCGGGAAATGAGACAAGTCGTTATTAGTTAGCTGCCCAGCACACAGATTAAGTTTTCGTATTAAGTTTTAAGATAATTATGTTAAGATTAAGTTTTTCCTAAGAGGTCTGATTCACCTATATTGGATTGCCATATGTCTGCGTCCCGAGAAAGGGAAAACTCTTTTTGGCGCCAGTCTACACCTATAACTAACAAAGAACTTCCATTTGTAATTCTTTATCAATTGAAAGCTGTCTGCGCTTGCTATTTATGCCAATTTGTGTTTTTAGAACAAAAATAGAAAGTAAAAAGATCAACAACCCTTTAAAAAAAGGAACAAAAAACAATATTTAAAGAAATTAGAAAAGGAGATTGTATAAAATACATAAATACATATCTTTTAATTTACCTCGAAGCGGCAAAATAAATTTTATGCACGGGCCGGGGATGGCCCGTGGGCCGTAGTTTGCCCATCCCTAGCCTAAATGCTCAACAAGAGGATATCGAAAAGAACCTCCTTTGAAGCGTTCCCAAAGACGTTTAACTTAAAAGGAAAGAAAGGGGCTGAAAATAAACGTCTTACAGAATAAGATTCTTCGAAGCATTACCAAAGCACCTTAATTTGTGCGTAACGCGCAAATTCATAAGGATTTAGGGGGCCCACCAGCGGCCGAGCGGTAAAGTCGCTGAACACTGGTAGTTCGGTCGGTCCGAGGTTCGAATCCCGCGAACGGGCTGGCTGCATGGGCGTTTTCGTGGTTTTCCCCATGTGTAACGTGTATACGAGCCAGTTTCCCTTAGAAAGTCCTCCACGAAGGCATTCCTCCCCTTAGGCAGATAGCCTTCGAGGCTTTGCCATAATCACACACACACACACACACACACAAGTATCTAAAGATTCTACCGATTCACGATCAAGTACTAACTACTGCACACAACTTCATAAACTAAACGCGAAATGGTACCACTTACAGGGGTTGGACAAAAATATGGAAACACCTTTAAAAAAACATGTTTCTTTGCTTAATATGGTGTAGAAAACCCGTTGGCATCCAAAACAGCTTGCAGTCTTCTCGGAATGAATAAATACAGTTCCTGTATGTTTGCCAAGGGAATATTATACCATTCTTCCTCCAAAACGTGGCAAGTTCAGATAACGATGTTGGCGGTGGATAACGAGAACGCACTTTCCGTTCCAATGTAGACCACAAAGGTTCGATAACATTCAGGTCTGGTGACTGTGGTGGCCAGGGGAGATGGGACAACTCATCCTCGTGCTCAGAAAACCAGTCCTGGACAATGCGAGCTGTGTGAAAAGGGGCTTTGTCGTCTTGGAAGACACCATCACCATCGGGGAACAAAGTTTGTACCATGGGATGAACTTGATCGGCCAAAATGTTCACATAAGTCTTGGCAGTCATGTGCCCTGACACAATTATCATGGGGCTAGCAGAGAACCACGATATGGCTGCCCAAACCATAACAGAACCCCCGCCATGTTTCACTCTTGGCAACAAGCAGTCTGTATTATAGGCTTGAGATGGCGTTCTCCAGACGTAAACTCGGCCAGAAGTGGGAAAGAATGTGAAAGAAGACTCGTCAGACCATATTACTCGCTTCCACTGCTCTATAGTCCAGGCTTTATGACTTAAACACCACCTTTTCCTGTTACGGGCATTAGCATCACTGATGAGTTGCTTCTCAATTGCAGCACGGCCAGCAATTCCCTGTTTATAAAGCTCCCTTCTAATTGTTTTGGTACTCACAGGGTTCGGTAACACAATATTCATTTCAGCAGTAACTTTTGCAGCTGTGGTCTTCTTATTTTTCGTCACAATTGCCCTTAATGATCGTCTGTCACGATCACTCAGGACACACTTTCGTCCGCGCTGTGATTTAGCAGATGATGTTTTTCCGCTTTTCAAATATGCGGAATAAATCTTCGATACAGTACCTCTTGAAACACTAAACACCTCGGCTACCTTGCTTACGGAAGCACCTACCATACGTGCTCCAACAATATGCCCACGTTCGAAGTCTGTTAACTCTGACATAATGCAATGACAACCTCACATAACAGTACTCCGACAATAACTGAACTGTTTAGCACATTTACGAAGTTGTATAGGTGGCGTCAGTAGTCAAAAACGCCAGCGCCACCTACATATTTCATTAAAATCAATCTTTCTTTTCAAACATGCATTTCACAAGGTGTTTCCATATTTTTGTCCATCCACTGTATGTTAACCGCGAGGATCATCATGTTTGAAAATTTACAGCTTTTGTTCCCTGTGTCAACAAACGACTTTTTGATCAACAACTTTTTTAAAAGGAGATAGAATCGGTAAAATTTCATCCTTCAGTCAGTAAGAACTACTGATGGGAGGTGGATGGAGGTTAGTAGAGGATCAAACAGCAAACGTTTTTACCATAGAATGAAACGTGAAAGGACGAAACTGGAAGTTTCCCGACGAGCAGCTTTTTAATATCGTAAAATGCTTTGTAAAACCCAGAACAATATACTTAATATTCATGACCTTAGTGCTCTACAAATTTTGTTTCTAAGACATCCCCCCCCCAGTTCTATTCTAACAACGAATCGAACAAAAGAACTTGAAGTTTGCGCCCCATATATTGGGTACCCAAATACAGAAAGAAATAAAATTCCTCCTCCTGATTATAATATTGCTCAGAATTAAGGAATAGAAATAACTTTAAAATCAAAGCAACTGCATCTTTCTAAATAACAACACAAATAAATTTAGCAGTGAAATAACAAGCAAGGCTTTCTTAAGTAATCAGAATCTGAAATAAGTCCACCACCTAGAACGGAAAACTCACTGACTGAAAAGCATTCCTCAATTAAAATGCTAACAAAAAAACAAAAAAAAAAAAAAAACCCCACTGGATTAAAAAAATAATAACTGCCAAATCGAAACATTTAGTACAAAAGCGTTAACAAATTAAACGTGAGGAATATCTTACAAATTAATTTAAAAACAGAAATCTAAATTAAATTAGAATTAATTACAAAAGAAATGCATATTCAGAAATCGTGTGTGTGTGTGATTATGGTAAAGCCTCGAGGGCTATCTAAGAGGAGGGATGCCTTCGTGGAGGACTTTCTAAGGGTGTGTGTATTGAGAATACGGCAAAGCACACTAGGGCTATCTGCCTAAGGGGAGGGATGGCTTTCGTGGAGGACTTTCTAAGGGAAACTGGTTCGTATACACGTTACACATGGGGAAAACCACGAAAACGCCCATGCAGCCAGCCCGTTCGCGGGATTCGAACCTCGGACCGAACTACCAGTGTTCAGCGATTTTACCGCTCGGCCGCTGGTGGGCGCATATTCAGAAATCGAAAATGAGAAATATAGTTTTAAAATTTTCGTTAAAGCTAAGATACATAGTTAAAACGACTGAAGATCGGAGTAGCTATGACGTCACATAAATCACGTGATCTCTGACGTCCTTTGCGACTTTTTCAAAATTTTTCAGTCTTTTTCTGCTACTTTAGTTGAAAAATTTCTGGCAAGACTTATACGAACATAGACCGACGATTTGGCAACCGGCTGCTTAAACCACCATGCCAAACTAGGCAGAAACTTGCAAATGCTAAATTTTATATACCTATATATCTCACCCAAACAAAAAAGTTTAAGCATTGTGTGTGTATTTGTAAATTCTAATGGCTAATTATTATTTTTTCTTAAGTTTTAGAAAGCTCTGTTTCTATTTATTTTAATCCACCCGGCAAATCAATAATTGAAATGCATTTTAATTTAAATATATCCTATTTTCGTTTTAATTATAATTATCAAAAGCCTATGAAACTTTTTTAACCTTTTAACTGTCATGCCCGAGATAATCTCAGGCACAGCACTGGTGTTCGAAAATGTCACGCCCGAGTATTACTCGGGGTAATTTTTTTTTTTGAGTGCATCGTATTGTTATACCCGAATATATATCGGGAAACGTTTATTTCGGCTTCATCTCTTTGTCAAACCCGACTGTATTTCGGGAAAAGTTAATGTGCGCTCAGTTCAATAGATGACAGCACTTTACTGAAGATTTCAAAGGTTAGAGGTTATTTGGTTCAAGGTGCATGGGATCTTTTTGTTGTAAAATAGCGTCCAGTTCTTTGAAACGTTATATAGATGATTTAGATTCTTCAACCGAAGATGAAGGATGTGTGTTTGATGAGCAGTATTCATGATACTTCCATGGTCAGCCTCAAAAATAAAAAATGGCGATATACTCAAGCCGAAGATTGTTTCTAATTACGGTCTAACTATGGGTGGTGTAGATCGCTGTGATCAGGAAATATCCTTTCATCCAACAATCCGAAAACGTCAGAAAAAATATTATAAAAAGATATTTTTACATTTACTAGACAAGGTACTCTGGAACTCATATTTGCTCTATAAAAATGTAGTTGAAAAACGTATTACATTTTTAGAATTTCGAATCCAAGTTGTAGAAGAGCTTTTACATAAATATGATGATGCAGCTTCTGGACAAAAGAATGTTGGCAGACCACCTACAATAGATAACCCTGCCCGTCTTACTGAACGACATTTTATATCCCATTTTCCTCCTATTCCTGCGAAACGTGAGCCTACAAGACAGTGCAAAGTGTGTTGTTCGAAAAAGGATAAAAATGGGGAAAAGATAAGGAAGGAATCACGATTCTGGTGTAGTGATTGTAGAGTTAGTTTGTGCTTGGAAAAGTGTTTCCAGTTGTACCACACAAGACTGAGTTACTGGACTACTAATAGGTATTCACTTATATTTATTTATGTTTTAGAAAATAGTTAATTTTTTTTTTTTTTATTTTTAGAAAATAATGCTCCACTAGAAGCGAACTTTGCAACTGCCATGTTGAGTGACAGCTTCCTCAAAGAAAATATGCAGTGGCTACAAAACTTTAAAAATTTTACCCATGTATGTCAAAATATCAAATTTTTAACTACTTAAGTATATTTTATTTTGTACTAAACATTTGGTTTTTGCAATAAAAAAATTTGACAATTTGTGTACCCAAATCATCAAAATAACTTGACAGTTAAAGGGTTAATCCGTTAACGTCCAATTTATTTTAAAATGAGAATTTTTGAAAAATATTTTTAAATTACATTTTATACATCATAAACAAAGTAATTATGAAGTTTTATTCAATTACCGTAATTAGCAGTTCAGATAATAGGTGATCTATAAATAGATTGTAAGGATCTTAAGTTTTACTAACTGTATATTTTATTTTAAATCTTTACTATCACTTCTTATTTTCTACTTCCGGCCAGAATTAAAAGCGTTAACTTATTTATGCAAAATTTGTCTGGCGAACGCCAAGTACTTAAGTTGTGGCTTTTTGCCAAGCGAGAGAGAGGAAGGAGTTAGTCGAAGCAGGCCGCTTACCTTAGAAGTTTTACTCAGTTGCTAGTTGCCTTCCAGGCCAGAGGTTTAATCCTCGTGATAATTTTAAACATATTGTAGTGTTAACAGTTCTCTGTACTACATACGGCTTCCTGTTAATATACGGCCAATCTTCCTTGTTTATTATTCCAGAGTTAAGTTAGAGTTTAGTTAAATATTTTTATATTCTTACGTTCAGACAACAAGTAGTTGGTCTCTGTATTCCGAAGTACGGAAATTATTGTAAAGAGTGAAAAAAAAAAGGGTTTTGTATACCCTTCCTGTGTATCCTGCCTACTTCCCACATTTATTGAACATAGCTTTAGTAAGCTCCCTGTTCCGAGTCAGGGTCTTTGCATGTTCCCAAAGAAAGTAAGGCGGAACATTGAACCTGATAAGATCACTGGGAGGTTCTCGTAATAAAAAGAAGTAACTGCCCTCTGATCTTATGTTTAAAAAATTACGTGTTTAGTCAAAAAATATGAATGTTTTCAAAATTAAAACCAACTAAACAGATTTAAAGGAAAAAAAATCTTATTTTACTGATCTAAACTTGATATTAATAAACTTAATTATATTTTTATTGAGCAAGTTTGCAATATTTAAGTGTGAAATAGCGGAAAACATTTCACACAAAGTGTTATATCTCATTTTGTACAAAATGAAATTGGACTTCCCTTACATTTTTTAAATTAGTGTTTTCTTTGATTTCGTCTTTTGCCTATGACATGGTCTTTTCTATCTAAACATACACTGGTGTGCAAAAATTAAGGACGAGACGGTTTTTTTCAATATAACTTTGTACAAAAGCTTTTCAAATCAACACATTTAAAACCGTAAGACCCCAATACGTAAGGACATGAGTAATGTAAGCAACACTTACTAAAAGAGAAATCAGAGGGATAAAAAGAAGCTTTATTGAAAAAGTAGCATGGAGCGCAATGCTACTCAAGGCCGAAACATCCCCGTGATGGGTGTCCAGCAAGAAACATCCGGTCTTTAATAGGGGATATGATCTTACCTGACTGCTAGGCAGGTTTCACAGCGTGTGCCCATGCTGAGAATGAGGGTGTCAATGAGTTGTTGAGGCATTGCTGCCCATTCGTCTTGCAGCGCCAATCGAAGCTCCGGAATCGTTACTGGTGGTAAGGTACGAGCTGCCAAGCGTCTGCCTAGAAAATCCCATACATGCTCGATGGGATTGAGATCCGGAGATCGTGCCGGCCAATCCATACGTTCAATATCCTCACTCTCTAAGAGCTGTTCAGCAGCTACTGTGCGATGACATGGTGCATTGTCGTCCATGAAAAGGAACTGCGGACCCATAGCGCCTCTAAAAAGACGCACATATGGAAGAAGAATCTCGTTACAATAACGGGTCCCGTTGACTGAACCTGTGTCGAAGATGTGAAGGTGTGTACGACTACCAAGCATGATGCCTCCCCAAACGAGAACACCGCCACCTCCATACTTGTCTCTTTCAATGATGTTCGAGGGATGATTGCGGCTTCCCCGCTCTCTCCAGATGAGTATGCGATGAGAATCGCTACTCAGACTGAATCTCCTCTCATCTGTAAAGAGTACTCGTCCCCATTCATTGTCTCTCCAATTCCGGTGTTCCCGGCACCACAGCACAGAGAACACCTTCTCCGATGGGCAGGCGTTAGAGGTACACACCGTACAGGGCGTCGTGCAAACAGACCACCACCGTGCAGTCTTCTGGCCACGGTAAAACGCGATATCGGTCGTCCAGTCGACTGTGGCGTGTGTCTAGCGATTTCTCCCGCTGTCTGCCGACTGTTTCTTCTGGCCTGTAAGGCAATATACCGGTCATCTGCGGGTGAGGTTCCTCGTGGACGACCACTACTAAAACCCGGATAGCTGTTCCTGTAGTTTGAAATTGTCTCCAAAGTCGTGAAACGATGCTGTGAGCAATTCCGAACTCTGCAGCCACACTTGTCACGCTGCGGCCTTCCTCCAACTTCCCAATGATTCGACCTCGGGTAAAAGCATCCAGATGTCGTCTAACAGATTATTCGCCATTTCTCGCTGAGGCAGCAACTCGGTGTGATTTTAACTGCTATACGGCGTGCAATCTCTTTGCCAGAAATACTGATCTTACACCGACAACATGCTTTATACTACTCAGACACTCCCCCATTACGTCTACCTGCATATCTGCATATCTGCGCATGTGCTACCGTACATCACCTTACTTATCTCCTGATTGGTCTTTCTGTTCGCTCTGCCTCTTCGTTCAGCTGATATGCTAATTTTTCGACTTCGTCCTTAATTTTTGCACACCAGTGTATACAGCCTATGACTTTCGTCTCGATGACATTACCAAATGTCTTCTAATGCTTTTCTTCGAGTTTGTTTCCAGTTTGAGGTACGCAAATGCGATATGTTTTCGGATGTCTTTTATACTTCTTTTCAACACTCATGTTTCAAGCTGTTCATTCGAAGTTTCAAGAGTATTGTCAAAATTCTCCGCACTACAGTACAAGTCACAATTTTAACAGTAATCCTCTACTCCACACATGGCCAATGATTTATAGAAAAACCGTATAGGTTTGCCTTTAAGAAATTGTTTGAAAAAAATGATGACCGTAGTATCTAATCATCATATCATCAACAGACAGAAATTTACCAAAATTCCAAGTTTTTGAAAACTGTGATTTATATGCGTCATTAATTTTCTTACTTCGAATGCCCGGTCTGATTTTTGCATTGCTGCATAATTATTGTTGCCAAAATGAATTACAGATTTGATTTCTAAATATTTATTTACAGTTAACTTTTTATTATCGGTACCATGAGATCTTCCTCTGACCAGTAATCACGTTTATAGCGTGAAGTATTGTAGCCGTAGAACATAAAAAAAAAACCAATAAAACTCTTCAATTCATCAATTGTAACTGAAAACTCTGAATTATTTCTCCACACTTTCGCGTGTCTTTCTGTTTCATTTATTACCCATTCATAAAATTCGGGAGTTAAAAATTCTTCAAATATTTCAAGTGAATTCATATTTTCTAAAATATTTGAAATACTCTCAAGCTTTTGGACAGACAAATTACCTTTTTCGTTAAAAGCATAAGTAGGGTTATTTTTTTATTTTTATTTTATTTTATTTATTTATTTTTTTTTTTTTTTGTCCAATTAGCTTTTGGCTGCATGTTTTGATAATTTTAAACTAACGCTTTTTTTATTTTCATTTTCATTACTGGTGCTAGATGTAGATGGCAGTTACTCCGTAATGTTAGGTCCAAAATCATATATGTTTTTACCGATGGTACCGATGTTTTTACCGATTTTACCATCATCAAAGCACTCTTCGTCAGTTATTGCGTTACCGCCTGAACCACCTCAGGCGGTAACGCAATTATATCTGATTTATCCTTAGAAAACGTATATTCTAATGAACTGTCAGCGGTGTTAAACACTTTACGCCTGGACATTTTGGAAAAAATGAAAAGGGAGCAATATAGTATTAGTTACCACTAACGCCCAGCGATCTATTTATAGATCAGCATGTTTAAACTAAACATTTAATTATAAGAACAGTTTCATTTTTATAAGAACAGTTATTTATTAAATAGCACAGGACAATTAAAAAGGTATTGAAAATGTAGAACACGTGAGAAAAGTATAACTGACTGTAAATTCCCCCCCCCCTCCTTGTACACAAAACCGAAAGCTGTGGTATGAAGCATCACTTGGCTAAATTCAGACGTTATCTGCTGGACTGTTCTGGAACAGAATGCTTCGAAACACCTTTGGGGTATGACCACATGTGTAAGGAAATCAGCCAGTGACAAAAAGAAGTGATTAAAAAAATATTCTCAATGGTTGTTCTAAAAATAGGTGATCTATAAATAGATCACTGGGCGGTAACGGGTTAAATAACTATAGAGAGAACATCACTGTTTGAAATACATTACATTTTGTTCTAATGATACAGTACGTATGAAATTATTGCTAGAAAATATAGCTGTTAAGTGGTCAAAGTAATAGGCCTCTTCTCTTATTTCTTTTCCCAAAACTTTCAAAAAATTAGATTGAATTTACATTCATCAGCATCTTTTTTAATAGAACAATCCTTACTCAGAGAAGGAACTAAATAAAGTCCATTAAAAATGAGATTTTTCATAAGTAACGTTCACCTTTAGTGAATACGTCAAAAATGGTTGCCTGGCGAAACAAGGAAAAGAAGAATCAGCAATAACCAGCATAAATCTCTCTTGTTCCCCGAGTTATTTCCTCATTTTATTTTGTATAAATTATATGGTGAATTTCTGGCTGAATCTGAATATATATAACTGGGACGTAAAATTCTGTATATATAGCTTTTTCCTCCGAGCGTTACGGGTTTAGTCCTGAAATTTCAAAGTTCCTAAAAATGTTATGAATAAGTGGAATTTTCTTGATTTTAATTAAAAAATGACTCTCTCATTTTGTAACTTGATTTCTTTTCTTCCAATATACATCCAAACCGAAATCAGATACATTAAAAACTAGCAGAAATTTTCATGTATAATGAATATAGAAGGCAGCCTTCTACGCTGAATTTTCCGGCCGTAACGCTGAGAGGCATCAATAGCTGCGGTAACTTCTGAGTTAAAAAAAGGGCATATCTCATTTCAGTCATTATGAATGATTAATGAATTTAATCTCTATTTTACTTTATTGTTTCATTTGTGTCCCGTGTTACTTTTCTTTGTAGATTTTAACGGCTGGTTATGATATTTTTTAATTAAAAAAAGTTACAATGCTCCTGTTTATCAAGTGCAATAAACGTAAAGCACTAAAAAACAATATGCCCACCAGCGGCCGAGCGGTAACGTCGCTGAACACTGGTAGTTCGGTCCGAGGTTCGAATCCCGCGAACGGGCTGGCTGCATGGGTGTTTTCGTGGTTTTCCCCATGTGTAACGTGCATATGAGTCAATTTCCCTTAGAAAGTCCTTCATGGAGGCATTCCTTCCCTTAAGTAAATAACCCTCAAATGCTTTGCCATAATTTAATAACCCTAACAAAAAGGATGACATGCATACTATTTAACTGGTAGCTGTAATTCTTTCTCCAAAGAAAGTAAAGTGATCTTTTTGAACCGTCTTGAGCTATTATAGTTTAAGTTATCAATGATTGAAAGTATGTATACGAGCCAGTTTCCCTTAGAAAGTCCTCCGCGAAGGAATCCCTCCCTTAAGAAGAAGTCCAACCTCTCTTCGGAGTAGGCTCTGGCAAACATTATTCCATGTAATATGGACAAGACAACAACACTAAAAAACAATACATTATAATATTGGTTTATCGAAAATTCTGCGGGAAGTTGGAAAATTGCTCCTGTTAATTCTGCATGAGTTGCTATTAAATCTTTCAAATTATTTTTTAGGTTTCAAAAAATACGTTTCGGTTGAAAATTTGAAATGTCTCCGCAGAATTTCGTAGATCATCGGTTAAAATACTGCTGAATTTTTTATTAAAATTTTTAATTCGTTTGTTGAGTTTATTCTATGTCAAGAACAAAACTGAGATATTTAGCCATACCATAATGGGCGCGATCTTCCTCAAATTTATCTTTGCCAATGTATAAACATAATTTCACTTAGAATAGAAAAGGCGCTAAATATTCTTGCTATGAG
This sequence comes from Stegodyphus dumicola, assembly GCF_044657685.1. Lineage (NCBI taxonomy): Eukaryota > Metazoa > Arthropoda > Arachnida > Araneae > Eresidae > Stegodyphus > Stegodyphus dumicola. Next base: position 209,162,866 of record NC_140774.1, read on the forward strand.
GAGATACAAACGTTCATCTTTTCTTCCTTTCTTTATTTTTATAAAATTACGTTTGTATTTTCAAGAATACTTTATATTAGAATATGCCTGAAGTTATACCGATTGCTCCTGCATGTTACGTTCGCCATTGTTATCAACAGTCTATCGTATACAAGACGTTATCGTGTCTGCGAAGGTGAGCATGATGGAAACTTATAATTCCAATAAAAGGTGTTTTCCTCCCTCTCCTATGTTGTGTTGTCATTGGACTTTTACAACGATCTTTGATAATTCTTTCTTTTACAGTTGTTTAACCACATAGCCCACTAATGAATTCTGGACATTCTGGATGGACAAAAATATGGAAACACCTTGTGAAATGCATGTTTGAAACGAAAGATTGATTTTAATGAAATATGTAGGTGGCGCTGGCGTTTTTGACTACTGACGCCACCTATACAACTTCGTAAATGTTCAGTTGTTGTTGGAGTACTGTTATGTGAGGTTGTCATTGCATTATGTCAGAGTTAATAAACTTCGAACGTGGGCATATTGTTGGAGCACGTATGGTAGGTGCTTCCGTAAGCAAGGTAGCCGAGTTGTTTAGTGTTTCAAGAGGTACTGTATCCAAGATTTATTCCGCACATTTGAAAAGCGGAAAAACATCATCTGCTAAATCACAGCGCTGACGAAAGTGTGTCCTGAGTGATCGTGACAGACGATCATTAAGGGCAATTGTGACGAAAAATAAGAAGACCACAGCTGCAAAAGTTACTGCTGAAATGAATGTTGTGTTACCGAACCCTGTGAGTACCAAAACAATTAGAAGGGAGCTTCATAAACAGGGAATTGCTGGCCGTGCTGCAATTGAAAAGCCGCTCATCAGTGATGCTAATGCCCGTAACAGGAAAAGGTGGTGTTTAAGTCATAAAGCCTGGACTATAGAGCAGTGGAAGCGAGTAATATGGTCTGACGAGTCTTCTTTCACATTCTTTCCCACTTCTGGCCGAGTTTACGTCTGGAGAACGCCATCTCAATACAGCCTATAATACAGACTGCTTGTTGCCAAGAGTGAAACATGGCAGGGGTTCTGTTATGGTTTGGACAGGCATATCGTGGTTCTCTGCTAGCCCCATGATAACTGTGTCAGGGCACATGACTGCCAAGACTTATGTGAACATTTTGGCCGATTAAGTTCACCCCATGGTACAAACTTTGTTCCCCGATGGTGACGGTGTCTTCCAAGACGACAAAGCCCCTGTTCACACAGCTCACATTGTCCAGGACTGGATTTCTGAGCACGAGGATGAGTTGTCCCATCTCCCCTGGCCACCACAGTCACCAGACCTGAATATTATCGAACCTTTGGGGTCTACATAGGAACGGAAAGTGCGTTCTCGTTATCCATCGCCAACATCGTTATCTGAACTTGCCACCGTTTTGCAGGAAGAATGGTATAATATTCCCTTGGCAAACATACAGGAACTGTATTTATCCATTCGGAGAAGACTGCAAGCTGTTTTGGATGCCAACGGGTTTCCTACACCATATTAAGCAAAGAAACATGTTTTTTTAAAGGTGTTTCCATATTTTTGTCCAACCCCTGTATGTAAGTGGTAGAAATGTGATGTTATCAAACTAAAACTTACCGAATACTGTCATAAATTGTTCTTTAGAATCCATGTTAGCTATTGAAGACACCTGGCAAGTATATTTGCCACTGAACTCAATGGATGGCTTTAGTTTGACCGCTCTGAACCTTGAATAAGCATCGGTGGTATTAACTTCAAAACTGAGGTCAGGTCGATTGACGACAACACTCCCTACGAGTCTCATCTCCAGGTCTGGAATCCACGTATAAAATGGCTTGACATCGTTTTCAAAGAACCACTTGACAACGATTCTTAAATCATTCTCGTCGTAAGTGTAATCGCAATCAAGGACCACATAGTCCTCCGTACCATTCTGCACCCAACGGGGAACGGATAAACGTCGTATTTCAATGGAGTGTAGTACTAGAAAACAAAAAGAATAATTAATTAATTAATAATGAAAAATTAAAATAAAACTAAGTTTTCACAAAAATACGCATCATATTTAGTATTAGTCACATGCGAAAATTATGAAAATGGTCCTAAATATTATTTAGTTTAGTAAAATGGTCCTAAATATTATTTAGTTTAAAAATAAATAGCAGTAATATATTATTTAGTTTCCATAGATTTTAAGTATATTTAAAACAGTAAATTCCTTCATTAAAATATTAAAATTGAATTAAATGATTACAAAGCTTATTTTGATTACCTAGGTATTTTATAGCAATATCATTAGTGCACTTCCGTGCAGCGATTTAACACTTTCGTCGTCCTCTCCTGTACGCGAAAATGCCCCCCCCCCTCAGCGGCCGTCTGTTTTTCGTAGCATGTAATGTTGTTTTCTCTGTACATCATAACTTTTCCATACACGGCTTTCGTAGTGGATGAATGTCAATGAATATTAAGTAAAATTATAAGGAAATAAAGCTTAATGGAATATAATATCTCTGCTTATTTCTAACAGCAGGATAATTTGATAACATCCGATCCAGGCGGTCCACTCCTCCTGTTTTGTTATTGTAATCTTTTACAATTATTGGTTTTTTTTACAGTTCTTTTCCGTGTTCCAACATCAATCATCGAGTTATTATGGACTGTACTCATCAAACGTATATCCTTCATGTCTTTCCAATTCACAACTTCATTTTTTTCACTTTTTCTGCTCAGTAGACGTTGAAACCATCTCTCACTGTCTTGTATCTTATGTAAAATGGCGCGAATATTCATAAAACCCAGGGCCAATTCGATTAGAAATAGAATACCTGATTAGTACTACCCTCTAAGAGGTATTAGAACAAACAAAAATAAAAACTAAAACAAGTGAACATTTAGAAATCGTTTTAAACGTTTAAAAGTTTTGAAATGTAGAAGAACGCTTGTAGCGCGTTACGGCCGCCCTGCGGAAGTTTCATATGAACGCGCTAGACGCGTTATGGACGACGAAGAGGTTAAGTAAAGTTTTGGGGGGTTTGATTAGTTTCCATTGAGAAGCTCTGCCTTTTGCTTCAGGGGTGTTGGAACCCCAAAATCTTCAAAAAAATTGTAATTTCGGGTTTTTGCATTTTCAAATTCTCTACACTTTTATCTTTCTAAAAATACCATTCTTTAATCTCTATGAAAATTAGAACTGTAAAAGATATAGTTTTAATTTGTCATCTACTGCTTTGATCAATGAGGATTTTGACATAAAAACGCGTTTTTCTCCAAACGTGATTTTATTATACTCGATGTACCTTTTCTCAGGAACTACTGCTCACAGGTATCTAAACTTTTTATGGCTTATTTATTAGGTTTCCTAATATTTACTTAAATGAGCTTTCGTAATAAACTTAGAAAAAAAATTTTTTTAATTTTTTTGTGTGAGAAAAGTGCTAAATTCTACTATGCCTAACAAAATATTCTGTAATTTACTCTAAAATTCAAAATGCTTCCAAAGCCCATTTCAGTATAATCAGATAGGTATACTTTAATTACAGAAAAAATTTCAAGCTTGTATCTACAGCAGATTTTGAGAAAAGGTACATCGAAAATGGCCAATTTAACATTGTCGGTATAGGTGTCTCTGATACCCCTTCAGCAGGCGATTGAAGGTGAAATACTTCAAAAATGGTTTTTAATAATCAAAAGAATAAAAATAATAATTGACCTTCTGAAACCGAAGTTCGAAGTATTAATAGCTTTCTGAAGCTCTTATATAACAAGAACAGCATCACCTAATTCACACCCTCAGCATAAGAACCAGGTCTTTTTAAGAAGAGTTATGACTCGGGAGAGAAGGATCATTTTAGAATTCTGGAAAGAACACTTAGAAATGTAAGCCGTATTTTGAGAAAGTAATTAAAGCCGTCAGTAGCCATATTCTATTAATACTCATTCTTCTGAAGAGTTTCTTAAAGTATTTTTAACACCTCTACTGTTTGCTTATGTGACAGAAAGTATAAGCTGAATGAGCTATTTCATCATCTGAACAGAAGATAACCGCTAATAGGTTTGGTTGATTTGGCACAGCACGCTAGGCTAAGGAATGCCTCCATGGAGAACTTTCTAAGAAAACTGACTTGTATACACGTTACACATGGAAAAAAACTACGAATGCACCCATGCAGCCAGCACGTTCGCCTAGAATCGAACCCAGGTCGAATTACCAGTGCTCAGCGACTATAGCGCTTGTGGGCAGAACGTTAATAATTACAGTTCCTTATATCTGTATTTAAAAAATTAATACAAAATTCAAAGAATGAGTAATAACAAATGATATAACTCCTGTGTTCTCAAAAGAATGAGAAATGTCAGTGCTCCATATGCAGTCAGACTTCTTGAGAACTAACTGCATATTCTTGCGCTTTCTCGAAATCCGAATGCTTAAAAATACACGAGCCCACCAGCGGCCGAGCGGTAAAGTCGCTGAACACTGGTAGTTCGGTCCGAGGTTCGAATTCCGCGAACGGGCTGGCTGCATGGTTGCTGCTTGGCTGCAGCTCTTATACACGTTACGCGTGGTTTTACCCATGTGTAACGTGTATAAGAGCTAGATTCCCTTAGAAAGTCCTCCACGAAGGCATCTCTCCCCTTAGGCAGATAGCCCTCGAGGCTTTGCCGTATTTAAATAACCTAACCTAATATAAAAATGCACAAAGAGTGCTTTGCATAACCTGGGTTATGTAGATACGCACATAGTTCTTGCACATTAAGCTTCGTTCAGACGGGGGCGTAAAGGGCATAAGTGGTTAAAGCCGAGCTCCGTTGCCAAGGCAACCAGTCTGTGCTACGTCACAAAATCTGGTTTAGGGCTCGTGGCATAGGGTTCAAAGATTTCAACTTTACGCCGAGTTTGGGATAAGCGTCGACCAATCAGAGCGAAGCTAAAACGAAGCGGTGTTCTACAGAAGATTTCGGTGTTACAAAACAAGCAGAGCGAAGGAGGGAAATCAGTCGAGCAGGAGAACAGCGCCGGAAAGTTGTAGACACAACCACGCATGCGCAAATTTAGCTTCTCTCGTTGGCCAAGCCTTACACTCCGTTCTCGCAGCTGTGAACGGAACTCCTGTATTTTATGCCCTTATGACTATGCCTCTATGCCCTTTACGTCCCCGTCTGAACGCAGCCTTACGGTTATTAAAATTTTTTTACTGTAAAAAATCACTCAAAATGGGTTAATTTAAACGGTAATTTATTTTTCATTCCTAATTTACTTCTGAAATCTCTAACTCTTGCTAAATCATGTAAGCAAAAGTATATTAGAGTTCATGTATTTCAGAGTTTCTTTTTTGTTTTTGTTTTTGCTAGAACGCCCCAACCCGCCTGATCACAAAGTGATCTTATGGTCCAAAAAGGGGGCGTCCCATTCACAGCACATTCCGAGTAACTAAAAATGTTAGTATAATCAACTAAAGAAAATAATAATTATACATCCAGCAAGGTTGCCATACGACTATATAATTTAATTTTATTTTTATTTATTAATTTTTTTTTAAATGGCTGGATGAACGACACAACAGGAAAGAAGAAAACCAAAAATAACTAAATCAAGAAAACTGTATTAGTAAAAATGATAGCATAAAATAAGGAAGGAAAACACACATAAAACACACAACGAAAATATGACATACAGTCACACATATCATCAAAACACTACGGAAAAGACATTCTAAAATAAACACATTGAAAATAAAATGAACTTAGTTAAAAACCCCAATCGCATGTCTATTGCCATTAATAAAGGCCATCAATTCTCTTGCTTATAATTTCAAATGTTTAAAATCAAAATTCAATAAATCAAAATGTAAATCACAAAAACTTCGTCTAATAAAATCAGTCAATCGGCAGTCCACCACGAAGTGTTTGGCATCACCCAAAACATTACAATTTGGACATAGATCATTATCTTGTACATGAAATCTTTTTAAATAATGAGGAAACCTACCATGTCCGGTGATAATCTGATTCATATCAATGTCATCATAGATTAAAACTTTATCTGTAATTTCAATATTAATCAGCAAATTATTTTTTCTTGTTGAACTTTTCCACAGATCTTTCCATAAATGTATTTCAGAGTATTTAATCATGTAAGCAAAAGCTAAATCATGTAAGCAAAAGTATTTTAGAGTTAATCCTGTCGACAAATACAGATTTGAAGTCATGCCGATGGCTCCATACTTATTTGATTCAATCAGAAACTGGCCCACACTAGCGGGCGACCAGTAAAGTTACTGAACACTGACAGTTCGGACCGAGGTTCCAATCCCTTGAACGGTCTGCCTACATGTGTTCGCGGTTTTTCTCCTATGTACCTTATATAAGAGCCAGTTTTTCTTAGAACGTCCTTCACGAAGACATCCCTCCCCTCCCAAATAGCCCTCGATCTTTGCCATAATGAAGTAAACCAAAACCAAACCAGTGAGAAACTTTAGATGTGGTCAGGCTATTTGGCGACAACATTTTACTTAAAATGGAACTGATTAAATTTCAATTACGTATAATACTCATTCCAGCTTATGCTCATAATATTCTAATTTGGTTGTCTAATGAAACAAATGCATATATTTTCGGTTTTGAAGCAATTATCTGTTGGCAACTTCTACTCATTCGCATATTCTTGATACATTCAATTGCTAAAGAATGTTAGGTGTTTGCCAACATCTTCTAAATGTCAGAACAAAAATTCCTGTGTTCTCAAAGGGTTTCGTGACTCTTTTAGCGTGAAAATAATACCTACGTTACTCACTTCTGAGGAACAGATGAATTAAAACATCAAGCGAGTTGCTTGTATGTTTGCTACACATGAAAATTTTTCTTTTGCTACCAGAATTGTGTTTTATTCCCTAAGAGCGCAAAATGTTTCACTGTTCGTTGTTGTGAAATCTCCGCGTTAAGTTGAATATTTATGTAACTCGGCTACAAAAATCTCCACAAGTTGTGACTGTCTGCAAAGTATGTTGCTTGATAAGAATAAGCATTCATGGCAAGATGTTGTATTCTTATCATTAGCAACAGAATAGCCGTATGAACAATGAACTAAAAAGTGTGGTAAATTATCGATGAACAGAAAATAAATTAGGTGCAATTATTTATCTTAAAATCTTGTTCAAAAATCGGAAATTCTAGCTGATAATTAGAACACAACTTACCTCATATTAAGCATTGCCGACCAACGGGCGAGCGGTAAAGCTGAATACTGGTAGTTTGGCCCGGGTTCGAACGAGCCGGTTTCCCTTCGAATGTTTTCCATGAAGGCATCCCTCTCCATAGGTCGCCGCTTTTTTGGATGGCACAGACTGTCCTTTCACCTTCATACATTTATACATTTCAGGGGTGTAAAGTTGTCAATAATGAAACAAAAGCAGCGCTATTTAAAAATTTATATTTACACAATTGGCCGGTACAATCCCCGAAAACAAATTTGCAAATTGAAAGAAAAAGTAAACATTTTTAATATGAAAATAGAAAAAGGATATGACTTTCGGATGTAACATGCCTTCATTTTTTCAAGATAACCTTTATTTTGAGTATTTTTATATATTTGCCAAATGCGTTTAATTTGCCACGCAATGATTTGAAACAGAGTAACGCACGAAAATAAACAGAATGAAATCCAAAATTTTTTTAACCATTCATTGCTTTTAAAACCTTCCTTTTTAAACTCCAAGATACAATTTTTTTATTAAAAATGGTAAAAACGTGCAGCAGTACACTAAAGTTTTGTGTTAGTGTAAAGTTAATAAAAAATCTAATGTGTACACCACATGACTTCCTTGTACGGAATATTAAATTATACGCATTTTTTCTTGCATTTCATTTAAACTTATTGGATTGAATTAAATCTACTTCGCTGACAGCGCATAAACCACAATAGAATAATTGCACTCTAGTATTTGTTTACCATAGCGACACTCTGGCGCTAGCTTCACTTAATAGTATTATATTTCGTTGATATTAAACTCAGAATGCACAAAATTGACATTATTTGAAAAATTATCTAATCGTTGCCACATGTTCTATTCAAATGCTATAATAAAGCTAGAATGATGTATAAAAGAAATTAAGCAAATAAAACAAAAAAGAAACAGTTTTTCACAGACGATTGAGTATTTCTCATTCAATGAACACAGTTCTCACTTCGCGACAAGGCAAAAATACGTAAAAACGCCAAAATATCTGTATTAAAAATTACGAAGTAAATCTTAAAAACTTATTTCCTCGAAAAAATTCCGGAAAGGATTAAGCATGATTTAATTCGCAACAATAAATGAAGGCGTTATCTTCGTTGTTGCGAAGCTAAATTTCTCTAGATTGGCAAAAAATCCACTATTCTGCTGTTTCAAATGTAAACAAGCAATGGCCGCCATAAAAAAAATTCTTAGGCTTAGCGGCACTTAAACAACTTTAAAATTGTTCATAATTCTAAAAATATTGCATACAGATTTACTAAAGGCATAAAAATGTTAACCGAAAGATAAGAACAACATAATTCAATCATTTTTAAAGCAAAAAATTTACAAACATATAAGAGTAAAGAAACCTAGATCACTGCGCCGGGTAGCAGAGTGGAAATATATATATATAAATATATTTATATTCGTTTAGTGCGGCCGATTGCAACCAAAATACGAGGTGCACATCTACATGTTATAGCAGTCCTATATACAAAATTTCAACGTTCTGAGGCTACTCGTTTTTGTGTTATGCGAGATACGTACGTACGTACATACGTTCGTACAGACGCCATGAAAAATTCTCTTCAGAATTCATTTTAAAGCGTTTTTATAATTTTTTGGAGGGAAAAGAGTCTTTTATTCTGTCCTTACGTACAGATGTCACTCAAATATATCGTTTAATTGCATTCGATAGCGGCCAAAATGGATATTTTCGTTGAAATATGCTGCCTGAAACTTTCCGCAATTACAATACTTCCTTTTTACTTCGTACAAGGAAGTAAAAAGCTTTACGTTATCCTTTCATTCAGTTCCACTGAATCGATGTGCCTGTATGTTACATTTCTTTACAAGTAGCTAAATCCCAACACATTATCCGTTCATACATTAATACGTTAAAATCACGACATGCCTTGTCAATGGCACAACTAAAATGTCTCTGAAAGTAATAAAAAGTAATCAAACGTTCAGATTAATTATAAAGTAAGTGTTATTTTCCTCTAAATATTAATCCATACATGGTATGTCCTTTTACCTGGTAAAAGTTAAGTAACCCTAAAATCCCTAACAGACCTGAAGCATATTATCGTTATGTCTGAAAGTAATTACAGAGTCTAATAAGGGTTTAAATAAAAGATTTTTATTTAATCTAAAGTAATTGTGCGCTCTTGTGCTAACAAAATTAACCGCAGCTTTTGGTGATACAACTAAACAACAGTCAAATATTTTTTTTTTTTTTTTTTTTTAAATTACACTCATTTTCAAAGACTACCCAAATTAAATCTTAATTTAATCCGGAAACTGCAGTTTAAATTCTATCTGATAAATTTGCATTCTGAAGATGTTATATTAAAAAGAATAGACTCGGTGACTTCGTGAAATACCTTTTTGTATGAATTAGCTGTAACCTTGTCTCTTTTGCTCTATATTACATTATACATACATATATACCTGTATACATATATTTTATAGAATCGTTTGGAAGTGATAGTTTGTTCTGAAACTAACGCTCGTTTTATTCTATTTCCAGTAAAATTTGGTGTCTAAGTACATAAATAAAGTCTAAAAATTCTATTTAAAGGGGTACTTTATTGTCGATTGTTCCAGAAATTTTTAGAAATACAAAAATGTTTAGAAATATAATAGTAAGTCATTTTTGGTAGTTTTAGATATAAATTTTTATAGGTTTAATTGTAATTTAACGTGCCATATTGGAACTGGTCAATTTAAAAAATAATAACCATACACATTTATCACAGCATTTATTCACAGTAGTCTCTTCTCCGCACAATAATAAAAGTAAAATAACGATCAGTTGGCTTACACATTAGAAAAATATGTTGAAACTTCCCATATTTTTCAGGGTACTTAAAATTCTCTTTTATAAAGCAACGTCAGTTTATCGAGAGATACATATGTAACTATTTTATAAATATACGGTTTGTCTCACGTGCTGATTTTTCAAAAAATATTGCTGACAATACATAATATTGTTAATTACTACTTTTTACTTTCTTGTACGAAGTAAAAAGGAAATATTGTAATCCCGAAAAGTTTCAGGCAGCATATTTCAACGAAAATATCCATTTTGACCGCTATCGAATGCAATTTAACGATGTTTTTGCGTGACATCTGTACGTAAGGACAGAATAAAAGACTCTTTTCCTCCAAAAAAAATTATAAAACTGCTTTAAAATGAATTCTGAAGAGAATTTTTCGTGGTGTCTCTACGTACCAGTACGTACGTATCTATCTCGCATAACTCAAAAACGAGTAGCCTCAGAACGTTGAAATTTTGTATATAGAACTGCTATAACATGTAGATGCGCGCCTCGTATTTTGGTTACAATCGGCCGTATCAAACGTACATAAACATATTCATATATATATAATATCCACTCTGTTACCCGGCTCAGTGATCTCAGTTTCTTTACTCTTATTATGTTTGTAAATTGTGCATTTTTTGCTTTAAAAATGATTGAATTATTGCTAAAGGTTTTTATGCCTTTAGGAAATCTGCGAGCAATATTTGTAGAATTATCAACAATTGAAAAGCTATTTAAAAGCGGTTAACCCCAATTTTAAAATAACATGGCGGACAAATTTGTTTACATTTGAAATAGCAGAATAGTAGATTTCTTGCCTGCCTAGAGAGACTAAGCTTCGCAACAACAAAGATAACATCTTCATTTATTATTGCGAATTAAATCATGCTTAATCCTTTCTGGAATTTTTCGAGGAAATAAGTGTAGAAAATTTACTTCGTATTTTTTAATACAGATATTTTGAGGTTTTATGTATTTTGGCCCTGTCGCGAAGTGAGAACTGAATTCATTGAATGAGAAATACTGAATCATCTGTGAAAAACTGTTTCTTTTTTGTTTTGTTTGCTTGATTTCTTTTATACATCGCTCTAGATTTATTAGGGTATCTGAATAGAACATGTGGAAACGATTAAATAATTCTTCAAATAATGTAAATTTTGTGCACTCTGAGTTATATTATGAACGAAATGTAACGCTGATAAGTAAACCTAGCGCAAGAGTGTCGCTATGCTAAACAAATATAGCGAATTTAAAGATTGCATTTATTCTATTGCATCTTATGCGCTGTCGACGAAGTAGATTTAATTCAATCCGATGAGCTTAAATGAAATGCAAGAAAATATGCGTATAATTTAATATTCTGTACAAGGAAGTCATGTAGAGTACACATAAGATTTTTTTAATTTAGGCTAATAATAACTGCTGGGTTTAATATAAGAAAAGCAGTATCACAAAGCATATAAATTCAATTATCATTTTAATATGCTTCTATTGTTAAATCAAAACTACAGCTGGAAAAAAAGGAAAAGAGATGTTACTTAAAATTATTTTGAATACCTTTATCAAAAACCTATTATCCACGCAAAACCAGCAACAGACTGACAGCCATATGGGCTTTCGTATTTAAAATTCAAAGCAGTTGCCGTGGTTATAAAATAATTATTTCAAGACGTACCTTTGATTTTACTTCTAGTAATGAGGTGCAGAAGTGTAAATCGATATGAAATTTAGTAAGCCTCACTTTTTGCAAAAGTTGTCAAACGTAATATGGTTTGGTTTGGTTTTGGTTTATTGAGATTATGGCAAAGCACACTAGGGCTATCTGCCTAAGGGGATGCATGCCTTCGTGGAGGACTTTCTAAGGGAAACTGGCTCGTATACACGTTACACATGGGGAAAACCACGAAAACACCCATGCAGCCAGCCCGTTCGCGGGACTCGAACCTCGGACCGAACTACCAGTGTTCAGCGACTTTACCGCTCCGCCGCTAGTGGGCTCAAACGTAATATGAAAAATAAATCTATTTACCAGCGCCCAAACGATTAATATCATTGAAAACCGGTGCAAACAATACATGTGAATGTTAACATTCTCCGGTGAAAGTCGACATTCTCCAATTTCCGTCTTTCACGGTAACATATATACTGATTTATAAGACGAGCAGTCCAGGGAAGGAGGAAATCTAAAACAAGACAATACGATTAAAATGTCGTGGTATTGCCTTTAAATGCATTGAGATAGAGCTATGCAATGTGAATAAAGGTGTTAGATCACATTTTCTGTTCGGCACTTTAATAAAACTGAAATTTTAGGGTTTTACATTTGCTCTAAAGAATTGCGTAGTTTTCTGTAATGATTTATACATAGAATCCCCCCCCCGTTATAGATGTAATAGGACTCACTGCAGCGTAATTTTTGTCAGAACTAAAAATGTCTTTCTATTTTAGTATTTGTTTTAATAGTGCCTGTTGTACATTGCATATTCTATATAATATCTGGAAATATCCCTATTTTGCATTAAGATCTAATTTTTTTTTAGTTTGTCAGAACGAGAACTAAAATCTTCTGTAAAAAAAAAAAAAAAACGGAATTTAATAAAAATACGTTGGTGAAAGATCGAATATTGCACTACATTCTTGTATATTCGGACCCTCACCGGTGTATGTCGACAATCACAGATATGCTCTGGTGTAAGTCGAAAAGAGAGGTCATAAAGTGCCATAATAATTTAAGTTGTTGCAATAAATAAGATTTGAATCACATAATTTAGTAAGTTTTTTATGACTGTTATTTTATCTTCTCATTTAGAGCGTACTGTATAATTAAGTAAGTTTTTAACTTCTATTATTTTCCTTTCTCCTTTTGAATGTATTGTGCGTTTTAGGTTCTCATGTTCTTAAGTTCTTATTTCAAGTTTCAAGTGCGTTTATTCGCGAGTGAATTACGGAGAAGAAAATATAATATTGTTATATGTTCAACATTCACCATTAGTACATGATGAATGTCGACACTGACCGGTGTAAGTCAGAAATAAGAGTATTTGGAAAATATTTCGGACATACACCAAGAGACTATGTGAATGTTGACATTCACCGGTGAAAGTCGACATTTTCCCGATTTCGGTCTTTCACGGTAACATATATATTCGAATATGAAATTGAGAAATGAGAAGGATTTATTAAAATATTAAAGAATTCAAAATGTAAATAATTTATGTAACTCTTATAATTTATTTAACTAATTGAAGTTCTTACAGATTTCATGAAAGGTAAATATTACTATTCAGAATTAAAATATATGTTTCGCGCTCTAATAAGCAAGAAAACAGTACCGATATTTATACTTAAACAAAATATCAAAGAAAATATAGACATAATATTACGGGATAAAAATCGATTATTTTTCTCATATGTATTTCTGACAAAATTTCCAATTACAGAAAATTTGTCTGCAGTCAAACCCAGCCGGTGGTCTAATTTTTATTAAAGAAATAAATTAATATTTAATTATTAATTTTTATTAAATTAATAATTAAATTTTTGATGATTTCCTTAAACGACTTTTATCTTTAAAATGTTGTCAAACATGTGTAGCTAAAGTACACAAAATCCAAGTTTTAATTCCATGTTAGCATGAAACTGAATATTTTCCCTTGCCGGCTGTAATAAAGCAGCTAATATTTCATGCAAAACTTCGCGTAAAATTTTGACTAGCAATGGCAATGCAGTTTCCTCGCGTAATTTTAAAGGACTGTGTGCATTGAATGAAAGAATGAAGTTCATTCGTGAATTTTTTCTGCTGTATCAGTGTAAAATATTTGATTGCACTTACCATTAACATTTCCGAGCAGTATCAACGTACAGTAGAGAAGATATGTACCGGATTTCAGCGATAAGTATGAACGCAAGTTTTCCTATATGAATAAAAATTATCGAAAAGTTATGACAAACGACCACAAACTACAGCGCAAGCAATAAGTTCAAATTTCACGTTCGAATACGTGAGAAAGTTCAACGGCTGATGACTACATCCGTAGACCAATTGCAGCCATAGCCGGTCCATTGCTTTTTTACCTGACGTCACTTCCGGCATCCCTTGTATAATAGGATCGAGTACAGAGCCGCCTCATGCCATTTAGACGTACTACCCTGATAGGGATGATCATATCTTAATGATTTTTTTCGTGTGGGAAAGTTTGGTTATTTCGGAAAAGTTAAAGGCGTACTATTCAGCACATTTTCTTTGTCTCGCTCAATAGCAATGCTGGAAAACTCAAAGTAAAGAGTTCTGGATGTCTCCGGCCCTTGCTTAAGACATTGATACTACTTAAAATTATCTCTGTATATTTCAGAAACTTTCGGCCCACTAGCGGCCGAGCGGTAAAGCCGCTGAACACTGGTAGTTCGGTCCAAGGTTCGAATTCCGCGAACGGGCTGGCTGCATGGGTGTTTTCGTGGTTTTCCCCATGTGTAACGTGTATACGAGCCATTTTCCCTTAGAAAGTCCTCCACGAAGGCATCGCTCCCCTTAGGCAGATAGCCCTAGTGTGCTTTGCTATAATTAAATACACCAACACCTTCAGAAACTTTCTTATCTTAAAATATATAATATAAATATATGAAGGATTAAAATTACAAGTTCAGTTCCAAATATTAAGATATTTAAGTTCCAAATATTAAGATATTTGTATAATTAGAATTTTTTAATTGGTTCATTGCATTTATTTAATACATTCATTAAAAGACATATCTTAAATTTAATTGAGAGAAAAAAGCCATAGCAGTTTGGAATATAAAAATTTAATTGATTGAATATACTTTTTGCCCTCTCCCCGCCAGCACTTTGATAGTTTTTTAAAAAATATGGAGATAACAAATACGCGAAAGCATACGATTGGATTGGATTATTTTATTATGGCAAAGCACACGAGGGCTATCTGCCTAAAGAGAGGGGTGCCTTCGTGGAGGACTTTTTAAGGAAACTGGCTCGTATGCACGTTACATAGGGGGAAAACCACGAAAACGCCCATGCAGCCAGCCCGTTCGCGGGATTCGAACCTCGGACCGAACTGTCAGTGTTCAGCGTCTTTACCGCTCGGCCGGCTGGTGGGCAATGCGAAAGCATACGATATCCGACGAATGCAGCTTAGTCTGATATCCTAAACATTAAGAATTGATGAAAAAAAATTTGAAATCGGCATCTAGGTTGTTTACATTTGAAAATCTTAGTAGAATAGTGAATTAAGTCAGTTGGTTCATCAACTTCAGTCTTTTTGCCGAGTAGGACCGTACGCTAACTTGCGATATTGTGTACCGTAAATTTTGTCTTCGTATCTGTTGGCCGAATAGCTTGTTTTTGCACACAAACTGTAATTTTTAATTCTTAAAATTGTTTCTTGATCTGTTTTTATCTCTTTCTTTATCTGTTACAATTTTTAATGAAGATGTTTTGAGGTTTTATGTATTTTTGGCTTGCCACGAAGTGAGAACTGAATTGATTAAATGAGAAATACAGCTGTAGTGAAATTCGAGGAAATAAGTTGTAACTAAGTGCCGAATAAAATGTGTTTTGTATAACAGACCTCGCAAGGAAGCTATGTTGTGCCCACATCAAGTTTTACTTCCTTGTACGAAGTAAAGAAGTATTGTAATTGCAAAAAATTCCGGGTGTCATAGTTCAACGAAAATACCCATTTTGACCGCTATCGAATGCACTTTAACGATGTTTTTGCGTCACATCTGTACGTAATGACAGAATAAAAGACTCCCCATACGAATAACGAAATTGATTTAAAATGGATTTAAAAGAGACTTTTTACTTGACGTCTGTAAGTACGTATGTATGTATCTCGCACTCAGAACTTTGAAATTTTGTATCGGCTCCGTGAGCTCAGGTTTTTTATTCTTATATTTGGCAAATTGCGCCTTTTTTGCTTTAAAAATGGTTGTATTATGTTGTTCTTCCGATTAAGGTTTTTATGCCTTTAGATAATCTGCATACAAGCTGCGGAATTATCAACAATTTAATAGTGGTTTAACCGCTTGCGGCACAGTGTGTCC
The DNA here is from genome assembly GCF_044657685.1 of Stegodyphus dumicola. Taxonomy (NCBI): domain Eukaryota; kingdom Metazoa; phylum Arthropoda; class Arachnida; order Araneae; family Eresidae; genus Stegodyphus; species Stegodyphus dumicola. The sequence continues at coordinate 209,178,979 of NC_140774.1, forward strand.
GCTCTGGACACACCTAAACATTTCCTTCTGTACGCACAAAAAATTGAATGAAAAAGGATTTATAGGTTACTCTAAGTTACTCTGAACCTTCTTTATTTATAGTAGATGGTAGCTCAACACAAACCAGTCCATATATTTCAGCCATGTTTAGTTTTTTAAGACCCTCATTTTTCAAAGAAATCTTCCAGATTTTTTTAGAGTATAAAAGGAATTGTTTAAAATGAAATTTCTATGTTATTTTTTTGGCTGTATGCTAATCTCCTTATCCTATATTAGTTTTAAATTTTTACCCTAAAATCTTGCTTAAAATCAAACGCGGAACCCTAGGTGTACCCAGACAGGGCTCACCGATATTCTAGGACAACTGAGAGTCTGTATTCTTTGTTTCTCCGCATCTCATCGGTCAGTTCATTGACAACAATGCTTGTTTCAGCACTCTTTTCGAAGCTCTATTCAATGAGTGTGCCACTTTGGGCACACCCACGGAATTAAAACGATAAGTGCTATCTTTACAAAATTTTTCTTGTGTACTCCTCTAGGTCTAATTAGACTGCCTCCTTTTTTTTTTTTTTTTTTTTTTTTTTTTTATTTATTTATTTATTTATTTATTTATTTTTAAATAAAAATTCCAATTTTAAAAGGTAGCGTGCAGGACAGGGTTAAAGGAAACGAGTGATGCACTTACATGCAAAAAGTGTCATAAAAAAATTCATACCTTCTTTGTGGCCATGCTAGTAAAGATAATGGAATGGATGTTTTGTGCACTCTTTGTTTCAAACCTGAAAAATGCTATTGAAAGTAAAATAAATTCAAAAATCAATCTGAAAATACAAAGGAAAAAAAATGAAAATTAATTCGAAAAAGCAAAAATCCTCACTGCTTTGGGAACTAATTGTGCGAGTTCTTATTCCTGACTTATTCCTTACTGGGCCAAGGTGATTTCTTGCTATATATTGGCAGTTGAATGAGTGTTTCAGAGGATGGTTGCTACCGACTTGGAATTCTGAAGGAATTTTAAAACAATTTTTTTTTTTTTTCCTATGGCAGATTGTGAACAATTACAAATGTAACCCAGTCCGTTAATCTATACAAGGCCGGATTCAGGCACCTAATAGGTGGGCCACTATCGCCTTTCCTATGAAGAGACGGACAGTTGCAACCATGCCTTCCCCGGGATTCGAACCCAGGCCCTTCGACATCGCAGTCAGCTTCCCTGACCACTATACCGACCGGGCGGTGAAATTTTAAAACAAGTATATGAGAAATCACAATTCAAGTTACGTCCTAAGAACTTGCTTAGAATTGAAGGTATTCCCGACCACGAAATTCTTCTCCGGTCAGTTGCAGTTGCTCAGTCCAGTGGAAGCGGCCAATGATTCGTCAAATGTATGTATAAAACAAAGTGCCAAAATATGAAATGTCTTTACGGGAAAAATATAATTCAAAATGTCATTCAAGCCTATAATGTTGCAAACAATAGGTTAATTTTAATTTCTTATTTTTTATATCAAAATTTTGTGCCCCTTAATAAGAAAGGCATCAATTTTTTTCTGTATAACTTTCTCATTTTCCTTTATCTATTTCGAATAAAAAATTTTTAATAGCACTCATTAATTTCTCAGTAAAACATCAGTCCTTTTGAGGAACGCGCATCATTTATAAATAATAGCCTTTTTTCATAAGCCTAGTACGATAACCTTTTTTCATAAGCCTAGTACGATAACCTTTTTTCATAAGCCCAAATAGCATCTGTAATTCTACAGAATGCCTAGTTATTATATATAATGCCTAGGAAAAGTATGTAATAATTCTCATATTTCATACTTTGCCTAAAAACGTGCGGCATTGTATACTATGCCTAGACATTCTATAGAATGTTGTCGTTTCATACTTTGCCTAAAAACGTGCGGCATTGTATACTATGCCTAGGCATTCTATAGAATGCTGTCGTTTCATACTTTGCCGGTAACATATATATAAATTATATGCTTTCACGTTTTATTATTTTTGGAAAAGATAAAATTATAATTTTACTTACAAAAGTTTTGTTTCACATGAAATAATATTTCTACATTTCTCGTATAATAACAAAAGCTGCATTTAAAATTTCCTACGATATGATTATTCATGTGCAGTTTTTAACTTTCTAAAAATAACTTTTATATTTTGTTTTTACTTCAGTACATAATTATTTTCTCTTCGTATGTAAGGCAATTTTACCAGTAGCCTAGACGATAGCCGTTTCAGTAGATCTATTCTTATTTTCCACAGACCTTCCGAGTAATAAAATTCCTATTTTGATATTGACCGTCCGTACTTTTTATGAAAGAATACTCGGCAGCAATCAGCATGGCCTGTACCTTAGAGATACAAGTCCATTTTGGCATCGATTTCAGATTAAGGAAATGGAGAGTATTGGTCATTCCTGTGAGAATGAAACTTTCTTGTTTTCATGAAGATTTCTTTTTCTTTACAGGGACCACCAGCGGCCGAGCGGTAAAGTCGCTGAACAATGGTAGTTCGGTCCGAGGTTCGAATCCCGCGAACGGGCTGGCTGCATGGGTGTTTTTGTGGTTTTCCTCATGTGTAACGTGTATACGAGCCAGTTTCCCTTAGAAATTCCTCCACGAAGGCATCCCTTCTCTTAGGAAGATAGCCCTCGAGGCTTTGCCGTAATTAAGTAACTTAACCTTATCTTTTTCTTTACATGGACAAGACTTAGACTGTGAATGCTAATAAGATATTCTTATTATAGACTTCTTTGGCATATGATTCCTACAAATGATGGGCATTAGGTTATACATCTAGTAAGATTACCTACGCATTTATCTGCTTTAAACTTCCGAATTTAGAATGTTTTTAGAAGTTCGTTTGTTAGAATATTTTCAACTAGAAATGCATTGAATGTGGACCCCTGAGGTATCAGTTTAGACATGTGGGAAATTCATGAAGACTATGAAGACGAAGTTTTAGGTATGCTAAAGTATCGGCAAATAAAGCATATTCTACGAAGGCGTATTAAATATAAACAAGCCTTTTAAACAAAATGTATTTAACAGAAAACATCTGCATTTCTACAATTTATTTTTCTAAATAATCTCCTCCTTTTATGATACATTTTTCTCAATGTTTTCGTAATATTTCCGTTCCGTTCTCGTAGAATGATTTTGGGCGGGTATCTAACCAGTTGCGCACGAATGTTTTCACTTGATCGGTGGTTTCAACTCGCTTGCCTCTAAGTGCTCTCTTGAGGGGTCCAAATTGCGAAAATCGCTTGGCGTAAGTCTGGGCTGTAAAGTGGATCATCAAGCGTTTTCAATGCATTTCCGCGAGTTTCTGCTGCATTACAATTGCTGAGTGGGGCTTGAAGTTGTGGAAGATCAACACTTGACAGATGGGGCGCCCTATCTTTTGCGTCTGCACTGAGGCCTAACTTGATCCAAGAGATCGAAGTAGTAAGTTGCATTAATGGTCTGACGTTCTTGTAAGAACCAGGGATAAATAGAAGGGCTAGGTCATTTCTTTGTTCGACTCCTCGCCGACGCGAGCCTCATGGAGGGGATGAATTGGAAGTAATCTGACGTGTCTGTGTTGCACCTGCTCTGATTTCGCGCGTTTAAAACTGTACTTTCATTCACTTGCGAAACTATTTTCTGGAGGTCGCATATCCCAAATTAATTTTAATCATACATATTTGTTTTCTAATAATGCAAATATTTAATAATTTGTATATATATAGATATAGTTTTAGTCAGCTTTCCTTTTAAATTCTATATTTAAAGTATCCTTTATGTAATATGGCTTCTTGTGCTGTAGCAACGTGCCGTAACGCTTATAGAAATACGAAAGGAAGAGATATTGTATTTCATGCTTTCCCAAAGGACAATTTGCTTTTGACGAAAGAATGGATACATGAATGTCGAAGACAGGATTCTATTAATGTGAAAAACGCAAGAATTTATGGCGAACATTTTCTGTGCAGTGATTATGAAGATGACATAAGAAATCGCTTGCTTGGATTGCCGCAAAAGAAACTGTTGAAATGCAATACTGTGCCGAAAGTAAATTTATCGTATGCAATAAACGAAACAACACCAAGAAATCGGAGACATTTGAAAAGAAAAGTAATGCAGAGTGGTTTTGAAAAACTACATGAATTAATACCAAAGAAAATTTATTTTGAAGCTGAGAACGAAATTGAAGCTGACAATAATAAATCGAATGTCAATGATTTTGAAATAAAATTCACAAGTGACAATGTCCTAAGTGAAAATATCCCTGAATGCCCTAAGTGTAAAGATAAACAAGAATGTATTGATAATTTGAAGAACAAAATAATATCCTTAGAAAATTGTAATAAAATATTGAAAAATAGAGAAAAGAAAAATTTTAGAATGTTTGCTCAGCGACAAAGAAGGTGGACGACATCTATAAAGAAATTTGTATCGGAAATTTAGAAATTAAAATCCCAAACAGCGAAATTTAGGAAAAAATAGCACGGATCGGAGAATTAGGAAAAACGGTCTAAAGCATATTTTTACAAAGACGCAGATTAACGCATTGCTAGAAGAGAAGGAAAAAATCAGGTGGACTAGTGAAGATATTTCACGTTGCATTGTCATAAGAGCTCTGTCATCTATAAGGAACGTTTTTGGTAAGAAAAAATTGGGAATTCCTTTACCTAGCACTAACATATTAAGGAGATGGTGCGCTAAATTTTCATGTAGTTCAAGAATTCAGAGTGATGTTCTTTCTGTAATGAAGGAACGATGCGAATATTTAAACTCTGTAGAAAAAATATGCGTTCTCGGTTTCGACGAAATGTATATAGATTCTAAACTTAGCTATGACTCTAAACTGGACCAAATTCTCGGTCCTTTTTCAAAAAGTGCAGTTTGGTTTAATCAGAGGTCTCATTTCGCAGTGGAAACAACCAATATTTTTTGATTTTAACACTCGAATGAAAAAGACATATTCAATCATCTGGGCCCACCAGCGGCTGGGCGGAAAAGTCGCTGAACACTGGTAGTTCCGTCCGAGGTTCAAATCCCGCGAACGGGCTGGCTGCATGGGCGTTTTCGTGGTTTTCCCCATGTGTAACGTGTATACGAGCCAGTTTCCCTTAGAAAGTCCTCCACGAGGGCATCCCTTAGGCAAATAGCCCTCGAGGCTTTGCCATAATCACACACGCAAACACAATCATCTGGAGTAGAAGGGAAAGCAATAGTGTCTGATTTAGGATGATCTAGTACTTTGTGGAAAGAGTTACAGATTTCGATTAATAGTTCTCAGTTTCCAAATACAGTATTGCAAACGAAAAAAAAATATGCGTTTTTGCAGATTTAGCGCACTGCTTCAAATTACTGAGAAACCGCTTTTTCTTATGGCTTCCACTTTTTCCTATGGAACCTTCTCCTATATCTTGGGAATTAGAATTGAATTCCGCCAGACAATTTTCGACCGCCGAAAAAGAAGCATTAACATATGTTGCAGGTTATATTGCCTACCGTGTGCGAAACAAAGACCCATCATTGGGAACAATATCTAAAAATAGTGCTGATGAACCAATATTTTAATTCAGAATGGATTAAATTATTCATTCTTAATTAAAATATTGGACTTATTAATAGATTGGAGGTTTGACTACACCTTCCCATTCATAGATGAATACAGTTTACGAGTTCGAAAATATATTTTGTGCAGTTCATGGTACAGGTTACTATAAAGGGAAGCATGTAATTGGCTTTTTAATTAATAAACTGGAGAAACATTATCCTGAAGTTAACAGAGAAGCAATTCGCTTATTTTGCAGAGGTAGTTGCATTGTGACTGTACAAGAAAGCATATATAATATGTTTTGATTTGAAGTATTTATAGATGACATTTTAGAAGTTAATAGCGTAAAGCATATTTCAAATGAGAACTAATTTTGTTAAGTTATTGTTAAAGTTATTTTTATTGTATCCTGTGTTATTATTGATTCGATGTTGTGCTAGCTTAGCATTCTAGATAAAATATAATAATATAAAATTAAAGTAATTGACATAAGAAGACCTGCCTCCTTAACCCCCACTTTTGAAAAATTAAATAATTTTTTTTTTTTTAGGTACTGTGAGTAAAGTTGTTTTGTCTAAATTAAAATAACAATCTTACATGCATTTATTTAAATGTAATATTGATGTAAGCCTAAGTTACAAAATTATTAAAAAATATATATGTTATTATATTGAATCGGGAAATATACCAATGTAAAATTTACAATTAGGCTGAAACTCAGATTAGCAGAAATTTTGAGAACTATGCCAATTTAAGGTTGCTTTTTGATTAATTTTAAAAAGCTGTTGTTATAGTTATCTTAGAAGCAGTAGTAGAGTTCTTTTAATTAAATCTCAGATAAAGAAATGATTAGAAATAAACAGGCATTTAAAAACAATCCCTGCAAATTAAAAAAAAGGAACTTTATGTTAAGAGTAGCGTATTTTATTTGTTATTTAAAATTTGTTAAATTAAATTTTTTAATGTTCAGTGTAAAACGCATACTACAGTAACATTGTCTCTTCTAAATGATAACTGTCTTTCACACACAGCTCATTTTAAACGCTGATTCTTCAAATTTAAAACACTAATTTCTATGTTGTCAATTGCATCTCCGCGTTCAGTGTCATTATGGCTACGTCATCATTCCCCGCTGCCTGTTTCAGGGGGAAAAGCTCTATGAGCTAGCCCTTCTCTTTTAAGTCCTGGTAAGAACTCCGCCAGTAGGACCCTCCCCCCCCCCTCCAGTCTCAAAAGACCTTGGCCAACACTTTCCCCGCAGACAATAGAGTTTGGGCTTTCATCGGGTTTCCTCCAACGAGATAATATACTGGTCGTTGGTTTCCTCATGGAGGTAGGAAAGGGAGGAGGGGCCAACCCGCGCTAAAAGTGAAGCACTGCTTTGAAGCTTGGGTCACCAGACGGGGTGTTCTTTGTTTACATTCAAAAGCTCGCTTGACAAGATTCTGATAGTATTTCGACACACGACAGTTCCACAGAAATCGAAAAAGGGACACTTTCGCATGAAAGAAACATTCATAGTGTGATGGATAATAGCAATTTGTATAGTTTACTGACATTAACGCAAAAATCACATCTTGGTTATTTTTCGATAACTAACAAGAGCGATTTTGATTATGAATTTGTTTTATAAAATTCTAAGCTGTTGCACTACAAAAATATAGATTTTAAGAAAAATGTTATGCTTAAAGAATGAAAAATACCTTACGGTACATTTAAACGAAAAATATAGTGAATGCACAGAAATTAAAGATTTGCACATGCCGGAAATGATAAATAGGAAATATGTATGGGTATTTATGCATGTGCTTGCAAAAAGCATGTATCTGACAAAATATTTAAATATTCATTAAATTATTTATAAATGTATTTGAAATGAAGAATTTATTCACTTATAAACAACTGTGAAAGTACTGTGAAGAAATCTAATGATTAAATGTATCTAATTTATAATGATTATAAATGTTATCTAAATACATAATAAACTTAATATTGAATTGTAAACATAAACTGAAATCCTGTTGACAAATACGTTATAAAACTATTTAAGCAAGAATTGTTCGTATTGGAAAGCAATCTGTTAAAGGGTATTGTAAAGCAAATGCTATGAGATGCGCACTTAAGAACGTAATAAAGAGTTTTGGAATATGTATTGTTGAAATGAAGAGTAAAAAAAAAAAAAATCTGATAAGTATAATTAAAAGAATTATTCCCCTTACATTTTATAATAACTCAGTTACAAGTTTTAAATAATACTTAAAAAAAAAACTTATTTTATTCCCTTTCAGAAATGTTCAGAGAAAGTCAAGTACTATTTAAAGTATTTCGCTAATTGCTAATAATTCTCTAATTTAAAATGAACCAAATCGAGCATTAATTATAAATTGACTTACATTTTTCGATTTAAAAGAGCCTCAGAAGCCAAAAAATCATGTCATATTTAAGAAAGTATTTTAGGAAGAAGCTCTATAAATAGAAAAGAAATAATGCATAATTTTAATATAAATAATACAATAAACTTTGATCTTAATTTTTGTACCTTAACCGAATAAAATCGAATTACCTTAATTTTTTTTTCTAATGTAATTAACGAAAACTTGTGAAAATATTTCTTTCAAATTAAACCATTCTGAGAAAACTGTCCTGTGAAAAGTATAGCATTTAATTCCGTTCAGAATGAAATGTTGTTTAAAAATATGTTGTTTTCACATACTTAGGACTCTGAAGTGTTGTAGAAAAAGAAAATATATACATTTATATGTATATTTACGACGTAATTACAAAATATTTACATCCGAACGCGTCAAATCCCATAGAACTCAACGGTAAATGAACCAATGTTTTGGTCACCACGTAGGGATCGCCGGTGCTTCAGAGCAGGGTACGGGAGAAACTTGTTTAGGGCGACTCCATCTTACTTCCTACCTCCATGGGTTTCCTTTGCTTTTTCGTCTTCATTCATGCTTGCAGGCTTTGATTGGGAGGGTGCAATGATGAAGCCACGTCTCGTCACAGGTAACAATTTTATGCAAAAGAGCTTTCTGTTCTTCTTCAAAACGAGTTTGAAACAATTGAAAAATGTGTACTTGGCCAGCTTTTTTATTATTATTCTGTAACTTTAGAGCACAACGAGCTGAGAATTTTCTCAGGCCCAACTGATTTCTGATGACTGACTGGATACTTCCACAGCTGACACCAAGTTCTTCTGAAATTTGAAGCACTGTGCAGCGTCGACACCGTTTGATAAGTTCACGAACACGTGCAATGTTTTCATTTGTCACATTGGTGCAAGGACGACGGGGATGACTTCGATTCGCAACCGGTTCACATCTTTGCTTGAATTCATTGCACCAAACCTTCACGCTTGACCATGGAAGTGTAGCTTCTCCGAACTGGGCATCATACTGCGATATATTTCGTTTGGTTTCACGTTTTCATGAGCCAACCCCGCCTAACGACTTTAATTGCCCAAGCACATACAAGTCGTTCAGCCAATAAAGGCTCATATTTGATCGCCCTACATATATCTTTCTCTAATATTATATTCTTTGTTTCTATGTACAATTATATGTAAGCTGCCTTCAAGTTTCGGTGCATGCATGGTAACTGTTTTAAAGTAAAAAAAAAAGGAACACTCAGTCACATCTGCTGCATTCTATTTTATATTAAAAATAATTTTACAATTGCAGGATTTTTAGGACTTAAAAGGAATAGACATCTGTCTTAGTTCAGATTACTTTCTTGTACGAAGAAAGTAAGAATTGGATTATTACACTAAGTAGTGTAATCACGAAAAATTTAGGGTATCATAATTTAAGGAAAATATCCATTTTGACCGCTCTCCAACCCACTTGAAGTTTGTTTTTGCGTGACATCTGTATGTAGAAACATAATAAAGGACACTTTTTCCAAAATCGATTATAAAATAAATTTAAAATTTACTCAGAAGAGAATTTTTTCGCGATCTCTGTTTTTTTGTTGTAATCAGCCGCATCAAATGCAAATATATATATATATATATGAAGTATCAGCTTTAGTCCAAAATAAAGATTGCCGAAGAAATATAAATGTAGTCGTAGCTTAAATAGTCAGACGATAAGTTTAAAAAACAGGATCCATTTATTATTATTCAGGAGAAATAGCAATTACAAAAATCAGATATCAGGAGTAAATAAAAAGAATTACTAATAACTTTTTGTATGAAGTTTACTGCATCGTGACATTTAAGAAAAAGCCTCGATATATCTTTTGCGAGTCCTTTTATAGCCTCTGGAAAGGCGGAGCTTCCAAGAAATGACGTCAGCCAATCCAGTTCGCTTTAAATATTTCGAGAACATTCTAAAACTGTAAGTGTAGAAAAGGCGGGAAAAACAACTTGACTACGGGGCTGTGCATTTAATTCCACGTACTTTCAAATAAGAGAACGTCGCCATTAAAAATGAAAAGAACATACAGTTAGAATTTTAAGTGTATTCTTGATTATGGAATTTTATTATTACACACACACACATATATATATATATATACTCACTCTGTTACCTAGATCAATGAGCTGATTTTTATATTATTTATATGTCAGTAAATTGTGCGTTTTCGCTTTAAAAGTGATTGAGTTGTACTGTTATTATTTATTATGTTCCACGTAGTCGCCATTTGTTGATGTTTGAATTTCTTAGTAGAATAGTGAATTAAGTCAGTTGGGCATCAATTTCAGTGTCTTTTTGCCCAATGGAACGAAACGTTAACTTTCAATTTTGTATACCGAAAATTTTGTCTTCTACCAGCTGGCCGAATTTCTTGCTTTTGCGCAGAAACGCTAATTTTAATTCTAAAAATTGATTGTTAACTCTATTCGTTGTTTTCAGATTTATTTTTTTTATTTTGTGTTTCTGTATTTGGTATTTTAGGTTATCAGATATTTTTTAGTCTATGGAAGATTAGCAAATAGGACTTGGAACTAATGATCTTCTATGCCAGAATTTATATTTATATTTGTAATAGGCTTTCAAATTTATCCTTTGTATTTTATCACTTTAGCTATCGAAATTTCATTTTTTGCTTTTTCTCTTCAAGTCAAATGTAAGAAACTGAAATTCAAATGCATTAAATGCAACATTAATTACGCATTAATTATAAAATGACAAGCCAATGTGTTTTGATTTTACTTTCATCAGCAAACATATTACTTAGTGTTATTTTTACGTACATATATAGAACAACGTCCGTATATTAATGTGTAATGTGTATATGTAATAATGTATGTATATAATGTGTATGTAATTATGTATCATATTGATGTATAAGTAGTATTTTATGTGCAAGCAGTAACCCAAGTGTAAGCAGTAATTTATGAGTAATAATATGTAATGTAATGCATATATTTACGTATATTAATGTGTAAGGTAATGGGTATATGTAATTATGTATCATATTAATACGTAAGCAGTATTGTCTGTACAAGCAGCAAATCATGTGTAAGCAGGAATATGTGTGAGCAGTAACTTAGGTGCAAGCAGTAACTTACGTGCAAGCAGTAATTAATGAGTATTTTTGTATCATACTAATGTGTAAGCAGTAATTAATGAGTATTTACGTATCACACTAATGTGTAAGCAGTAACTTATGTGTAAGGAGTAATTTATGAGTATTTATGTGTCATACTAATGTTTAAGCCGTATTTCATATGTAAACAGTTACTTATGCGTAAGCAGGAACTTATGCATCATCAGTAGGCAGCAATTCCTGTGTACGTAGTAATTTACGTACAGTGCAACTGAATATGTATGTAATCATAAACATGTAATTTATGCATAAGCAGTAACAAGGTGCAAGCAGTAACTTATGCGTAGGCAGTAATGTATCATATTAATGTGTAAGCAGTACTTGTATTATATTAATGTGTTATCATGTATCATATTAATGTGTAATGTAATGAGTATATGTAATTATGTATCATTTAAAGTGTAAGTAGCATTCTATGTGCAAGCAGTAATTCAAGTGTAAGTAGTAATTTATGTGTAAACAGTAATTTAGGAGTAATAATGTGTAATATAATGCATATATTTATGTGCATATGTAAGTATATTAATATGTAAGGTAATGTGTATATGTAATCATGTATCATATTAATATGTAAGTAGTATCTTCTGGCAAGCAGCAAATCATGTGCAAGTAGCTTATGTATAAGCAGTAATTAATGAGTATCTAACATAATGTGCAAGCAGTATTTCATATGCAAGCAGTAACTTATGTGTAAGGAGTAATTTATGAGTATTTATGCATCATACTAGTCTGTAAGCAGTAACTTATGTGTAAGCAGGAACTTATGTATCATCAGTAGGCAGCAATTCATGAGTACGTAGTAATTTATGTACGCAACAGAATATGTATGTAATGCAATGATATAACGCAACTATGCACAATGCAGCTATGTAATATAACCCCTGACTGAAACAGCATGCTGTTTCATACTCCGCACTGAATAACCAAATACGTGTAAACTGTGATCCGAATGTTGCCATATGTACAATGCTATATGTTATAATAATGTATCATATTAATGTAAAACCAGAATTTTAAGTGCAAGCAGTAACTTATATAAGTAATAATTTATGTGTCATCAGCAGGCAGTAACTTATGTGTAAAGTAGCAGTTATGTATAGTGCAACAGTATATGTGTGTAACGCAACGGTGCATGGCAACTATGTAGTATATTCTTTAACTGAAACAGCATTTTGTTTCATACTCCGCACTGAATAACCCAATATGAGTGAACTGCGATCTGAATGTTGCCATATGTACAATGTATTATGCAATTGTGTATCATATTAATGTGCAAGCAGTATTTGTCAGTAATTGTATCATAATAATGTGTAATTATGTATCAAATTAACGTGTAATGTAGCATGTATATGTAACTGAGCATCATATTAATGCACCATATTAATGTAATCATATTAATGTAAGCAGTATTTCATGTGTAAGCAGTAATTTATGTGTAAGCAGTAATTCAGGTACAAGCACAAGCAGTAACTTATGTGTATGCGATAATTTACGAATAAGCAGAATTTATATGTTATCAGTAGGCAGTAGTTTATGAGTAAGTAGTACTTTATGTTGAAGTATCGATAAACTCCCGGTGCGCCCTTATGGGGCCACAGGGAGTTGTTGCGTCTGGATAGGGGAGGGTGTGGGACATATGCCTGTTTACCTCTGTTAGACGCCAGGCGTTCCCGTCCTCCATCACCTGTCACCTGTACAAATTGTTGTCTCTAGACAGGGGTGGACGCGGTGCTATACCGATTAACCTAATGGTAAAGGGACAGTGCCCGCGTCCTCCGTCACTTCTCACTTGTACAAATCTTCAAAGTTATTCCGATTTTCACAAAATTTTGTAAACTTTACTTTCAAATCAAGGTGAAAGTAGCCGTCTACCTAAGATTTCTAAAAACCAACGCACGGGATCTGTGATGCCAGATCGTGCGATCTTCCCCAAATTTGCGACTTTTAACACACTTGTGCTACTAAAATTTCAGTATTTGGTATTATGCATAGACTGACGCCGGTATAAAGAGAAGGGGGTTAGGGAAGGGGAAAAAGCGAGAATGAAAGGAAAAAAACTGCATCGGGATCTCTTACCTTTCCTTCTTGTCCCTGTGTGTTTTAATTTTAAATCAATTCCTTCTCTCCAGTTCTATGGTAATAACGGAACGGACAAAAGAACTCGCAGTTTGCGCGCCATATATTGGGTACCCAGACAAAGAGATGAAATTCATTCTCCTGATTATAATATTGTTACGAATTAAGAAATGGGAATGACTTCAAAATCAAGCAACGGCGTATAAACTAGAAAAAATTAACTGCCAACTAAAGAAATTTAGTACAAAAGCGATAACAGTTTACATGTGAGGAATCTCTTATGAATGGATATGCACAAATTAATTTAAAAATAGAAACTTAAATTAAATAGGATCAATTAAAAAAGAAATGGATATATAAACAATTGAATATAGTTTTAAAATTTTCGTTAAAGCTAAGATACGTTATTAAGAAGACTAAGAATCGAATATAGTCTGTAACTCACAGAACCAATAGACGGTAAATTTGTAATGACGTCAGAGGTCATGTGAGCACGCGAAACTATGACGTCACAGAAGTCACGTGATCTCTGACGTCACTTGCTACTTTTGCTTACTACTTTAGTTGAAAAATTTTTTAGAACACTGCACGGGATCAATATTTTAATATATTGTTAGCGCCACTCTGTAAAACAAACAAACAAAATGTAATCGCATCCGGTTGGCTGTATTTGTAATACTTTGTATGGCAACCCTTTTCTGCCATTAAAAAATTATAGTTTTTAAACTTTAATCTTTCGGGCGTCTGCACTTCTTTGGAAGTAGAATTTCTATAAAAAATAAAATAAAAACTTTAACATGTTTTTGGATTTAATAGTATATATGATAACAGGTGAACATGTGGTTCTGTAGTGGCAAAATAATTTAATTTTCTTTTACAACTGTTAAGATTTGCTGAGGGGAAATATATTTTAATGCCTTTTTGCAACTATTAAGATTTGCTGAGTGGCAACATCCAGAAAAGATTTATTCTTGCCAGTTGGTGTTCCATTACTATTTATTCCGTAAGCCTTATTTCTTAAAATAACGCACATTTTTATTTTTAAAAAATCGTAATATGTATTAAACATATACAAAGGTGAATATGCTGTTTTAAAGGTTAAGAGGAAGTATTTCTTTTTAATTATAAAATGTTGGTTGTGTCGTTTGAATTCAGTATTCTTTTCCGCGAACGCCTTAGTCATATATCCGCCAAAGGAGCATCATCCAAAATAAATTGTCGTTTTGAGCTTTAAAAACATTGGTTTCGATTGTGTCTTGACGGCTTTTAAGTAAAATGTCAAATTCTGATCACTATCAAAAAAATTAAGGAAAGTTCTACAATACTGTTGTCTGTTGAAAAACTAAAATTCCTTAATCGACGTCGTGGAAATTATACCTGCATCACGGAAAATACGACGGCGTGGAAATAGCTCATACCGAATCGCTGTAATTTGAACATTGTGATGTTGACGATGAAAATTTATCAAAATGTGGATTTAGAATTTGAAGAGTTGGAAGACCGAGTATAAGAAATAAAGGTAAGCTTAAAACGCTATTTTAAAACTTAATTTAATTGATAATACCTTGACGAATAAGACTGAGAATACTAAGTCTGTTTGTATTAAATTACCTGATTTAAGCTTCCTAGAGATGGACGCCTGTATTGAGAAAGTAATTTTAAAAAACAATTTGATAATTTGGTTGCAAACATGTCTAAGCAACATTAAGAATTGTTTTAATTGTGTTCTGCACTGAAAGGAGAAGCGGAAAGCTGTGTAAAAACCAGAAGACAGCTTTCAGTCTTTACTTGAGGTTTCATCTGATAGGTACGAAAATAAATGTTTTAGCTAATGTAGAAATTTAGGTTTAATCCTAGTATCCGGTGCATACGGGATTTGGCTACTTTATGATGAGCACTAAAAACGCGACATATACTATGAGTAGTAAACGGGTCATTCAAAGAATATGTATAGTTATACATAGTATATACTATGTTTATATACACACATAGTATATAGTATATATATAGACGTTCTTTGGATCATTTTTGGTGTTGGCGATAATTTTCAAAATCGCGCCAAGGCTGCACCGTGTACTAGGATTTTACCGAAATTTAGTTGATGTTTTGAATAAAAACGTAAGAGATTTAAACTTTGTAAAATTAGAAGCTAATGAAATAAAGCATCAATTCTTAATAATTATTGTTATTCAAAAGTTAAGCAAAGAAACTAGAAATCAGTATGAAATGTGTTTGAGATGATTGAATAATCCAATTTTGGAAATTTCATGCAATATTTAGAAAAACGATCCCAAACGTTAAAAAATGTGCATGAAATTCAATTACCAAAAATTAAAACTTATTAAAATAAAACCAGAAATATTACATTAAAATCAAACAGTTGTTCATACATATTGTGTAAAATATGCATTATGTATATAATTCATGCATGCATTATGTATATAATTATTCCTTATTTTTAAAAATGACTCTATTGCAAAAATTCAATAATGTATATTGTATTTTTTCGGTTTAATTCTTGTGTATGGTACACACGAAGATTTGACGAAATTCGGGAGGCGATAAAGTTTACATTCTCAGTGTTTTGGGGATGGGTTTCTAGTTTTTTTCCCTTCCATAAGGCTAAAACTAATGCGTAATTTCTGTTTTTTTGTTGAGTTATCATTTGTACAGTTATATTGCATTCGTAAGCGTGAATGATTTTAGTTTTATGGATTTATAGGGATTTTTGTACGGTTCACACGAGATTTAGCCAAACAGTGAACATGAATGGTTTTAGTTCTATTGATTTATAAGGATTTTTTTTAGCTCAATAGCGTATTTTTTGTTTACGATGAGCAGTGTAATGGAAGATCAATATTTAAATTCGAAATATTTTTTGAAGTTGGAGCTAAAACGAAAACGTGCTTTACATCAATGGACAATAGAAGCAAGCTTACTATCGAAGTAAGTTTCGTTTTATATTTGTTGTGAAGAATCATAAAACGGTTAATCTTTAGATTATAGTAACTTGGCGATTTTTGGCAAAAATTTGGCGACCAACCCGGCGACAGCAACCTGCTAGTTTTTTTGGGGGGGGGACGCCATTTTGTTTTCACGAAGTAAAGGCATGTTTTTTTTTAACTCAACATTTTTTTTTTTTTTCAGGAATCTGCTAGCCGAATTACGCTTATGCTAGAACTTTTATGAAACAAAAGTGCTTAATCATGACGAAGGTTAGGTGCGAAATTCGAAGAAAGTGCAGAATCGTCCACTGTTTGCCGCGTTTTTAAGAATTGCACATACACGGTATGATCCATGTACACGTCGAGCTATTTTCACTTAAAAAAAATCCCAGAATTGCACAAAAATGGCATTGCGCACACTCTTGACTTTATCCATGTACATAGCTAAAGTCCTAGCTAGTAACCTTTATCGCCTTTCCAAAATGTCGCCAAACTACCTGTTACCATATTCCAAAGATTAGCCCATAAAACTTATTTTCAATTTCTAAATGCTAATTTATTTTCAATTTCTAAATGATTGCTTTTGTTCTAATATATGTTACGGCCAAAGCCCGAAGTTCGGCCAGTTTCCACATTGGCCGGGGTGTGTGGCCAATGTCCGATGTACTGGAAATGAATAGCGTATATGCGACTTTGGCCGGCCACTTCGCGAAGTGCCCGGAACTTCCTGGCCACTGTACTCGAGAAGTGAGATTTCCATTTTGCAAGAGAAACTACTTACATTGGCATCCGTGGGCACAGAGGAAAAATCATTACGAACCATTACCTCTTCACAATCGCTGACTGGCGGCCTACACTCGATGTAGTTGCACCACCAAGTGCTCAACAAATCGCTTCAGATGTAAAAATAGCAAACTGCTGTGCAATTCGAAATGTCATAAAAGTTCATCTTGTTGTAACAAGTGATGATACTGATAATTTTCTGTAATAAACTCAGTAGATAATGTGATTATCTTTTTGTTTGTTTTCTCCAAGGGAGAGAAAATTTTCATAAGAGACCAGGAGGTTTCTGGTGCTGTGAGATCCTTACTCACTAAAACTTCTCCCTTCAGACTACAGCCCACCTAGGGCCAGTGTACCTCCTTGGCCTTTGTTCCGAAGGACGATCCTTGGCACCTAAGAGGGACGGATTCGTCGGAAAACTCCTCTGTCGCAGCTATAATGCGATTATCATTGGCATTACGGTATGCGAACACCCAAAATCTGTTCATGACCCTTTTTCTTCTGACTTTGGCCTATCGCACCATGCTATTTCGCGAACTGGCTGGCCAAACCCCGAAATGAAGAAAAAATCGGACATTGGCCGATCATTGTGAGGTGATGTTGGCTGTTTCGCGATTTGGCCGTCTAATTCGGGCTTTGGCCGTAACATATCTATCTCACTGTGGTGTCTTCCTTTCTCTTCGATTCCTGTTTCCGCGGTTGTCAGAAGCGTTCCTGTTTCCGAGAAATCATGAATCTTCATTACCCCGTTCCCATAGTGGACCATGGCTTCTCCCGAAATGTAGAAAGGCAAAAAATTTTTAGATTTAAAAAGAATTTTTAAAAGAAATAATCGAAAAATATTTACAATCTCAGATCTTTGCATAAATGAAGTTAATACTGTATTCAAAAGGAGGAAGAGAAATGTTCAAACTCTGCGATGATTTTTAGCAATGAACTAAAAGATTGTTTCCTAAAGTAAGAAACAATATTCCTCCAAAATTCTGCATAAAAGTGGGTTATTATAAAATCTTTCAGAATAAATATTCGTTTTAAAACTACGTGCTCACTTCTAACACGACGACTTCGTTGGCCTTAATTTCGCTTTTTGCAGCTTTTAATTCTTTCATTTACGCAAATCCAACAAACTACATTTTCCTTATTTTCATTCTGAATTCGATTCTGATAACCTTTATAAAGGGCTAAAGATTTTTTCCCCTTTTAGTTCCAATAATGTCTAAAACATCCATATTGGTTAACATAAGATGGGAAAATAACAACTAATGTTGTAGCAGAATGACACTAAAGATTTCGAAAGGAGCCTAAACTAATACACGTCTTCAATCTAACGAAGACTAACTTATTCACAAAGAAACTGCTCTGCTCTTCTTAAAGACTCATCGTGACATTATTATTTTGTTTGGGGTTTCACATACGCAAACTTATGCCTATGTTTCATTCTGCCGATTCCAAAGATTTGGCGACAAAAGTAAACGCGTTATTTTGGTGTTGGCTACAATTTTCAAAATCGGGCCAAGGCCGTACCGTTTGCTAGGATTTTACCGTATTTTAAATACTCGAATTCATAAACTGTATGCTGTATTATGAATTGCACTATGAATAATAACTTATAAACTGTTAATTGTGTAACAAAAAAACCAAATAAACAACGAACCACATACCATAAACACTCCCCCCCACCAACAAACCTCCAAACCGAAACACAAAAGAAATATGTATATACATATGTAAATAACTTATTGTAATTATGCATTGTAATTATTGTATCTATCCATTCAACTGCAAAGTACCCGTGTAAAGTATATCTGAGACAATATTGTCTGCAATGCAAATTATGCACCATTAATATATAACAGTGTATTATGAATGCTGCTTGCTGCAATGTAAACTAATTCCCGAGCATGGTGTTAGCGTGCCCGGTCAGGGTACACTTCTATAGATGGTTAGTGCAGTGGGGCGGTACAAGTTTTGCCCATGGCGATGTTTTGGTGCCTCCTGTACTTCTTTCTGTCTGTCTGTATTTGAAGACTTTTAATGTCTGTAGCGATGGATTTTTCTCTTTTTGCCAACAGTTTAACTTTAGAAACAGTACCTGTTTTTTTCAGGTGATCACTTGGAGTCTTCATTCCATGCAGATGTAATAATAGAGACAATTTTTCTAAAATTTAAAATTTGTTTTCGATAGCAGATGAAAAATGAGTCATCAAATGGTGAAACGCTGTATGTTATTTGCTGAGAGGTGCTAGCAATCCCTTCATCTGAAGCTTCACACACATTTCCGAAACCTTCGTAACTGGTTTGGAATACTTTCCAGGCCTCGTTTAAATCCCTATAATTAGCAAAAGCTTCGTCTAAGTGGTCAGCATTCTCATAAGGGTTCCATTGACAGTTCCTGCGATTTACTAAAGCTCTAATTTCCTGAAACATCAGCACATCGACGTTACAACACAGCAGGCGACACAGCGTTAGGCGAGCCTCCATAAACATCATCAGTCGGGATGGACCGTCCTCTGTTATTGTCCGAGACTCTTGAGAACTGAGGGAGGATAATATTCTTTAGTAAAATTCGAATTAACAAAAGTGAACAGAATACTTTAAATGACTTCACTTAAAAAGTATTCTTCCCTTAAGGGGACTTAAAATACATTTTAAGTTATTTCTTTTGATTAAGAACTTTCATCTACTTTTTATGAATATTATTAAGTGGTTTTATAAGACAAAATGATTTTAAGCTGAAAAAAATTTTTTTTTTTGCTAGTAATTGTTCTTAAATTTTAATTTTCTGAAGAAAACTTTAACAATAAAAATTCTTTCTTTTCCCACAATTTTCAATGTACTTGTCCCAAATTTTTTTATTGTATTTATTAGTGTTCTTCATAACATTAAGGGTTTATTTTTAAATTAATGAATTTATTTCTGAGAAAAAAAAAGCAGGGTTTTATGTAAAAACTTAAAAACAACATATGATCTTAAATACATTTTCACTTCTTATATTTTTTCTTTTCACTATTTTGCAAAACTTATCCTTGGTTCTATTAATCAAATAATTTTAAATAAGCAGTAAAAATATTAAATAATTTAGTCCATATCGGTACAAGTTTAGGACTTTAAGTAAAAGGATGTATTGAAAAAGTGCAATTTAAAGAATGTAAACTGTCTGAATGGTTATTAAATCATTTCAAATTTCTTTAAATTTTTATTACTGAATTTCAGTACACACACACATATTATATATATAATAAAACCTAGTACTGTTCAGTTGATATAAGCATACAATTGATATAACGGTTGATATTAAAATACATTACAAGCTTTAATTACAAACCTTAAGTGGCCAGAAATATTGCCAAAAAAATCATAAAATGCAAGTAGAATTTTTCTTTACCTGTTTTTGTTTCTAAAACATGTTTAAAACACATTTAATATCAGAATTAATTTTAATATATTTTCTAAAACATTTATAATCAATAGTAATAATATTAATTTGTCGTTTTATTCATTTTTTTTTCAAAAAAGTAAAATTTGAAATTTGAATAGACATAAAACATTTAAAACCCCTCAGTGACATATGTGATTTCTTTTCTTCTTTTAGCGATTTGTTCTCCTATACAAATCGCATTTTAAATTAATTCAGGTGTATTTTAATTAATAAAAAGTTTAATTGTTTGTTCCAGCAGCATTCAATAATGCTACAGTCAGGAACTTGATCACTTTCATTACACCCCCACTTCTGTTCTTATCGTATCACAAAGGGTATTTTTATAGCAAAAAAAAAAAAAAAGAAAAAGAAAAAGAAAAGAAAGGAAAAGAAAAAAAAAAAAAGAGGGAAATTTCATCGATTTGGGGGTACTAAGTCCCCTTTTAATCAGATGTAATCTTCTTCGAATAAATTATTGCTATCCCAAATTGGCAGACTGAAATGAAGGTTAAGGAAACTATACGGAGGTTCCAAAATAATTTAAATATGTGGGTGTACCCCAACACAGCGAATCAAAATTTCGTCCCCCTTTTCTAGCTGGAGAATTTAACGACCACATAAAGCAAAAGTTTTTCTATCCCCTTAGAACACTACAGGGAGTCTTCATACTTTCTGAAGAAGATTAAGGCCATCTTGATGGGATTAAGTTAGTTATAAAGTTTTTGTGTAATCCGTTATTGAATATGATGTATCAGAAATTTCTAAAAAGGCTTTTTGTGAACTTAAACCCAGTTTTCTGAAAAAGTCACCTTTTGTTAAAACTTATCACACGCTTAAACTTCTTAATAACCTCATATCCAAAAATGCGTACACAGATCTACTGTAACATATAACAAGATAGTTTTTTCCAAATATCATTCAATTTGAATTAAAAATGAGAAGCATTTTCAAGACATGCGAACTGCGAAAAGATTTGTTTTGAGAAAACCGAATTTAAAGCTTTCTTCAAACTTACCTTTAATACATGGTCATGAGAATCAGCAAATTAACTTTAAATATGAATATATAGACACTGGATAATAGTTTTGTGTGATTTAACTATTTTTAATCTCATAATACTAAATTTGAGAAAAATAAACATATGGCAAATTCGTATGTGATTCAAAGTTAGAGGTAGAAGCAATTTATCCATTATATCGAATGAAACTTTTAAAATTCACCCGCATCCTATGTTTTACCTTCATTTACATTATCTTTTAATACTTTCCGAATACAATATTTTTTACTATTTTTTATTTTTCCAGTTTTAAACTTCTCTTTTTGCTTTGGTTCAAGCGACGTTGATCACGCTTCCTCCTGTTCTAAGCCTATAGCATTTACATAACTAAAGTTAAATTCATTAATAGTTGTCAATACTGACATTTATAGCCTTTTTCTAAAAAATAAACACTTCTTTTGCCAAATATATAAATTATAACATCAGTAAATAACTGTTGAAATACATTTTTTTACATTTTTTCCAAAATTTAAAGAGCAAAGTTTTCGCTGTTTACACATTTTAAATGCTTGTAATTCTTTAAAAGTTAGACTATTTCAACTCGTTTTTTTGCATATAATGTAGTTATGTATGTGGAATATTACGAGAGAATCAAAACACAGATTCAATATTTTGGTTGATTTTCAGCTATTTTAAAGTACACCGTCCCCTTAAAAAAACTGTGTGCTGCAGACAACACTGCCTCCTTTTCAGAATTTTTGAAACTTAATAGCAATATATTATCATATGCATGGGCAATAATGAAAGCATCTGATTCTATACTTTTTTGCGTATTGAGTTGAAGTGTTGCCCAGCAGTGATTGTGTATTTAAAGTCGAGCATGATTGAACTGTTTCAGTTTTTCGTGAAAGTTTAAATATAACAAATATGTTTTAATGTCTTTTGGGAAAAGATATACTATGTAATAAATGGTCAAAATTTGAAAACCTTTCAAATCAATTGAACAGTTATAAGAAAACCTCAAAAATAGTCGAAGAAATGCTGGATTTGGTAACTGAAACTCTTCAGACGTGTTCTGAAAGTTCATGAGAACAGATTATGATATACCGATTAAGTTTTTAGGGAAAAGATTTCATTATTGAAAGCTAAATTCCCAACCTACACAGCTGAAATGATGACATGAACTTGCACATTATTTTAAAGCAGTCCTACGTGTTATTCTCCGATACAAGAAAGCTCGTCCTTCATTTTATGGCATCCTTCTTTCTTAAAAATGTTAACGTTAAATGCTGGGTACTTACGAGATAAATACTTTGCATTTAACCCCCGACAACAAGGTTAAATGCAAAGTATTTATCTCAAAAATCTTCATGACTACAAAATCATGAAGAGGTTGGGAATCTTTCACTTGATAAGATTTGTATTAAACTTACTATTGCACATAAGAACGGTAAAACTGAAGGTTTGTCTTGTACAAATGTTCCTCAAAAAGCTCTTACAATTCAAACCATTGTGATTTCTTCAATCATATCTTCAAATAAAGAAGTTGTTGCAGTGTTTCCTGTAGATAACCTTAAGCCAAACGATTTAAAAATTCAGACATTACAGGTGTTAAAAGTTTTCATGATTGTGGCTTCGAGGTTGTTTCCATAATTTCCAACAACTATGTTAACTATAAATGCTATGTAATGGTCATGTGGTGTCTGCTATTGAAAACGAATTTTATTTGGGAAAAGAGATTTTTTTACTGTTTGATTTAGTTTATTTACTGAAATATATAAGGAATAATAGGTTGAACCAAAGTGAAACCAATCATTCAAAATCATTTAATCATAATCTTTAAATGATACAGATAATAAGCTGTATTATGCAAGTCTATTCCATTTGAAAAAAAATTATATATCATAGAGCAGCACCATTCTATATATTAATAGCTCAAGCACTTTCGAAAAAAAGTGTTATATTCAACCTCTTTAGAAATGCAAAATGTTTCTACTGCAGTTTAACATTTTGATAAAAAAAGACTGTTGTAGCACTGTAAGGTTTCCCTTAGTTCAATAAACCCAATATTCAATTTTTAATGATAATGATCGTTTTAAAAAACGAACAAAATCCCAGAAATTTAAAAATCAATCCTTATTAATACATTAATTTAATATTAGTAATGTGGAGTATCTCGTTGAAGACATTTCGGTGGGTATTTAAATTTATGAAACAGATGTTTAGTTATGAAGATGAGCATTTTTAATTGCTTCAAATTTTTACATTGAACATATTTCTAGATGTGTCTATGCATACCAAATGTAAAAAGAATCAATATGTCAAAATCTATGTGTAAACCAAATAATGAAATGGAATGCATTTATATCGCTATGTTCCCAGATTAATTCAAAAATAATATATTTTTATCTTAAAATTATGCTACTAACAATTAAATCTAAACATTGATAAATCTTATATCTAAAAAATGCATAACTCTCTCTCGAATGTCAAACCTTTTAACTTAACATGAAATATTAATATTTGCAGCTCTCGAATTTCTGGGTACGATTTTTTACATGAGACAATAAAAACATAATTTCTTGTACTGCTTGGAAATAAGAGAAAATATTTAGTTTTAAATGCTAGTCACACCGTGGTTAAAAATTTGATATAATATTCATTTTAATTAGTTTAAAACTATTTGAATTTACAGTGTTTAATGCTATTAAACTGCATATAATGGTATGTAACAAAAGCTATAGTATCGTAAACTATTGATTAGCAAGCAAATATTAATATTATTTGAGAAACTCCCCTAAGATGCAGTCCCGTCATCTGAGTTTAAAAGATTAGTAATCCATTCTTCAGGTATTTGTTTTTAAATATTCCTTATAGGAAGAGAAGAATATATTTGTTTCTTATATACTACTGGGAAAAAGAAAGCGCCCTGACTCAAGATCAGTTTGGCTGATTGCCCTTAGCTGTGGCGTCACCAAACGTTAGTTTTGGCCTTCTCCCATCAAGATGGATTTGAGAAGACCTCTCCCTTTCAAAAAGCTGAAGGTTACAATTATACTTTCAGAAGCCAATAGCAGCCAAGAGTCATCGAACAAACAGGTTAATTACTTGAATAACATTAATAAATGCAAGAACTGGCAAAGAAAATACAAGCTATTAGTAAAGACAAATGTTAACATTAGAAATGTGTGTCTTTCATTAACGATTTTTCGGTACAAAAGTATGTTAAAATGTACTAGAAATATTTTTTAATTAAAGTAATCATGTAAATTTTTACAGAAATTAGTAGTTAGATTAAAAAAAAATAACTTAGTGTGACGTTTATTACAAAAACATTACTACGCGTTTGGAATATTGACGTATAATATATATATTTTAAATAAATTAAAATTATTATGCTAAGAAAATTTGGTACTTTTCAGTTTCGCCGGCGCAAATCTCGCCAAGCAGACTTTATTGGCGACAACATACAGTATACACATAAAAAATATTAAAAAAACGTTAGTTCTAAGAATTCTTTTTTTTTGAAGGCATAAACATTTTAATATCGCATAAAATTTTATAAAAAGCCAATAAATAAAGACAATAAGTTTATAAAAAGACATTAATTTAAGAATTTACTATGCTTTCATAGTTCAACATCCTGATTCGCCGGTTTATATCACGTGACCCCAAGTGATCTCATCTCACGTAAACTACTCTACAAAAATCTAATGCTCTCAGTAATTATCTACATTAATTTCACGTTAAATCTTAATTTGGAACACAAGTTTAAATGTAAGAAATATTTCAATTCGTACGAATAGCTTACTCAGAAATTATGTAAAACTGCAGTGCTTTACTTCGCTAATGCATTCTCGTTAGAATTGATGAATTTAACCCTTGATTTTACCTTTTCTATATTTTCGGCTTCGGGTTAAGTGCTGTGATTGCATCCTGATTGACTTAATTACCGAAAATGGCCTTAGACATAAAACTGAACTACCTGATAAAAATTCTATGTAATTATATGCCAGTATTGAAAGAAACAATCAATCTGATAAGAAAATGCTGTGACTTGTTTTGAAAATGAGGCTTAAAAGGTTACCAGCGAGAATATTTCGTTTGGCATCGATTGTACCATTATTGGCGACTTTATCGCTTGCGCCGGCAAAACGGAAAAGTACCGAAAATTTTTCTAAAACTTATCTAGAAAGGAAGAATTAGATAAAGAGTACTGCAAATTAATAATCAATCAATCCTCTTAATAAATAATAGCTTAATTTCTTTTACCAAAAATTCATACTTTTTTTTTAAACCAAAAGTCATAAAATAAAGCTCACAAAGTTAAAACACTTTCAATATGAATGGAAAATTCTGGAATAAACATGTAAGCAAAACTTGGAGAAGTAATCCATAATTCATTGATATCCGTATATTATGTTTGGGGGAAAAGTTACATATAATTTGTACCAAGATATCGATCACAGAAATCGAGTTAATTTCTTTACTTATTTTTTTTCTTAATAAAGGGATTTGTAAAGAGATATGCTAAGGTAAAGGTGAAAAGTTTTGGAATATTTTTAAAGAATAAATTTAAAAAATATTTTTACTTCATAAACTGAAATTTTTACAGTGCATTTTCCCACAGTAAATATGTACAGAGAAAGAAAAAGTTGGGGTAACTCTAGGTTTTGAAACTCAGGTCAAACTACCAATGTTTAATGACTTTACTTTTCCGCTTGAACGTGAGACCTTTTAAAACTAGGCTGATGAAATGCTATGCGTTGAAAAGTGTATTAAAAAAATCGAAGACACAGCATTAGTAAACACAAAAGTATGCTGAATTATAGATTTACATGTTTGTGATTAAGTTGATGTGTATGCCGTTATGAAATATTAGGAATATAACACAAAAGCCTCAACAAAAAAAGGCAATGGCAATCTAAGTCATTGCAATCAACTGTATAAAATTATATGTATTGCTGTTAATTCCAATACTGTTGAAACATTTTTAAAAAATTATAAATGAGGTATATTATAAATTGCATGAACTCGTTGTACTATAACTACTACAGTTAGAAATATTATTAGCGAGATTTAGTGACCATCTTTCTTTACAAATAATTAATTTTGCAAATAATTAAGCCTAAAACTAGGCTGGAAAATAAAGTGTTAGAAACCTCTTCTATACTTATGATGCTAATTTATGAAAATTATCATTTAAATGTAAATTGGCATAAATGCGGTACAAAAATATACAAATTATACATAGATAAAAATCTGAATACAATACAAAACGATCTATGAAAAACAAATAATTAAGAGGAAATTAAAACTCCCAAGATATGAATATAAGAGAACTCGAATTTTTTCCATTATTTATGGAAATAGTGCAGATGTTCAGAATTATTAGTTATTATTAATTAAATTTGTATTAGAAATTCAATGTGTCTCAATAGAAACGAAGAATAAAGTACGGTTAGAGTAATTGGAAAACAGAATAAATATTTAAAGTTTATAATATTAGAATATGGAATTTGTAAGAAAGCTAAATGTCTTCAAAATAACTTCAATGTCTAAACATGGAAAGCTTAATAATATTACGATAATATTGGTGTGAATTTAAAATTTCGTAAGAAACCTAAATTTAGGTTTAATAAAGAGAATTTTTAACATTAGAACTTTTAACAATAATTGGTAAATATTTGAAATTTAAAACCATTCTGTCTAAGAAGATTTATTAATATTTATCTAGACAAGTAAACTAATTTAAAGTGCGCAACAAATCCGATATTTGATAGGTTGATTGCGTATCAGTTTTATGCTATGCATATATTAAGTTGTAGATTTCAATTTGTACGTAATTCCAAGCTGTAGAATTATAAATTCCTGTAGAGAATACAGACGATCTAGCTCATTATTATGATGCAGGAATTAATGAAAATTATTTAAATATAAGTTGGCATAAATACAATAAAACAATATACAAACTCTAGATACATGAAAGCTTGATATGAGAAAGATGCTGAAATGCCAAGCTATGAATATAAGGGAGTTGGAAAATTTTTTATGAATTGTGAAAATGCTGCAGTTGCTCATGATCATCACCCATTATTAATTAAATGTATATTATAAATCAAATGTTTGTCAAAATAAACAAAGAATAAAGTACGGTTAGAGTAACTGGAAAACAAAATAAATATTTAAACATTTCTAATATTAAAATACGGAATTTGTAAGAACATTAAATGACTTTAAAATAACTTCAAAAACTAAACATGGAAAGCTTAATAAGACATATATTAAAATAACATTGGTGTGATTTTTAAAAACTCCCTAAGAAAACAAATATTTAGATTTAATTAAGAGAATTTTTAAAAATAAATTAAAAATACAAAACAAATTAGATCAAAAGCAATCGGTCGTTACTATAAACCTTATAAATCAAAGAATAACTTACCTCATTTTCTCGAAAGGATCCAACAACAAACTGAAAAGTATGCTTGACGGAATGAGCTGGTTGATCCAGGGCTTAACCCTACACTGCATTTTTATTTTTCCTTGAAAAAAATATATATGTAATGAGAAAACATGAAAAAATATTTTAAAAAATTTAAGTCTAAATTTTCATTAATTTTTAACTAAATGTTAGGAAGTGCTTCCGCAGAGAACCCGGTAAATGTAAACATCGCCAACTTTGGCGATAATAGTTCAATCCTGGTAACCTATCGGATTCATCCTATTCCTCTGTTTGAAGGTTACAACCATTCCTCTTGTGTTCATTTTGTTGAATTATCCCTGTCGTTGTTCGCATTTGGAGATTTATATTATTCTTCTCTTATTTATTATTATTTTTTCTGCTTTTCCATATTATTTTTTCTGAATTTTGTAACAACGAATAGATAGAAATATTTTTGTATAATTAAAGAAGTTTTCATCGATAGATTTCGGTTCTTGGCTCCAATCTTTATGGCGTAAAATTTTAACAAGATACTACATTGCTAATGCTTTTCTAACAATAACCTTTCAGAGGATGGCAGGTGTGACATAAATAGCTGATTAAATTGAAATAAAAAATATTATTGATTATCTAAGATTACATAGTAGTTTGATGCATCCCCATGGTCATCAAAATTAGCAAACCACTGCTAGTGTAAGGAATACAGTTCAAATGACTCTTGAAAAATAATAAAATGTATAAAGTTCTAGGGTTTAATCCTAGTATCTGGTGCACACGGGATTTGGCTACTTTTGGCGACTTTATGATGAGCAGTAAAAACGGGACATATACGATGAGTAGTTAACGGGTCATATACAGTTAAACATAGTATATACTATGTATACTATGTGTGTATATACATATACTATGTGTGTTATAGTACATATATATATAGACGTTCTTTGGACCATTTTTGGTATTGGCGATAATTTTCAAAGTCACGCCAAGGTTGCACCATATACTAGGATTTTACCAGTTCTAGTTTTATTAACTAGTATATATAACTAGTTTAGTTCTAGTATTATTATTTGATTACTGTTGAAGGTTATTTGTATTGTCAAATAAATTATGAAAAAGATAGGTTTATTTTCATATATCCAGTTTAACCGGTTAGTTTTACATCTACATGCTTATTACCTGTGAATTTTTACTACCATATGCTTAATATATTATTTTGTCTGCAAGCTTAATATACTATTTTGTCTGCTAACTTGAATTTACATGCACTAAAAATCACATTTACGGCTGCGAGCTTGGCGAGTAAAAATTGCAACGCCGCCAACGGGTTCTCTGCGGATGAAAACCCAAATGTTAGTTTGTTGCCAAGTGGCAACATCGTACAGTTAAGCATAAAAAATAAAAAAACAAACTGTGCCAAATGGCTACACCATACATTCAAGAGAGAAAAATTACTGTAAATGATAGTCTCTAAAACAGTTCTTCTCTTTATAAAAACATAGAGGAATTGAGCATTTCATGCACTGTACTCTTGTAAATCCTTTGCAATTCAACATTTTACATCATTGTTTATTTGTAGAATGCTCTGGCCAGTGATCAATTCTGTCAAATCTGATATCTTTTGGAGGCTCTTTCGAGAAGCTTTTTTTGATTGTTTTCCAACTGTTTCTTTCCTCTGCACTTGATGATCTCCCTCTTTTTAGTGATTTTACTTGTCCATGTAAGCACAAAGGTTTGCTAACTGCAATCTAAAAGTAACAAGTTTCATAGGCTTTTCACTATTACACTTTTGTTTGTGCACTCTCTTGCACAGCAACCAAGCATTGATAATTGTCAGGTCTAATAAATGGTAAAACAACCAATAATACCACTTTTTGCTTCGCATTATTATTTTATACCTTCCAATCAAACTGTCAAGTAAGTCCACACCTCCCATGTGCTTGTTATAAGTTGCTATAACATAAGGACAATTTACTTTCACATGACATTTTTGTTTCCTGTCAAAGCGCTGTACTTCACTTACCGGGTTTGTACCAGCAAATGAAGAGAGCATTGTGACACTTTTATTATCTTTCCATGATACATTTGACAGTTTACAACCATCATATTCAGCGACAAACTCAGTGATGGATCCATGAACTTGTAACTTCAGCTCCCTTTCAGTTGGAAGTTTGCAGTCTGTAATTCTATTTCTTCTAATAGTTCCAAGAGATAAGATTCCTTTTTTCTTCAAATATACTTGCAGAGGAATAGAATTGTAATAATTATCAAAGTAAAGTTTGTGATTAACATTTTCTTGAACAGGACGAGTTAATCTAATAACTACATTACTACTAGCTTCTAAATCAGGCTCTTGAGGTATATGAGCAACATCAAGTTCTTTGCCACCATAAATATAGAAATTGTATGCAAATCCGGATATTCCACTCAAAATGAAGAGTTTGTATGAGACTTGTCAGGCATATACTGTTTTAAATGGTGTCTAGCTTTAGTAGCACGCATTTGTTCATCGACACAAAAAGATTCTTCCATAGGAATGGAAAGGAAAGATTTTTGAAGTTCATCAGTCAAAGGTCTCAGTTTGAAAAACTTATCCTGGCCTCCTTGCAAATCAGTTGAAAATGCATTATTGTCATTGAAATGAAGATATCTTCTTATTTTTTCAAATTCGTTAACTAGCATAGAATTTTGAATGAGAGATATTCCAACAACAGGATTCCAGTACAATCTAAAGTCTTTAACCCTTGATACAGAACTAAATATACAAATTCCCAAATATTTTCTTATATCAGATGATGTTACATTGAGGGTTCTAGTGTAGAATTGGGTGCCTCTTCGATTAGTGACAATTTTTTTAAATAAAAATAGATTGCTGTGTACATGGACAAATTTAAAGCAGTGCGCAATGCCTAGTTTGTGCAATTCTGGGATGTTTTTTTAAGTGAAAACAGATCGATGTGTACATGAACACAAAGTTTATGCAATTCTTTGGCTTATTATTTTGGGGAACAGCTTTAGTATTGGTTCTTTTGGCGATTTTTTGATTAGGCGACAAACTTCGGTCGCCAAGGTAGACCCGGCTTTGAAGATCGTAAAAAAATGGCGGATTGTCAACAAAACCCGATCTAGACTAAACAATTCTAAAAAATAAGCTCTTGATCAGAACAAATAGCCTTTCTCTAATTTTCAACACTGAACTAGTACTGCTATGATAAATTCTTGGAAATTTTAGGCAGTGATTATGTTATGAGTAATGAAATTTACAAAAGTTTAGTATTTTAAATTACAAAATATAATATTAATGTATTAAACATTAATATTTTAAGTAGTTAGTTAATATTTATGTTATATTTAGCTAATATTTTTAATTTACAAAAGGTTAATAAATGCATTTCAAACTAGTATATGTTACTTTAGTTTCTTAGATTCTGTTATTAAAAGAAAGTAAAAAAATATTTCAAAGTGAAGGAAATCAAATTAAATTATAATGAGTAAATTTTGTACCAGCATTAGAAATACTTTTTATGATTAAATTTTGCAAATGGTAAAAATATTAAGAAGTGTGTATTTTTTAATCACTATTTATTACAAGTAATTTATGATTATAATTTAAAAGCTAAAATTAAATTATCATAATTAGTAAATTCTGTACCAATGGTAATAATAAACAACAACAATCATCATAACTGATGATTTCTGTGAAAGATTCGAACAATCATTGGAATCCACTAGCGGTGGAGTGATAAACCACTGAACAGTGGTAGTTCAGGCTGGCTATATTGGAGTTTTTGTGGTTTCCCTTACATGCAATGTGAATTTGAGCCAGTTTCTCTTAAAAAGTCCTTTATGAAAGCATCCTTCTGCTAGCCAGCGTATATATTTATTTTCTATTCTTACATACTCTCTCTTCTTATTTCTTAACTCTAAATCTTACTTCTGAAGTGAAGAAGTGTTGCATCTATAGGTCGAAAAATATGGTCAATATATTTGCAAAATCCTATTCAGTTTTGGACAGCATTTAAATAAAATAAATAATTTGATGCAAACAAAAATGCATTACACTATTTCATGTAGTGAATAATTAATCAGGGAACAATGTATAATGCAACATTCCTTTATTTTGTAACCAGAGTTATTTTATTTTTAGTTTCTAAAACAAATGATGTTTTGCCTTTAGAGGCCATGTTACTAGGTTGCTAGATAAGATAAGATTTGTAGTCTTGCATTATAATTGCTGATAGTTGAATTCCATCCTGGTTAAGTTTTGAACCAACTTTGCATTTAATTGATTTGTGTAGCCTTTGGCTACAAATTTATTTGAATTTAAATTTTACATTTGAACTTAATTGTTATCATCTTGCCACAAGTGGTTGACTGAGTCATAAGCACAAAGTGTGCCTTCTGTTCTGTACATCTAAACTTTATAACAGAATAAGAGTATATCTTAATAAGAATATATCTAAACTTTATAATAATTACATTTAAAGACATTGAAATCAGTATCTAAGTGCTTGCCATGTAGTCAAATTTTTATATATAAATTGTACTCTTACTTTTATTAGAGTTTTTATTACAAAAAAAAATCAGATTTCTGTTAGATTAAATGTTAAAGTAACGTAGAAAATTTGCATAAAATTTAAAATAAAACGTCGACTGTTATGTCAACATACTTTTAATAAAAGTAATAATACTCAGTGAAGGTTATTCATTTACAGCTATTAGATTGTGAGACTTACAAAATTTGAG
This sequence comes from Stegodyphus dumicola, assembly GCF_044657685.1. NCBI lineage: Eukaryota > Metazoa > Arthropoda > Arachnida > Araneae > Eresidae > Stegodyphus > Stegodyphus dumicola. The sequence continues at coordinate 209,211,501 of NC_140774.1, forward strand.
AACTGTAAATTATACGCAATTTATTCCATAATCTAAGCAACATTATATTTTTTACAGTCAAATTCTAAAAATGTTATAAAAGCATTAATGAAACCTGATTTTGGTCTATGAATTCATGCAATTACACATCCCTATAGTTCTAATTTAAGAAATGAGGCAAAAAGGTATTTTTAGACCATGGTTTATAATATGCAGAGTTGACACAAGAAATATCAAGACTCATATGATGTAATATTAAAAGCATCAGTTTTAAATATCAAATTATGGCTTTTTAAAAAATATTTTAAATGTTGTTCTTTCCTAACACGAAAGTAATTTTAAGAAAAACATGCTGTTTATACCTCTTGCCATCAATGCTGATACCTACCAAATTCGTTAAAGTTACGTGGACAGAAATGGCGGCATGTTTTTCACCTCAGTATTTAGGGTTACCATACATAACAAGGTTATCATAATTTTTCATTCACCGTGCCAAAATAATTTCTCACCAAAAAGGACTAATACTAAAGCTGTGCCTATTTTGGATTTGTGTAGCGGCCATCTTGAAATTGTGTCTTCCTGGAGCCGATCTTGGCGTCAAAAAAGAATCCCCAAAAGACAAGGGGCACCCCTACATTGAGAGGTTTCTCAAGTATCTGTTGTACACTATATAGAATACACTGGTGTGCCAAAATTAAGGACAAGACGGTTTTTCAATATAACATTGTGCAAAAGCTTTCCAAATCAACACAATAATACTACAAGACGTAAGAACATGGGTAATGTAAGCAAAACCGTCCCAAAAAAGGAAATCAAAAGAATAAAAAAGAACTTTATTGAAAAAGTTGCATGGAGCGCAATGTGACTGAAGGCCGAAACATCCATGTGACAGGTGTCCAGTAAGAAACATCAAGCCTTTATTACGGAATATGATCTCCCCTGACTGCTGGGCAGGTTTAACATCGTTTGTCCATGCTGAGTATCAGGTTGTCAATGAGTTGTTGTGGCACTGTTGCCTATTCCACTCGTAGCGCCAATCGCAAATCCGGAATCGTTACTGGCGATAAGTTACGTTCTGCCACGTGTCTCCATAGAAAGCCCTATACATGCTGGATGGGCTTTAGGTCTGGAGACCTTGCTGACCAGTCCATGTGTTCAATAGCCTCACTCTCCAACAGCTCTTTGGCAGCAACTGTACGATGAGGTGCAGCATTATTGTCCATGAAGAGGGACTAAGGACCCAAAGCACCTCTGAAAAGAGGCACGTAAGGAAGGAGAACCTCGTTACAACAACGGCCCCCGGTGATTGAACCTTCTTGGAAGATGTGAAGGTCGGTACGGCTAGCAAGCATTATGCCTCCCCAAATGAGAAATCCGCGACCTCCGAACCAGTCCCATTTGATGATGTTAGAGGGGTTATTGTGGGTTCCCTGCTCTCTCCAGATGTGTGTGCATCTAGAATCGCTACTCAGACTAAATCTGCTCACATCTGTAAAGAGTATTCGATCCCACTGATTATCTGTCCAATTACGGTGTTACCTGCACCACAGAAAATGCCTATTACGATATAGGCGTTAATGGCATACGCCGTACAGGTCGTCATGCAAATAGACCACCATTGTGCAGCCTCCTGGCCATAGTAAAACACGATATCGGTTGTTCAATCGCCTGTTCCATGTGTCTTGAAATTTCTCCCTTCGACTGCCACCTGGTCCTCTTTGCCTGTAGGGGAATAAACCAGTCATGTCCTGCCGTGGTTGCTCGTGAGCAACCACTGCTGATCTGTCGGATAGCTGTTCCAGTAGTCTGAAATGCTTTCCAAAGTCGTGAAAGATTGCTGTGTGTAATCCCGAACTTCGTAGCCACACTTGTTACCTTTCGACATGCATCAGTCTTTCCAATAATTCAACCTCGGGTAAAATCATTCAGATGTCATCTAACAGATTGATTGTTCAACATTTCACACTGAGGCATCAACTCGACGTCGTTTAAACTGATATACGCCATGCAATAGCTTCCCAGAAATGCTGGGCTCACACCTCCAGCAATCTTTATATTCCTCCGACACTCCCCCATTATGTCTAGCTGCAAAAATGCGCATGTGCTACCGTACCTGACCCTAGTTAATCTCCTGATTCATCTTTCAGTCTGATTTTCCTCTTCGTTTCGCAAATAAGCTAATTTTTTTAATTTCGTCCTTAATTTTTGTACACCAGTGTAGTTTGTTCAGTAATAAAAGTTGAGATCTGGATGAAAAAAACTCACAAAGTGTTTCTAAATTCAAAATATTTTGAGGTAACTGTGTATCTCCACTGAAAGTTATGAGTTCAGGATTTACTTGCAAAGACTTTTCCTTCCATACAAGTTTAATTTTTGCTTTTTTAACTTTCTTACTTTTTTTCTCTAACGTCTTGTTACCTGAAGTCGAACTTTCGTTTTGAATATTCACTTCATTTTCACATGATTCAGAATCATTTTCATTGTCAGAAATATCCTCTGGATTTCTATTGAAGAGAACATTAGGATTAAATGTAGGATCTTCATCACTATCATCCGAATCATCATCACTTTCACTTGAAAGAGCATTCCATATTTCATCTGTCAATAATTTCTTTTTACCATTTGTGTCAACAAAGTAAACAGACCTATGCCCTTCCATTATTCTAGCTCATAGAATTTCAAATAAAAAATAAATTGCTTCTAATTATATCACATAACTCATAATTAAAACTCCACAGACAAAATAGAAAGACAAAAGCTAACGTAAGATCCATAAACAAAGCACATGCTTTCTGAACTACTGTGTTGAGTTGAATTGGTCATCGCATCCTTCCTGCATGATGTTGCCAAATGGCTACAGATACATATTATGGCGTAAATTTTTTTTAAATATTCGCTTTAAGATAAAAAGCCTAATAAACGAATTTTAATAGTTCATTTTATGCATATGATTTTTAATGGACCTAGGAAAACATTTAATAGTAAATAAAAATTTCAAAATATGGCCATTTATGTGATTTCAAAAGTCTACTGCTATGATTCCATTTACTGTTATCCACGGACACCTACCGCCATCTATTGAGAATAAATGGTGATAACTGAATCAAAAGAAGTCCAAACATACTTTTAATGCACAGTGTTGCCTCATGGCTACATTTTTCTGTAGCCAATTGGCAACATGATGCAGGGTAGGGTTCATTTCTAAAATTAGAAAAGCCGGAGCACTACCGTAGGCCTCAGGAAAGAAGAACAAGAAATAAATAAAATTATTAATAAAATCATTAATCATTAAAATAATTAATGGTTAAAGTGATAAATAATTTTAAAAATATATTAAAATTTATTTCTTTGGTGATTTTAAATATAATTATTAAATATACTATACATTAGATTATTAGTCCAAAGGTGCTTTGTCCCTGAGGACTATAGTTTTCCTTTTGCGTCGAACTGTTGCCACCAAATATTATCGCCTCGTATTATATTTGAAGAAATTAAATAATGAAGAATCTGCGTATGCATGTTTCTCGCATTGTGATAAAACAACGGTACCTAGAGCCATCCAATTTTGAATGACTTAATTCTTCTGCGAATACAGGCATTGAAAGCCCAAATTTGAAATTTGTTTCATTATCGATTTCATATTTTGTAAAACTTTTAACGAATTTTTGATTAACAAACTCTACGATTTCGAAGCGGGAACATTTTATCTCTAGCGCGTGAGACTGTGTATCGGAAATACTAAAAATATGTTCAATTTAAAATTATTTTGCGATATTGATCTTGAACTGAATTTTATGATTTAAGTGCAAGATAAATTGAAATCAAGAAAGCTTGAGAAATAGTCTACGGCAGCTATGCCAACTTGCAACTTTTGTCCATGATGAATTTAGCTGATTTAAACTTTAGAAAGGCTTTCTTCGACGGTTTGCTGAGAAGTGGAATCTTGAGATTTTTGTAGTTTCGCGAGAAGTGATTTCAGATTGTAATGAATTTTACTTTTTTGGAATTATTAATTATTAATTTTTTTGGAATTACCTGACCTTTTTTGGAACGGATTAAAAGATTTTTCTCCGCATTCTTTGTCCTGAATTTGAGAATTATTGAAGAATTTAGCCATTTTCAGGGAATTAATTTTGCATGTAACAGATTCAGTTGTTTGAATAGGTGTTCCATCCTCTGTGTTCTCCATGATAACAATTGCTCAAGCTTTAATACCAAGCAAACATAATATAGTATAATAAACAATATATTCACCAGAAGTCAAGTTTGGGAACTTTAGGGGGGGAAGCGTTTCAACCATAGACCTGTTATATACTAGACGGAGTATCGCCATTCAAAACCGGGTGAAAAAGCGGCACAGGAATGAGCTGCAGGAGTATGGGCATGAAATGGAACTGAACCCAGACTTTGGCGTACTATCGCCATGGCTGGCAATTTCTTCCTCTCTTTTCTCTTAGTTTGAAATGCGAACTTGGAAAGATGTCATTTCGCAGAAGCTGCCGTTGAATTTGCAGAAGAGGTTAGATCGATAAACACCAGCCAAAATTATTAATTTCCCTAAAATTGGACACTTTATTTTAAAATTTAACTTTATTTTAAATTTTAATTTTTAAAATTTAAATAATTCTCATGCTGTAGAATAATATTTTGTAATATGTTCCTCGGCGTCTACAAAATTTAAAATAAAATAAAAAAAACTGGAGAGAACAAACTAAATAATAAACTAATAACTAAATAATAAATAATAAACTAAATAATAAATAATAAACTAATAACAAACTAAAAAATAAATAAATAAAAAAGAAGGTTTTTTAGTACTTAGGACAGAATAAAAAAAATGGATAACATAAGAAAAATGAGTGAAAACAGAAAATAGGACAAAAAGGAAATTTAATATAAATACGAAAAGGAAATTTAATGTTAATACGGTGTATTACAGAGAACTACAGAGTAGGTGAATCAAAGTGAGAAAGATATTAAATTAATTGAACTAAAAATGAATGTCAATATAGTAGATATAAGTTAAAAGGAAGAGAGAGAGTGGTAAATAATTAAATTAAGAAACTTAAAAGGTGGTAAATTAAGACTTCCTTTTACTAGCAAATATATATATATATATATTATGCATGTTGCACAATGTAGTCGCACTTATTTTAAATAATTTTAGAAGGTAAAATTTAAATAATGCTCATTATTTTTAAAAAGAAACTTAAAACTATTAAAGTTTTGAAATTTAACTGCTATATAATTTCTATTTTCTTAATACTTAACAAATTCTTAATATTGGAATAAATGCCAGAAACATGATATAAGAAAGAAAATACGTGATTGAAATTAAACATATTTGTTATATTTGGATGCAAGAAAAGGGGATAAAATAAAGTCATTCATGTCCCCCCCCCAAAGAAAATATAATTTTATGCAGTTCTTACACAGTGTTACATCAACATTACCAAGTATTAAATACATACATTACTACTTCGCACATGTCCGCATAAGCAAACGCATACAAAGAATATATAAACAAACGCATTCAAAGCAGTCTGTTGGCGTATGAAAAATGTCGCCAAAGCAGAATACTAGACTAATTAAAATTATATTGTATTACTAAAATTTTAACATTTTTTTCGGAACACAGTTATTAGAAACATACATATATATTAAGATACTTTTATTTAAGTGTTATTTCAAGTATGCATATATTATATAAAATTAGAAAATCTATTTTTTGTTAGAAAACGGCAAGTAGAGTGGATAAAAAAAACCTTTACATTTTATATAATTACGTTTTAAAACATTAGAAAAAGCTCAGCTGTGAAATGTTACTCCTCCACCTTTCACGTATCTGGAATTTCATCTATATGCGGAGCACGAAAGTACCATTTTTGAAGTCCGAAACAATGCGCGTACATGCAAAACATTTGCTTCTCACAAATTCTCCATAGAACTGTAATGGGAAGGAAGATCCGCGGGAAATACGATTTGGGAAATGTTCCAAATGTCACGTGGTTCGCATTCCTGTTCCCCTTCAGAGTTGCCGTTTCTCTCTCTAGTACATTACAGCTCTATGGTTTCAACGAGCTCAGCGCCAGGAATGAGGAGAATGAGCGTTCCTTCTTTCCTTATCCTTTTCCTAGTGACTGGTCTTCAGCCCTTACCAGTTTCCTGTTCTAAAAAGGGGATCCTAATGAGTAAATACTCCAGAAAAGGAAATTATATTGGTTCCTTTTTTATTATTATTGTTAACGTGGGTCATAGTGTGTGTTGCACATTAGCAAAATTCTCCCTCCATCCCCGCAAAGTATATCTTTTGCCATTTGACCAATCCCATACCGTCTTCTTCAACTGGACTGAGGGTGGGGACAGAGCGGTCTTGTCTTCTGGGTGCCTTCTGCTCTTGACGAGTGGTAGCTTAAGAACCCTAGTTTCTTGGGGGGGGGCACCAAAAAATTTAAAATAAGTATAAATATAGTATCAAAATATAGAGACTTATAAATGGTGCCATATTTCAAATAGCTTAGGGCCTCATCAAGTCCAAATCCCGCCCTGCCCAGTTAGATAAAAACATCCTACAAATTCACCCAGAAGTGTGCAAGAGATTGCAGAAAAAGGCATTTTTAAAATTTATTAATCACAAATTAACTAAATAAATATTTTTTATAAGATGTATAAGGAAAAACGAGATAAAAAATTGAGGGAAAACAGAACATTGTTGTATTCTAACAGCGTCTTTCCGAAATTATATTGCTCGCATCGTCCCCCCTCGACTTCCGAATTTATAAAATTAATAAAAAAGTAGGAAAATTATGCTACGAAATACGGCAATTTCAGGCAACGCGCTGATATATCGTTGCATGTATCGTTGCATCTGATAAGTATAATTAAAAGAATTATTCCCTTTACATTTTATAATAACTCAGTTACAAGTTTTAAATAATACTTAAAAAAAAAAAAAAAGAGAGAGAGAGAGAGAACTTATTTTATTCCCTTTCAGAAATGTTCAGAGAAAGTCAAATACTATTTAATACCTATTTAATTATTAGGAATTAGCGAAATACTTATTTAAAGTATTTCGCTAATTCCTATTAATTCTCTAATTTAAAATGAACCGAATAGAGCATTAATTATAAATTGACTTACATTTTTCGATTTAAAAGAAGCCAAAAAATCATGTCATATTTAAGAAAGTATTTTAGGAAGAAGCTCTATAAATAGAAAAGAAATAATGCATAATTTTAATACTAATAATGCAATAAATTTTGATCTTAATTTGTGTACCTTAACCGAATAAAATCGAATTACCTTAATTTTTTTTTCTAATGTAATTAACGAAAACTTGTGAAAATATTTCATTCAAATTAAACCATTCTGAGAAAACTGTCCTGTGAAAAGTATAGCATATAATTCCGTTCAGAATGAAATGTTGTTTTAAAATATGTTGTTTTCACATACTTAGGACTCTGAAGTGTTGTAGAAAAAGAAAATATATACATTTATATGTACATTTGCGACGTAATTACAAAATATTTACACCCGAACGCGTCAAATCCCATAGAACTCAATGGTAAATGACCCAATGTTTTGGTCATCACGTAGGGATCGCCGGTGCTTCAAAGCAGGGTACGGAGAAACTTGTTTAGGGCGACTCCATCTTACTTCCTACCTCCATGATTTTTATCCTCTGTTGAAGTGGGGTATCGAAAAAGTGCAAGATTTCATTCCCCGGCCTGAAAACTTACAGCTGCAGCCCCCCCCCTTCCCGTCTGAAGCAATACGACACGTTTGAAATGTTTTTGTCTGTTTATTTTCGCGGGTGTCCCCGAGTAAATGATTCCAAACGAGATGACCAGATGAAAGCAAAGCTCGCGACAGCTCTTTTTCAACTTCACCTAGATAAAAAATCCATGTAAAGTCATAGAAATTCCTGTAAGAAATGTTGCTTATCCTGTGTTGAAGCACAAAAAAAAGGGGGTACTTTTCAGATCGTAACCTGCACTTGGAAGTATTTCCCTTATCGCTGTAGTGTCCGCCCTTCCCGTCCCAAGGAATTTTAAGGATGAAGACACATCTGTAAGAATTAACAATGTTTTTATAGTTATGAAAATATGAATTTACACCTTGCATTAATTTGTTTCTGTTTGTACTCGGAAATATATTAATTGGCAGTTCCGTAGAAAAATAGCCATCAAATACAGTTGTTACGGTGAAACACCGAAATCGGGAAAATGTCGACTTTCACCGGTGAATGTCAACATTCACATAGTCTCTTGGTGTATGTCCGAAATATTTTCCAAATACTCTTATTTCTGACTTACACCGGTCAATGTCGACATTCACCATGTACTAATGGGGAATGTTGAACATATAACAATATTATATTTTCTTCTCCGTAATTCATTCGCGAATAAGCGCACTTGAAACTTGAAATAAGAACTTAAGAACATGAGAACCTAAAACACACAATACATTCAAAATGAGAAAGGAAAATAATAGAAGTTAAAAACTTACTTAATTATACAGTACGTTCTAAATGAGAAAATAAAATAACAGTAATAAAAAACTTACTAAATTATGTGATTCAAATCTTATTTATTGCAACAACTTAAACTATTATGGTCAGGGTTTAATTTCTAAAAGTAGAAGTGCCGAAGCCTTATGAAAGACCATCACGAAAGAGGAACAAGAGTAAATAAATAAACAAAATGACTATTAAAGTCATTAATAATTTAAAAATTAAATAGTTAAGGAGTATCAAATTAATTAATAATTATTTAATTGATATTAATATTTATTAATAATAATTTAACTTGTAATTATTATTTAATTAATTCACAATTTATTATTATTTATTACAATAATTAAAGATTAAAGTAATTAAATAATTAAAATTGAATAAAATGTAAAGAGATAAATTAAAATTTAATAAGCGATTTTTTATATAATTTTATTGCTAAAAATAAAATTTTCTAGATCAGATTTCTACTAAAATTATTGTTCCGTTACATAACAAAGTGCCGGAGCCTTCTTATTCAGGGCTCCGGTGGACTCCGGCGCAATTTAAGCTCTGATTATGGCACTTTATGACCTCTCTTTTCGACCTTTCACCAAAGCATGTCAGTGATTGTCGACATACACCGGTGAGGGTCCGAATATACAAGAATGTAGTGAAATATTCGGTCTTTCACCGACGTATTTGGTGAATGTTGATATTCTCCGGTGAAAGTCGACATTCTCCAATTTCGGTCTTTCACGGTAACATAGTCATTTCAGATATAAAAAACATAACAAAACGGCAATTACATTTATATTTTTTGAGTCATTGAGTTGTTTCAGAGAAGGAAATTTGGCTATTAAATGTGTTTTCGACGGAGTATGAACACGAGACTTTCTGATTCCGATTTGTAGCCGGATGTGATTCTAGGTCCAAGGTTAAAATCGAGCAATTTTATTTGTTATATGAAAATACTATTTAAAACAAGATTGAACATTTCAGATGATATATAAATATACCGACTACGTATTTATTTGATTTGATACAAAATTTGCATTAATATTTAAAACTGTTCCTTAGCGATATATACGAATATCGTATATAAATATAAAAACAAGACAAGCGCATTTTTAGGAAAATATTTCCTTTTGTGACATGTTTTAGTTGTACCTTCCTATTGTGGCAGCGCCATAAAAAAAAAAATAAAAAGGATTTAAGTTGCCATGGAAATCGCAGATGACTTTTTAGATTTTGCAATCTAACGGTTAAGTTAAAAAAGTGCAGTGAGTGTTTTCTAAATGAAAGTAAATAAAATGAATCCTTTTTAAAATACAGTCCACTAAATTTCTTGTAAAAAGCGTCTATAATCACTAACAAAATGTTCTATTATTGAAAAGGGATAATTTGCCCAGAAGGAATATTAATTTTGTTTTGGAATTTTACTTTGATTCACTATAAATGTCGTTTCACTCTTCAAATTGTTGCCACCCAATATTAGAGCCCTGCGTTATATTTAAAGAAATTAAATAATCAAGAATCTGCACGTGCTTGTATGAGGTTCAAGGTCAACAAACATTTATAGAGGCGTTCTTTTTATCGTAGAAAAAAAGATGAAACGCAAAATAACTCTCAGACAATGATATGAAACTCTTCGAATAAAACCTTAATTAGCTTATAAGAAATGAAAACATATAATTGTATTATTTCTAACCTGATAATAGTCAAACTGTTGGTTGGACCAAGAGAGTGGTGATTGGATGTCTGTTGTTAAACCAGGGCCTTGAAATTTCTTTATCATTTTGCAATTTGTCATTTAAAATGTGGATAGATCACTTTATTCTGGATAATTCATTGGTTGGATAACGCTTGTAATTTCAGATGACAGAAAATGTCTTTAGATTATTAGCTAACTACCTTTTTTTCTTTTTTTTTTTTTTTAAACTTCCTTATCCAAAGTAAAGGAAGTGCTGTAATCACGAAAAATTTCAGCTATCATTTTTTAAAGCAAATATCCATTTTGACCGCTTTCGAATCTATTTTGAACGATGTCTTTGTGTGACGTTTGTACGTATGGACCATGGACCTTATAAGAAATAGACTAATCCAGTGGGCGGGGCGCGCGTCACCAACATGTCGGCAAGAAAGAGTAGGGACGAACTGGTTTACTTTAACACTGAAACTTATGGCGTTTGTATCACATAACTTTTTTTAATTATTAAATGTGATGTGTTGTATAGTGATGAGATTATGAAAGCCACAGTTTTTCCAAATAGGATTTAATATATCTCATTAAAGCATTTTTTACTGCATTTCGCGCATTTTTTTCACGCGTAATTCTTGTACAAACATTTTTACTTTGGTAAAACGGTAAAAACTCTAAGCACAAAATTTATGAACTTCATTTTGCGCAAAAATAAAGTAAAATTATATTATATTGATAGTACGAGATGCTTTGGAATAAATCAGGTAAAATTAAACAAGATTTGATATATATATATATTTTAATTTAATGAACATTTTCAGGCAGTGATTTTCAAAACTATAATAACATTATAAAACGATTATTTAGTTGATTATATGATCATTAAATTATTAACATTAAAGTGGATTATTTATTTTAGTAATTTATAAATTTCGGAGCATAAAATTTTCGAGTGTAATGCAGGGGAAAAGAAAAGATAAAATAAAATCTAGACGCATTCAGATTTTATATTACGCCCAAAAAGGACTTTTTTTTTTAACGTTTTGTGTGGTACCTATAATTCTTGAATATCATGTTCTTCGCCCGTAAATCACATACATTTGAAAACAGCATATCTTTAGAATTTCGGCACTGGAGATAAAACTGTTATTTTCCGTACAGTGTTACCATTGCTCGCTTTGAACTCGTTGAGTTTGTTAATAAAAAATTCGTTAGTTTTACAAAATATGAAATAGCAACAAATTCGAAATTCGACCGTCCAGATGCCCATGTTCGGGTGAGGATTACATTATTCAAAATTTGATGGCTCTAGATTCGGTCGTTTTTGTCACAGTGCGAGAAACATATATGTATTCATGCAGATTCTTAATTATTTAATTTCTTTAAATATAATACAGGGCGGTAATATTTGGTAACAACAATTTGCAAGGAGACACGGACATTTATTTATAGTGAAACAGCGCAAAATGTCGTTTCGAGCTAATAAAGTAAATTAACAGTAAATAAAAAAAAATCTTACCCAGAACTAAAAATAAATTTTAAAAATAATCACTATAAAATACAAGCAAAATTAATTACTACGGTTAAATACAATTTTAATATTAGAATTAAATGTATAAAAATTTTTAAGGAGTCAAAAGTGTTTATCACTATGATGTATTACGAAATGTAATTGAAATAAAATTACTTTATAGAAATTGTGCTATTATACTCATCTATAATTTTAAAAAAGCAGCACAATTTAGAATTTTAAACAAAACTTTCAAAAATTTGTTTTTAAATATTTTAGTACTTTTTACTTATTTACACCAATAAAAAGCATAAAAATTGCAAGAGAAACTTGCATGTTTAAAATTTTCTATTAGTTCAGATTTAAAATATTATTTTCTAAAAGTAGTAGTTACAAATTTCCTTACAGCATAGGAAAAGCTAAAGAAATATCCAGGCCTGAAAGCATGCAAGAGCTTTATAATTATTTGCAACGTTATTATGCTTGATAAATATGCTACATTTTTAAAAATCAATCTCAATTTCAAAAATAAAAGTATGTAAAAACTCTAATTTGTGTAATGAAGCGCTACAACCAGCTTTTTCTTGACAATTATACACGCTGCAATAGGCAACCAATGTTAAATTTCTGCAAGTCGTCCCTACTCCTACGGATGTGATCAAGGTGACAGCCCGCAACGCCTCAGACCTGGGAGAAAACCCGTTTGGGTTAGTCTATCGAAAAGTTTTCGTTTGTAATAAATAGCTGTTGTAGGTAACTTTTGTTTCAGGCTAGGGTAATTGACACGTTACATTAATTCTTTTAGTGATAGAGTGAAAAAGTTCTTATACAAATACTACATTAAATTTAAATCATGACTTCATACGAATACGTATTAACCTGAAGTGTCGAAAGTTTTTGTTTCCTGGTATATAATATAAGATGAGTCTGCTGTCAAATTTCTGTGGGCTTTTGACACTTTTTTCTGCTTAAGCAAATATGAAACATATTTTATTTCAGATTCCTTTCGGATTTCCTTTAGTATAAAAAGCTGAAGAGTTTTCCTAGAGGGATATTGGAAGGAAGGAGAGCAATTTTTCAGTGGAAATGCCCCACCCCTCGGCTTCATTCCTTGTTTCTCACTATACAGTTCCTCTCCACATGGCTATAAATTTCCAGGGTTGTGAAAGATACCCTGCACAACTCCAGAAGTTGAACATCCGCGGATTCCTTTGGAAAAACTGTTTACCGCTCGGTCGCTTTTCCTTGTTTGGCAACAAGTGATAATTTATTTCTTATTTCTTAAAACTTTAATGATTTTTTGATTAACTCACTCAACCATTGATAACGAGCAGTGGTATTCGAAAAAAAAAAAAATGCAAGATATTTATCTTTCGATCTGTGTTAAACTTGGGTCTATGAAAGCAATGTATTGCAGGGGTCGAAAATAAAATAATTTTCTGACATGTTAAGGGGACTCATACACCTTAAACCCCTTATGATCTTCGAATAGGTGACTGTTGCAAGAATTGGAATAACTTATTTATTTTAAAAGCAATTACTTCCAACTTTTTACAGCTGACTACATAATATAGCTGCTTTGGAAACTAGTAACCAGAAAGTTTGTGTTGCCACAAATATTTTTGTAATTTAATCCTCTTTGTGACAAAATATTTCGCCTTGTTTCCACCTTGCGCGCATGATATTCTAAAAATGGCTAACGGTACATGCTTGAAATTGGATGGAATTCTTTATATGGGCACTATTTTCTAACTGAACCAAAAATCTGATGAATATTTTAATATTGAAAAATTTTATGGACGAAAACATTACAAATTTTTTTAATAAAATACATTTCATAAACTCAACGCAAAATAAAATAAAACTTTAACATGAAATTTTTAGAATTTTAGGTTCACAGTAGTTTCCAAATGTTATAAAAGCTATATATTAAATATGGAATTAAATTATGGAACAGAATGTTTTAAACTGTGCGCGCAAGTTGGAAACTTGACGAAAAATGTTCTCACAAAGCGGATTTAATGATAAAAATATTTGTGGCAACACAAACTGTCTGATGACTATTTCAGAAAGCAGCTATATTCTGTAGTCAGCTGTAAAAAGTTAGTAGTAATTGCTTTTAAAATAAATAAGTTATCCCAATTCTTGCAACAGTCACCTATTCGAACATCTTATGGGTTTTAAGGTGTATGAGTCCCCTTAAAGCGATTATTCTAGATGCTAAAATTAGAAAGTGTGTTTTCATTTTTCGAAGATCAAGATTAAAAGTTAAATGTTTGAATTATTCAGTTTTGGTAAAACACACTAGGCTATCTGCCTAAGAGGAGGGATGCCTTCGTGGAGGACTATACTCCCAAAGAAAGCCATTATTCTTACTACAAAACTTCGTAACGGAAGATAATTATCCTTTGACAAGTAGTAATAAATATTAAGCAAATTTGTGTCGTCAGCTTTTCAGTCGCATTTATACCATAGTGTAAATATTTCTAGATTTTCCAGAGAGTTACTGTTGTTAGTTTTAGTAATGAAGATGGTGTAAATTGGATTCGAAAACACAAAAGCCTTAAACATTTTCTCGAAATTCTTCTTACAATAATAAGAAGACAAAGATGCATTCTTCTTAAACATCTTTCCAGTACATAATATCACTTAGAGAATTATCCAAACATAGTAAGCTTATTATTGAAATTTCTCGGATTTCCGATAGACAGTCTCTTGCGCTGCAGATAAAACTTTTTATTACGTACAGTGTTGCCACTGCTCGTTTTAAAATCGTTGAGTTTGTTAATCAAAAACACATTATTAAAGTTTTACACAATTAGAAAATATATGATATGAAATTTCGAATAGATTCCGAAAACTAAAAATAAAAAGTCGGCTGTGATTTCCATGGCAGTTCAAATAGTTTTCTTTTTCTTGATCGCCCTCCACAATAGAAAAGTACAACTAAAACGTGTCACAAAATGACATAATTTCGGAAAATGTTTGTCTTGTATTAATATTTATTTACGATTATCGTAAATATCACTCGGAGACAGTTTTAAATATCGATGCGAACTTTTTATCAAATCATAAAATAAATACGCAACCGGTATATTTATAAACTGAAATGTTCAATTTGTATTAAATAGCATTTTCATATAACATATGATATTGTTCGTTTTTAGGCTTCGTGGTTTAGTTGGAAGCACGTCCAGTTACAAGTCGCAATCAGAAAGTCTCGTCTTCAAATTCCGTCGAGAACATATTTGATAATCCTGTTTCTTTCACTGAAACAACTTAATCGCTCAAAAATTATAAATGTAATTTTCGTTTTTATGTTTTTTAGGTCTCAAATGTCTATAATTGAGATTTTTCGATTTTACATGTCTAAATTTTTAAAACGGCTGAATACTCGT
The DNA here is from genome assembly GCF_044657685.1 of Stegodyphus dumicola. Classification (NCBI taxonomy): domain Eukaryota; kingdom Metazoa; phylum Arthropoda; class Arachnida; order Araneae; family Eresidae; genus Stegodyphus; species Stegodyphus dumicola. Next base: position 209,226,581 of record NC_140774.1, read on the forward strand.
AGTTCGATCTAGACTGGATTCTATTGCAGGCAGATATGCTAGCTGCTTTGCTGGCATTCATGGGTCACAGTATAGGTAACGCGAATAAGAGCCAGTTGTCCTTAGAAAAATTCTTCACGAAGGCATCCATCCTCTTCCGCGGATAGCCTTATTTGCTTTACCAAATAATCTAACCAATTTAAATTACCTAACTTAAACATTTTCCGTGTCACGTAAGTTCCCGCTATATTGTGCTACCAGAATTCCATTTCCAGAATGCCTTCATAGATTTCATTTCCAGAATATATTATATTCCATTTCCAGAATACCTTCATAGATTCCATTTCCAGAATACCTTCATAGATTCCATTTCCAGAATATATTATATTCCATTTCCAGAATACCTTCATATATTCCATTTCCAGAATATATTATATTCCATTTCCAGAATACCTTCATAGATTCCATTTCCAGAATATATTATATTCCATTTCCATAATACCTTCATAGATTCCATTTCCAGAATATATTATATTCCATTTCCAGAATATATTATATTCCATTTCCAGAATACCTTCATAGATTCCATTTCCAGAATATATTATATTCCATTTCCAGAATACCTCCATAGATTCCATTTCCAGAATATATTATATTCCACTTCCAGAATACCTTCATAGATTCCATTTCCAGAATATATTATATTCCATTTCCAGAATACCTTCATAGATTCCATTTCCAGAATATATTATATTCCATTTCCAGAATACCTTCATAGATTCCATTTCCAGAATATATTATATTCCATTTCCAGAATACCTTCATAGATTCCATTTCCAGAATATATTATATTCCATTTCCAGAATACCTTCATAGATTCGGACTTCACCATACAAATCTCTGTACCTGTGGGAATGAAGGCACAATTGATGATTATCTCTTTCACTGCAACCTTACTAAAGATAGTCACCTTAAAGCATACAATTTAACTTCTGCTCAGTTATGGTTTCAACAGTTATTAAAAAGTAATATTCTAAGAAATCATCTTCATAATATAATAAATTATATCTCCGCAAACATCGATAATCTTAAAGGAACTTGAAATCATTATTCTTTGTTCATTTACCTTACTTAATACGCCATTCTTTCTACTACCTCATTTTAATGCTTTCACTCAAGACTATCTTTATTTAAGTACACCTTCAAGATCTCTCAAGCTCAATCAAGAATTTAAGGATATTTTCTAACTCCATCTCCTTAATATATTAATATAGTCTCAACTCAAGATTTTTAGTCAAGTCTTTTACTCAAGAATGACTCTCTATCAAGAATTTCCACGAACTTTTCATTCAGGTCATCCTAATTTATTCAAATACTATTTCTCATCAACTTTTATTCAATTACTGCTCTTCATTCTCCATAGTGAAATACTTTACTCTTTACATATCTTACATTCTCAGCCTCTTCTATTCTCATACATTATGTTGTTCATTTTCAAAATTTGTAATGATCTTCTTAAGTATTTACTTATGTGTTTATGTTTCATTTACTTTCATATTTATTTAGGTATTATGTTTTTATATATTTAATTTCTTCAATTTTTATTATATAATTCTCAAAATTCTGATACTTTATTTGACTTCATATATAACAACATTGTATTTAACTTATTCTAAATTTTTAACTTTTATTTATTGTATCTATTTATGTTTATTTATTGTATTATTTATATATTTATTTCTTGGGTGCTACTTTGGTAGACGGTTGCACGGATTTTGGCAACTTTTTGGCGATTTGCCTTTTGGCGAGTAATACAACTTATAGTAAACCCATTGCTGGATAAGTTATTTATGGTAACCGATACTTTGTTGTCATTTTATTAAAAAAATAATGCGTTTTATTATGCATAACTTCCGTGTTTTAAATATTATTTATGGCTTCTAAATATTAAAAATCAATTTAATTTTACATTTTTATTTGAAATAAAAATTTTGTTGTTTATAATATTTTATGTTGTGGATGATGTAATCAATGACGTCACCTTACTTTAAAAGTAATTGGTTTTATTAATATCTATAAATTTAATCTAATGTTTTAAACATTATTTATAGCTGTTAAATATTAAAATAAAATTTAATTTTGCATGTGTTTTAAAAATGATTTTATTATGAATGATTATTTAAATAATTTTAATTCTATGCGTGATGTAATCAGCTGCCTGATTGGTTACTGAATATTTGTGCATTACCGCGCCATTTTAAAATTTTATTATTCATCTCTTCGAATTCCTCGGATTTCAAATGGAATGGATATCTCCGTTTCGAAGACGAATGTTGTTATTGGTAATTACCAAGAATTATTGGTATTGGAATAAAAAAATTACCCTTTGAGACTTTATTTTGGCCAACCTGTCTTTCCTAATCAAAGATTTATTTATAAATTGTTAATAGCGTTCAGAGGAAATTTTGGAGGAAACCTCGCTAATTGCTTCTTCAATGAAGTGCGAGATATTTGGATAACAGATGAAGATGGTTAAAAGATCCGATTCAATTATGATTTCGATTTTTTTTTGTGGTACTTATCAATAAACAAGAGGTTAAATTACTCAAAAAAATGTAAGTACATATTTTTCTTTTATTTTATAATTATAATTATGTATACTTCAATTTTTGTTAAAAAAATTAATACACTATTTTCAAAAATTGCTGAGATAATTATTGTCACATATGTTTTAATGTTAATTATATTTTATATAACGTATTTTAAAGTATTTGAATTTAATAATATTCTAATTCTTTTAAATGTTGGTAGGATGGTTTTTAATTCGATATTCAATTTCAGTAATATTTTAATCTAATTAAACGTTGGCACAATGTTTTTATAGCGGTGTTTTTATTCTCTTTTTTGCTATATGAAAGTAATAATAGCCTCACTTTAGTACTTTATACTCATAGTAAATGTATTTAACGACATTTTCAACAAAAAATTAATCCATTGCTTTACACGATATTTTTTTTTTTTTTTTTTTTAAGTTTCGAATACTTTACTATGCGTAAAAACAGCGTTTTTTAAAATGGCTGACGATTGTAAAAATCGCGCCAACAATTGCGCCAACGTAAATCGCCAAAAATCCGTGCAACCGTCTACCAAAATAGCACCATTTCTTGATATTTAATTTTTATTATGTAATTATCAAAATTCTAAAATTTTATTGTATTTTACATAACAACACAGTTGGTAGATGATTCCATCAGTTGAGCGTAAAAGCTGAATGTCTTAAAGGCGGTGCAGCTGCTCATCTGATGGTAAATAAATAAAATAAATATATTGTACTACCATCGCATTTATCATGCAGTTTCTGAAAATGCCTAATTTTCTACGGAACTTAAAAGAGATATTTTTTTAAGTACAACAGAAACAGATGTACGCAAAGCGTAAACGCATCTTTGTTATGTCTTCATTTTTACTTCCCTGTAAATGAATCTTGACTGCTTTATTGTTGTCTCTGCTACTCCTTAGGCCTCAAATCAATCACGAGTAATTACAGAAGGTTAAGGTGCAGCTCACTTGGGGAAATTGTGCTTGGAATGTCAGTTCGCGTTTGCTTCTCAGTAATGGATTGGATTTTGTTAGACTGATTATAAAGACCTCCACGGAGCATCCCTACCCTAAATAAGTGAGTGTAGTGCCTAGGGGTGGAGCAGTGTGGGTGGCAACAATTTGAAAAGTGAAACAACGCTCGTAGTGAATCCACGCAAAATGCCAAAACGAATTTAATTGCCCCTTTAGATAAATAATAAAATTATTAAAAATAAAATCTGAAACCTTTTAGTTTTTTACCGTCTTCTCTACTACCTTTATTTATTGAATATCATGTTCTTTGTACTTAAACCACAAAATTTACTTCAACTGCAATATCGAAAAAAAAAAAAAAATTAAAATGAGCATACTTTGAGAATTTCTGATACAGTCTCGCGCTGGAGACAAAAATCCCCCCCTAACACTGTTGCCTATGCTCGCTTTGAAATCGTCGAGTTTCTTAATAATAAAATTCGTTAAACTGTTACAAAATATGAAGTCGATAACAAAACAAATTCCACGTTTGGGCTTCCAGATGCCCGTATAATTTCGTTATTCAAAATTGGATGGCTCTAGGTAATGCTGTTTTATCACAATGCTAGAAACATACATACATTCATGCAGATTCTTCATTATTTAATTTCTTTACATATAACACAGGGCGATAATATACGCTGCTCCCTTGGAGGGTAATAGTGAAGCCAATAGCTTACTAACTTACTTATTGGTTTAGATAATGGAAATTAAGGCCAATAGCCTGTTTCACAGCTGACAGATACATGCTGAATTTTGTACTACTAATATTTACGAGTGTTATAAAAAAAGATATATCACTTAATGGTATAATTGGTGTGGACTCCTTCATCAAGGGGAAGTTCAATAAGCAAAAATCGTGCATACGTTTTATAAATTTTTGCATCTGCGCATTATTTTCTTGCGAATAAACTATGAAAGATTTGAAAATCGGTGTAAATATTATCAGTATTTTTCACAGCAGTTTTCAAAGTATTTCATTAATAAATCTTAAATGTGTCTATCATTAATACGAAATTTTCGTTTTCAAACTCCTAATTTTATGCGCAAAATTGTATTTTAAAAATGGTTAACCAAACTGTATTATGAAAGACTTGAGTTTTAAGCCATAATCAACAGTGTTTGCTTGCGTACAATTGCAGTGCAGGTTAGCAATTCAGTTCAGTTGTTTAGTTGGTTGCTTAGTTACTGTTGTTGCGAGTTGTAGTTCCGTGTGAAATAAGTTAGCTTTCTCTTTACGTACACGCTTTATATCGGGTGGTATTTTAAAGTTTTTGGTAGTTTAATGTATCCCTACTGATTAAATTCCGTGATATTATAAACACTTGTAAGGCTATCTATGAGGAAAACTCCAGCGTTTTGTTATATTTCTTTTGATAAAAATAAATTTCATTAACATTTTAACGGACTTGTGGATTCAATCTATTACGAACGCGGGCGCATGCAACAATATTATTCCATCCTTTCCATTTTCAGCTAAGTATTTTTTTCTTTACGCAATGGTATCGGTTTCAACACTACTGCTGTCACCAATACATAGAATTGAAATTCAAAAAGTTGAAATTTAAGATAATTAAACGACGAAAATTCGAAGAAATTCAGAACTGTCTACAAGATGACTGACCTTTTCTTTCCCGCGCAATAGAAGAATGTTTTCAAACGCAATTCAGTTAAACTTGCTACATCCGTAGGTAATAAATACGTCATCCAATTCTCTACTTCAGAAAGGCCGAAATTCTTTCTCGCCTCCACACCCTTAAACATGGGGTCAACCCCGCGAAAAGAGGAAATTGCAGCTGGGCAGTCCGACCCCTGACCTCCCACACGAAGTCAACTCGTGAGAAACGGAAATCCACCCGCGCTCTTTTAACTGCAACACAATGCCCCTCTGCAGCTTGCCACCTGAAACTAGGAATAAATATGCTGGCATCGTTCACCCTGAAAACACGCTGCGCGATGACAAGTGTCAAATACCCCCACGGAAATGTTTTCATTTTATTTGAAGTGTCTTAGCTGGTCTAATGATGGCCCGTTATTAAACATCTATTAAATGTGTTTTATGTTCCTTTCAGATAGAGTGCACTCTGGTGGGAATAATTGTAATTAAAAAAATTGAGTAAATTTTTTTTAAATGCACTTTTATGCATTTATATGGTGATACGCCGAAAACTCGCTAAAATATAACATTTAGTACGAATGTTTTCTGAACATATTTTAATTACCTCCTAGTAACAAAATTTTAAATTCGTAACTATAAATAACATAATCCAAATAATGGATTCCCAATCCTTTTCTTACATCTACTCTTTTAAAAGAATGGCTGTCTTCGTTGGCCTCCTTGCATTTCGTCCATAAAATACAGCAATCATAATAAATAATCGAACAATAATCGTTAATAGAGGTAATTGTCCATAATAAAGGTAACGATTAAACTAAGAATATGAGCAAATTTTTAATTTTATAAATATAAATAACATTTGAAGAACAAAATCAAATTCTAATCGCACAAAAATTTGATTTTAATTAATGCCATGGCTGCCCTTGTCTTATTGATGCATTTTTTTAATATTTGGCAAATTTTGTAATATTCGCTTCTGGACTTAATCTGTCGTATAGAATTGTCAGACATAAAAAGTACATTGGTGCATTTAATCATATTTCAAAATATTTAGAATACTCTAGCTTTTTGCCCTAGATGTTAAAATTCTGCTAGATGTGTTACACAACTGTTTTTAACCGTCACTATAGTACGTCACGGTGTTTAACCGTCACTATAGTAATTTTTATACATGTTCCAAGCTATACAAAATATTTCGAAATTAACGGAGGCTGATAAAATACGGATTTTCTTCGAGAAACTTCTTATTTCAAAACTGAATGTATTTAAATTATTTAAATTCGCAATAATGCAGACCTTTATGAAAATTTTCTAATTTAATTTAAATAAGTGTCTCTTCCTTTAAGTGTACCAAGTGCATCTATCGTTTTTCAGAACATATTAAACGACGTTGAAGTAGGTTAATTTCCCTTAAAGTCTTTCACGAAGCCATCCCTTTCTTTCGGTAAACAGCCTTCATGTATTCATTCGTATTTGAAACGAAACTAAATGGTAATATAAGTTAAAACAAGGCAAGATATTTACAGCTATAATTATATTTTTAAACAACGTGAAAGTAAATTTTTAAACTCCTGCAACAACGTGTTGTCATTTGCAAAACAAAATATTTCAAAAGATTTACACAGCGTTTCTTATTTTTTATTATCCTTCTCATTTTCAGTATGGAATTTTAAAAACTATTTCTGTTTCTTTCATAACTCTGCGCCAATCAGTGGCCGAGCGCTTAAGTTGAACACTGGTAGTTCGGTACGAGATTCGAATCCCGGGGAACGGCTTGGGTGATGGGCGTTTCGGTGTTTTTTCCCATGTGTAACGTTATACAGGCCAGTTTACCTCAGAAAGTTCTCCACGAAGGCATCTCTCTCCTTAGGAGAGTCCTCGAGTGCTTTGCAATAATTAATAAACCAACCTTTCATAGGTCTACTACTGGCTGAGAAGTAAAAGCTCCGAAACACTGGTAATTAGGCCCATCAACTGCTGAGCGATAAACACCGATAGTTGGGTCCGAAGTTCGAATCCTGCGAACGGGCTGGCTGCATGGGAGGTTTTTCGCATGTGCAACGTGTTTATATGAGCCACTTTTCCTTGGAAAGTCCTCCATAAATGCATCTCTCCCGTCCGTGTAGTGTCTTAGGGTGGAACACGTAAATAATAATAGCGTTGGTTAGGTCTCGATTCTCAAAAGCAGAATGGCTCGATTCTTTGTTGAAACAGCAGAAAAAATAAGAAAAAGCTATATGCTTTAACCGGATCCAGACTGTTCGGGTTTATTGTGGGAAAAAGTTCTGAATTGGTTGAGGCGAGTACGTGACAATTGCTGCAAAAACAAAGATACAGGAAATCAGGCCACCTGAAGTTCACTAGACAGCAAAACAGCCTTTCCTTAGAATTTCCGATACAGTCTCGCACGCTGGAGATAAAAGTGTTTTTCTCCCGTACAGCGTTGCCATTGCTCGTTTTGAAATCTTTGAGTTTATTAATCAAAAAAGTTTTTAAAAATTTGAAATAGATAATAAAACAAATTCAAAAATTCGGGCTTCCAGGTGCCCATGTTCGGTTGGAACTTTTGAAAATTTGATGGCTGTAGTTACCGTTGTTTCTTTACAGTCCGAGAAAAATTCATGCACGTATGTAGATTCTTCGTTATTTAGTTTCTTTAATTGTAATACATGGCGATAATATTGGGTGGCAACAATTTGAAAAGTGAATCGACGCAAAATGTGGTTTTAAAATTAATAATCCTTCTGGACTAACGAATAATTTATTTCGTTGATAAACATTATCGCATGAGAAGTAGTACTTTAAGGATATGTTCCAAGTATACTGGTGTGCAAAAATTAAGGACGAGACGGTTTTCTCAATATAACTTTGTACAAAAGCTTTCCAAATCAACACATTTAATATTGTAAGATCCCCAATACGTAAGGGCATGAGTAATGTAAGCAACACTTACTAAAAGAGAAATCAGAGGGATAAAAAGAAGCTTTATTGAAAAAGTAGCATGGAGCGCAATGCGACTGAAGGCCGAAACATCCCTGTGATGGGTGTCCAGCAAGAAACATCCGGTCTTTAATAGGGGATATGATCTCAAGGTTCTTTAATATACTCCCCTGATATGATCTCCCCTGACTGCTAGGCAGGTTTCACAGCGTCTGCCCATGCTGAGAATGAGGGTGTCAATGAGTTGTTGAGGCATTGCTGCCCATTCGTCTTGCAGCGCCAATCGAAACTCCGGAATCGTTACTGGTGGTAAGGTAGGAGCTGCCAAGCGTCTGCCAAGAAAATCCCATACAAGCTCGATGGGATTGAGATCCGGAGATCGTGCCGGCCAATCCATACGTTCAATATCCTCACTCTCTAAGAGCTGTTCGGCAGCTACTGTGCGATGACATGGTGCATTGTCGTCCATGAAAAGGAACTGCGGACCCAGAGCGCCTCTAAAAAGACGCACATATGGAAGAAGAATCTCGTTACAATAACGGGTCCCGTTGACTGAACCTGCGTCGAAAATGTGAAGGTCTGTACGACTACCAAGCATGATGCCTCCCCAAACGAGAACACCGCCACCTCCATACCTGTCCCTTTCAATAATCTTTGAGGGATGATTGCGGCTTCTCCGCTCTCTCCAGATGAGTATGCGATGAGAATCGCTACTCAGACTGAATCTGCTCTCATCTGTAAAGATCGTATCCATTCATTGTCTCTCCAATTCCGGTGTTCCCAGCACCACAGAGAACGCCTTCTCCGATGGGCAGGCGTTAGAGGTACACACCGTACAGGGCGTCGTGTAAACAAACCACCACCGTGCAGTCTTCTGGCCACGGTAAAACGCGATATCGGTCGTGCAGTCGTCTGTGGCGTGTGTCTAGCGATTTCTCCCGCTGTCTGCCGCCTGTTTCTTCTGGCCTGTAAGGCAATATACCGGTCATCTGCGGGTGTGGTTCCTCGTGGACGACCACTACTAAACCTCCGGATATCTGTTCCTGTAGTTTGAAATTGTCTCCAAAGTCGTGAAACGATGCTTTGAGCAATTCCGAACTCTGCAGCGACACTTGTCACACTGCGGCCTTCCTCCAACTTCCCAATGATTCGACCTCGGGTAAAAGCATCCAGATGTCGTCTAACAGATTGATTATTCGCCATTTCTCGCTGAGGCAGCAACTCGGTGTGATTTTAACTGCTATACGGCGTGATATCTCTTTGCCAGAAATACTGATCTTACACCGACAACATGCTTTATACTACTCAGACACTCCCCCATTACGTCTACCTGCATATCTGCGCATGTGCTACCGTACATCACCTTACTTAAGCTCCTGATTGGTCTTTCTGTCCGCTCTGCCTCTTCGTTCAACTGATATGCTAATTTTTCGACTTCGTCCTTAATTTTTGCACAAAAGTGTATAAAAAATTAGTGAAAGAAAATCGCGTTTTAATGAGGTGGTTGCCTCTAATGTTTGCTACATAAATTAAATCTCGGTGTAATATTTAACGTTTTAGCGTAAAATGATATTTGTGTTTAGTAAACGTTAAAGCTGAAAAAGACGTTTCACATAAGTGTGTGGGCAGAATGCCTTTTCAGATACTTCGGGAAAATCAGTTCTAGCTCTGATCCAAAACTCATTTGAGGATTTTTGTGAAAATTCAAATTTTGAGTCGTTTGATAGCAGGTGATTAATTTCATTAATGTCGATCCAATATGCTTTTGGAAACCAAGGTACCCTTTTGAAATTAAAAATCTGATATAAAGTATTTCAGAAACTGTGTTTCTGGGTTTTTTAAAAGAAAAGAAAGTATAAATGATCCTTTTTAAATGAATAGAAAGTTGTTCTTGATTCTGCTGCGATAAGCAATCGAAATTTTCTTTATTATCTTATAGCCACCTAATACAAATTAAATGATACATGCTGGCATTATGTGAGCCATTTTATTTAAGCTTCAGTAACATGACTATACATAGCAAACATTAATGTATTAAAAAATTAAACAAATCATTAGTCACTTCATGCTAAATATAACAAACATTGCTTTTTTTTTTCCTTATAATCTTTGTACTAAAATATATAAGTATCTGCATGTTTATATATAGGCATTAGACCAGAAACAACATACTCTGAATTTTAACTAATTTGCTATATTTTCACACAATGTACATGACTTGCATTTAATTTTTAACTACTTTCATACGTTTTAACCTTCGTAATTTCAAACCGGCTCTTAAGTTTAGCTTAATTCCTCTATTTTCTGACCTATATATGGGCTTTAATTAAAACTCATAAATGCTTTACAAAATATGAAATAGATAATAAGACAAATTCCAAATTTGGGCTTTCGGATGCCCCCTATTCGGGTGGAGACGTACGCTATTCAAAACTGGATGGCTCCATGTACTTTTGTTTTATCACAATGCTAGAAACATACATATATTTATGCAGATTCTTCATTATTTAATTGCTTTAAATATAACACATTGCTCTAATATTGGGTGGCAACAATTTGAAAAATGAACTGACATTTATGGTGAACCGACGCAAATTGCCAAAACGAAATTTATAGTCCTTCTGGACAAATTGCCCCTTTGGGCTAATAAAACATTTGTTACCGATTATAAACACTTGTTACAAGTATTTCAGTGGACTGTATTTCAAACATAATTCATTTTATTTACTTTCATTTCGAAAACACTCATGGCACTCTTTAACTCTATTCTCTCAAACCGTTAGAATCCAAAATCTAGAAATAAAATGCCGTCTTCGATTTCCATGGCAACTTAAATTGTTTTCTTTTTCTTGATACCAATTCAATTGTTTTATGAAATCATAAAATAAATACGTAATAGCAGTTTGATATAACAAATAAAATTGTTCGTTTTTAATCTTCGTGCTGTAGTTAGAAGAACGTCCGGTTACAAATCGAATCGGAATCAGAGTCTCGTGTTCAAATCCCGTCGAAATCACAAATCCCGTCGAAAACTTGTGTGTATAAGAGCCACTTTCACTAAACAGTCCTCCACGAAGGCGTTTGTCCCTTTAGGCAGAGAGCTTTTTCGTGCTTTGTCGTGAATAATTAAACTAAGCGAAAGATCGCAATACGGAAATGTCTATTTAACAAATAAAAAATTTTTTTTTAATCTAAAAGGTTTCAAATTTTAAATTACGTCCAAAGGGGCGTTTTTTTAAAGTTTTGTGTGTTACCTTTATCTATTAAATATCATGTTTTACGTACTCAAACCATAAAATCCAGTTCAACAGCAATATCAAAAATAATTTAAATATGAGCCTATCTTTAGAATTTCCGATACAGAGTCTCGCGCGCTGGAGATAAATTTTTTTTTTTTTTCGTACAGTGTTGCCATTGCTCGCTTTGAAATCGTTTAGTCAAAAATTCGTTGAAGTGTTACAAAATATGAAATCTCTACATATAACTAAAGAAAGAGTCTGTGTGTCTTTTGTTCGTGGTGCGCGTAAGCTAATAGACCCAGGACTACGAAATTTGGTATGTAAGTGCATCTAGACAAGAGCAAGTGCACCTCGAAGCGATTTTTTTTTTTTTTTTTTCAAAATTCGGATCAGATTTTTTTTAAATTTTATCTTTTCGATTTTATCGCATCATTTTGAATAGTTTCATTCTTTTAAAAATGTGATTTTGGCAACAGTTTCTCACTCAGTTGTATACTGGACTGCTGACTGTTGAAAATCAGCACTGTTCCCACTTCGAAAAATGAGGGCGATCATTCTGCGCAGTTTTAAATTGAATGTTAATCTTGGATACAGGACGTTTGTTGAGAGAAGGCAACGGGAAGTTGGTTAATTTATTTATTAGGATAATTATTATTTGTGTTAAGGGATATTGCTTATTTCATTGTAATTTTGTTACATGTAATACATTTTTACTTCCTTGTACGAAGTAAAAAGGAAGTATTGTAATCGCGAAAAGTTTCAGGCAGCATATTTCAACGAAAATATCCAGTTTGACCGCTATCGAATGATATTTAACGATGTTTTTGAGTGATATCTGTACGTAAGGACAGAATAAAAGACTCATTTCCTTCAAAAAAATTATAAAACTGCTTTAAAATTAATTCTGAAGAGAATTTTTCGTGGCGTCTGTACGAACTTATGTACGTACATACGTACGCATCTCGCATAACTCAAAAACGAGTAGCCTCAGAACGTTGAAATTTTGCATATAGGACTGCTATAACATGGAGATGTGCACCTCGTATTTTGGTTGCAATCGGCCGCGCCAAACGTATATAAATATATTTATATATATATCCACTCTGTTACCCGGCTCAGTGATCTCAGTGTCTTTACTCTTATATGTTTGTAAATTGTACATTTTTTGCTTTAAAAATGATTGAATTATGTTGTTTTTATCTTCCGGTTCAGGATTTTATGCCTTTCGTAATTCTGGAAGCAATATTTGTACAATTATCAACAATTTAAAAGCTGTTTAAGTGCGGTTAAGTTTTAAATAACATGGCGGACATATTTGTTTACATTTGAAACATCAGAATTGTAGATTTGTTGCCAATTTAGAGAGACTAAGCTTCGCAACACAAAAATAACGCCTTCATTTATTATTGCGAATTAAATTATGATCAATCCTGCCTGGAATTTTTTCGAGGAAATAAGTGTTTAAGATTTACTTCGTAATTTTTAATATAGATATTTTGAGTTTTATGTATTTTTGCCTTGTCGCGAAGTGAGACCTGAATTAATTGAATGAGAAATACTCAATCGTCTGTAAAAAACTGTTCTTTTCTGTTTTGTGTGCTTAATTTCTTTTATACATCATTCTAGATTTATTATAGTATTTGAATAGAACATGTGGCAACGATTAGATAATTCTATTCTTTAAATGATATAAATTTTGTGCATTCTGAGTTATAATATGAGCGAAATATAATACTGTTAAGTGAATCTAGCGCCAGAGTGTCGCTATGGTAAACAAATACTAGAATGAATTTTAAAGAATGCATTTATTCTATTGTGGTTTAAGCGCTGTCGGCGAAGTAGATTTAATTCAATCCAATAATAAATGCAAGAAAAAATGCATATAATTTAATATTCCGTACAAGGAAGTCATGTAGTGTACATATCAGATTTTTTTTTTTAAATTGTGGGGCTTTTTTTTTTTTTTTTTTTTTTTTTTTTTTTTTTTTTTTAAGAAACACAACGTATTAAAAATTTGAAGAATGTGCTGTAGCCAATCGATACATAAGGACGTAAAACATCCTTTTAGTTTCGCGAGGGTAGTAACGTATAGAGTGAATTTTATTGATTCAGGCCATGTATACTGACCTAAGAGCCTTTCATTTTAATAAGGTATTTAGTTTGCTCAGTGAAAGTCTGTTTACTATTTCAAAGCGTACATAACTTTCTCATAAAGGCAGACATGATGGTGAATGTAATGTTTGTAAACATAATAAGAAATTCCTTTGAAGATCAAACATTCCTGTACAAAACGAGAGTGGTACTGCAAAAAAGCTTTTAAAATGAAACTGGAGAAAATTTCGCTGAACATTTCTGAAAGTATTTCATCAAGAAGCTAGAAACCTTTTTGAGGGTTTGGTGATTGGGGAAAGAAATATTCATAGCAGAAAATTCCAAATATATTGGTAGCCACGTTGCATTTCTGAAGTAGTATGTTGAATATTAGTTTATTTCTTTCAAACACAGCGCTTTCATACTGATAGGGATACAAATACTTTCTTTTTGAGAACACGTAAGAATGTCTCGACAACAAGAATTTTGGAAAAATGAAGATTCTGGTGGCCTATGCACTTTTACCCGTTTACCTGTTTCTGGAACAGAGAAAACAACTCGCTGTTCGTCATTTTATATTTACATGTTTTACACGTGTAATATACTTTCTTTGCAGCATTTAAAGGCATTTGCAACATTTAAAGACGAGTCCATGAAACATTCGTCTCCTCAGGTCAGGTTAATTTATCCAGGCAGAGAAACTCGAAAGCTATGGTGAGAGATGCCTACGCTTAGCACGTTTTGAGGGAAACAAACTCGTACCAACGTTACACATGAGAAAAATCACGAAATCGTCTATGTAGACAATGCATTCGCCGGGATTCAAAGAAGGGTTGATTAACCGAAGTTTAGCGACTTCGCCGTTTGTCTATCAGAGGTTTCGTTTATTTGTTGACGGCCTCGAGGGCTATCTGCCTAAGAGAAGGGATGCCTCCGTGGAGGACGTTATAAGGGAAACTGGTTCATATACGCGTAACACATGGGAAAACGTTCATGCGGCCAGCCCGTTCGCGAGATACGAACCTCGGATTGAACTACCAGTGTTCAGCGATTTTACCGCTCTGCCACTGGTGAGCCTCTTGGCCATTAGAGGAATCCGCTCACTTTATTATAATGCTTCCCATGCAGCATTTTTATTATTCCTTTTTATTTTCTTAATTAATGCTTTCCACGCACTATTTTTATTACATTTTTAGGTGTTCTGCATTTTATTGCAACTTTTATACATGGAATATATTTTATTTATGACATTAAAGATTTGCTTTGGTTTATCTGATTACGGCAATTAATTAAACATCACTCAGGAACAGCTTCAAATATCAATGCAAATTTTTTCTGAAATCATAAAATAAATGTCCACGCAGTATTTTTATTACATTTTTAGGTGTTCTGAATTTTATTGCAACTTTTACACATGGAATATATTTTATTTATGACATTAATGATTTACTAACTGTGGGTCACGGGACAGGCAGCAGGGGGTCGCCAAAAATTTCAGCAGTTTTGAAAGTTCTTTAACTTACTACAATAATTTTAAAAAAGAAAAAAAGAAAATTTGAAAAGTTTCAAATTTTAAATTTTCAAATTAAGTCCAATGGGGCGTTTTTTCGACATTTTGTGTGTTACTGAATTTTGGGAAAATGCAAACGCTAGGAAACAGAGTCGTAGCTAGGGTTTTCAGCGCCCAGGGATAACTGAAGATTTCGCGCCCCCTACTGCTTGCCAAGGATGGAAAAAATTTAATTCTAAAATGTCGTAACATCAGTTTGACGCCCCTTGGATTCTGCGCCCGGGAACAGATGCCCCCCTTGCCCCCCCCCCTCTAGCTACGCCCCTGCTAGGAAAAAGATAATTAAGACGATATCTCTGTTAGAGGCAGTACATATAACAGACAATGCACGGGTTACCTTTATTTATTAAATATCATGTTCTTCGCACTTAAATCATAAAATACAGTTCAACGGCAATATCGCAAAATAATTATCAAATGATCCTGTGTTTAGAATTTTCGATACACATTCTCGCGCACTGGAGATAAAACTGTTTTTTCTGTACAACGTTTCCACGGCTAACTTATGTAACTAATTGCAAGATGACATCATCCAAGAATGGATTTAAAATTGATATTCGAAAACAGAATCAGTGGATTCATTTGTATTATTAAAATGATATATTTGCTTGCTTGTCAATAACGGAGGAACACTTTTGAAGTGAAAATGATTTGGAATTAATTGCTTTCATGAAGGACTTTTTAAGGGACTCTGGCTCATCTTCCCGAATACTAGTTATGTGTGATAAGAGTTGGAAGTACAAGTTATGTCCCATCTTTTAAGGTCTTTGCATTCAAAACCTTCCATTTTGGGATAGATAGATAATGTTCCCAGCGAGTTATAAAAGGAGTTTATGAAGTTCTGTATACTAGTATTATCGTATCTTAAAAGTCTTCGAATGGAAAGGAATTGGAAAATGTTTCCAGACTAAAGAAAAAGCAAGCAAAGGAATTTCCATGCTAACAACCTCAAGGTTAATAAACAGATAGAAAACAATCTTTCTGCAGGTTAGAAACGTAAATTTTGAAATTTGAATAAATCATTGGTAGGAGCATTTTTTAAATTTGCTTCCGTGCTTAACTTGTACCCTGTCGAAATGCCAAGCGAAAAGATTTAAGCCACAAATTCCAACATTCAGACTTTAATTTTAAGGTATTCTAAAAGCTTTCAAATGACATTACTGGAAATATTCAGCAGATGATGAACATAACTGAATTTTGGGAAAATGCAAACGCTAGGAAACAGAGTCGTAGCTAGGGTTTTCAGCGCCCAGGGATAACTGAAGATTTCGCGCCCCCTACTGCTTGCCAAGGATGGAAAAAATTTAATTCTAAAATGTCGTAACATCAGTTTGACGCCCCTTGGATTCTGCGCCCGGGAACAGATGCCCCCCTTGCCCCCCCCCTCTAGCTACGCCCCTGCTAGGAAAAAGATAATTAAGACGATATCTCTGTTAGAGGCAGTACATATAACAGACAATGCACGGGTTACCTTTATTTATTAAATATCATGTTCTTCGCACTTAAATCATAAAATACAGTTCAACGGCAATATCGCAAAATAATTATCAAATGATCCTGTGTTTAGAATTTTCGATACACATTCTCGCGCACTGGAGATAAAACTGTTTTTTCTGTACAACGTTTCCACGGCTAACTTATGTAACTAATTGCAAGATGACATCATCCAAGAATGGATTTAAAATTGATATTCGAAAACAGAATCAGTGGATTCATTTGTATTATTAAAATGATATATTTGCTTGCTTGTCAATAACGGAGGAACACTTTTGAAGTGAAAATGATTTGGAATTAATTGCTTTCATGAAGGACTTTTTAAGGGACTCTGGCTCATCTTCCCGAATACTAGTTGTGTGTGATAAGAGTTGGAAGTACAAGTTATGTCCCATCTTTTAAGGTCTTTGCATTCAAAACCTTCCATTTTGGGATAGATAGATAATGTTCCCAGCGAGTTATAAAAGGAGTTTATGAAGTTCTGTATACTAGTATTATCGTATCTTAAAAGTCTTCGAATGGAAAGGAATTGGAAAATGTTTCCAGACTAAAGAAAAAGCAAGCAAAGGAATTTCCATGCTAACAACCTCAAGGTTAATAAACAGATAGAAAACAATCTTTCTGCAGGTTAGAAACGTAAATTTTGAAATTTGAATAAATCATTGGTAGGAGCATTTTTTAAATTTGCTTCCGTGCTTAACTTGTACCCTGTCGAAATGCCAAGCGAAAAGATTTAAGCCACAAATTCCAACATTCAGACTTTAATTTTAAGGTATTCTAAAAGCTTTCAAATGACATTACTGGAAATATTCAGCAGATGATGAACATAACTGAATTTTGGGAAAATGCAAACGCTAGGAAACAGAGTCGTAGCTAGGGTTTTCAGCGCCCAGGGATAACTGAAGATTTCGCGCCCCCTACTGCTTGCCAAGGATGGAAAACATTTAATTCTAAAATGTCGTAACATCAGTTTGGCGCCCCTTGGATTCTGCGCCCGGGGACAGATGCCCCCCCTTGCCCCCCTATAGCTACGGCCCTGCTATTAAAGAGATAAGTAAGACGATATCTCTGTTAGAGGCAGTACATGTAACAGACAAAGCACGGGCAAAGCTCTCGAAATCCTATAAAACCTGTTCCCGAAAATGTGGCATTTGTCTAGAAGAAGCTTCGAAGAAATTGCAGGCTTTAGCTAATGTTTCAAATATCAGTCAAAGAAGTTATGAGCTTTCATTTTCAGAATCTGTGTCAGTTCGCAACGATATTGAAACAACCTGTATAAAAACTAATTATGAAAGGTGTTTAAGAACTGGCAGAAATTGATAGCAAAGTGATGACGTCCTACCATCCATCGAATCTTGAAAAGCACTGCAAATTCTAAGGAAAACTTTGAGTCAGTAGTTCAAAACAGTAGTTTATGGCTTTGAAAATGGGTTGTTAAACAATAATCAAGAAAATTCAAATAAAGCAAACAAAACCGTTTGTTTCTTCTTTAACCTCCTATTACAAACAGTGGCGCAACTAGAACTCTTGGACCCCTATGCAAAAATATTTCCTGGGCCCCCCTCAATAAATTTAATGTGCTTAAAAATAAAAATTAAAATTAAAATTTTTAAAAAGTTAAAAAAAAAATCAAGGATTTCACAAGCCAGTGTTTTTATGATGAATTTTATTACATCTGGATTATTCGTTAAAAAATAAAAGCACATCCTTAGAGAACCAGTTGAAAGGTACGTAACATGAAGAAAGAATAAAAAGGAAAATATTTTCCCTTGATCAACTGTGAAATTTGCTTTAGTCTGGGTATTTGATATCATAGAATTTTAATCAGTTATTTAAGACTTTTTGTGTGCGTGCGAGAGACGGACTTTTCTCTCCTTTCACTGAGATACATACTGATAATAAATGAATAAGTCTATATAATTAAAGGAACATGTCACGTAAAGTATAGCATTAAGACAAGTAAGAAAGCTTAGTTTTACGGAGATTTTTATATAAAATCCAAGAGGTTATACATACAAATATGTTTCGAATTTTTTTTATAAATTCTGCACCAATCTAAGATTTTTCGCTTAATTTAGCAAACTTAAATAACTGGTTATATTATAAAACATTGAAAACAATATATTCTGTGAAAATAGAAGAGAAACACGCCGAGTGAAACAAAATTAGTAACACAATAACCTTAAGTTTGGTGTTATGTTAAGATCTCAAACAATTTCTAGGGAAAGCAGGTTTAGGTCCCTCTTCGTCAGAAATAAAGAAATCTACAAGACTGAAGAATAGTCCTATTTTTCAATTGCGCCAAAATATGTGTAAATATTTATTTTTGAATGATTTTTTTTTTCCACCAGGGTAACAACTTTTATTTTATAATATTAGCTATAATTTTATAAAAGCTCCTTGCCTTCATTTCCGAAAACTCTCGAACATAGTCAGAAAGATCAATTTCTTTAGGTGTATCTTGCTCTATAGAAATTAGCAAGATTTGTCAGCCTAGTCTCCGTCATAGAAGATCTTAAACAAGTTTGTATGTATTTTAATTTTGAAAAATATCTCTCTCCACTTGCAACTGTTATAGGAAAGGACAGCAAAATTCGAAGTTCCACTCCAGTATATTTGCAAAACATTCAAGATTTTATACATATTCTAAAATAACAAAAGGCTCCGCTCCAGGAACGATGTATTTTGACAGATCTTCCAGTTCATCACAAAGTTCCGAAGCGTTCAGATTACTCGAATGTTTATTTGTGAGTTTCAATTTCTAGTCTTTGCGTCTATTCAAAAGTTCTCTGAAAGATGTTTGAGGGTTCCTACGTCGTACAGGAAACTGTACCGTAGTATGCTCCGTATTCCCGAGTAAGTTCAAATCTCTCTTCTACAGAACGAATAGCAATGTCTAACGTGTAGAAATACAGTTCTGCTTTAAATTCCTCTTCCAACACTTAGTATGTTTTCACATGAAGCCTCGTACTCAAACAATCTACGTCGCCTTAGGGTATGATGGACTGGCTAAAGGAAGGGTAGATTTCTAACGTTTCTGCCATTTAATTTTCTTCGGAGATGAAACCTATTAAATTATTATTTAAATTATTAAATTATTATTATCACTTCTACAGCTTTCTAATCTGTTGGCTAACTTTTCTGTTTTCTCATTCTGCAGAGCTCCGACAGCTGACTGCAGATTCGTCTTTATACTTTGTAGAATTTACTCTCGTGGTTTACATGAATGAGTATATCATGCCAAATAGCAACTGAGACGAGAAATTTTAAATTTTGTCTGCCAAGGATGACGCCGAATGCCATAAGAAACTAGAATAAATATTTTTAGCAAGCTGTAATAGTACAGAATAAATTTCCTCCACAAATAAAAAAAAAATTAAAATGTAAACAATGATTTGTGTTAATTTTTATTTACTTTTTGTTTAAACCTTTAAAAAATTTTGCAGAATTTGTAAAAAAATAGCTCTTTCTGTAACGTTATTTTATTGGCAATAAAACACTGAATAAGATGAAAATAAAAAAATAAGAGCAATTAACTTAAAAAATTTCCACTTAATTAACCAAACAGACAAAATATTCTGCTTCTGTGCATTGATTCGGGGGAGGGAGCGACATATAAGTTATCCATGAAAAAAATAAATATTGAAAAGAAAATGAATAATCAAGCCAGAAACGAGACAAGGGTAAAGCCAGTGAAAAACTTACTGCAAGTAAACGGCTAGAGGGGCAAAATTAGTTCATACGAAATTTTAAAAAAAAAAATCTGAAAGCTTTCAGGTTTTACGTTACGCCCAATGGGGCATTTTTTTAAAGTTTCGTGTGCTACTTTTATTTATTAAATATCATGTTCTTCCCGCTTAAACCATTAAATTGAATTCAACAGCAATATCGCATGAGCGTATCTTTAGAATTTCCGATACACAGTCTCGCGCACTAGCGATAATTTTTTTTTTTTTTTTTTTTTTTTCCCGTACAAAATTTCCATTGCTCGCTTTGAAATCGTTGAGATTTTTAATCAAAAACACCTTACAGAGTTATAAAATATGAAATCGTTAATAAAACAAATTTCAAATTACAAATTCGGGCTTCCAGATGCCCATATTTGGTGCAAGATTACATGATTCAAAATTGGATGGCTCTAGATACCATTGTTTTACCCCAATGCGAAAAATATATATACGTTTATGCAGATTTTTCATTATTTAATTTCTTTAAATATAACACAGGGCTGTAATATTTAGCGTCAACAATTTGAAAAGTGAAACGATATTTATGGTGAACCAACGCAAAATGCCAAAACGAAATTAATAACTTTTTTGGGCTAAAAATTTAGAACTTTTAGTGTGAAAAATCTAGCGCAAATGTAGCTACGATTGATCAAATTTAAATTTTTACAATTTATTGTTTATACTATCAGGAGAGAGTAATATGCTTGTGAAAAGGATTATTGCAACCAGTATAAATATTTAACGAATAAAAATTAAGCAAAATAAATTAATTTTTTAGTCCACAAAAAGGTGCAATTTGCTCCGTCGGACTATTATTTTCGTTTCGGCATTTTGCGTTGGTTCACTATAAATGTCCGATTCACTTTTCAAGTTGTTGCCACCCAATATTATCGCCCTGTGCTATATTTAATGATATTAAATAAGGAAGAATCTGCCTAAACGTATCTATATTTCTTGCATTGGTATAAAACAACGGTACCTAAAGCCATTCAATTTTGAATAACGTACGTTTCCACCCGAATATGGGCATCTGGAAGCCCAAATTTGGAATTTGTTTTATTATCTATTTCATACTGTGTAAAACTTTAATGAATTTTTTATTAACAAACTCACCGATTTAAAAGTGAACAGTAACAACACTCTATGAGGAAAAAAAATCGCGCGGAACTGTGTATCGGAAATTCTAAAGATATGCTCATTTTAAAATTATTTTGCGACATTGCTGTTAAACTGAATTTTATGGTTTAAGTGTAAAAAACGTGATATTTAATAAATAAAGGTAACACACAAAACGTTAAAAAAACGCCCCTTTAAACGTAATTTAAAATCTGAAACCTTTCAGATTTTTTTCTGAATTAATGCTATATTATTTTTTTTTTAATGTTTTTATTATATTAATTTCCTGAACTGAAATCTGGAAGGATTAATGTAAAAATTCATTACAATAAGTTTCTGATTAACTAGCTTCTGTAATGTATGTAGTTTCTGTGTGATTAATCTTTGCCGGGATAATTCAAAAAAGCATACAATTCTTTAGAGGTTAAAATTATGCACATTGATATTTACTAAACCTGGGTTTAATTTAGGAACTAAGGGTGTCAGACTCCTACTGTAAGCCATCAAGAACAGTGAATGAAAAATGATTATAAATTAAACAAATAAAACAACGAATGATTAAAATCAAATAAAATGTAAAATTAAAAGGTATGTTTTAATTTTAAAACTAATGATACATAAAGAAATAATAAGCAAATCGTAAAACTTATATGAATATTGAAACAAATGAAAAGTAAGAAAATTAGTAAGATAGGATACGAAAGACAAAAGAAAGGAAGATATTGAATACACACATATACATGCAAACACACACATTTACATAATATACACACATATACAAGCAGAAACATATCTCGGGCAATTTGGAATTAATATTTTGTTGACTTTTACGCCTGTTATCGAATTTAATATTGCTTAATATTTAAAGTTTAGTTTTTCGCATCATTTTAAAAATCAAGGTTAATGCAAATTTAGCGCATACAGACATAAGCACTTTAATTTAATGATTAAAGAATGGATTGGATTGGATTATTTAATTATGGCGAAGCACACGAGGGCTATCTGCCTTAAGGGAGGGAAGCCTTCGTGGAGGACTTTTTAAGGGAAACTGGCTCGTATACACGTTACACATGGGAAAAACCACGAAAACTCCCATGCAGCCAGCCCGTTTGCGGGATTCGAACCTCGGACCGAACTACCAGTGTTCAGCGTCTTTACCGCTCGGACATAAGAAAAATTTGTATTTTAGGCAGAATTATAGCTATAAAAACCGAAGATAATGGAATTACAGACATTTAAACATACATAAGCACAAAAATTGACAATTAAAACTTTTATATAATAATCTTAATATTAATGTATTGCATTACTTTCCTGTCAATTACAATTTTAGCTGCAGTATAGTTTTCGTTGTTTCTAAGCCGTATAATTAAATTCTCAAATAAGAATGTTTCAAAAATATTTTAAATGTATGCAATAAAACACGAAAAGCATTAATATAAATAAAGTTTTCAATAATTTTATACACTCTTATTTCGTTTGTTAAACTAATTGTTTATGTTTTGAATTATTGGAGTTCAGATTTGCCGATGAATTTGCAGTTCGAAGACATTAGAAATACATACCAAGAACTTAAAAAAAAAAAAAAAAAAAAAAAAAAATCCATGTTTGCATTATCTTTTAGACAATATACACAGAATATATGAACTATTTCATCTGCAATCTTTTCTCCTGAAAAACAACTTCTGTTTCGAATTCATACATATCCTTATCAGAATACCTTTATTCAAGCCAAGAGTAACTCGTTTAACAGATGTTTTCTAAAATTAAGCCACAGGACAATAAATGATATTAATGCATATCAATCGACATAATGGACCTACTTTAACACTATTTAGTTTCTATGAATTATCATGAAAGACCTCAGATTTCCTGTTTTAACCTTGATTATAAACTAAGCCCTATAATTTTCTTTTTATCTTCATAATTAATTTATTAATGACAAAAATCTGAAAAATAAAATAGAAATCTCTATGAAAAGTTTTTCGTTTTCTTGGTATTAGAAGTTTAGTTTAGCATAATCGGGGATCACCCAATTTTTGAGTGTTGTTTAAATGACAATTTGGTTTAAGGTACATTTGCTTTGCTCTTTATTTGTAATTGCTTTTGAATTTCGGATTTGCATATATTGGCTTTAAACCAATTTGTTTTTTTGAAAGGTCAATTTGCATAATGAAAAGTTTTAAGATTTTTTTGAGTAGTTAATTTGGCACAATGTTATGTTTTATTCTTTTTTCCAAGTGTTTCGAAAGCGTGTAGAGAAAATTCTCGTACATTTCAGATTCCATTTTTCGGTTTATATGAATTTTAATGTCTTAAATGAAAATTTAATTGATTCTTTTTACGGTTTTAGATCTCAAATGAACCAGGACAACAAAATATGTTTTCGAAACGTATTAATCGACTATTATGTAGCTTTAATTCATTTTCTTCTGATGAGTTTTAAATTAGAATTCCAGTAAAAGACGAATAATTTTTATAATTTTGTATGTTTTCCCTTTCGCATTTTTATTTTTCGAGTTTGTGCTACTATGAATTCTTATTTTAAATTTGTTTAGATATTGTGTTAAACCTCTTATACACGGTTGCAGTTATTTATAGCGTCAAGGAATTGCCTTCCTTTGATTCCAATTTAATTTTAACTTTAGATGCTTTAAGTTTATTTTACTTCAATCCTGCAGCTATAGCGCAGGACAAGTTAAAAAAAAATTTGTTTTTTATTTTTGGCCTGTCATTATGTTTCTTAATGTATGGAAACATATATTTATATTTTATATTTATCATAAAAATATTTCATGTTAATATAACAATACGTTATTAATATTAAAAGACATTTGCATTGTTAATGGTGATAAGTTTGGATTTTTGGATAAATGGATTAAAAGTTTAGTTAAATTGAATTTTTAGTAAGTTTGAAATTATAAGAATTTAGTTTATGTAATATTACAAATCTTTAACTTACCTTTATAATGAAGAATTATATTTGAGATCCCTTTCAAATTTAATTTTAAAGAAAAACTTCTTTGTGCTCTCGATGTAGTGATGTAGACTAGAGAAATGTCATTAGAATACGAGCAAGTTCAGTTTACTGTTCTGAGTCATCAGCCAATTACAAGTATACTGAAGATAGCATTTCACACTTCAACGCAGCTGTTTAGCAAAGAAAGGGACCCCGCCTCCACCATAAATTTCCAGTGTCTTAAGTTGAGTCACAGTAAAACTTTCCTCTAAGATTTTACTGTAAAGATGTCCACTTTCCATTCTAAAAGGCTGAAACATCAGTTTTTTTTTTTTTTTTTTTTTTTTTTTTCAGTCAAATTCTACTATTATTATTGCCATATTCCAATGACACATAATACATGACCTGCAATATCTTTTAGCATTTCCTCTGTACTATAAATGTATTTCAGTTAATGTATAATTATTAAATATTTAACAGTAAAAATTATGAATATTCGAATAATTTTAGGAAATTCTTCCACATGTTTAGGATGAAATAATAAACGAATATTATTGACCTGTATCCAAAGAGCTTTGAAGATGACTGTGTAATATGTGAAATGGAAATTTTAAAATTAAACCTTCCAAGTTTCAAGTTTTCAGAAATGTTTAATAATTTGTAGTTAAACTTATTGACACTGACGTATACTTGAAGATGAGTACTCTGTCACATAAATTCTAAAATTATCATAAATAATGTTATAAATAATATCATAAATATATATAAATATATATAATCATAAATATATATAATCATAAATATATATAAATATATCATAAATAATATCATAAATATGTTTGGGAAACAAGTATAAAGTTTCTTCATAATTACTAAAACTAAAGTTGTATGAAACAAGTTTTGCGCACTTCTTAGAGAAATGCGAAAAACATCATTTAATGAAAATAGATTTTTTTTTACCCCAGGTGGATCAAAAAGCAAAAATCACGATATATTTTAGGAGCATTAATAATTTTGATTATTGTTATCTTTTTTATTTACGTCTTAAAACAACTATTTCTGTCTCAGAAATTAATTACCTCAGATTTCCAGTTTTTACATTGCTTATAAATTAACCCGTATCATTTTTATCTTAAACATTAATTTATTAATGACAAAAATATGAAAAATACATATAATATAGGGGAACATATATTAACGAAACCTATTTATGTCTTAGAAAAGCTACGCAGTGGTGCCAAAATGAAAGAGAATAATGCTAAAGAGGATTTTATGAGTGAAAATCGCATCATTTTCTACTAAAACGTTTTAACTAAATTTTTTTAATTGCGAAAATAATTGAAATATTGCAATGAAAGTGGGAGAATTCTTTTCCATTCGTCCGTGTAGTGAAAATTGTATTGTAATTCGTGTTCTTTCAGATGTTGAAATGCAACTTAAAACTATTAGGTTCAACGCTGCCATTGATATGCTTAATATTTTCAGTAATTAATTTATTGAAATTTACGAAGTAGTATATACTTTTAGTTGTATGATGTCATTTTTATTATCATTATTATATTATTATTGATGATTTCACGTACTGAATGCTGTGCAAAGTAAAAGTAGAATAAAAATTAAAATAAATTAAAAGCAAAAGTGTAAATTTTAAAGTTTCATTTCAAATAACGGCCCACTAGCGGCCGAGCGGTAAAGTCGCCGAACACTGGTAGTTCGGTCCGAGGTTCGAATCCCGCGAACCTCGGACCGAACTACCAGTGTTTTCGTGGAACAAGGGCGTTTTCGTGGTTTTCCCCATGTGTAATGTATATACGAGCCAGTTTTCCTTAGAAAGTCCTCCACGAAGGCATTCCTTCCCTTAGGCAGATAGCCCTCGAGGCTTTGCTACAATCACACACACACACGCTTTTTCATTTCAAATAACGATTAGAAAGTACTCCACGAAGACGTTCTTCCCCTTGGGCAAATATTCGAGGGTTTTATTATTATATAATAATTCAATTCAGTTCCGTTTAAATAACGTAAAAATTATTGTGCATTACGGAATTCTAGGCTTAAATGTTTCACGTTGTTAAAATGAATTGTAATTTATTATATTTTTTCAAACGAACGGAAATTAAAATATTTCTTTCAAAACAAATTTAATATCTTCATAATTATCTTTTACAGATTCGTGTGAATTTTTGGTAGATGAGTAATTTATAGGCTAAGAAACACCACAGCTATTCTCTTTCCTAAAGCAAATCAATTTACGAGTTCTATGCCTTCAGATTTAATGTTTATCTGCAATGTGAGAATATTTTGTAAATTTTGATATAAAAAATAGGATAAATATTGATTTACTCATTATTTCAAGTAAAAATATTCATCCATTCCACTTCCCCTCGCCATAAGTGAAGAAGTTATGAATTTCGATAAATTTAAGGGAAAAAAATTAACTGGAATGTTTGCCGCTTAATGTTTAAGCAACCAGAATGAAACTTTGTGTTCTTTGTGTTAGCTTGTCTCATAAAACATGCCCCCTTTTTCTTTGACCTTGAATTCATTCAAAGATCCCTAATAAGAAACAGGAAATCTCTCTTTGCTGGTGTGCGGAAAAAATGTCACTCGGAAACAAGGTTCTTTAATATACTAAGGTTAGGCCAGGAACGGAAAAAGCGTGCCATTGGTTGCTGGCAGTGACGTCACCCGGGAGACAAGACGCATCGGCCGACGCGTCTGCTACATGATTTTGGTAATGGAAAAAATGTAAACTAAAGCAAAATGATCATTTTACATGTGGTAGATACACCGGAAATACCGGATATATACTTTCCGATTAAGTATTTAGTTAAAGAAAATGTTTATTTTATGCACAGAATTCGTACGAATGCTGAAAATAATTGTAAACATTAAATTCTTTTCGTAAAGCAAAGCATTAGAAAATGAAAAACGATATTTAAGTTAATTAAGGGAAATAAATATTGTAAAACAAGGTATTTTTCAATATTTTTTCGTAGTATTGTTTGCACTAAATAAATCTTGTTGAACAGAACACATCATGGCATAACTGCTAAGACCATGGTAAAAACATAATCAAAAAGTATTATTCTATTTATTTTCATTGCTCATGCACTTTTTTTAATACAAATGAACTTTGACATTCCATGAGAAATATATGATCGTGATTTTCAGTTTAAATTACATATCTCAAGCAAAAATATATATAAAAAGATTTGACTTAACAAATTCATATTTAAATACCATAAAATTCTACAAATTTCTTAATATCCGTCATTATACTTTTAAATAGTATACTTATCACATTCTTTTTAAAGTGAAAAGTCACTTCATACTGATTCACTTCAGATTTTAGCAGAAGTGCGTATATTTTCAGTATAATCTAAAAGTACTCTTATAATCCCTTACACTCCCAAGATTTCTATATAACATTTATCCTGACGTGATTATTTGCTATAGTAAATAATCTTCGATATTGGCATCCTATTCTTCCTTCCATACATTAAAAATGGAACAATTGAAATACATTTTCTTACACATATACGCACAATAATAATAATAATAAACTTGCCTTACATCTTAGTTTCGGCCCACCAGCGGCCGAGCGGTAGTCGCTGAACACTGGGTAGTTCGGTTCGAATCCCGCAAACGGGCTGGCTGCATGGGTGTTTTCGTGGTTTTCCTCATGCGTAACGTGTATACGAGCCAGTTTTCCTGAGAAAGTCCTCCACGAACGCATCACGCCTATTACGCAGATAGCCCTAGTGTGCTTTGCCATAATTAAATACACCACCACATCTTAATTTCAATTCAGTCTGTACACAAATTAAATATTTTTAATCACTAATGTATTTTTATTAGCTTGTTTCTTAAAATACTTTTGTTATACTCGAAATATGTGTTCAATATTGAATTATTTTTCTTTCTCTTATAATTAAAAACAAGTTATATGGAATCAAAATTAAAACATATGCAGCAGTTAAATAACACTAAACAGAATATCTTACTTTCTGTTTCGCTATTTGTATTCTAGCATTATACACAGATTTGTTTTCCTTCAGGTTCAAGCATGTGTAAGTTATATCAATTAAATTACATCACACATACCTGTATGCATCAGTTAAATAACACTGAAGGAAATATGTCACTCACTCATTCGATGTTTGCACCATAGTGTGGTCGAGAAATTGTCCTTTCCTCACGGTGAGGCATGTATCAGTTTACTTAGTTCGCAAAGCTTAACCCAGACGCTGCTTTAATACATAGAGTTACGTTTGGGATGTAAAAAAAGTAACCAAAACATGTTAATGAAGTTGGATACGCAAATTTATTAACTAATCATTTAGGTACTCAGTATTGGTAAACATGAGAGTGAGTTTAAATATCTCACTACGATGTAAGTCTCGTACACAAAATGAAGATTATGATAAAAAATGATTTAAAATGAGAAATTTTTCAATTTAAATGTAAAATAGCAGTAAAATGAAAAATAAATGTAAAATTACATCACAGTTATGTATGAAAACTACATAAATTCATTAAAAAAATAGTTATTTTATCTGGTTGTAAAGAGTGTTTTCCGCCAAAAAACGTATTAACGTGTATAATTCTGACACAACGCTATAGCACAATTTGCCACTTCCGCTTAGGTATAATAGCAAATTAACAACACAAATGAAATCAAACTGTTGATGCAACGAAAGTAAACAAACGCCAAGAACTAACGCTGTCACCCATATGACGTCATGCGTATGTGGCATAACTTTCTCCCTGCACTGCGCATCGCTCTTGGGCACCCCCTGGATCGATCCGGGGTTCGAATCCGGATCGACGGGGATGGCTGTATTGGCGTTTTCGAGGTTTTCCCCACGTGTAACGTGCATAAGAGTCAGTTTTGCTTCGAAACTTCTCCACGAGGCACCCTTACCCTTAGGCAAATAACCGTCGAATGCTTTGTTATAATCAAACAAATCAGACCAAACAATAGATATATAAATAAGTAGCTTAAAAAAAACTGCTATATTTTATGTATACTTATCAAGTAGTATTTGAATATATATAATGATTAAAAGAAAGGAAAAGTCGGATCCTAACTGATTGTTCTCACTCAAAGTCGTAACCCAAAAAGAGAATAAGTAAAATTAAACTTCAGATACGTATACAATACTGAATCTAATACAAAAAATACAAAATATAAAAATAAATTATATATGTACGAAACCTAACTAACTATTTATATTGATATTACGTAAATATACGTACGGTAATGAACATTGTATAATAAAGATATTTTATACCTTGTTCTATATTTGGTTCCATTTATATATACCTATACATAGATATATATAATTTAAGGATTCCATTTAAGGATTATAGTGGTAGTTAATACTACTACATATAAAACACAAAAGTGCATCAATAATGTATTTTTCAGTATTATTTAACTTCATTCTTAGGAATTTTCTGCAGTCTAGTTTGCGTTATTTTATTCATAAGTCTCAAATAAAAACAATTATTGGTTATATGTCATTAGAAAATTAACCAAAAAGCAGCGACCACAATGTAATTGAGAAACAGTCCTTAGCCATGAAAAGATTGAAAGCCATTCGGTTATGACTATTATCTCACATACTCAGCTACTTCGCATACATGGAACATAGCATTCCAAATGAAAAACTCTATATTTACTACAAATTCATTCGTGTAACAAATATCTATCTTTCTACACCTATAGCTTTAAAAAAAGATGTTATTTATCTTACAGTTTATCGTTAAGTAATACATTTTCATTGTACAAAATTGCATTCATTCGAAGAATTCAATTTGTATTTTCCTCTGTATAAAAGTGAATGTAGAGAAGTTAGATGTTTAAACGACCCCCACATTTTCTCAAGAGCAGGAGCAGGATTATCCCCTACTTTTCAGCCCCCCGTGAGAAAAGGGGTTCTAAATTTACGACCTGACCGTATATGAGGGTATTTCATTTACTTGACTATAACAAAGCGCACGAAAAGTATCTGCCTAAGAGAATGGTTGCCTTCGTGGAGGGCTTCCTAAGGAAAACTAGCTCGTAACCACGTTATATATAGGAAAAACCACGAAAAGCTGCTTTGCTAGGAATCGAACCCAGATCTAACAACCAGGGTATTCAACAACTTAACCGCTTGGCCGCTTTTAAGTTTCCATAAGCTTTACACGTAGTTGTAATTAATATAACTACTATAAGTAAAAATCCTTTCTAAGATATCCATCAGCCATCCATCAGATTTCAGCCTATCAGCGGCCGAGTGGTAAAGACGCTGAACACTGGTAGTTTGGTCCGAGATTTCAATACCGCGAATGGGCTGGCTGCATGGGCACTTTCGTAGTTTTCCCCATGTGTAATATGTATATGAGCCAGTTTCCCTTAGAAAGTTCTCCACGAAAGCATCCCTCCCTTTAGGTAGATAGCCTTCGTGCACTTTGCCATAATTGAAATTGCCATAGTTGATTTTTGGTATTCTGTGAAGATCACCACCCTAGAAAGATGATATTCAGTGCAAGCGTTTGTTTATACCCATAGAAATGCCTGTCACTTTTGGAAGTGATCGTCTTAAGGAGATGGTCGCCAATCGTTTATGGGCTACTAGATGGTCCGGCTCTGAGTAGGTTACGCATTGGTGCATTGTAAAATGCATTAAATCCTCTCTAATACGATCATCCACGTTTCTAATTATTTTGGTCTTTGGTGGAAGTGGTCGTCTTAAAGAGATAATGCTCGGTACAAGTGTTAATTTCTACTCTGAGAAATTTTTTTGGAAGAGGTCGCCATAAGAGGGTTCATTGCATATTAAATGTTTAAATCCAGATCGCGTAGTTATAGGATCCATTTTAATTAGATTTTAAAATTTTAGTAAAATAAAAAATCTGAAAGGTTTCAGATTTTAAATTACGTCCAAAGGGGCCTTTTTTTAACATTTTGTGTGTTACCTTTATTTATTAAATATCATATTTTTCGCACTTAAACCATAAAATTCAGTTCAAGAGCAGTATCGCAAAATAATTTTAAATTGAGCACATTTTTAGAATTTCCGATTCACAGTCTCACGCGCTGGAGATAAATTTTTTTTTCTGTACAACATTGCCATGGCTTGCTTTGAAATTCCTGAGTTTGTTAATCAAAAATTTGTTACAAAATATAAAATCGATAATAAAACAAATTCCAAATTTCAAATTTGGGCTTCCAGTTGCCCATATTCGCAGCAGGATTACGTCATTCGAAACTCGATGGCTCTAGGTACCGTTGTTTTATCACAATATTTGGTGGCAACTGTTTGAAAAGTGAAACGGACATTCAGAGTGATTCGACGCAAAATCGCAAAATGAAAACATTAGTCCCTCAGGGACTAATAATTTTGGACTAATAATTTTGAAATAAACCTCTTAATTTTAATAACTGTGGTATTCTTGTTTTCAAACTTAAGTGCAAAATTAAACAATTGTTTCCTGTGCAGATGCGTTACTTTTAATTAAAATCAAATGAGAAAAAAAAATTATGCAAAAATTAATTAGGTAAAAAATTTAGTCCTATTCTTATTGCAAACCGTAACTTGAAATTGCATCTACAACTGTTTCTTATATCAAAGCTCAGGATGAATTAGTTTTCTGTTGTGCGTCAATAAATGTTTCACTAAACCGCAGCTTAAGCGCAGCTACATGCGGTGCGAGGAGAGTAATTACTAAAGACCTGACAATGACCGACGCTGGACAACCTGCCTTCCCCCCTGGCTTCCATCGCGAAAGCTTCTCTCTTTAAACAACCCTCTATTTTTAACCTTAACGAAGAAACCATGGAGGTAGGTTCCAGAGTGATACCAAGCACCGCATGAGGAACAGTGTCTCTGTAGGACTAGTGGGTTTGAGTGGTTAAGTACTTCACTGAGGGTCAAGAGAGCATGGGAAACATCCATTACTCAGGCAAACACTGATCATGTGTATGCTGTTATTTATCAGAATAGGCCACACTCCATGCTTTCAGTTAGTATTAATCTTATAGACGTAACGTTTTCGGAAAACATTCACATTAAAGAAAAGTATACTCTGTGGATTCCACACACGTTGACAGTCGAGAACAAAGTGATGCCCATGCAAACTGCCAGTTCTTTCCTACGGCCCAAGGCCCAAGGCGATATTTTCCGGAGTACCTTTGCAACTTAATGCAATTACCTCCACAACTTCGTTAAGGAGAAAACTGAGGTGATTAAGACAAAGCACTGGCTGAAGGGTAATGAAGGAGACCATTATGGGCTGACGGGGAAGGAAGTGAATAAGGAGTCCATTCTATGGACGATAAATTCTTTCTGCTTTCAACCTGTTTTACTAGGTTGAAAGAGAGAGAGGTGACGGATAAGGGCAGATTCCTGAATGCATTGCATTAATGGAATCGCAAAGATTGAAAGACAATTAGCCGGGAATCATAATTTTCCAGGGCTCGGGAAAGGTATATTAGGTAATACGGAAAACCGCAGTAATCGCTAATGCCTTGGGGATGGGCTGGGGGGGAGGGAGTCTTACGACTGAAGCAGAGCAGGGAAGGTGGAACGAAAAGAAGGGGGGGAAAGGATTCAAGAGTAGAAAAAGTTCTCCTACCGCCCGTGGCGAGAGTACAATAGGAGCAACTTTTGGAGCGGAAAGAACCGTGAGAGAAAGTTAACTGTGGAAAAGACGGAGAAGTTTTAGGATAGTTAAAGGGAAGGGAATTAAAGAAAAACGTTAAAAGTTGGAGAGGAGAGGTGGATTAAAAAGTGGAAAGAAATAAAAAAAGGGGACAGAATTGACCAAAAATACCTGATTGCTGTTGATGTTTGAAGATATGCAAGCTTGTACTTGTGCAGATTGCTGGAACAGAAATACATTAATAAAGTGTTTTGAGTAGCATGTGAGGGAGTTAGATTTAGAAGATTAGAATATTAATTTAAACTTCAAAAGAAAAATTAGGCAGTTTAAGTTGAATAATTAAGTTAGGTGATAGAATAATAGAGAAACGTTAAAACTATTGCAAGTCTGATTTAAGATTGTCTGGGCCGTGTTTTATGAAAAGATGAGGTCTTGGCAAGTGGAGGGGCATGTTACCTATAGCAGCACGGATATAAAACCGAGAAACGAGGCCGGATTAGGTCCGGCGGGCATGTGGAAGTATGGAATTAATTAAGGGTCGTCGGGTTAGGCCCGTGAAGTGCTTGTTAATTTAAAAAATTTTTAGAAAGAATTCCTAGTCAAGCAGACACCTCCGCTTCGGCTTCCTAGGAAAGATGTTATAAGTTCTCTCAAGAACGCTCCTAGGTCGCTTAGCTGAGCTGGGCTCAGCTGGATCATAAGCAGGAAGCGAATGCAAGACTGGGTTTTCGATCTGCGTTAATCTATTAAAGAATTTAGCCGAATTTTGCCGGAAAAAGGCATCAAGGGGTAGAATTTTGAGATCGTTATGAAGCACTTCATTACGGACGAAATAATGAGCATTTGTCAGGATACGAAGCGTGACGCTCTGGAATACTTGTATTTTCTTTAGATGGCTATTGGCAGCAGTAGACCAGACGACAGCTGCGTACGTCAGGATCGGTAGGATGGTACTCTTGTATAAAAGGATCTTATTGTTGAGGGAGAGGTTGCTGGTTCTTTTGAGGAGAGACATCAGCTGGGTTCTTGTATTCCTTGCTTTTGAGATGGCGTAATTGATGTGGGTATTCCAGAGCAGCTTCGCATCTAGATAAACTCCCAGATATTTATAGGATTCCACCCAGGGTATATTTTCTTCAAATAATCTGAGTGGAGGGAGTTGATTATGGACATTCCTCTTTCTGGAAAAGAAAACTGTGGCGGCACTTTTTGCGACATTAATTTTGATTTTCCAGGTAATGAGCCAGGACTCCAAGTCTGTTAAATACATCTGTAGGTGATTGAGAGTGGCATGTAATGTTGAGTGCTGTGAAATGATGGCTGTGTCGTCTGCATAGAGTGCTAGATCGACACTTGGTGCTTGTGGTATGTCAT
This sequence comes from Stegodyphus dumicola, assembly GCF_044657685.1. Lineage (NCBI taxonomy): Eukaryota > Metazoa > Arthropoda > Arachnida > Araneae > Eresidae > Stegodyphus > Stegodyphus dumicola. The sequence continues at coordinate 209,260,956 of NC_140774.1, forward strand.
TTACATACAAGTTGAAGAGCGTGGCGCTAAGAATTCCTCCCTGAGGCACCCCCGCCAGGATAGGGCGAGGAGAAGAGACAGAATATTTTACTTTGACAGAAAAGGTACGATTAGTGAGGTAAGAGTGCATTATGTGCACAAAATTAGCCGAAATTTCAAGTCGCATGAGCTTGAATAAGATTCCGATATGCCAACATCTGTCGAAAGCCTTTGCTACGTCTAAATAAACAATAGCTGTAGGCTTTCCACTGCGAGATCCTGTATGAATGATTTCAACTACCCTCAGTAGCTGGGCCTGAGTTGAGTGTTTAGCACGAAAGCCGAATTGCTGAGGAATAATAATGTTTCGGTTTCGGCAGAAATCATTCAGGTATCTAAGCAGTATAGCTTCGTAAATTTTACTAAGTGAAGACAGAAGGCTGATCGGCCTATAATTTTGAGGGACCTTTGGGTCCATACCAGGTTTTAGAATAGGAATGACTAATGCATTCTTCCAGCTATGGGGATAATATTTTAGCCTTAGCATTGAATTTATCAAAACTGCTAGGTAAAATATGAATTTAACTGGTAGATTTTTAATCATGCGATTAGAAATCCTATCCAGGCCGGGTGCTTTTGCAGGGGTGAGATTTTTGATCAAAGCAGAAATCTCAGTCATTGTTGTGGTGATGGGATCCTCAGAGTTTGTATCTGAGGAGAGAAATTCTTCAACTTGTTGTTGGACTTCATGCGTGTGCTCTGCACAGGAATCGAACATGAGTCCAGTGTTAGGTGAAAATTGTGTTTGAAGGCTGTCTGCTATGCGTTCAGCCTTTTCGGTGTCTGTTAATGCCATCCGGTCATTGACCGTGCCCATTAGGGGGGGAATGTCGTGTTTTGGTTTGCGAAGCCGTGCGCTAGCAACCCAGAGGCTATTATCGGAAGTCTTTAAGGACTTAAGATAGTTTGCGTATTTTTCGTCTGTGTATTTCTTAATGTCAGACTTGATCTCATTCTGGATCCTTCGCAGTTGCACTCGAAAATTTTCCGAACGTGTATTTTGCCAGTCTCTGCGAAGGCGGTTTTTAATTTTGATTTTATCTTTAATGTGATCAGGTAATTTATAATAATTTTGCCTGAATTTGGGTTTGGAAGCAGCCGTAAATGCGCTTCCTAGGGTTTGGTTGAGCCTGTCAATGGCAAAATCAACCTCCTGATTATCGTGAATTTTGATAGGGGGGAGAATACCATTTTCCAAGACATACCGAAAGTTGTCCCAATTTGTGGAGACTTGCGCCGGTAAATTTTGGTTAATTTTGGATGTTTTAAGGGTGAGGTGAACCGGATAATGGTCAGAGGACAATTCCGGAATCACTTCGATCGAATAATCTACTGGGATATTTTTAAATAAGGCCAGATCAATAATGGAAGGAGCACCCAACCCCCCAGGAAACTGGTAATGGGTGGGTGTGTTTGGCGCAATAATTTGGATACGGGCGTCCTGAGCCCAAATTTTGAGTTTATCGCCATAGTTGTTGGCAGTGACACAATCCCAACTTCTATGACGGGCATTTAAATCTCCTGCGATAATCAGGTTATTTGCAACACCACTTAATTTTCTGAGATCAGAGATAAATGCGGGTCCCTGTCTCGGAGGCATATAGCAGGACGCTACTGCTATTGGGGGACAATTTGGAATATGAATTTGTACTATAGTCGCTTCTAAGGCCTCCAGTGGTGGCGTGGGAATCCTAGAATGTTTTAGGGAGCGTTTTACATAAATGCTAGTACCGCCACTAGCACGAACAGTGTCACTGATGCATACCTCTCTGTCATTTCGGTAGCAGAAATAATTCGCGATGTTCGCGCTAAGTCCCTCAACCAGATGTGTCTCCTGAACGAGGAAGAGGTCCATGTGGTGCTCATTAATGAAATCCCGGACTTCGTGAATCTTCTTCTTGATTCCGTTAGCATTCCAGTAGGAGATCAGGAGAGAATCTTCACTGGTTGCACAGTTGAACTTGAGGCCGTTAGTTTAAGAGGCCACAGTATGCCTCATAAATATAAAATGCTCTCTCAGGCCCCGTGGAGACATTTCGGAGCCTGGGGAGAGCATTTCTAAAAGCCTCGAGGAGGATCTTGTGTTCGATACCGAATTCCGAGGCGATTTGGAAAACGCTCCGGAGGGTATCTGTGCAACTTCCATCATCTACGGTCGGGGCTGGAGCCTGGGCCGGTGGAGTTGGCTGGAGAGGACGCTGCTTCGGCGCTTGCATGGGAGCTTGCTTCGTCACAGGTGCTTTGTTCTGGTCCTTAGTAGATGATGATAGTCCGGGATTTTTCCGTCCGGAAACGACATCACTAAATGAGGGATCCGTGCTGCTAATCGGAGCTTTAACCGGAGCCGGTACAAATTTTGAAATCCCGCTATCCGATCTAATAGGGGGAGTTTTATTTTTATTGGCTGGGTTTCGGGGACAGTGAAACCAGTTTGCGGCGTGCCGCCCAAGGCAGTTCGCGCAGGTGTTGGCTTCCTCCGGGTCTTTGGTGCATTGGTACGCGTAATGCGGGCCGGCGCACCTCAGACACCGGATTGGCAGTGTGCACACTGCGGAACTGTGGAAGAAGCCTTGGCAGCGCCAACACTGGCTCGGCCCCTTCTTCCCGATGTGTTTCTCGAATTTGATTTCAATGCCAAACATTGAGGTCTCTTCAAAAATATCATAAACATTCAGAGACGGATTTAGCTGGACTAAGAATAATGGCATAGGATAGCGGGACCTGTGCCTACGGAGCTGAGTCACGCTGATAACAGAGTATCCTAACAGTTGTAATTCAGCCTTAATTTTCTCAGCTTTAGCAGAATTAGGTAGGCCGCGAAGCATAGCCTTTACGGGCCGATCCTGTTTCAAGTTAAATGACTTATATTCGGCGCCCTGATTATTTAAAATTTGGGCCACCGAACGATAGTCCTCTTCAGTCTGCATTTCAATGCGTAAAAATTTGCCTTTCATTCTGCAAATAGCCGTAGGCACAGTTGCTTGGACTAGAGATGTGAGAAACTCAAAATCTTTGGGTTCAACAAAGAAGAAAGGTATTTTCCTTTTAGCTTTGTTAGAGCTTTCAGTTGGGGGGGGAGTACCGTCTCCGGGTTGCTCCACAAGATCGCTGTTTTCTTCCACCCTAACCGCAGGTTGGGTGGGAGGCAATTCCTCCTCTGGCTGTTCTCTCCAAAATGGAGGCAGGCTATTGTTCAGGACCTGTTTTTCTGGGGAAATCGGCGCTCCTCGTGAAACAAGATGGCGAGGAGGCCGCTGAAAACCTTCTTCATCTATTTTTCTAATCTTTTTAGTTTTTGGAAATTCTGAATTTTCGCGGGAGTTTAAAGTTAGTTTCTGGATTTTTTTGGTGCTAGATAGTATTTTTTCTGCTTGTAATTTAGCCGGTTTTAGAATTTGCTTAGAATTTTGGTTTTTAGCCAAATTTTGATTTTTATCCAAGGAATCGGGTTTTAGTGAGATTTCATCGTTACTAAGTTCCTTAGCAGATTTAAGTAATTTTTTAATACATTCTTCCTCAGTTGGGGGAATGGCAAAGAGAGGCAGATTCAGGCGTTTAGCAAGAGTGGTAAGATTAAAAAGCGTTACCTTAGATTCTTGTTGCACGCACTTGAGGTCGAAGCTTGCCAGTGGTGTTGATTTCCTCGCTCTGGATAGATTCTGTTCCAGGTCAGTAAAACGAGCCTTGAGTAAGTACAGTTGTTTGATCTGGATCAGGAGGTCATCCGGATTCATATGATGGTCAAGATTGGTGTCAGAGACAGGGACATCGGTGTCCGTGGACGTCGAAGTATCCATCTCGGCGCTTGCTTCGGAGGGGTTGCCGGCCATGATTTCCGGCTTCGCATCGCTGCAGGTGGCTTGTGGGGAGCTCATTGTCGCACGTCCTCACTCGACGAGAGACACCCTGCTAATTCTTTCCTACGGTGGTTTAAAGGAAAGGTAATTTGAAAGTCTGTAGTGACCACACTGAAACATGGACCCCGATTCCATGTTTCAGTGTGGTTACTACAGTGACTTTCAGTGGTTCAGTGTCATTTGTGAAACTGGACAAAAACATGCCTTACATTGAAGTAGACCTTGTAGAAAACACCAACCATTTTTTGATGGAAAAAGAGGCAAAGATCTCTTTCTTGAAGGAGGAAGAGTATTCCTTGTTAAAATAAAGTCGACCATTTTTGCATCTTGACGAAAATGGACTGTCTCGAAATCGGTAGACATTTTTATGAAACGGATGTTAATTTGAGGTTGATTCTTGCTTAATTTATTGTTGTTTTGACTAATGCCGCTTATCTGATATCAGAGGAACCTTACGAAATTCGTCCTGGCAAGGAGGTAAGATTGAGCCTGTCGGCTTGGCCACCATGTAGGTGACAGTAGGACTTTATGCCCCGCCCCCGAATTTAGAAGGACAGCATCTTGGCAAGACGGGTCCACGGGTCTCCCATGCCTTTTTCCCTACCAATTACTCCTTGAGAGGACTTTCGGGTCGCGACATATTTAGAGTGACCCCTGCCGCACACAAACTATACATTTAGAAACATTGATGTCTTCTTCGGAATCGAACTCGGCCCCTACACTATGAAAGCTAGAATCGCTAACTACCATTCAAGGGGGAGTGGTTCAAGTTTTATTTAATATCAGCGGCGTTTCTTCGACTATAAATCTCTGTGAATATTATTTTATTTTTTAGCAAATAAAAAATAATTACTAAAGCAAAATATTATACAATGTAAAAACCCCCCAAAAAACCTGAAACCTTTCGGATTTTATATTATGCCCAAATGTTTTGTGTGTTATTTTTATTTATTAAATAACGTGTTCTTTACACTTAAATCATAAAATTCAATTCGACAGAAATATCACAAATTAATTTAAGAAGAGCATATCTTTAGAATTTTTGGTGCACAGTCTCGCGCGTTGGAGATAAAAGTGTTTTACCCTTTTTTTTTTACTCGTACAGTGTTTCCAGTACTCGGTTTCACTTCGTTGAGTTTGTTAATAAAAAATTCGCTTAAGTTTTAGAAACGCCCTTTTTTAAGGTTTCGTGTGTTGCTTTTATTTATTAAATATCATGTACTTTGCACTTAAATCATAAAACTCAAAATAATTTTAAAATGAGCCTATCTTTAGAATTTCCGTTACACAGTCTCGCGCGTTGGAGATAAAAATGTTCCCCCCCCCCTTCGTACAGTATTGTCATTGCTCGCTTTCAAATCGCTGAGTTTGTTAGTCAAAAATTTGTTAGGTTCACAAAATATGATATAGATAATAAAAACATCAATAATTCTGGCTTCCAGATACCCATATTCGGATTACTTTATTGAAAATTTGCCGGTTAATCCAAGAAATAGAGGTTCTGTTTTATTCTACTGCATTTAGAATAGTTCAGTATGTGATTCATTTACTTCCTCCGCCCCCAATGGTCTCTGAAATGGTACTACTACGAAAGTGAGGTATTATTTTGAAAAGGCGCTTAAAGGTTATAGAACGAGACTTGACCCTAAGTGTTTTTTTCCCCTTTATAACTCCCCAGACGGGAATACAAGTGTCGATAATCTCTTTTTCCTTCTTACCTCGCAAGAATTGTCTTAGAATAGCGGCAATTTCAGAAGCTTTCTGGGATTATGCGATCTATTTTGGTATCACTGGAATAGGATGTGTAATAGTTCTTGATCATGATGTACAGCAGTGTTGTAGATGCGGTTGCCTAAGTGCTCCTTGTATCGAAATCTTTGTCCGCAGTTGAAGCTTGAATTTTTTTCTCCCTTTTTCTGTCCACAAATGATGGGATTCAGATGATTCGTTTGAGCCAGGCTAATCAGTGGTCCAGTTGTTAAAACTGTGAAACGTTGCGAATTTGCCCGGTTTTTGCTTGTAGTGGTTGATTATTACAGCTTCGTGTGGTTTTAATAATTTTCTTCATGTGCAAAGTGTATGAAGTGCAAAATAACTTCGAAAATCCTCTTGAATGTATCTCCATTCACAAGCAGATAGTTTTGATGACTTTTGCCATAACTGGGTATTTTCGGACACAATAAATCGAATTCCTCCTCTCTATATAAATTATTTATTTATATTTTTAGATTTGCCGCCAGACAATTAGGGTGTGAGATACCGGAGGTCCCAGGCTCAAATCCCGGAGCGTCGCCGGATTAAACCGGATTGAACTGGTTTAACCGAACCGGATCAAACTGGATGAAACCGGTTTGATCTCAATTAAACCGGTTAAAACGGGATAAAACCGAACTGAACCAGTTTGAATCGGATGAAAACTGGTTCAACCGGATTAAACTGGTCTGAAGTGGATCAACCGGTTTGAACTGGTTTAAACTGGATTAAACCTGTTCACATCGGTCTGAACCGGATCAAACTGGATGAATCAAACCGGACTGAACCAGTTTGAACTTGATGAAAACTAGTTCAACCGGTTAAACCGGTTCAAACCGGCCTGAACCGGATCAAACTGGATGAAACTGGTTTTAGGAAGCGGATCAACCGGTTTGAACTGGTTTAATCCAGTTTAAACCAATTCAAACTGGTTGATCCACTTCAGACCGGTTTAAACCGGTTTGATCCGGTTGAACCAGTTTTCATCCGATTCAAACTGGTTCAGTTCGGTTTTATCCCCTTTTAACCGGTTTAATTGAGCTCAAACCGGTTTCATCCAGTTGGATCTGATTTGGTTAAACGAAACTGGTTCAAACTGGTTCAGTTCGGTGAAACCGGTTTGAAGAAGCGGATCAACCGGTTTGAACTGGTTTAAACCGGATCAACCTGGTTTAAAACGGAATTACCGGTTCGAGGAAGCGAGCAACCGGTTTAATCTGGTTTAACCTGAACCGGATTGAAGTGGATGAAACCGGTTAGATTAGTCTGGATTAAACCGGACTGAATGAGTTTGAATTGGATGCAAACTGGTTCAAACCGGTCTGAAGTGGATTAAACCAGTTCAAATCGTTCTGGACCGGATCAAACTGGATGAAACCGGTTCGAGGAAGCGGATCAACGGGTTTAAACTGGATTATACCAGGACAAATCAGTCGCCGGTAGTCGCACCGGTATAGTAACCACTATGGTTAGCTTCGCTGACTTCCGTGCTGACTGCCGTGGTCGAGTCCCGGATGTTTGTAAATGTTTAGTGTCGGTGATGCATGCCTGCACACTAAATATGCGGCCAGCCGAAAGTCCTCTTGTGTGGTGTGTTGGAAGGGGAGAGGGGTGATAGACACCTGTCCGCCCCGGGGTGCTGTCCATCAAAATTGGGGGCGGTGGAACTGAGCTAAATCGCGCTGTCAACTGTAAGGGTGTTAAAGGGTATTGCCAACGACAAGGGGTATCACGACAAGTGAGCTTGGACCAACAACAACAGAAACAGGTGCCTCCATAAAAAAATGACCACCACTTCTGGCCTTAGTAGCGGCGAAAGCCGAAATGGCTATAAACGGCGTATCACTTTTCAAATTGTTGCCACCAAACGTTAGAGTCCTGCACTATATTTAAATAAATTAAGTAATGAAGAATCTGAATAAAGGTATTTATATTTGTCGTATAGGGATATTAAAACAACGGTACTTAGAGCCATCCAATTTTGAATAACGTAATCCTGCATCCAAAAGCTCTAATTTGGAATTTGTTTTATTATCTGTTTCATATTTTGTGAAACATTAACGAATTTTTGATTAACAAACTGAACTTACAATACTGGCAACACGAAAAGAAAACATTTTTATCTCCAGCTCGCGAGACTGTGTATCGGAAATTCTGAAGATATGCTTTTTTAAAACCATTTTGTGATATTGTTGTTGAACTGAATTTAATGGTTTAAGTACGAAGAACAGAGTGATATTTAATAAATAAAGGCAACACACAAAGCATTAATAAAAGGCTCCTTTGGGCCTTGAAAACTTTCAGATTTTTTATTTACTTTTTTAGTACTTTTTGTATTTTAAAGAATATTAATAATATTATATTGGGTGTCTTTCATTTAATTATTAAATAAATTTTAAATGTGAATACATAGCGAAAAATTTTCGCTTATGATTCCTTCAAAGTGAAAGATAGCACGTGTGTATAAACAGTGCATCCCATAATCAAAGAAAATTTCATTAAGGTTATTAATTGTATTAGACTTGACTATAGTTTAATACATGCGTAATGCATAATTACCCACCCCCCGCCCAAATTATCGCGCCTTCTCTGATTTATTAGGTAGTATATTTGGTACTCTAATTATAAACTGCAATGGTTTATCAACAGTATTTAAATGCCAATAGAACAATTAATGAGAATGAATGGAACAGGAGTGCGTCTGATCATTTATCATAAAACTTGACCACTGATGTTTACGATATGACTTTGCAGAATTTTATTCTCATTACTAAAATGAAAGACAACTATATTCATCTTGGTTTTGATAATTAGTTGTCATTTTTTATGCTTTGTACAAAGTAAAAGAAATATTGTAATCACGAAAAATTCTGGGTACCATCTCTCAACGAAAATACCCATCTTGACCGCTATCGTGTGCAATTTTACAATGTTTTTACTTGACATCTGTGCGTAAGGATTCTTTTCCCTAAACGAATTATAAAACTGGTTTAAAATTTATTCAAAAGAGATTGTTTCGTGGCGTCTGTACGTATGTATGCATCTCGCATAACTCAAATACAAGTAATCTCAGAACGTTAAAATTTTCTGCATAGGACTGCTATAGCATATAGTTGTGCACCTCCCTTTTTGGTGACAATCAGCAGCATATATATATATATATAAATGTTACCGTGAAAGACCGAAATTGGAGAATGTCGACTTTCACCGGAGAATTCACCAAATACATCGATGAAACACCAAATACATTCACCAAATACGTCGGTGAAAACGTATTTGTCACTACATTCTTGTATATTCGAACCCTCACCGATGTATGTCGACAATCACAGATATGCTCTGGTGAAAGTCGAAAAGGGAGGTCAAAAAGTGCCATAATAGTTTAAGTTGTTGCAATAAATAAGATTTGAATCTCATAATTTAGTAAGTTTCTTTATAACTGTTATTTTGTTTTCTCATTTAGAACGTACTGTATAATTAAGTAAGTTTTTAACTTCTATTATTTTCCTTTCTCATTTTGAATGTATTGTGTGTTTTAGGTTCTCATGTTCTTAAGTTCTTATTTCAAGTTCCAAGTGAATTTATTCGCGACTGAATAACGGAGAAGAAAATACAATATTGTTATATGTTCAACATTCACCATGGTGAATGTCGACATTGACCGGTGTAAGTCAGAAATAAGAGTATTTGGAAAATATTTCGGACATACACCAAGAGACTATGTGAATGTTGACATTCATCGGTGAAAGTCGACATTCCCCAGATTTCGGTGTTTCACCGTAACATATATATAAAACCCAGGCCTTTCCCTTAGCTTTATTTGATAGGTAGGAGGCAAACCTCCTCTTAAATTCTAATTTAATTAGGAGTTTTGCAGAATTAAAAGTCATATAGTTTTAATTTGTTCAATATAAAATAATTTATATAAACTTCAAATATTTATCATAAGACTGAGTATAAAATGTCAAAATGAATTTTTATAAGGTGTTACAGATTTTGCTTTGTTATATTTGTATGCTGCTATAGAGGGTTTCGTTGCATAATAAATGGAACTCGACGGTTAATACCAGTCTTTTTTTTTCTTATTATCACATGGTTAACAATGCGAAACTATTCGACTCTGTTAAATTTTGCAACCATATATGTTATATTGTAATTTTATAACCATAATTCTGTTATGTTGTAACTTTGTGACTTTTATAACCATACCTAGAGGTAGACAGAATATGTTAATGACCTCACTTCTGTATGGTTTGTTTGATTACGGTAAAGCTCTCGAGGGCTGTCTGCCTAAGGAGGGGGATGCCTTCGTGGAGGACTTTCTAAGAGAAACTGGCTTAGTATACACTTTACACATAGGTAAGACAACCACGCAACCAGCTCGTTCACCGGGATTCGAACCCGGAACGCGTAATGGCAAACCGCACATTCATTTGATCAATGTTAACGAATTTCGTTTAATGCGCATGCTCAGTGCTGTACCGTTGGCGTGGCAGGAAATACTGGCGGCTATGCGTAAGCAACCATTACACAAGCCTTCTCATCATGTAGGTCTTATCGACTATTTACAATTACAACACTACCGAAATTTATTTGTGCGTAATGCTGCAATAATTTATTTGTGCGTTCCTTCTGTTTCATTTCATTTTGGTTTATTTTGTTCATAAATGTTATATTTAATATCAGTTATTTATAATAATTTCTTGACTTTAATTCGGTAATTTAAACTGGAGTTACTCTTTAATTTGTTAAAGTATATACGAATGGAACATATAGTTATTTACCATACGCAGTTGTTTTTATTTCTCACAAGTATATTCAATAAAGATTCAGCTAATATATCCTGTAATGTTTCTTGTTTTGTAATCATTCTTAAAACGTAATTTGAGTCGTTTACAATCGATAGGTACCCTCTAAGTAATAAAGTAACTTACAACCTAACAAGTTTTAAGCCCCCAAATTTTTTACGCCCAGATAACAGAATATCAACCACACACCGTATTTATCTTCTTTTAAAATTGGACCAAAGTCGTAATTACGCCAAATTCTCTTCTCGGCATGCGCAGCATGCGAAATTCGTTTAACATTGATCAACTGAATGTGCAGTTTGCCATTACGCGCCGCGGACCGAATTACCAGTTTTCAACGGCTTTACCGCTCGGCCGCTGGAGAACCCTCTCTTCTTGAAGAAAAATTTCGCGAAAAGTTTTATGGATTCCATCCTTTTGCAATTTTCTTACTATTTAATCTAAATCAGTTTCACTATGCATATAATAATCTTTTACTTTGAAATATTGGGTTGTCTGAAGAGCCTTGACGCTTTTTTTCCTGTTCTTCAGAGGTTCTTTATATATATAAAAAACAGCGGGCTTTTAACAGTATATTGCCCGGTTTGCTCGATAACTTTTTGCTTTCTTTTAATGATCTTCGCAGTTTGGCATTCACGAAAGAACTGAGCTTGAGGGTCGATAAGCTGAACAAGGTACTGATATATGGCCTCATCTGAATTGAATGTTATACCACGAAAGAAATTTTGAAGGCAGCGAAACAAGTGAGAGTCTGACAGCACAAGTTCATCCGAGTATGATTTTGCGTGGCAACACATTTCATTTTAAAACTCCAATCATTTTTGTCACGTGATAAACTTTTATGTGGTCTCCTGTTATCGGGATGGAATGCAGTTCCTGTAAAGATTAATGAATGATCTCTGGAAGTGTCTGGAAGATGGATTCGTTGAAAGTGTTCAGTTGACAGCATTGATTGTTCAGTTGACTTGATGTCTTCTTCGGAATCGAACTCGGCCCCTACACTACGAAAGCTAGAGTCGCTAAATACCATTCAAGGGGGGGAGGGCGCAAGTTTTTATTTAATATCAGCGGCGTTTGTTCGACTATAAATCTCTGTGAATATTATTTTATTTTTTAGCAAAAACAAAATAATTACTAAAGCAAAATATTATACAATGTAAAATCCCCCAAAAAACTGAAACCTTTCCGATTTTATATTATGGCCAAATGTTTTGTGTGTTACTTTTATTTATTAAATATCGTTTTCTTCGCACTTAAATCATAAAATTAAATTCGACAGAAATATCACAAATTAATTTAAGAAGAGCATATCATTAGAATTTTTGATACAAAGTCGTGCAGTGTTGCCATTACTCGCTTTGACTTCGTTGAGTTTGTTAATAAAAAATTCCCTTACGTTTTAGAAACGCCCTTTTTTAAGGTTTCGGGTGTTGCTTTTATTTATTAAATATTAAGTACTTTGCACTTAAATTATAAAACTCAGATCAACAGCAATATAGCAAAATAATTTTAAATTGAGTCTATCTTTAGAATTTCCCTTACACAGTCTCGCGCGTTGGAGATAAAATGTTTTTCCTTTTTTTCTCTAATACAGTATTCCCATTGCTCGCTTTCAAATCGTTGAGTTTCAAATTTGTTTTTGTTAGTTTCACAAAATGTGATATAGATAATAAAAACATCAATAATTCGGGGCTTCTAGATGACCATATTCGCAGGAGAATTACTTTATTGAAAATTTGATGTCTCTATGTACCGTTGTTTTTCCGCAGAGCGAGAAACATACCTACATTCATGCAAACTCTTCATTATTTAATTTCCTTAAATATAAAGCAGAGCTCTAATATTTGGTGGCAACAATTTGAAAATTGAACCGATATTTATAGTGAACCGACACAAAATGCCAAAACGAAATTGACAACCCTTCTGCGCTAACGCCGTTTGGGCCAAAAAGATAAAATTCGCTCCCTTAAAAATAATTTCATATTTGACGTATAGACATAAGACAGTCTGACTATGTGAAATTTCGAATATGGGATAATAATTTTGATTTACGGTGCCGGTTAATCCAAGAAATAGAGGTTCTGTTTTATTCTACTGCATTTAGAATAGTTCAGTATGTGATTCATTTACTTCCTCCGCCCCCAATGGTCTCTGAAATGGTACTACTACGAAAGTGAGGTATTATTCTGAAAAGGCGCTTAAAGGTTATAGAACGAGACTTGACCCTAAGTGTTTCTTTCTTCTTTATAACTCCCCAGACGGGAATACAAGTGTCGATAATCTCTTTTTCCTTCTTACCTCGCAAGGATTGTCTTAGAATAGCGGCTATTTCAGAAGCTATCCGGGATTATGCGATCTATTTTGGTATCACTGGAATAGGATGTGTAATAGTAGTTCTTGATCATGATGTACAGCAGTGTTGTAGATCCGGTTGCCTAAGTGCTCTTTGTATCGAAATCTTTGTCCGCAGTTGAAGCTTGAATTTTTTTTCTCCCTTTTTCTGTTCACAAATGATGGGATTCAGATGATTCGTTTGAGCCAGGCTAATCAGTGGTCCAGTTGTTAAAACTGTGAAACGTTGCGAATTTGCCCGGTTTTTGCTTGTAGTGGTTGATTATTACAGCTTCGTGTGGTTTTAATAATTTTCTTCATGTGCAAAGTGTATGAAGTGCAAAATAACTTCGAAAATCCTCTTGAATGTATCTCCATTCACAAGCAGATAGTTTTGATGACTTTTGCCATAACTGGGTATTTTCGGACACAATAAATCGAATTCCTCCTCTCTATATAAATTATTTATTTATATTTTTAGATTTGCCGCCAGACAATGTACTGGTTAGGGTGTGAGATACCGGAGGTCCCAGGCTCAAATCCCGGAGCGTCGCCGGATTAAACCGGATTGAACTGGTTTAACCGAACCGGATCAAACTGGATGAAACCGATTTGATCTCAATTAAACCGGTTAAAACGGGATAAAACCGGATCAAACTGGATGAATCAAACCGGACTAAACCAGTTTGAACTGGATGAAAACTAGTTCAACCGGTTCAAACCGGCCTGAACCGGATCAAACTGGATGAAACCGGTTTTAGGAAGCGGATCAACCGGTTTGAACTGGTTTAATCCAGTTTAAACCAATTCAAACTGGTTGATCGACTTCAGACCGGTTTAAACCGGTTTGATCAACTGGTTCAAACTGGATTAAACCGATTTGGACGCTATTAAAACCGGATTAAACCGGTTAAATTAATTAACCGTCGTTGAAACTAATTAACAGCCGTTGTTAGGCAGATTTGATTTTCTGATAGATTAGGCATGTTGTTTCAGATAGATTAGATTTCGGTTGATTTTCTATCCGATTTTCTTTCCTTTCCTTAGGTTCCTTTCCTTTCTTAGGATTTCACTCAGGTTTCTGGGCTCATCACCCGAAAATGCTGAATAGATATTTCATGAATTTATTTATGCAAAGCGTAAGTAAGGGTCAGTTTCTCTTAGAACATCCTCCCTGAAGGCATCCCTTCTTTAGACATAGTCCTGTTGGGCTTTGTCATTAGTGATAAATAATCTGTGAATTTTGATGTTAGTATGGTAGTAAGTTAAATAAAGTCATCGCATTGAGCAAGAGGGAAAATGAACTTTAACTTTTCTACCTCGCAAATAATTTGAAATGTGTTTATATTTTTTTTAATTTCTAAAATATTTAGAAGTTTTATTATGACTGTGATAAATGTGGTTGTAATATTTAACAAAAATAAGTGGCAACAGTAAGACAGACTTCTAAAAGTTTTTAAAGTGTATGGAATTAAAGAATTGTAGTTTTATAGAGTTCGATGAAGCGAATGTAATGTCCCATTATGCAGCAAAATTTCTCCCCATATTTCTGTGTGAACGTCATAATAATATATGTTTAAAATATAACCATTAAAATGTCCCTTGCTTCACAAACGGAGAATGCGAAAAGAAACTACAACACAAGCGACGATTAGAGAAAGAAAAACATAAGCGTCAAGAAAAGCTCCCTACGAAAACTCTTCGCAGTAAGTCAAGCATATGTCGTGTGAAACCATTAGATGGAATATTAATTGAAGAACTGGACAGCTCGAAACTCACTGGAAAGGTGCCTTGCAATAATGAAGCATTACAAAAGATGGATGGAATGAGAAATTATAGACCACCATCAGCTTCATAAATCAGAAACGAAAAAATTTTAATAATGTTAATAAAAAGTAACTAAAATAAAATTTTTCGTTGTTGATCTAAGTAGGAATTGACTTTAAATATATATATATTACTTGTTTTTTTTTTTCTCAGCAGTCATTGCCATAGTTATGAGTGATGATTTGAGTAGGGGGGAGAGGACAGTTCTATTATTTCCCATTCTGCTCGGTCGATTGACGAAATTTAACTTGCGTTTTTCATGTCTCGAAAGCGTGACTAAAATTATATATTAGATTTATATATAGCATTGTTTTAAGGGGACTCATACACCTTAAAACCCATAAGATGTTCGAATAGGTGACAGTTGCAAGAAATGGGATAACTTATTTATTTTAAAAGCAATTACTACCAACGTTTTACAGCTGACTATATAATATGGCTGCTTTCTGAAATAGTAATCAGAAAGTTTGTGTTGCCACAAATATTTTTATAATTTAATCCGCTTTGTGACAATATTTTTCGTCACGTTTCCAACTTGCGCGCACAATTCAAAACATTTTGTTACATAATTTAATTCGATATTTTATATATAGCTTTTATAACATTTGAAAACTACTGTGAACCTAAAATTCTATAAATTTCATGTTAAATTTTTATTTTATTTTGAGTTGAGTTTATAAAATGTATTTTATTAAAAAATTTCTTAATGTTTTCGTCCATAAAATTTTTCAGTATTAAAATATTCATCAGATTGTTGGTTAAGTTAGAAAATAGTGCCCATATAAAGAATTCCATCAAATTTCAAGTATGTACCATTAGCCATTTTTAAAATATCATGCGCGCAAGGTGGAAACATGGCGAAATATTTTGTTACAAAGAGGATTAAATTACAAAAATATTTGTTGCAGCACAAACTTTCTGGTTACTAGTTTCCAAAGCAGCGATATTATGTAGTCATCTGGAAAAAGTTGGAAGTAATTGCTTTTAAAACAAATAAAATATCCCAATTCTTGCAACAGTCACATATTCGAAGATCATAAGGTGTTTAAGGTGTATGAGTCCCCTTAACATAGTTATGCTGACACAAAATTGGACTTTTTCAGAAATAAAGCTACCAATTTTTGTCCATATTTCCATTCTACGACTCAACTTATGCCAAAGCGTGCTTATGTTATAGTTTTGTAAAAATCACACGAGTAGATTTTAAAAAGTTAAATCTCAAAATTTTAGCTCCTCAATATTAATTTAATTTGATATATGTTTATTACTATCTCCTTTTTTTATTAAACTGACTTGATTTTATCTTTCACAATTCAAAATTTCGGTTTAATCCAAATAAAATCCCGGTTACTTTCTGATTTGTTTCTAAAATTTGTAATTTTTATAAATTTTTCGAAAAATTTTTGAATTATAAACTATAAAATTTTTACAATCACTTTAAAGTAGACGTATTTCTAGCCATACATGCTAAAAAACTGAGAATTTTTTGTTCAAAATTTCTCAAGAGATACGTGAATTTATATATAGGCGCGTTTCGAAAGTTGACACATTTGTTATAAGCGTTAATTACTCAAATGTGCCTTATGCGTTTTGCTAAGATTATTTGAAAGAATGAATGAGGCCCTCTTTTTTCCGTCCCTGACAACGAAAGGAAAAGTAAAATAGGTTACCAAAAATTAAGAATTTCGACAAGAGAATTGAAATAAGTGCGTGAAGGTTAATTTGTTTTTTTTTTTTAATTTCACGGTAAGTTTCTCAATTTTCAAAATTTAAAATTTAGGACTAATTTGAGTCGTAGAATCAAAATATGAAAAAATAAAAATAGATATATTATTTCAGAAAAAGTCCGATTTCGTATCAAAATACAATGTTATTCAATTGTACCAAAATACATTGTTAGAAGAATTTCATATATAAATCTAATGTATATCCTAAGTCATGCTTTCGAAACGTAAAATACGCAAGTGAAATTTCGTAAAAGGGCTCAGTGGAACGGGAAATGTCCCCCCCTTTTTTGTGCAGAGAGTATCTATTTTAAAATCGGTACAGGTCAGTTCGACGCCAACGTTTCGACGCCAACGGTTCGACGCCAGCGTTTCGACGCGTGGTCAGTTCGACACGAGGTCGTTTCGACGTGGGGTCAGTTCGACGCCATACTTTTTTTGCTTTTGTTTGACGCCATACTTTTCTTATTTTTATTTATTTTTAGAATATGTTTGCATCATCATTCAAATAAATTTGGTGTCATCATCATTTGATGTTTCACACCCCACATTATGGGAATTCATAGATGGTCTCAGGCGTGTTTGAACATCAATTGATCAATGTTATGAAGAATTTGTACGTGGAGATGAACCGCGGCCCAAGCGGAACAGGTACCTACGAGCTAATATGAGAATTAAAGTAATAGTTGAAGATTTTGAAAATCGAGAAATAATGGAATACCTGAAAGGTGTGGCGCATAATTTTGCAATGGATTAGTATAATAACAGTTCTGTGATGTAATATTATTTATCTCTAATTTTATTTATATGTAATCTTATTTATCTGTAATCTTATTTATCTGTAATTATATTTGTCTGCAATATAATATAACTACTTTGTAGCCATACGTTTATTTACCATTTGTATATTTTGCCTTTTTGATGCTGTTTTGTGAAATAAATAAAAAAAAAAACCTCCCTCCTTGTCCCGGGGCCTTGACGTTGGCGAGGGGCCTTCTCACGAATCTGGGACACAAACAAAAATCTAGAACACTTTCACACACATACACACATATATTTATTTCAAATATGCATGCAAATAATCGCTTATTCAATAAATAAAAATCAGTCATATTCCGTATTAAAACTATTGACTATTATTGACTGATTTTTATTAATCAGTCATATTACTTCATATTTATTCTAAAAATAAATAAAAATACGAAAAAAATATGGCGTCGAACTGCCCCTGCGTCGAAACGTACGGCGTCGTACTGCCCCGGCGTCGAAACGACCTGCTTCGTTTTAAAATATCATACTATAATGTTGTACTGAACAATGAGTTTTATTCGTAACGGCAAGCTGGCTCGGAAATGGAGCAGACGTAGGAATCGGATTAAACTGGTTTGAATCGGATTAAACTGGTGGAAACCGGTGAATCGTATCGAAACGGATTATACCGGTTAAAGCAGCTCTACACCAGATCGAACCAGATCAAAATAGATCCGAAACCAGATCAAACCGGATTAAACTGGTTCAAACTGGTCTAAACCGGATCAGACTGGTTTCAACTGGTTCAAACAGAAACAACCGGATCAGATTGGTTTCAACCGGTTCAAAGTGGATTAAACCGGTTTGGACGTTATTAAAACCGGATTAAACCGGTTAAAACCGGACTAAATCGGTTCGAACCAGATGAAACTAGATTGAACCTGTTTGAACCGCCTGAAGCTGGATTAAACCGCATAGAACCGTAAACCAGATCAAACCGGAATAAACTGGTTCAAACTGGTCTAAACCGGATCAGATTGGTTTCAACCGGTTCAAAGTGGATTAAACCGGATTAATCTGGATCAAACCGGAATAAACTGGTTCAAACTGGTCTAAACCGGATCAGACTAAACAGGACTAAAACCGGATTAAACCGGTTAAATCCGGACTAAATCGGTTCGAACCAGATAAAACTGGTTCAACTGGATTAAACCGGTTTAAACCGGTCTGAAGTGGATCAACCGGTTTGAACTAAACCAGCTCAAATCGGTCTGAACCGGATCAAACTGGATGAATCAAACCGGTCAGAACCGGATCAAACCGGTTCGAGGAAGCGGATCAACCGGTTTGAACTAGTTTAAACGGGATGAACCGAATGAAACTGGTTTAAACCGGATCAACCGGATGAAACTGGATGAAATCGGTTTACCCTGGACCGTATTGAACCGGATGAAACCGGTTAGATTAGTCTGGATCAAACCGGACTGAATGAGTTTGAATTGGATGCAAACTGGTTCAAACCGGTCTGAAGTGGATTAAACCAGTTCAAATCGGTCTGGACCGGATCAAACTGGATGAAACCGGTTCGAGGAAGCGGATCAACCGGTTTAAACTGATTAAACCAGGACAAATCAGTCGCCACCTATTAGGCCTGCAGCCCGCCCTACCGGTATAGTGGTTAGCTTCGCTGACTGCCGTGCTCGAGTCCCGGATGTTTGTAAATGTTTAGTGTCGGTGATGCATGGCTGCACACTAAATATGCGGCCAGCCGAAAGTCTTCTTGTGTGGTGTGTTGGAAGGGGAGAGGGGTGGTAGACACCTGTCCATCAAAATTGGGGGCGGTGGAACTGAGCTAAATCGCGCTGTCAACTGTAAGGGTGTTAAAGGCTATTGCCAACGACAAGGGGTATCACGACAAGTGAGCTTGGACCAATAACAACAGAAACAGGTGCCTTCATAAAGAGAATCCACAGAATTTCATGTAATTTAGTTTTGTGAATACAATATACATCGTCTAAAAAATGTGTGAACAGCCTCTGTAATGAAGTCACCACTGTTTACTTTTAAAACTGTTACAATGTTTACGTTTTAAAAAAGTTAAGGAATGCATTTCAAAATTGGCAACAAGAATACAAATTCTAAAGTTTTAACGGTTATTTTTGTTTTAATTATTCTTGCATTTACCATGGATTTAAAAATTTGGAACTCGCCTAATTAATTAAACATCTTCTATGCAATTAATTCCTGGTACTGTTAAGTTATCAGGACCGGAGTCGTCGCCAAATGTTTCGCTAAACTCGCCAAATGGTTCATATGAAATCGCCAATGTCTACTTCTAAATTCGTTATAATGTTTACTTTTTTAAAAAAGTTTAAGAATGCGTTATCAATATTGGCAACGAGAATACAAATTCTATAGATGTAAAGATAACTTGTGTTTTTATTATTACTGGATTTAACGCGGCTAAGAAGATTTAGGACTTATCTAATGATGAAACATGTGTGGTGTTTAAAATTTTCTTCCTCTGAATTTGGTCAGTATCAACTTGATATGAATCACTACATTGTTGTGGATTGGAACAGTTGCATATGGGAAATCTATGGTCATGCAGTAATATCTAGACTGTCAGTTAAAATTGGAGGCACTGGTAATATTATCAAAGTTGACGAAAGTCTGTTTTCGCGCCAAAAAATAACGCCGGTCGTGTCCTTCCTCTCCAGTGGGTGTACGGCGGAATTTGCAGAGATATTTTTTAGTTGCTGTGTGCACCTGCGTATGTTTTTAGACATTTTGAATGATATGCACAGTCTTCGCATTAATTTTATTTCGATAACCGAATTTTTTCCCCTGATTCCTTTGGGGAAGCTCTTTAATTTTCATTAAAAGCTTCTAATTTTACGAATATATGTTATTGTTTTCCTTTGGATTTTTCTTCGCTGAAGTCCATTGTAAAAATTTTGGTGATTATTTTTATGCTTCGAATTTTTTTCTAGATCATCAGCTTTTGGCGATATCTGAATCCGGTTCGCGATAACAGAACAGTGCCTAATTTCTGCAGGAACAAGGAATCATTCACTTTAGTAGGAGGTTTTACAAAAAAAACCATACAACTAAGTTCTGCTCTAATTCGAAAGAAGTACTGAAATGGAGATGTGAAGATCCGGATTTGAACATTCCTGCGTGAGCCGTAAGTATAATTTTATCGATCCCGATACTAGTTATCAATGCTCAAACTTTTGAAAGGTTATTGGATAGTGCGAAATAGACTTCAACGCAGCAATGAACGTAACCAATTAGATTTTTATTTGAGTTAATGTGGCGGCAGTAGCGTTCTATAACGCTAATATTTTCAGACATTTAAAATAATATTCTCAGTTTCATGCCTACTCATTTTTCTTAATTCATTAAATTCCCTAACCAGCTTTTTAAAAAATTTGTTTAAATTTACATTAAAAATTTCTAATTATACAAATAGCTGTTATCTTATTTTTTACCTTGTATTTTTCTTCAATTAAACCATGTCGTAAATATTTTGACCATTATTTTTACATTTCGAATTTTTCGCCAGATCATCAGCTCTTGGTGATATTTGAATTCGGTCCCGATAACAGAACAAGGCTTTAGTGTACAATTGGATATCCTTCGATTGCCGACAAATTTGTTCAGTTTTGGCAATGAAAACCCATTTCTGTTTACTATGATAGTTTTAACGGTACTTTTCCGTTTTGCAGGCGCAGGCGATAAAGTCGCCAAAACTGGTACAGCCGACGACAAACGGAATATCTTCACTGGTAACGTTTTACGCCTCATTTTCAAAACAAGTCTCAGCCATTTCTTATCAGATAAATTGTCTCTTTCAATACTGGCATACAATTACATAGAAATTTTACCAGATAGTTGAATTTTATGCCCGAGGCCATTCGCGGTAATCAAGTGAATTAGGATGTAATCACACCGCTCACCCGAAAATATAGAAAAGGCAAAGTAAAGGGTTAAATTCATCCATTCTAATTGACAGTCCACTAACGAAGTAAAGCACTGCGGTTTTACATAATTTCTGCGTAAGCTGTTCGTACGAATTGAAATTATTCTTGCATTTAAATTTGTATTCCATATTAAGAGTTCAGTTGAAATTAATGTAGATAATTACCGAGAGAATTAGATTTTTGTAGCGTAGTTTACATGAGATGATATCACTTGGGGTCACGTGATATGAATCGGCGAATCAGAATGTTGTACCACGAAAGCATAATAAATTCTTAAATTAATGTCTTTCTACAAATTTATTGTCTTTATTTATTGTCTTTTTACAAAATTTTAAACGATATTAAAAATTTTATGCCTTCAAAATAAAAAAATTGTTAGAACTAGCAATTTGTTAACTTTTTTATGTGTATTCTGTTGCCAATAAAGTCTGCTTGGCGAGATTTGCGCCGGCGAAACGGAAAAGTACCGTTTTAACTTAGTTTTAGCTTCCATTACCGTAACTTTGTTTTAACCTTATATGACTTCATCATTTTCCTGAATTTTTTTTAAGGGAAAATATATCGATGACGTGCACATGGACAAAGTCAAGGCAGTGCGCAATGCCGAGTTTGTGCAATTGTCTGATGTTTTTTAAGTAAAAATAGATTGATGTGTACATGGACACCGAGTTTATGCAATTCCTTTGACTTCTTATTTTGGTTTTGTGTAGCGGCCATCTTGGAATTGTGCCTTCTTGGCGTCAAAAAAGAATCGGCGAAAAAACAAAGAGCACCCCAATTGTAAACTTTCCCAGAACAATACGAAATTTGAATATGCCGAAACTCAGTTTTTTTTATTACGGTAAAATAACATAAAGTAATATTTTTCGCTATTCTCATTTTCCTGCTGATTCAGAAGCAGGAAAATGAGTAATTACACCATCTGAGTAATTACACCTTCTGCAAGCGAGGATATGTGTCAAGGAATTTAACTATGTTTTGATTAATAACGATAACTGTCATTTCACTCACTGCATGGTATATCTGTAAATTATTTAATTCAGAAAGTACTCTTTTTATATCATTGTTGTAACGAACTGAGAAACGTAAATGTTTAAATAATGGTAAATGTGTGAAATAAGTGTGAGGTGTTAAAAAATATACAAGATATTTTAAACTCGTATCTTTTATTATCTTTTTTTTTATTTTACATTAATTCATCTAATCGTAAAACAACTTTTTTTTAACATCGGATATTTTTTTTCTCTGGTTAGTTTATAGAAATGAATCCCAAGAACTTTCCTTCATTTTACATCTGTAGACATAATCATATTTTATTTAACAGAAACACACTTGATAACACCAAAAGAAAGGAAAATTATTTTCTAATGAAGTTTGGACATTCTGCCTACTATCGAATCATCGAACCTTTTTCCTCTGGTTGCAAAAAACGACATGGGTCGCTTCAAGGCTGAAAGATAAAAATAAAAAAAATTAGTTTTGGATTAAATAGATATATCAAAGAAATATTTCAATATAAATGCAGTTTTCTAATCTATCAAATTTCATCACTACCCTTCGACATAAACAATATCAGTGGCGGATTTAGGAAGAGGTCAGTAGTTAATCAGTGGCTCATTTAGGAAGAGGGGGACCAATCAATCGCTTGAGGGTGGAAGGCTCTCTTCTTAAATTATCGGTTATATTTAGTATTATTCTAAAATTAATTAATAATTTTGGAGTATCTTAGAATTTGGTGATCTTCGTAATTACGACTTGCGCAACATTATAAATCCACCTCTGAACGGAATGGGAAACCTATTTACTGAGCAAAAGTCATTTAGGATTCAACTGCTAGCAAGATTTGTATGAGCTATTAATTTATTTCCTGGTTTGTAAATCTAATTAACAAGAAAAGATTTAAAAATAACTTGATTATTAAAAGAAAAAACTTCAAATGACGGTTTAGATGCAAAGTTACCGTGTTTACTTGCGTAACAGTCGAACTTTGGTTGTCAATCTTTCATTGTGAAAGTCTAGGAGCGACTATTTTATGTGAGGAAATGTACTACACAATATTGCGCATTTTTGAGGATTTCTTCTGCTTCAAAACTGGGGGTGCGACTATTACGCAAGTAAATACGTTAATTACATTTCATTCTCCAAATAATCAGATGAAATTTAAAGAATGCGAACCATTATTATACGCACATCCCGGCCCATAAGTCCTTGTGATCTTTTTTTTTTAAATGAAAATTTTGAGTGAAAAATAAATTGTCTTGACAAAGGTTTAATATTAGTCAACAGAGAATTATTTGCTTACAAAACGGTGTGTTTAGTTTTTTTTTATTGCTGATATACTTTTTGTTCGTCTCATGTCACGTCGAGACCCCCCTCCGAAAAAAAAATGAAACTGAAATCTTTCAGATTTTATATTACGTCCAAAGGGACACTTTTTAAACGTTTTGTGTGTTACTTTTATTTATTAAATATCATGTTCTACCATAAAGCTACTAAACTGTTTTTCTACTTAAACGACAAAATTCAATTCTACAGCAATATCGCAAAATGACTTAAGAAGAGCATATTTTTAGAATTTCCGATACAATCTTGCACACTAGCGATAATTTTTTTTTTTTTTTTTTTTTTTTTTTTTTTTTTTTTTTTTTCCGTACAGTGTTGCCATTGCTCGCTTCGAAATCGTCGAGTTTCTTAATCAAAAACTCATAAATGCTTTACAAAATATGAAATTGATAATAAAACAAATTCCAAATTCGAGCTTCCAGTTGCCCGTATTCGGGTGGAGATGTACGTTATTCAAAATTGGATGGCTCTAGGTTATCGTTATTTTATCACTGCGCTTCCTCTCGAAGCGAGTGCTTAAAGTGGTTTCACTATTTTTTAGGCTTTAAAAAGATCTTCCCGTGTTTTATTCTCTCTAGGGCATTTAATGGTTAATGATCCTAATGCAATGCGTCAAATCATGCCATCTCACAATGTTTTAGAAACTTTGATCAATAATAAATTCGTGATCTTTTTATTTTGATATACAAAGTACATGTTTTACGTTATTAGTAATTTTCAGTATGGTAATTAGAAAAGCAAGTATACTGTTATTAGATAGTTTGTTCAATTGAAGTCAAGTTTTCCGGAACTGCAGATATCCGAAACTTCAGTTATCCGAACAGCTTGTTTTCTTTTTACACCAAGTAAAATTTTTATTAATATAATACATAGGGATTCAAACATGACATGGACTGTTGCTGTTACAAATCACTACACATGCACAGAGCTGAGTGTCCTTGGGCCACATAACCCCACCTTCTTTGGTTGGTTGGTATCGTGTTGTTTGAGAAGTCAAATGGATCCATGGTGGAAATTCCAGCTTTTTGGCAGTTCTACAATCTTTCCACTATACAGGATCTTCCTGGAAAGGAAATTCCTCCAAGCTTTGCTGAGCTGCAAGTATTGTCGGATAGGTGAAGACGTGTTCTGGAGAACGTTTCTTTTCGGGGCAGTTTCTACAAATTCTTATATGATCCATTACCATCTTCGTTAATTTTCATTCCTATGAAATGGCAGGTTCTCATTTTAATAATGGTCTTTATAATTTCTGACCAATCTTACATACCTGGTGGTCTTTCTTAATTGATTTCTCTTTGAGTCTACCCACCTTACTTGCCGTTCAGATTAGAACTTGCTCAGTCAAGTCCGGCTGTCGCGAGAATGTTGAGCAAACAACAGCTGGCTTGCAGCGCGGAACAAAGAATTGCGGTCGAATTTCTAGTTCGGGAAAACGCCCAGATACCTGAAATTTGGCAGTGATACCAGGACTTAGAAGAGATTATTTATCCCTGGCGAGACTCCATGGAAGAAACAA